>NC_134954.1:55897154-56613820 GCF_965638725.1 Aptenodytes patagonicus | reverse complement strand
ACACATTAATACAACAAAGGTTGAGTAAGTGAAGAAAGGTGATTTAAACCAAAATTCTGAACAGCACTTTGAGTCTGTTGAATCTTAATGTTAGTGCAACTGAGCTAAAAGTAGAGTTATGTGATTGCTCCATCTGGTGCCAGACTTATTTCCTAGCAGCAGTAGCTATTTGCACCATTTGAATTCTTGACTGAATATGCCAGACTAGGAATGGTATATGGCTGAAATAAAGATGGGAAACTGATCTTTTTGTCAAAGACAGTGAGAAGAAAGGAGGCTGGCTGGGGATGTATTATGGACCACATTTCTACAGAGGTAGCAAGGAGATCTATAAACAGTGACAAGTTGTTAAAAATTTAATGCTAATACTTCAAAAATATTTAAAACTAAGATTATAATGCTTTAAAAAGTCAAGTATGATTTTGGTTTCCTGATATTTATATTAAAAGTGTTAACTAAAACTCATTGTTTTGGCAAGTGTTCTAATATCAAGATGTAAAATTTTTTAAAGGTTATCAGATATAAATAAAGCTGTCTATTCAAAATTAAGCTGTGCAGAGGTGAAGCTCATAACAACCCAAAGGGAACGACATGACTTTCAGTAGTGCTTTTCTTGCACATTTCCCCAATTGCTTTGAGTGTTGTAGGATCAAAATCCCAGTTCGTTATCTAGCTGCATGATGTTTGTATTAAACAAGAATGGAGGCTGCATCATTTGATCCTTCACTCGCTATTTTTGTAGTGCTGCAGCTTTGCTGATCAAAAGAGCTCTTCCTATTTAAACTGGCCTGAGAAGAGATCAATGTCATCTTTTGGCTAGCCTCAGCAGTGTTAGATGCCAACAAGGATGTCAGGAATAGGAAAGGAACAACTTTTGTTTGCAGGAATGAAATAACAGTGAAGGATTGTAATCTAAATACCTTTTTTGACTGCCTTCAAATAGATACATTTATCCTTTTGAAGATGCATAAGTAAAGTACAATTTCCCCTTGAAATGTACTATTGCAATAACTCCCAATGGCTATAATTGGAATTACATGCACAGATTGAGAGGAAAGTAGAGCAGTACACTAATTTTCTCTTGAGTATTGTGATTTCTTGCTCTAATTTTGTTCCACATATTAGTTCCATTTATCTTCTGGAAAAAGAGCACCTTTGACTACCTCACATATTCTCTCCTTGCTAATCTGTCTCCCTTGGGCTACTTCTAATATTTCACATTTTGGAGTTGATTCAAAAAGCTGACTTAATCTGAATACAGCACTGAGACTGTGTTGTTTGTATTGGTATCTATTTAAGAAAAATGTGAGACACGGCACTAAAAGCTGTCTTGAATGTTACTTCAGTAGCACAGAGAGGGAGACATAGTTTCTGATGTTTGTACTTGTACATGTGTCACTCCTCTTCCTCTGGGGACACCATGAGGACTTTGTATTCTGGGGGTGATATGGAGGTGATCTATCACAGCACCACTTTATCCTGTGGTGAGCAGGAGGGGGAAGGCAGTTTAACAACTGCATCTGGCTGGTCTCTGCTTCTTATGCCAGAGGCTGAAGGGAACCCTAGTTGTCCTGAAATACAAAATGCATAAAGAAACTGCACCCGCACCCCTTCTCATGGCAATGTTCTTATGCTCCACGTGGAAACAGTATTTCTGAATCAAACCCCGGTCCCATACTGACAGAGTTTGGTCTTTCAAATACCATGTGAAATAATTGACTTGTTTTTGAATACTGGTTTGCTCTGCTTATAAATAAATTTGATTAATATGTGTCACAGCTTTCCTAAGAAGTGATGTTGGGCATTTTCTGTTTGTCTTCATGTCAGTTTATGTTTGGTTCTGGGGGAGGCCCCCACCACTCTTTTTTCAGTCCTTGAGTTGCCCTAGAGGGGAATGGCCTCCACATCAGTTATTTAGTTTTATGTTTAATTGGAGCTTACTGGGACTATGTAGTGCCAGGTCATGAATGTGGCTCAGGTTAGGGTGCAGTTTAAGATGCACGTGAGGTCTCTCCAGGTACAGACCGCTTGGGATGAGAGTTGTATAATGGGTAGGTTCGATGAAGCATTTGAAGGATGTAGCTTCTGCCATTGCCCCAAATTCACTCCAGGGCCACCTCCACTCTTGTTACATAGTGGAAGCAACACCTGGGGTTCGGATGTATTTGCCCAGTTTGATGCTTCTCTGCCAGCTATTTTCCTTTTAACTGGGGCTGTGTTTGCTACCTGGAAGATTTTGGAATCTCAAGCTGATAAATAGCACAGGAAATATATCTGGAAATACTTTCTGGTAGACAGGAGACTGGATGTTTCAGATTTGAATCTTGATCCTGTGATCTCTATGTTAGTGGGACCTTAAGGTGACAACTGTAGCATGTTGTACCTGAGACATTAGTTATTAAATGTTAAGTCCATTCACAAGGTAAAATTGGTACAGAATGCACATTGCTACGTGCCTGAAAGACTACTTCCTTTCTCTCAACTATAAATGACCTACGACACCAAAATTAGGTGCAAAGTGAATCTGTTTGGGTTTTGTATTTAACCCTGAAGAGTTATTTTGTGATTTGAGTGGGGAATAGAATTTACCTCACTGATACTTTACCTTGAAAAAATACTTGGTCTCCAACCTTCCAGGTTGATTTGATGCTTGTTTAACTTTGTGAGGTGTTTGGTCATCGTTCTAGATTAGCTTAGGGTAGCATTAGACATCTCTTTGTGATCTCAGTGAAACAAGATTTCATTACACATGCAACTGTGTTATATCTGAATTCTGATTTAGTGCCAGAGCCATTTGCAAGAAAACAATTTTCTAAATATTACCAAAAACTATGCAAACTAGAACTGACAGATGGCTGTAAGATAGACATTAAAATGGTCCACTTTAACAGTTTATATTGGATTTGGTTGCTGTTGTTGTGTTTAGATTAATAAAAGGAAAGCAAATGACAAAATTCATGCATTTTGAAATGTAGACAATACTGGTGCATAATGAAATCAAACATACATTATATATTCTATTACTCCATGTCGATCTTTGTTACAGAGTAAACTCTAGACTGATACTGAAGAAATAAATACAAATGAACACATTCCTAGGCAAATACCTTGAGCTTATGTAGCAGTGTCGTGATGAAGCTGTTTCTTTGTCTTTTCCTACCATCCCCGCAAAAGTCAACATCACTGCCTTAGAACTCTAAAGTTTTTAGTCTGCTTTGTTCTTTCAGTTTACTCTTGAGACAATCATGGTCATAGCTTATTTTCTGCTATTTTCAGCAGAAGGGCAACTGTCTTCCATTAAATCTGAAAACAAAAATATATCTCACTTAGAGTAGTAGAAGGAAAATTACGTGTAGTGGAACCCGTTCTTCTCACTGAGATTATAATACAGCATCTATGAACTATGAATTAATGATTTCCAGAATTGTTAATTATAGAAAAATAAGGCATCTTCATTTCTTCTACTGTTATGACTTATTGATTCTGTTATGAATTATTCATGCTGTTATGATTATTGATAAAAAGTATTACTAGGAAATTAATACTATATTCTTAAGATTTTTAATGTGATTTGTTGTCTTTATAAATTAATTCTGCAGTACTTTAACTATGTTTCCAAGAAAAATTAGTCAAATAATGAAAGACCAGTTGTTTGGTTTTGAGAAACATTTTTATAAAAAAAAAAAAAAATATTCAACAGACAAGAATAGTAGAAACTGTATAACTGAACTAACTAACATTATAGTGCAGTGGCCAGAAAGCCTCTGTCAACAAATCAGGGGGAGAAAATCCCTGTGAATAGCTTTTAGGTTGTAATTTAATATACTTTTCTCAGGTTGACCTACACTTCATGAAAAAGATACCACCTGGAGCTGAAGCATCAAACATCTTAGTTGGTGAACTAGAGTTCCTGGACCGTGCGGTTGTTGCTTTTGTTAGGTTATCTCCTGCGGTGCTGCTTACGGGACTAGCTGAAGTTCCGATTCCAACAAGGTACAGCTGGATTTATTTCTCTTCGTGTTTTTCTGAGTACCTTGTGGAGACAGGGTGATGTGACCTTCAACTTTGTCATTTATTGAGTTATGATTTTGGTTCTTTCTTTAAAAAAGACATGTCTTAGAGACATCTTTCCACTCATCCTTTAAATGATGTATGGTATATTCAGAAACATGCCATTTGTGTGTGCAGATAATCATTCTTTGCAGAAGTAGAAATGATAGCTTGTTAGGTTACAACACACAGTTTATCCTGTACAAAATGGTAATACTGCAGATGAAATACTAAGGTGAAATATTCAGCTGCTTAGAATATTTCATCTGGAACTGAAACTACTTGTGTGATACTGCATAATTATGTCCAGAACAAAAAAATGAAGAAGGAATTGAGTAAAGGGAAAAAAAACCCGGTGTGGTTTGATTGACTAGGGATAGTGAATGGATGAAGACCATGCTGCAAATACCACGCTCTTCTAAAAGTTACTTTGTAGATACTTGCATGGTAGTGAATATGACTTTTAACCATAAATTTTTATTAGGTAAGTTTTTTCTAAGTTGAAACTTTTTCTGATTAAGTACTTTGGTTCTGAGAACAAATTATGAGGAATTTTAAAAAAATGTCTAAAATAGACTTTGTAGTCAAACAGAAAGCATTTAAATAGATCTGGATATATTATTTCCTGCTGGGGTTGATTCAGATCAAAACTCCAAAGCGATTCTCCAATATCTGAGTTCACTGACTTAACTATTATTGCAGTCTCTCACTTTTTTTTGTACTTACGCACATTTGTACACATATTCTGTCTCTCTTTCCCCTTCTCTCTTTTAGTTTCTATAAAAGTAGAATTCCAACAGAAGGCAGTAGTGTGTCCCAGTTGTTTGTGAAACTCAAGAAGGAGTGTTATGCTATGAAATGAAATGCTTAGACTCAGATCCTTGCTCCTGGTCAGATAAACAGTATAAAATTCTCTTTAAGTTATAGTTACTTTGGATATGACTTTCTTTGTCTTTTCTCATTTTTGCATGTGTATAAGGAACATTGAGGGACTGAGCTGGCTTTGGAAAAAAACTTCTGAAGCCTTTCCTCGTAACTTCCCCTAACTTCCCACAAAAAAATACCACCAAAAGGAAAAGAACAGATTTCTTGATTTTTGGCCAAAAGAAAATTAAATAATGAAAAATTAGGATAATTAAGAATTTCTGCAAAAAAGTTTATTTTAAAAAAATTTAATAATGTTAGTCAAAAAATTGTCTTTTGCATTTTAGCAAAACGGAGAACTTCAGTTATTTCATTTGAACCTATCCTCTGTATTTTATAGAACCTTACTAGCCCCAAGCCTAGAGTAGAGGCTGTCTAGAGCCTTAATGGGAGTAAGCACGATTTAAAAATTAGTTTTATTTGGGGTAATTTAGCTTCCCCAATATTGCAATAATACTACTACCATAAAATAGTTGATTCTCTTGAATTAACAGAAATAAATAAATTAATGTTAATGTGTTCTGTACCTAGATTATAATTGCATATATTAATTATGTAAGATAAGGTTTGTTATGTAAGGAGGTTTTGATAGTCTCAATCAAGTCTGACTGTAAGGCTTATGATATATTTTTGGAAGTTATTTTCACATTTTTTCTAACCAGAGCTTCATGTTTAAATGCATGTGTGAGGATCTTGAAGGAGATTATATATAATATTTATCTTAGAGGTTCTTCTAGTCCTATTTTTAAATAAGTATTTCTATAGTATGTATAGTTACTTTCAACCATCCATCCTTTACAATTTTTTTTATTTATCTTTTATTTGCAGATTTTTGTTTATTCTTCTTGGACCACTGGGTAAAGGGCAACAATACCATGAGATTGGAAGATCAATTGCAACGCTAATGACAGATGAGGTATTTTTTTTCATGGCTTGGTTTTAGTCATTCTGTACTGACTGAAGAGGTGTAATAGGGAATCGCCAGTGTGGAATCGTCCAGATGAAATGTGGCTAATCATTCTGATGATGCACAAATAGCATTCTAGTTCATTTCATGATCCTGTAACAGCCCAGATTATGCTGTAAGGAGATAACAAAATGAGAAACAATATTCACATGCAAGGATATCTTCACTGAGAAGATCCCATTTTACACAGTTACTTTCCATTGGAATTAGTTGCATTTTAAACTGTAAAATCTCTAGAACATTTAGCACCTATAAGGATGTTTTTCCATAGCAGCTGGAGCTGCTATGAAAACTATGTACCAGAAACTCTACTCAGTTGAAGCTGAGATTGTTTGTTCAGTGGGAACTGCATGAAGTGCATTCTATTTCAGAGAAAAGGGGCCATCGTGAAAAATGTTACGACGGTATTCCTTTCCCCATCCCTTTTTCCTCCCACATACACTTCTCCATTTTTCACAGGTGTTCCATGATGTTGCTTACAAAGCAAAAGACCGCAATGACTTGGTGTCTGGAATTGATGAGTTTCTTGATCAGGTTACTGTTCTCCCTCCTGGAGAGTGGGACCCAACAATTCGAATAGAACCACCTAAAAATGTTCCCTCTCAGGTTTGTACACTGTAAAATTCAGACGCTTTTAAACGTTGTGATGAATTTTTGCTAGGTAGAATTAAGTCTCATTAATTTAGCATTTAGCAGAGTCACTATATAGGCATTTTGCATGCTCTTTTTTTTTTTTTTGGTTAATTTGCTTTAAAAGAACCCTTGTCTTGCCAGCACACAGTATAGTGATGACGTTTTGTGTAGTTCAATACTAGTTCTCTCCTGAATAAAGACAGATAGTTGTATCTAAAGGTCTTAAATTCAGGGGTAATTGGTCATAAGCATCTTTGATTATTCCGAACAGCCATGGTTTGCTTTTGTTGTAAGCTTATTGCAAGAATTGATCAAAGCAGCCTGGCTTGCTACTCTTTAAAATGTTTTCTGATACAAAATGTTCTGTGATCAATTCTTTAAATTTCTTAGACCACAATTCCTTGTACTATTTCCTGTTATAGAACTCCTCTACAGCTTATGAAGAGGTTATGTTTATGAATCTTACAATAAAATGTACATGTTTAGTCTTTCAACTCTCAAAGCCTGTTTCCTCTGCTAAAATTATGTTTTAGTTGCTAAGACTCATGAGAAGTATCTTTTCCTTCTGGTAGGAGAAGCGTAAGATTCCAGGAGTGCCAAATGGAACTGCAGCCCATGGGGACGCAGAACAACCTGGAGGACACTCGGGACCAGAACTGCAACGCACTGGAAAGTTAGTGAAAACATATGCAAAATCATAAGTGTTCTAAGTGATGCACTTCCAAAGGAATCATAATGGTCTGATTCTTTCTCAAATGACTGGCTTAGCATATGATTTTTTTCAGGCATTTTTCCTGGTTTGCATACCACGTAGTTGAAAAGGACAATACATACTAATTTGCAGAGAGGGGGAGAGGGCAAGAGGATTTGAGTTTTCACATTATATTTATTGCAAGCTCCTTTCTCTGTTATTTATAAAGGTCAGACCTCTGTTAAACTTGATTAACATTTCTTATTTTTGTACAGCACGAAGGAAAAGTTGGGAATAGTCTTGTGCCATGTATTATGAATGCTTACAACTATTTTGTAGTTGAAGTTTCTGGTTTGTGCAGCTCTAGCATTTCTTTTTTTACCTCAGTAAGCCATGCTATGTCCTGGTATGTGAGGCTATGATTGTTACGGTGGCTGCAATATACACACAACAGAAGGAAGAATTTGCCCCAAGGAATACTTATGTTCTCTCATCTAATACGGTGTGGTGTAAGCGCATCAGCTGTCAGTGGTTGCCTTAGTGCAGTGTAGTTGTACGATAGACTTTTCTTTTACCTTGCTGCCTCTTGATATTTAAATATCATTCCTACCTGCATAAGGCTAAGGATTCAGCTGCAGTGTTGGTGTACACAGTGGGGCAGAGGAGGTGATGGCCAGTCTGGCTGTAAGCCATTCTCTCACCAGTGAACTTGGCAATTGACGGCTCAAAGGATCATTTTAATATTTAGGAGATGGTGGCACTTCGTCTTCCTCTTTACCCCAGCAACATCTGATACATTGGGTGCCTGTGAGAAAAAGAGCATTGTAGGGATATTTACTTTTAACTGTACGGTATATTGTAAGGGAGCGTCTGTTCCTAAATATTTGATGATATTTAGCATAGTGTAAGTGACAAAAGATGACAGTTCTTGTCCTTGGAAAATTGTGGCCTACATTCAATTCTATCATCAAGTGTATTTAGGAACAGGTTCTCAAATAAAGAGAAGCTCAATATGTAGACGTGTGGGCAAATGGGCACGGTGGTAGCTCTCTGATTAAACAAATGCAAAGAATTATTTCACATAATAAATAATAGGGTTTTATGCATGGTAGCTAACAACTGTTCAGAAGTTTTGGGTCTGGATGTTTAGATGAAGATTTTATGAAAGAAACATGCAAATTAGTTTGTTTTAAAAACACAATTTCCTGATTAAAGTTATCAAGACAGGGTTCCCAGAAACTTTTTTCTGGGAAGGATGAGTTATAAGAGTATGTATCATTTGATCAAGGAACAATAGCTTCTCTGAAGTACATTTAAAGCAATACAGTGCAAGAAAGTTTGGTATGCCTTTTTCATTAATTTGATCTCTTCTATTTTTTTTAGATTTTTTGGAGGATTGATTTTAGATATAAAAAGAAAAGCTCCCTTCTTCTGGAGTGACTTCAGGGATGCTCTCAGTCTGCAGTGTCTGGCATCATTTTTGTTTCTCTACTGTGCTTGCATGTCTCCTGTCATCACATTTGGTGGTCTGCTGGGAGAAGCAACTGAAGGTCGTATAGTATGTGTTAAATCTGAACTTTTAAAACAAACTTATATTCCTAGGTTTGTGGTTAGTATTTTCTTACTGTTATATGAATCACCTTTAAATATTGGTGTTTCAATGTTTAGAAGGCTACAGACTAAGACATTGCAAAAAGAACCTGTTTGAAAATTTATGGACGCTTCTCTCTGTATCATATTCAGAGTGCAATAGAATCACTGTTTGGAGCATCCATGACTGGAATTGCCTACTCTCTCTTTGGTGGACAGCCTCTCACTATACTTGGCAGCACAGGACCGGTTTTAGTGTTTGAGAAGATCTTATTCAAATTTTGCAAGTAAGTGAAGGTCATGATATGCATCATTTCTTGGGTGTTGTTAGGTAAAAGTAGAGGCACTGATCCCAGAGTTCCAACATCTGCAGAATAAGATCAACAGTTTGTTTTGGAGTGCACTGCTTAGGCTTTCAGAGTCTGAAAATTATGCAGTGACTGAGACAAGTGAATTGGTGGTAATGTAGAAAGGTTGATGGGGTTTTTTATTGTTTTTTGTTTGTTTTAAAAAAACCAAGTGTTTTGAACGGAATGCAAGCTTCAGGATGTTGGAATTTTTTTAATTGTATCATTTTCTACTCTGAAACAATACACTTAAATCTGTGGTTTATCTCATCCCTAACTCATGCAAAAGGTTACCTCTCACCCAGGAAGTAAGTGCAGTGGCAGTGGTGCCATCTTTCAATAGTCACTAATAATAGGCCCTGCACTTCCTCCACCCGAACAGAGAAGGGGTGAAGCATCATGCCAGAACATCATATCCCCACATTTATGTTAATGTGCTATACATGACATACCTCTGCCACAGTGTGAGTAAAAATTATGTCTGCATCTTGGCAACCATCGTGCTTCTCTGTGATCCTCTCTGCTTTTCTGCCTCATTGCTGTGACGGGGACTTCTGCACCAAGATCTCCTGAACAACATAGAGTAGGAGACCCTGCTTAGCACCCCAAAAGCTCTTTTATCACCTTCAGGTAGACCTTTCAGTTCCCTGTGATAATGTCATCCAATGTGTTTGGAGCTCTATTATCATATGCAATAAGCATACAGGATTTTGATGAAAGTTGTTATTATAGCTACCCTTGCAGCTTAGGAAGAAATTGGCAGGTGTTGGCTGTTCACAAGGCAGGATATGGGATAAAAAGTGGGTTGACCTTATACACTGCATGTGTGTGACTACTCAAAGCTACTCACTCACTTTAGTAGAGATAGAGCTCTTTGTGTCCTGTTAATTGGGAGGAGAGCTTAGGTCAAGAGGTGACTTGACAGTATCTTCAGTTCACAACAGGTAAATAATTTCTGATACAGACTGTCCCCAGAATCGCACATTCCTAGCAAAGGAAGTTTTGGAGCTGCCTCTTCTCCATTTACTGTGGCTGGACAAAAGATAAACTGTGTTTAATTTTTTTCTTTGTTTTTTAGAGAGTATGGGTTGTCGTACCTTTCTCTGAGAGCTAGCATTGGACTGTGGACTGCAATCCTGTGCATCATCCTTGTTGCAACTGATGCAAGCTCCCTAGTCTGCTACATTACCCGGTTTACTGAAGAAGCTTTTGCTTCTCTTATATGCATCATTTTCATTTATGAGGCCTTAGAGAAGCTGTTTCATCTCAGTGAGACATATCCAATCAACATGCATAATGATTTGGATCTGCTGACAAAGTACTTGTAAGTTAAGATTTCTTCTGTTAACACTGGGGTTTTTTTTCATAGGTTATGTTTTCTCTGTGAGGAACGCAAACCAGTGCACAGCAGGAAAAGTTTGCAGTAGTTGCAAACTTAACATGTGACAGCTATTGAGTTAGGTATGATGCTGGCATATGGAAGTAGTAGTTACTGGAGGTATGTGTACAAGCAGTACACATTTACTTAAGATAAGTAAAAAATATCTTGACTTGCAGTTTGGAAAAACTTACACGCACGCAACTTGGAAGTCCTAGAATAAAAAATAGGACTTGGAGGGACCTCAGCTTTAGGTTTTTATTCACATTTTTATTTAATGAGGTGTAACTCAATGATCTCTTACTATAACCTTGTACTGATGATTTATAATATTTTATTGTCTGTTCAGGCAACATTTTTATATCATATCTATCTGGGTTTTTTTTTCCAAATTGAAATATTGACCTATCTAAAAAGGATATAATTTGATGTACCTCCTTTATTTTAACCTCTCTGGCAGTTAAGGTTCAAGCTCCAAGAACTGAAGTGGATTTTGAATTGTTAGGAGCTTCTCAATGGTGATTGATTTTTGTCACAATCAATTTCTTCTTGATAACAAGATTTTTAATATGACTCGATTTAAGCAGTTTTACTTTATTGTGGAGTTTTGACAGGTAGTATTCTACTTGGGAAATAAAAAAGTGAATGGCTTTAATCAATATAGTTTCATTTAGAAGTAAAAACTCATAGACTTGTTTTTGTAATATGAGTACAAAAATGTTCTTCTAGTAAAGGACAAGATCCTAGTCTGTCCTGAGGCCAATTAAGCCTGGTCACCTCAGCAACTAAAATGTCATTAAAAAGCATTTTCAGAGAAGATCCCCCTCCAGAAATGTCTTTATTATTTCACTGAACCATTTGAACCCTCTGCATGAGCAGGGTGGAGCCCAAAAGGAACAATGCTTGAGCAGTGCCACATCTTCTGTTCACTGGAAAAACGGGAGTGTCTCAACCAAATGTCTCATTTGCATTTTAAGCTGGGAAAACCAAAACACAGCAACAGAGAAAATATTTGAGCTTTGTATATGTTACCACTAGAAAAATAGTTAGCAAATCCTAAATCTGAATGCACATTATATACCTTAATACATAGAACAAGTTAAATTATAGAAACTATAGTTGTGCTGTGACATACTCTCTCATCATGCTGAAAAAAATATTATTCCTCTCTAATAGTTTAATCAGTAGACAAAGGAATATGAATTTGAAGAGAAAGCAATAAACATCAAGAATAGACCATGCATGCGGTTGAGGTTATATCCTGGTCTTATTTAACTTCAGTTAACTACAGTGAAGTCGGTATTTTACTCTAAAGAGCCTCATACCACAGTGTTTGTGGATTTTTTTTTCTGTACCACTTCAAAGTAGTCATTTCAAAGGGAAAGAGAATATGATGTTGTCATACGGTTTTGAAAAACAGATGTTGAAATACTATACAAAGACAAAAAATTATTCAGAAACCATTTAGCAGGCAGAGCTGAGATGTTAAAATATGTAATGAAAAGCATAAACACAAGTAGAAATGCGGATTCCTGGGTAGCTAGCTTTATTCGTGGTTAGCTGAATCCCGTGATACTGCTTGAGATTTCAGAGAAGTAAGATTAACAGTCTTGCTTGTATAGGGGTGCAGTGATAGGTATCTCTGTATTTTATGAACGTGTTTTATCATCATAGTCCTTCTGTTTACAAATAAATGCTTTTGGTTTTATTCAAAATTCCATTAATTAATCAGAATCCCAAATTGATTTTTGAAGGGTGGTGTTTACTCGCTGCCTGCCCTTAGTAACTGTCTTCATTGAATGTAGAATGTGCAGAGCATGCAGAATGGTAAAAGAGCAGCAGTTGTCGTCCTGCAATTACAGCTATTGACCTGTCCTGTCCTACAGTGTTGGAATACCAGCACAACAGTTTTAGATTTTCCAAACACAATTCCTGAAGGACAAATGTCTTCCAGATGTTTGGAAGAAAGATTTGACCGCTGCCTGGTGGTTTCAAACACATACATAGCTGTCAAAATTATTTTATATAATAGTTTTGTAGTTATTTGTGGGGTCATCATTTCATACCTATATTCTCAGTTATTCTTTCATTCTGTGTAGATAGTACAAATAAATTGACTTTTAAACTCTTGCATTACATTTCACTTTTGGCATTTATCTTGTATCTTCTACTTGCAGCAATATCCTGTTTATTATCAATATCACATCCATGGCAACTGACCCCACTGATACCAAAATGACTAGCTGTAGACATAGTTATAGGCAGCATAGCTTTTATGGGATGTGGCTTATATTTTTTTAACCTTAAACCTGATCATTGGAAACACCAGTATGCATACTGATTATCTTGTAAGAGCGCATCTGCCGATTCCAAGGATCTGTGCTCTGAACACAGCAAAGCGGTAATTCCAGTCTCTTCTGTTCTCTCCCCTCCCTTCTCCTTCATCTGAGTTTTTCTTAGTTCTTCAGAAGCAACCCCGACAGGTTGGGAGAACGGAAAGATGTGCTCTGTTGGAGCAACTCTAGATCAGCTGCCCAAATGACCCGTGCTTTCATAGCAGACTTGGTGCAACCTGAACTCCAAGGGTTTGCTGTGCAGATATGCACATATTACTCTGTCCAGACACTGGCCATTTGCCCAGAACATGACGGTATCACAATTACCATCACAAGGCAAGACATTTCAGATAACCCTCAGTCCCTCCTCAAATGTCTGTACAAGTCTCAGTTCCAGAAAGATCAGAAACTAGAAGGCGAATAAGCATAAAAGCTTGCTTGAAATAAAAATCTCATTTTTGTGTACTTGAAGTTGCGGAATATTGCTTTCACAAGGAATTAGAAGCTTTTTCTGCAGCATCTGACTCCAGTCCTTCTACTTGTAGTTTAAATGGGTAACAAACTTGGGCTGAAACTGGTCCTGTCCTTAAAGGACCAGCATACTCTGTTACAGAAGCTAATTAGTATCTGCTGTTTTGCTAATTAAAACAGCTGTTTGCATTTTCCTCTTTGGGGATTTTGAAGACAAGTTTTTAATTGTTAGTAAAGCCTTGGCAGTTCTTTAATTAGCAGTGGGTGAACTTCAAAAGGTTGAGCAATTCATTTCTCTTTGAACGCTCAGCCAAAGCTTATATAAAACTTTATCTTGGATCTGCAATTCTATGCTAGAAAATGCAGGTTATACTGTAAAATTTCTGTGTTTTCTGTATTCTGCCTGTTGCCCACTCAAAAAGTTGATGTTAAATAGATCAGGACACTGTATATATTTGAAGCTTTCAGTGTATGCTGTGGTCTAGCCCTCCTCTCTTCTCCCATGGGCTTTCCGAGGATGCTCTGATGTCCACAGGTAGTCCGTCTACATCCCAGTACTGTTGCCTTTGCCATGGTGAAGACATGAGTTTGACCCAGCAAACGTCATTGGCATGCTGTTAATACTGTCCTTTAGAGTAGTAGAAAGACAAAGAAAATAGTAATTTAAAATGGTTGGTATTTCAACCAGATTGGAACCATATTTCAAGTGAGAAAGAAAACCCATTCTGTATTTTGGGTGGGTTTGAATTCTGTCATAAACAGTCTCTGTTGCAGGAGTTTGATGTAAAAGACTGTACTGCATGCATCTCCTCTTATATTTAAGAGTGTAGGAGTCATTACTAGTATCTGCCATAACAAACCTTAGAAGACTATAGAAAGAACGTTTCAGAACAGTTGGGATTTTTTTTTTTTTTTAAATCAAGCAGACCCAAATATTTGAAAATCAACTGAGAGTCCTCCTAAAAGGTTTCTTAAAAATTCGTATTTACCATTTTACCATTTTAGGTAGAAGATATGAGTTTGAGTTTTTTACAGAATTCTATCTCAAAAAGACAAAAATGTCTTTTGTTGCATGATCTAATTAATGTAGAACTAGTCCTGATGCACTTTTTTTCTCATTTTCTTTATTATACTTGTTTGTTATTCTGTGTTGAAATATTGGCCCTAATTGTCAGGTGATCTACTTGCAGGCAAATCCATTCAGCATTCATATGTAACTTTTTCTTAAAACACGATCTTTACAATATGGACCATAAAGAATAAGGCATTTAAGAGCTAAATCAAAAGAAGGACAAAGATAACCTGATTTTCAGTGTGCTACTGTGCTGCAATTTTTTTCTTTTTAAACTGCATTGTTTTGCAGGAATTTAAATTCAGTAGCTGCATTGTTTATTAGATAAAATACACATACTTTTTGATCTGGGCTTTGCTTTCTTTCTTTTCTTCCTTTTTCTTTTTCCTTTTTCTTTTTTCTTTTTCCTTTTTTCTTTTTCCTTTTTTCTTTTTCCTTTTTCTTTTTCCTTTTTCCTTTCCTTTTTCTTTTCCTTTCCTTTTTCTTTTTCCTTTTTCGTTTTTCTTTTTCCTTTTTCGTTTTTCTTTTTCCTTTTTCGTTTTCCTTTTTCCTTTTTCTTTTTCCTTTTTCCTTTTTCTTTTTCCTTTTTCTTTTTCCTTTTTCTTTTTCCTTTTTCCTTTTTCCTTTTTCCTTTTTCCTTTTTCTTTTTCCTTTTTCCTTTTTCTTTCTCCTTTCTTTTTCCTTTCTTTTCTGTGACCTCTTTGTATTTGTCATGCCATTAGCATTTGTAGGTTGGCATAGCAACTCTCTTATTTCTGCATTCTCCTCCTCCTGCTTTTTCCTACCCCTGTAGCAAATATATCTCCAGTTAGTGAATCCTGTCTGGAACACTGATGCACATCCGTTTTAATGTGTATATTAAATATTAGGATATCATTTTTGCTAGGAAAGGAGAATCCTATAACTTGGTGGATTTAAAAACAGAGGTTCTCAAAAGGGAAACAAAGTAAGCATTGTGGATGAAAGGAACGTGATTTAGAAAGCAATCCAGTATTCTTTAAAATACAAACATTTTAAGATAGTTATCTCAGAATACAGAAGATCAGTTATTTCTCAGTGTGAGGTTGCTTAGATCTTAGGACTTTATATACCTTTTGTTTTTTATTAATTCTTTTTTTGGAGTGATGAATTCATGTTGTTTTTAATAATTCTTTACCAGAAGTTACTCAATTATTAACAGATTACATTGAATAATTTTAAAGTGATTTCTTGGCATAGTAATATGCATATTGCAATCTGTCTTGGTATTGACATGCACTTAAGCATTAGGAGTAGAAAATCCCACTCTGATGTAATTAAGGAGCCAAGATCATGTCAATCTCAGTATCTTTTGCAGGCTATAGAAACCATTGCTTCTAGAAGCCATTGTGAAGATTAGTTTTGTGCACACCACTGTTTGCACAAGCCAGTTTTAAATCTTTCATTATCTATATGACTTAATCTAAATACGTTATTATTGGTTGCAAATTATGTTGTTTTATACCCTGTATTCCTTAAGCTGCAGGTAGAATGAGAAGAGTTAGTGATGATAAGCACAGAACTTCTCATTAGGATCCCAGGCATGTAATTGAATTCCAATTCCTGTAATGATTTCTTTGAACTTAGATATGAATATAGATTTTCTTTTCCCCTTTTTATTGGTTTTTCTTCCACAATTGAGTAACTGTGCCATATCCTGTGTGTCTTTCCCTAAGAATGTCCCTCCTCTTCCCAGAACCATGCAACTGCCATCATTGAGTTTAACTGCTGGTTTCCTTTTGTTTTTTGCCAAACTCTGGAATCCAGAAATGATTTTTCTTTATTCCACTTATTCTAGGACTTCCCTATGACTGCACAACCCAATTGACTCATTTTTCTCTTTTTTCCTCTTTTGAGCTTGGGGAGTGCCCACCTTGCCTCATTCTTTCCTACTACCCATCCCCTCCACTTTGGGAACAGATCTCCTTGTTAAGCAATTCTCCGCAGCATTCGGTTTGTAGTTGATAGCTGGTCTACACAATGCCTTCAAAATCTAGAAAGGCTTACATAAAATCCTCGGGTGGTTTTGTTACAGTACATTTATGTGTATTGATACACTAGACCTGAACGATTGAAACTTAAGCTGACCATATACTTAAAGGGGGCTTATAAAAAAGATGGCAGCAAACTTTTTAGCAGGGCCTGTTGCGACAGGACAAGGGGTAATGGCTTTAAACTAAAGGGGGGTAGATTTAGACTAGATATAAGGAAGAAATTTTTTACGCTGAGGGTGGTAAAACACTGGAACAGGTTGCCCAGAGAGGTAGTGGATGCCCCATCCCTGGAAACATTCAAGGTCAGGTTGGACGGGGCTCTGAGCAACCTGGTCTAGTTGAAGATGTCCCTGCTTTTTGCAGGGGCTTGGACTAGATGACCTTTACAGGTCCCTTCCAACCCAAACTATTCTATGATTCTATGATTCTATATAGGATTATAGTATATTATAGTATATTATTTCTGAACCAGCATTATACGGAATCTCTTCTCCTCAGGTGTATGGTTTTTTAACTTTGGAAGTGGGGTGAAGTGACATCCTAGAACTATTTCTCAGTGAAAGCTTTCAGATGAACTGTTAATATCCCACATAATTACACTACTTTTCTGCACATTAACTTCTCTGTATGGCAGTTACATACTGTAGTACTGCTAAGAATGCATGGACTGCATACTGCACCAGGCAGCTAATAAAGACCAACCTTTATGAGTGACAGACAAGGTTAACAAAACTACAATGTGGTTATAAATCTGTTTTCTAGACTTACCACTTGACAGAACAACGTTCTTCTCCTCATGTGCTATCCAAAGAAACCTGATTCTTTGAGATTTCTTCACTCTAACATCAGTTCCCTCCCCTCGGATTTATCTCTATCAATGTGTGTGTGAAATTGTGAAATTGTGCTGCTGAGTGCATTGTCTAGGTACTTTTATAGGCTTTTCTGTTTTCCTCCTCAACTTCACCAACTAAACTATATAGACTTCTAACTTTAGAGAATATATGTGGATGCCTACTGATGTTCATGATTGTCAGAGATGGGCTACTTAACTTAATGACTCAATGGTCTAATTCAGGATGGCAGATCTCATGAATAAATGAAGAAAAAATCTTGTCTTGCCATGACAGCTGTGCTTGGAAAGGGTTTCATGATACTGAGAATAGAACTTAACAGACAAGTCCCATCAGTATTAATTATTTTGTTTCCAGTCTCTTCTCCACTGAGACTTTGATTTTGTCGTTATGAATGTTGACATGAGAAGGAATAGGGTAAATGTAATGCCAGGAATATACAGGTGTTGTAGGTATGGGACAGCAGAGGAGTTGTCATCTGTGATATTGTTGTTGTCCCCTTCCCATAGCAGTTGTTAGACAAACAGAAGGACTCTGCGAGTGCCCATAATTCACATGAAAATGGCGTATTTGGAGGCAACCTAAACATGCATAGCATTTTGCTATTGATGTACTTTCCTTCAATCTTGTAAATGCAACATGAAGAATACATATGCATATATTCTAATACCTTACTTTTAAAACAAAATTAGTGACATTACCTTCCATTTCATACCATCTTCTTATTCTGTCTCTGTTATGTCATCAGTGCACAGCACACTCGCAGAGCATACTCTGTGTCTTAGGGGAAAAACTTCCTACTCATATTACCAAATATGTGCTCTGATATTCAGTGAGACATATTGTTTAAACGAGTACGTTTCATAACTTCTTTGTCATACTTGCATGTTGTTTTTTAATAATATAAATAGTCCTACTGAGCAAATCTCATTCTCTATCTTAAGTGAGCCAGAAAGAGGTTTTGCCCTTCTAGGAAGGGGAAATGGTATGTTGGCTAATCATGAAGAAGCTGCAGTTGCATCTTTTATAGACCAGATCCTTAACTAGAATAAATAGGTGTAGCTTGCAATATGTACATGCTGGAAAAATAGGAGCTCCAAAACAGTGCCTTATGAATTAGATAAAATCATTAATAGTAAGTGCCTCCTAGTTTTGAAAACAACATGCTTAAAAATGGCAACTGCCTAGGGGTGAATGGCCATGAGGCTTTCAAAGGAGCAAGAAGCTGCTGTTGACAAATCCTAGCTCTGTTCTTTTAAAACAGGACAAGTTGTAGGAAATGTTGCGCACAATGAAGTTATGATGGCTGCCTCAAGTTAATGAAATTTATGAAATTGAGACTTATGAAACAAAAGCAAAAAGAGCTAGGAAAAATGTGGGGAGGCTGAGAGGACAAAGAAGGGAAGGGGGGTGCCATCAGTGACCTATACTGTTACAATTGGATTGGTGCTGAAGGTTTAGCTGAAATCTTGATCCTCCTGTAAAAGGGAGAGAGGTACAGGCTCCAGAGGACACCAGTTTGTCAGCCAGTCTTAAAATATATTATTTCTAATCTACCTTTGTTCCTCTAGTTCATCTAGTCCAAGCCCCTGCAAAAATCCTGATTTGCCAGAGATTTCTTGAGCACCTTGGAAGATGTAAAGGCAATAAAGACTCCTTGCTCTGGTTATTTTTCTAGAGAGCAGGTTCAGGCCATTATTTTTCTGTTACTTTCTCCTTTTGTCAGTTCTGATCTTATGACAGTTCTCCTGCAGTTTCCTGAAGACTGTCATGTCTGAAATGATGTATTAGTCTACCTCAGATTTATAAGCCACTTTGTAATTGGCTGTAATAAGCTGTATTAGATGTTTAAATACTCTAGAAGAAAGCAAGCTCCACCGATTTCTGCCTAGTTGCAAAATACGGACATTTTATAGAAGGGAGTGACCTGTGACTGTGACTGGGTATCTAGTGCCATTTTAGATCTCTTAGCCTCCAGCTGCTGTGAAAACAAAGGCATGAGTCACCATAGACCCTGTCACGTATGTGCCAACCCATCATGGATGTCACAAATACTATGGGGTATACAGGCACCCATGTTTAGACATCTGAATTGCTCCCAGGAGATGAGAACGTCTTGCAGCAGCCAAAAGTGTAAGGATGCAAAAAGAATTGTTCTGTCATCAGTGTGATGAAATGGGTATATTGTGAGATTGGCAGCAGAGATTTTTTTTTTTTTTTCACTGTAGTGACACCTATGCTTTTGCTACCACAACCAATGTCAGATACTTCCCTGCCTATGTTCTAGCCATGAAAAAAGCAGTTTCCTCCTAGCCATGATGAAAGAGAATAAAATGAATCATTCTGTATCTTTTAGCATAACGAAGATGATTGCTGACTCCTTATCACTAAAAGGCATGGGAGTACGTTGCTAAGTTGGTACTGTATTTGGAGCTGAATGTTGCTTAGAAAATATAGGTATATGTAGAGTCTCTTGCTCATTGGTAATAGCATAAACTCCACATAGATCTCTTGTAGTGGGCAAGTGCTCAGCACTTCAAACAACTTTACAAGAACTTAAGAGCATTTGAACCTCCAAGAGGCAATACATTTTTACTTATTCCAGCCTTCTGAGTAATATTTTATCAAGAAAATAGAAAGATGTGTTAGCGGTTAATAATTCAGTGTATTTTACTTTTTCTTCTGAGAGCTGACCTCTCAGAGTAAAAAATGGCAATGAAAGAGACTAAAAGTTTCAAAAGATTAAAGTAGAAAGCCTTATTTCACTAATGCGAGTTTCTCCTCGCAGGTCAGTTGTGTTGGGAAATAGTCATCTTTGAAGCAATTACATCTGTTATGAAATGTCACATTTTGGTAGATAATCTTTTATGTTCTGGGGCTGAATGGTACCTCCAATTGTGTTTTCTGGGCTGGACAGGCAGTGTCTTACTATCTCACATTTCTATAATGTTAAGCAATTAGTGTGATGCTGGAAGACAGTTAATGCCATGATACAATCTCACATCAAAATGTCAGTGTTGCCAAAAGGCATATAATACTGAAAACAATGTAATGTTATATATGTCAAAACACTGAGATCATTGTTTGAATGATCATCTCAGTAGAAAGCAGGATCTGATCTTTACAATTAGGGCCTAATTCTGCACCCATTCAGTGACAAAAGCTTGGTGCAGGGTGATTTTGGTCTGCATGGGTGGAGTTTGCACAAGTCACTTACTTGCTGATGAACAATCTGCCGTTGGTAAATGCCTGTGAAACTTGGTAAAGGCCAGACTGGAATGCTGTGAAGGAGGAAAGTGGTATTGATATAGAAATAAACAGGGCGATGATCTCATCTGAAGGTGAATTACTTGAGCTGTATTAAACTATAGCTTCAATTGTCACGTTTCTGACTAAGGAAAATGGAAATTTTGGCTTCTCTAACTTTTAAATGTAATTTTGCAGTTTGCAGCAAGTGTAGCTCTACCATGTAGTGTTGGTGACATGCAGAGTCTTCCCTTCTAGTGAGAAAGTGACTGTGATTGAACAGCCCACGTCACCTTGGCCTACTGTAATCAAACCCCAATGGGCCATCGCCCAGCGTCTGGCCAGTCTGCGATCAGCGATGGACATCAGGGTGCAGGGAGCTCCTGTGCTCACAGGAAACAGTAGTAACCTGAAATAGCCACCTCTGTATTGTTGCATGAACATCAAATACTCCCTTACGATAACAGACATACCGTTTGTTGACTTTATTATGCTACCGTAGCTCACTAGTAGTTGATGTGCTTCATTTAACCCATTTTGTAATATTTTAAACTATGCATTGAACACACATTCATTCTGCACTTGCGGCCTGATCCAAAGCATATTAAATATGTTTGAAAGATCCAGTCTACTTCAATGACTTTTGGCTCAGGCCCTCTATTTCTCTGAATGCTGTTGCTTTTTTTTTTTTTGCTTTATGTTCGTGGGCTGTAAGGGTTTTTTTCTTTCTTTTCTAAATAGCTGCATTTAAAATAAAAGCAAGGAGTTGCACAAAGACAGCCTGCATCGCTCTTTATGTATATATTAAATGCAGCTGTTGTCACATGTAGAGTATTCTAATTGAAATACTGTGGCACTATTCTGTACTCATAATGTAGATGGTAGAATTTCTTATACAGAAAATATTACAAATCTAGATGAGAATTGTCATTTTGTGGAAAGATAAACAGCCACAGAGAAGATAGATGGCATAGCTAAGTGAGTAAACCGATATAGCACTGGAATGCAAATGTATGCTTAATGGCTCTCCACTCTATAGTCAGATGTTATCATGTCCCCAGCTACTCCTGAAAACTTTATCAGAAGGGTGAGTACAGAATTTATTTACAGCTATCATAGGCACGTTAAAACACTAGCAGGATAGATAGTACTATAGATTTTTAAAGTTGAATTAATTTAAAGAGAACTGCAAAGCACACTTGACATCTTGGAACCTACAGAGTATCCTACGTATTTTGAAGGCTTTGTCAAAGAAAAAGCCTCCCACAGTTGCTTCAGAGGCTTTAAAGACTTAATTTTGATTTTAAATTACCTATTTGCAGTATTGTCCTCCCATGCTGCCTTGTCACGTTTTGTATGTTAAAATACACAATTTAAAATGAAAAGCATGCTTTTAAAGCAGCTGTGGGGAAAGGAAAAACAATGGACACAAAAGTTCACAGAGCTTTTGGTGCTGGACTAAAATTATCATTTGAACTAAAATTATCTGGCAAAGTAGGGCACAATTTCAATATGTCATAAAGTTGATAATTTGGATTAATATCTGATACGTCTTTTATTATTACGGAAAAAAATACTATTTTGTCTTTTCAGTTGCAGTTGTGTGGAACCAGAACATCCTAGCAATAAAACTTTACGATACTGGCAGGACTACAATATATCTGCATCTGATGTGCCGTGGGGGAACCTAACTGTGTCAGTAAGTGAAATATTGGAACTTAATAAATAAAGGCATAAGCATAAATAATTTTGTCTCTCCTATTGCAGCAAATATATTGAAAAAAATACCATGTTTTTTCTGATCATATTTGTTCAAATAAAGCATAAAAAATACTTAACTGAACAAAGATTAACATAAACTTTGTAGCATTATCTCCTTTTGTAAGCATTTTGCAGCCTTTGATAGTACACATTAAAGCAAGTATGTGCATTTTGTGCCCTGCTTTGGAAACTTCTTGACACACTAGCACAAGAGTTTGACTGAGATTAAGTCTAAACATGTCAAATGACAACGGATTTGTCCTAAATTCTGCCAGATGGCAAAACCAAAGTTCCCTTGTGTAGAAAGCATTTATTTCCCCTAAAACATTCTTACAGCTGTTCGGGCTATAAAGGAGAGGAAGGGGAGAAATTTTGTAACATTTTCTGTTCAGTGACCAAATTGGTCTCTTATGTAGGTCTTCAGTGTTATGTATGTCTTAGTTGTGTAATTTTTTTTCTGGGGGGGATAGGATGGGGGTGGGGGACAAGGTACAGACAGTTTGGGGAGCTTGCATGGATATGTAACTTGTTTCTAAATGGTACAGTTTTCTAGGTTTAAAGGATTTATTACTTCCGATTTGCCTTCTTTAAAGCAACGTTTACAACTTGATTAAAATGTCGTATTGAGATCAGGCTGCCACTTTTTCTCACAAATGGATCATTCCATTACACAGTCAAAGAGAATTGACTGCAAAAGACACCTCTCAAAAATATGACTGAATTAACCCCATCGTAGGCATAACCAAATGAAAAGCTTAAAAGCCAATCCAGTGGACCATCTCCAGTAGATACCGTTTTTTTCTTTCAAAGGCAGGAACACAGAAGAACTGGTGTCCTCCTATCATGAGTTAAGCAAGAGCTGCCTTCCATGGCTGCTCTGTCTTGATAGCAAGGACTGCTCCTCAACTCTGTTGGTGTGGCAACAGCAGAAAGAAAGTTGAGAACTGCTGGCCTGAGGGATTCCAGCAATCCAGAATGAATATTCTCAAAATTGCAGCACACTCTAAGAGCATCTGTGCAGGGGCAGACTCCTCCTCTCACTTTCTCAGATCTCTGACAGTGTTTTTCAGAGTACATTTGCAGCTGAGGAGATTTAAAATAACAGATTTTGTTTTAACTATAAATGTAAAAGACCGGCTGCATTATATAAAACCCTTTAAAACTTCTGTAAAAGCTTATTACCGAAACTTGAGTTTACATGGGTAGCAGTATAAGTGACCGACTTTTCCCATGAGTCCCTATAGTTGTCAAAGAAATAACTGAAATTTTTCATACTTTCATGTATTTATTTCTTGCAAGCATCATTGAGAAACTTCAATTCTCCTGTTCTAGAGGATTGCAGTAGAAGATTAGACCTAGTTGTCTCTAAATATTTGGTCAGTCTCACCCCACTGTCTTTTACACTGTTGTTTCTTGTGTCTGATTTAAAAATTTCTAGTTTCTGAAGATCTAGATTGGCATTCTCTCTTAAAAACAACAGTAGGACCAACAATTTTTTTTGCTATCTAGGACAAAACGAGTGTGAGCAAAGTGTTTATTCTGATGGTGACAAGATCCTTTTCAGTAGGTGTATGATGAAATTCATCCCTGTGCTGTGCCAACATCAAGGTCTAGCTCAGGCCAGAACATGTTTTCTGTTTGATGTCCCAGAATCTTGCGAATTTCTTCGGGATTTCCTGAGAATTTTTTTCCCCATCTAAAATCTTTATTTCGTCAGTCAGAAGTGCATCATAATTATCCCTGGTTTACTGCTATACCAATATAAAAAGTTTTGCACTCCTTTGTCTCACAGTCATCAAATAGCAACTGTGTTTTTTTTTCAAGCCAGCCTTTGTTCAAAGCCAAAGTTTCTCATAACATGTCAGGCCACAGTATTGTGACGTGAGTCTGATGAGCCAATGACCCAGTTCATTTGATACTAAAAGATCCTTATCTGGCAGGATATTGCTGCCTGGAATCTCTGATTCTGCATGCTGCGTTTCTTTTTGCTTAGTATGTGTGGAGGGATTTGGGAAGGAGAAGGAAAGGATTGCGAGTCTGGAGCTTGTAGCTCACATTAATTTTAGAGCTACTCTTTATTTCTCTGCTTGTTACCTTGGAACAAGTATGATTTTATATAACTAAGGATGGTATGGGAGAATTACTAGATATGTTTTCTACTGTATCTGCATATTTGATCGTATATTATATTGGATAGAATTAATGTTACAGATTTTGGGTTTTACTGGATTTTATCAGCTCGCCTTTTTAAAGAAAAAGATAATTTGTGGAATGTGCTGCCCCCATGTGGTATTAAATGTATTGGTCTCCTTTTAGGCTAATACTGTACATTCTAAGTAGCTTTTTCTTGAATTGCTCAGCCTGTGAAGTTAAAACAAAAAATCAGTTCTTGAGAATACACCAGGAGCAGCCTTTCTCTTGGTAGCTTTTGAACTTCACTTTCCTCTCTTGGAAAGAATCAGGAAGTGCAAATCTGTGTTTGTAAACAGAAAATAAGTAAGTGTACTTGTTCAGTTTGAAATAAATCTGGTTTTATATTAATGACTTTACTTATGGTATGTCTTAGTGATGTCATCATTTAATACTGGTTAAAAAAGAGATTCTTTTGAGGGTTTGAGAGTTTCCAAGACTAGGTACAAACATTAGGAGTTTTAATTTTTAAAAGAATAAATATCTAAAAATGACTTTACTATTCCTAGTAATATAATCTGCTTGCAATTTAGGAAGGTAATTGGAAAAAAAAATCGGTGTAAGCATGGATATTTCTCAGAACAATACTACTTTGCTCTCCCTGATAGGAATGTAAAAAGTTTCATGGAGAGTTTGTTGGACGAGCCTGTGGTCATCATGGCCCTTATGTTCCTGATGTCCTCTTCTGGTCTGTCATCTTATTCTTTTCTACAGTAACGCTGTCATCCACACTGAAGCAGTTCAAAACTAGCCGATACTTCCCAACAAAGGTGTGTGCCATTATTTAATTCAAAAGTTGTCATTATTCACGTGTAAGCATGAATTCCATCTGCATTGCAAATTCAGTTAACTGCTGGTGAAGTGGACGCTGCATCTTTTCTCTGTTAGAAAATTATATCAGAATAAGCATGGTTTTAGCTGTAAGCACAAAATGGCTTAAAACAGTGAGGAAAAATCATAAATCACACATGAATATTTTAGTTAAAATTGTCGTTTCTCTCAATATCGTAGGTACGATCTGTTGTCAGTGATTTTGCTGTCTTTCTCACTATTTTGTCCATGGTTTTAATTGACTATGCCATTGGGATTCCATCACCAAAACTTCAGGTTCCGAATGCTTTTAAGGTAATTTGTTGATAAATTGCACTGTCTTATTATTTTGACAAAGTAGTGTGCTAGAGTGGTTTATTATATATTTTTTTTTTATCATCAGGGAGTAGCGATACTATTCTGAATTTTTCATGTTCACCAAGTACTGTGCAACCTCTCTGATTAGTGGCCCATGTAAGTGAGCCTCTCCCATCAGGCCCCTTCAAGCTTCCTAGTGTCTTCTGTGTGAGGGCCAACCTGGCTCAAATTACCCAAATCCTAGACTACTGTAATGTTCTGGGGCTCCTTCCAGTTTCTGGGCTCATTGTATCAAATACAACCAAGTCTGTAATATCCAGATGATTTTATTATATGTAACTTCTCTTTTTGGTATCATAGGAAGTTTAGCATTTTTCTGTGCTCTTACATAGATTCATTTTAAAGGAAATCATATCCTAGTAATGTTTTTGTATGTATTCTTGTGGAGTTGAAATGTAAGTAATCCTTAGAGTTCTGACTGGTCATGCATGACTCTGTTTTTATAGCCCACCAGAGATGATCGTGGCTGGTTTATTACTCCTTTGGGGCCTAATCCTTGGTGGACAGTGATAGCTGCTGTAATTCCAGCCCTGCTTTGTACTATCCTTATCTTTATGGACCAGCAGATCACAGCTGTCATTATTAATAGAAAAGAACACAAACTAAAGGTATTCAGTCAAATAGTTATATTTTCACTGTCGTTTTCTGCTTCAGGTTATGTAATGTACCTTCATCTACTTGAGTATGTTAATTTATTATATGTTACATAGCACCCCTTTAAATTGTTATGCTTTTTCTCTGTTGGTCTGTGTAGTAGCTGTGCCCTGTGTCGGTGATTCGCTCCCTTACAGAAGTCTTTATGAATGTGATTTGGAACAGAGATTCTCAATCAAGAAAGTGCTATCCTCTGTGCTTTATTAGAAGTATGATACCCATTCACCTAAAGAAAAAAATCTGGAAGTTAATAATTTCCTTAAGTACCATAATATTAATTGCCTCTTCAGATATTGACAGTGTTGTTCTACTGGATTGGATTTTGAAAAACTATTTGGGGCTTATTTTGTAATATAAGATTTTTTTTTTTCCCCTTTTCATCCTTCTCTGTGTTTCTACCCATCCTTTTTTTTTTTTATGCCCTTCCTATCTTAAAGAAGGGAGAAGAATAAAACTGAGCTTTAGAGGCACAATGGGTTCTTAAAACAACATAGGACAACTTCCTGCTCTGTTCTCTAACACTTTAGTTGCCTACAGATGGAGAGAGAAAAAGGGACATCACCCCTCTGAAAAACTGTTGGGCAAAATCTAGAAGCAGGTTTCTGTACATGTATATGCAGCGAGTTTAGGCTTTTTTTGACATACTTTTAATAAGCAGCAATCCAATCCCAAGTTGCTTTAGCAAATGCATTTGCAACCTTCACTTTGCGCTGCCTCTTCTTGGATGATTGTGACATTTGATATGTTCTTTTTTTGCCCTCTTTGTCAGCCTGGCTCTTCATGTCAATCCATAGCATTGCATGTGGTTAACTTGACAGATGCAGGAATTTGCTGCCAAGCTTTGGAATGTGTTTTTTCAGCACTGGCATCTGGGAGTCAGATGGTCCTCCTGGCTGCCCCCTTGTCTTGCTGCGTTTTAGTTTTGCTGGGGTCTGGTGTAGCATCACCTGTTGCTATGCTTCCTTTTCTTCCCATATGTCAGGTTCCTCAGATCATGTATGAATGTGAGGAAATGCTCTCGGATTCTGTATGCATTAGCAGATACATTCCTCATAAATGTGTCAGAAGGTAAAAAAAGGTGTCTCTGTTAGGATTTAGAATTAAACTCTTTCTTTGAGTGCATTGTGCGTGTAACTAATATCTGAGTTTGACACATCTGAGTTTGTCAAGATGTGTCTTGGAGATAAGACTCAGAAGCACTTTTGGGGAGTGAGGGAAGGTTGCTAGAGTTGGTTCTTTTCGTTTTCTTTACTTTATATGAATTCCCCTTTTTAAATAATGTAAGCAAATAAGATGGCATTTTCATTTCGATATGTGGCTTACATTTTCATAAACCCAGACGCTTCCCATTTTAGAAGTAAAAGTTGTCTTCAGAAAGAAGTGATTTGTTTGCTTCCAACTCGTTTTCCCCTCTTTTTTTATACTTCCCATAGCAAATTCTGAATAGTGCACATTTCAGCTTTTGGCAGTCTCTGTAGCAAACCCTTCCAAGTTTAGTTTAGTTACTTTTTTTATGTCAAAAGGCATTTGCATGGGTTTACAGGCAAAATTATGGTTCAACATATTCACATTGTTTGCATGAACATCACTGTTCTATCAGACCATGACACTGGATTTGTTGCCATATTGCAAAATTTTGTGGAGATGATTACCTACCTGACTTTTTAAAGGAAAATAGCTTGAGCTCCTGCTTGCAGCTGCGCGGTGGTCCTGGATACTTACTAAAATTGAAAAGAAATACCCCTCTCAGCTATGGTAACAGATATCTAAACAACCAAGCTTGATGCAGATCATTGGTCATTTTCAAGTGCAGGTTGTATTTGCAGGTTTTTAAATGTATCTAATATTTGTCCAAAGAGTTTTATCCACTGCTACAAAAGCAAAGCAACATCCTCCTGTTGGTAAATTTACAGAGTATTTGACTACTACAGAAATGATCCAAACCCAAAGGTTTTGTACTGACTTCTCATATGAATGTTTATGATACTACTTTTAAGTATTGAATTAGGGAAACCAGTAAAGCAGTACCCGATGATGAATATTATTTTATAGTTTAATGTATAGCTTAATGATAATTTAATTTCTCTTAATCTGTTCTTGGATAAGATGAAAGTATGTTAGTGGAAACTTACTACTATCCCGTGCTACCATCTATAAAAACTTTCAAAGGATCGATGTGGTTTTATGGCCCTTTATAGCATAAACTGACTTTGCAAATGTTAACTTAAGAATTTTTGTGTAGGAAAGAATCAAAATACATACTTTCCGCCTCCTGTGTAAGGATGGATGGAAAGTCTATTAAGATTAGTGCAGTGGAAAAGTTGGCAGTGCAGCTGGATGGTCAGCTTACTGTTATCCACAGAAGAGATTTAGTTAAAACAGAAAATGTATGTATTTTCCATTGTATCTCTTTTATAAGCAGGAAAGGTATTTGGTGCCCATTGTAAATTGGATTTATGATGTGTACACTTAACTCATAACTGGAATGAGTCTAATAACATTAAGTATTTCTTGTGAACTAGTAGGAATTCCCCTTAGATAACCGGTTTGCCATCGCTACTGACCCAACCTGGATAACACATAGAAGAAAGCGATTTTTTCCTACAAGTCACAAATTTTTTAATTGTCTCTAACTGCTCATTAGGAATGCCTGCGAGGAGTGTTCTCCTTAATTCAGATGTCATTTTATATCTTCTTGCTGTCATTACTTTTTTTAACAGAAAGGATGTGGATACCATCTTGACCTACTCATGGTGGCAGTCATGCTTGGAGTGTGCTCTATTATGGGATTGCCGTGGTTTGTTGCAGCCACTGTCCTCTCTATTTCCCATGTGAACAGCTTAAAACTGGAATCAGAGTGCTCCGCTCCAGGGGAGCAGCCAAAATTTCTTGGAATCCGGGAGCAAAGAGTCACAGGGCTCATGATTTTTATCCTTATGGGCTCATCTGTCTTTTTGACAAGTATCCTGAAGGTAATTTGGGGAAGTAAGGAAAAGCTAAAAAATACTGCACTGCACTGAACATTTCACTGTTGTTACTGTATTATTTAACAAGTGCCCTTTCCAGGCACATTACTAACTAACATAATGTTACACAATGATAATCTAAAGTGGAATTCTAATTTTGCATAATAAAATGGCTAGGGACATCTAACATTTTTAGAACAAAAACCTTGTAATGAAAATCTGGCCTGACTGAAGTCAAAGGGAATTTTGCCACTGACCTGTAGTATATGAAGATTCACCCTTTGTCTATACTTCGGGCCTATGGCAAATTATCATGAAATAGTCTTGCTAAGTTATACCAGTAAGTAAATTTATTTAGAAAATTTAAAAACATTTTGTGATTTCTGGATAATTTAAAAATATTTTCACAGTTGCAAGAGAAGTTCTATGGTTCATTTCTTGGAAATGCTGCCTGCATACTCAACACAGTTCACCAGCATCCTGAAACTGGGTGTCTAGTTATATGCATATATAACACTATCCATATACACAATACTTACTGTTTTTGAGAATTATCTGGCCTCTGTGAAATCAGTGAGAGTTTTGCTACTGGCTTCAGTAAGACCAGTATTTAGACTTGCATGTTGTCCCAGTGAAGTCAATAAGCCTTCAGAACTTGTACTTCCCAGTAGTATTTTATTAAGTATATCATAAAACCTTCACTTTGAAAACACATAGAACATGCATTTTGTGTATTTAGTATTTAAACCAGACACTTATCTATGGAAATATTCCTTTACCTACACACTGTATACTGAGAGCCTGAACACTTAAAATAGACTCTTACAAAATCCTTCCATAAAGGTCATTCACCCATTTTTAAATGCTTACAGCACAGAACATTTCTTTTAGCAGTATGAAGTATTTTGTGTGTGTCTTGGAATGTTTTTCTGAGGATTATAACTTTACTATTCAGATGCTCTCCTGAGCAGTCTTTTAAGCAAAGAATTTAAGTATGTATCAAACACTTTCATTTTTCATATAGTTCTGTTAATTTTATTAATAGTGAATAAAGTATATTGTAATAACTGGCCATGAGAGGAAAATAAAACTATAGAGCCAAATTCTTCTTTTGCTTTATACTCTGAGAAACATTATTAATTTGTAATTGATTGACTCTGAATTTACAACTTGTCTGATTAATGCAGGCATATGGCACTTTGAATTTCAACTGTTTAGAATGTCTTTCTAGAAGCATTTGAAATTGTTAAATGGTATTTAATATGCTCTACCCTTTCTCTGCTTGTTGTGCAGTTTATTCCTATGCCAGTACTTTATGGAGTATTTCTTTACATGGGTGCTTCATCTCTAAAGGGAATTCAGGTAAAATGGATTTATGAAGAGTTTACTCAGCATTTACTGATGATGCTTTCTATAAAATGTGTAGCTATTTTTATTATAGTATTTTATTATCTTTTCTGTATAATCTTAAAGGAATGTTGCCAACCTTAAATTCTTGAAAGTGACTCACTTAAAAAGGAAAATGGATTCTCTCTAAATAGAGTATTCCCTTTAGGTAACATGCTCCAATTTTCTATTTTTTAGGTGCCGATTTTTCCGTTCTCCCTTGTTATCAAGGGATTTTTGGCTGAGCCTAAAAACTGAGTAACAGCTATCAGGATCTCTTCCCTCTCCCCTGCCTCCCTGTTCACTTGCTTGCCTGCTGCCCGTTCAGCTTCCAAGTTAGTGCCTTTGTAGTGGTACACTTGATCTTGAACTTTGCCTATATGAGGCTTTTGGCTAACTTGCCCTAAAACTAACATAGGTGAGATTTTGAAGATATTTCCTGTGCAAATAAATGCCCCAGGCAGGGAAGTGGAACTGTTGCAAGTCCCATGCTTAATTTCTGGCCTCGGGGATGAAGGGCAAGTCTAGTGGAAGGGCAGCATTCCTGCAGTGGCCTTAAGTAGGAGCCCCTGGTGGAAGCTAGGCACTCCAGCATTCAGGTCAGGGTTGGTAATGGTATCCTATTTCTCCTGGATGATGGCAGCGTTAAATGGCATGGTGTCAAATCTTTTAGCCCGTCTGACACAAACACTCACATTTTCAAGTGTGCCTTTGTTTGTTATCGAAAGTTGAGGTATTGATACACCTTCCAAGACAATTGAGAAAGAACAATCACGTGACGAAAACATGAATTATACTGTGCAAAAGGTTGTCAAATACAAAGAGCAAAGAAAATGCCTGATTGTTTCTTTCATTATATTTAAATTTTTGATTGCGAGTTAAAAATGTCTTGCTTTTTTTTTACCTCTATTATTTATAGGCAAAGCTGGCAACATCTCTTGTTTTTTGACTGGTGTTTTCTATTCAGAGACTCTTCTTTTATAACTTTGCCTAGCTCTTACCGTTTGGGTTGATATTCTAAGAAGTGTAATTTGGCTTTTACTGAGGTTTAGATAATTTCAACTTAATACGATTCAGCTGTTTCTCAGAACAAGGGTATCAGAAAGTACACTATTGAGGAGTGGTTTTAAGGCATGTTAAAATCTGGCTATCTTTACTTGGAAAAGTGATAGCATCCCTCTCCCTTTCTCCCTCCCCCAAGCTGGGACAAGGAATTGAGATTTGATAAGATGGCTTTTGTGGGAGGATGTGATTTTGCTGTTTCTGTGAAGAAGAAATCTGCTCAAATCTGGCCAAATTATAAGCCTTTAAAAAATGCAGTTTGCACATGCTCAGTAAAAATTCCTGAAACTTGAAATTCCTGAAGACTGTGTGAATATAGCATGGCTCACCCATGCAGGGAGAAATGGTGCATCACCATCATCACTGTGCCATAGCAGCTGACACAAAGTCTCGGGTCAGTATGGAGCCAAATAGGTCTGAAAAACAAGAACCTCTCATGTACGTTCCTAATGGCATGGCAGTTGCCTTTTTGGCTGGCCCTTTTTTTTTTTTATGTTCCTGGTTTTGTGAAGAAAGTGCAATAGGGAAAAGAAAATAGCCTGGGATAAAGTGTCTGGTGAAGTAAACTTGGTAGGGGGGGCGGGAGGAAAAGGAGTTTCATCCACAGGAGACAAAAGACTGAAGAGATCCCTCCATGATCAGCTTTTTGTGTGCTAAAGGAGGCAGAGCTCAGTTGTTGAAAAACAGAAGTTCAGAATGTATTAGAAAGGCGGTGTAACAGTGCACGTGCCCAATAGGATCAACCAGCTTCCATTCAGTTTGATTCACAATTGATTCACAACTACTTTGAAGTCTGGCTTTGCCTAACTTTAAGAGTTCTTGACTTCAAATCTTAGCAGTACTATTTTAAAGTAACTGTTTTCTTTGTGTATAACATATTATGCAGTTATGAGCAGGATGTTTTCCAGGAGTACGACTATACAGAATGTAATTCAGCGGAATCCAATATCTCAGCACATCTGCAATAGAAATACCTAGGGAGTCACATGTGGATTAAAATTGAAAGGAACTTAAGAAGCGTGACTAACCAAATAATTAAACTTTACTTAAATAATACGATTCTCATTCTTTCTCTGGTGGCTCAACTGGAGAGAAGATGAGTCCTTTACCACCGTTGGATTAGTATAGATTCATGGCTCATGATTGTAACTGAGGTAGTCTTTTTCTGTGCTCCTCAATTTCTGCACAGTTTTTGCCTTTAGAATAACAAGCCAGATTCTTAGGATATTCAGGGTCTCTTAGGCAGTGTGTGAATGTCAGCATAGATGATCCTACAGCTTATTTGCATGCAAACTTTTTAAAATTTCTCTTTCAGCTTTTTGACAGGATAAAGTTATTCTGGATGCCTGCAAAGCATCAGCCAGATTTTATTTATCTGAGGCATGTTCCTCTTAGAAAGGTCCATCTCTTCACTGTAATTCAGCTGAGTTGTCTTGTGCTTCTGTGGATTATAAAGGTTTCAAGAGCTGCCATTGTCTTTCCCATGATGGTACGAAATATTTTTTATTTCCTCTAAAAATCCCTTTTCTTTTCACTTGTGGATAATTATTATTGAAGAAAAAATTAATTGTGGGCAATAAATTACAATATTGCTTTGATTCAGTATTCAAGGACAAGTCATACTGTATTAAGTAAGGAAAAATTCTACATATAACGTCTACTTTGAGTCTAGGTTGCACTCTGTTTATATGTGTGGATAGCCCAACTGTGTATTCTCTTAGGGAAAATTCTTCTCCTTAAAAAAAAAAAAAATCAATTAAAATTTATTTGATGTTTTTATTTAAGGAGTAGTGCTTAATCATTTTACAGAAAGAACATTCACTCATTAAGGAAGATTGTTCATTGCACTGAGGAACTGATAGTTCTGCGTCTTGCTGGAAATAAAAGAAAAATCTATTCTGCTGCTTAAGTGATTTCTCTCTGATTATTTCACTAATTGAAAATAAAAGATACCTATTGACCTCAGTGATTGTTAAATGCTTCAAGCCATACCTCATCTGAACAAAGGAAGACCAGCTGTTAGCCTATCCAAATTAAAGGATAAAATTCTAGCTGTAAACTGTGGTCGCTTTTGAAAGTATTCCTCTACAGGCATATTTGTCTGTTTTACTTGCTTAATTTCCTACTTCTTTGAATTAATATCTTTACAGGTCCTAGCTTTGGTATTTGTCCGAAAACTCATGGATTTTTTTTTTACTAAGCGGGAGCTCAGTTGGTTAGATGATTTGATGCCCGAGAGCAAGAAAAAGAAACTGGAAGATGCTGAGAAAGAGGTGGGTCATGGTTTCAGGTTTTTTTGGTTTGTAGCACTTTATCAATTTCTCCTTCAGACATTTAGAGAAAATTCTGTAAATAAGGCATATTCCATGCAACAGGCAGAACTTGTTAACAGTGTACAAACTAATATTTTCATATTTTACATAAGTCCTTTTAAGGTTACAAATCTAATAGGCTTAGGTGGGGATTTCTATTAGATGTAGATTCTTACGCTGCCATACTGTCACATAACATAGTATCTACAGTGCTCCTGGGATTGCTCCTGAGACCCACTCAGATGATGTGCAGGGATGAACTTGTATCTGTAGGAAAGCCCTCAGATCCCTGGGGTAATTTGATGCTGCGTTGGGACTGGTCTCGTCCCTGCTGGAGATGCTGAGGAGAGCGCTGCAGAATTTAAGGGGCATGGCATGTCCCGTCCCAGCTACACCTGAGCCATACATAGGTCACACGCCATCACCCTGTGCCCTCCCCGCTCAGCAGTGTCATAACCCTGTGCAGTATCCCTATTACACTCTGGGCCAGCATTTTCCTTCTGCTATTATAGAAACAATTTACTTCCACTTTCTAATGAAAAGGTCAGTTACACTGCTTACCCCTGCCAACCAAATCCTCAGACTTTTACTTACAGCCTGTGGCACTACCAGCCAGTTGACTGTTTCAGATCTGGACTCCTCGTCTCCTTTCAAAGAATATGCATTTCAGATAATTTCTTATAAACTTGATACAGGGCAGATTCTTACACATTTCCACTCAGAATTTTCCTGTATTTTGACAGTGAAACACATATCTTTCTGACTGTAGGTTTCTAACCAGTTTTGCATCTGTTCGATAGCATTTTCATTTAGCTGCTGCTTCATGAATTGCTTGTTTGGGTATCATATAAAACTGTGGGAATATAAAGTAACTTTATGTGTAAGAGACGGAGGTCTTTGTCCTTCGTCCCTGCTATCAGCCACCTGATCAATGTCAACTGTTAGGGAACATCAGTACTGGGCCCAAATGAATGAGGGACAAGTCTCGATGGAGAAACACTAACTGCAGGAGCAGTAAGTAGAATATGTTGGTGCCAGGTTATTTTAAATGGGAGTCCTGTGTCCTGCGCCAGCACTTCTGAATAGTAGCATGGTGTGAGGCTGTGGCGGCAGTGGGAGGTGAAGGTGCAGACGATGCCACATGGTCTTGGCAGGCTGTGGTCGCTTCTAAGCAGGAGTGCTCTGGGGGCAGTTGTGCATATGACCTCTAAGATGCCCTGAAGACCTCTGCAAAAGCCCAGGACCCGTGAGACATAACCTTTTGGTGGTACAAGGGTACTGCAAAAACTAGACAATGTGAATGGATAAATCAGCAATTTATCCTTAGGGATGCCCTGAGATGTGATCTGAGACCAGTGAAATGGTGTGTGTAAGGATTCCCATTGGTAAGTCTATTTGCAGAAATAGGACATGAGCTAATAATTTGAACATGTAACTATGAAAACTAGATTTCTCTGCCCTTAGGATTCTTCCGTGACCTTTGACAACTCACTGCCTCATCTGTAACCTGGAGAACTGTAACTTTCCTTTCTTTGATACATTCAACATACTTTCATAGAATATGTTTTGGCGAAAAGGTTTTACCTAGGTGATAAACATCATGATGATTATTTACTATTTAGTATGTGCCTGTAAAACTACCAGGCTGAAATTAAAATACGTGAGTCATTGTTTTCCCCCTTGAATCGAAGCAGACCAGAGAGTTGTTTCATCACAGTATCTGTTGGCATCACAATTCAGAGTAACCAAAAGTAACCAAGGTAGCTCTCTTCTTGTGGGTCTGGTTATTGGAAAGAATTCCTTGTTATCCTTATGTTTTGGTTATATGTCACTTTCCTTCCCATGCTTGATAGGATGGCCTCAGAAAACAAAACTGGGAAAATCTACTGGTGTTACTTTATTTCATTCACTGTCTATTCTGAGAGGTTATTTTTACATATTTTGGCATTTCTAAATATTGGGAGCTATTATTAAAACTGTTCAACTGTCAAAAACTTATGAAGCTGTGAAGCCTGGAAATGACAAAATTAACTAGTAATAAAACTTCTGACATGTAGCCTAAGGAATTAATTGGAGAGTTGCTGTCACACGGCTTTTAAAAATAGAAGTATTCTACCCACAACAATATTCAGAAATATAGTTGACAAGATCTGAAACTTACTTGATTGGATCCTGATTTCATCACTTAAGTTGTTTTTATATTTTTAGGCCATGTTTTCCCAAGGCTTTGTACATTTATAGTGGATATTATGTATGCCTTCTTCTCACAGACCTCCTTTGGAAGCCACTTTGATGTTAATCAAAAGTCTTTCTGAGACAGGAATGAACAAAGTGACTTCTCCCATTTGGAGAAAAAAATGTGACTTTTAAAATAGTTGTAATAGTAAAACATAGAAGAAACAAATTTCTGTGCAGAGAGGACTTAAATTCTACTATTTTGGAAAATTGTACTGGCTCTTCCAGCTAATACCAACTTATCAATGTGTGCGATGCATGTGGGGTTTTGGGTGATCTGCCAGAAAATGGTATGCTCTTTTTGGGAGAGCCAGCTCACACTTTCAAACAGGCACTAGGGTAAACTGTTACAAAGCCATCTAATAAAGGGAAGAAAGATGTGGAGGTCTCTGGGTGTCTTATGCTCATACACACACAGTGCAACAGTTTAAGGCAGGATTTGATGGTTACATTCATGTGAAGGCACGTTAACCCCCCTGGCTGTGGTTTTCCTGACCTAACAGGGGTGTGAGCCTTGAGAATCCTCCTGTGGAGCCTTGAGCTGTCTGAAAGACAGAGACTTGTTTTCCTTTGTTCTTGCAGGCAGGACATGGTGCTTGAGGGGTGTTGTTTTGTTCTCCCCTCCCCCTAAGATAGATTTTCTAAATTTGTAAATATTTGACAAAAAGATTTTCTGTAGATATGTCTCCTAGTTTTCTTCACTTCCTGTTACTCACAGAAGTTTTTTCCCTGTTCAAGTGAAAACTAATTTTGGTGTCTTGTTTCACTACCTTTCACTGCAATAAAACTTTATCAGTATTAAAACTGTGTGTGCAAACTTAAATTTGGCTTCCCTAATTTTTGCATGTTAACATTGCAATGTATATATCCTGTTATGCATGATACTTAAAATTCACCATACAGTTGCTCACTCAGTGTTACTGATTTTTCTCTTTATTGTTACAAAAGTGTCTCCTCTATTTGGCATTGAAAAATAACATTAAGTGAAAATACATCTTTTAAAAAAGAGGGTTTTAAATGTCAAATATTTAAATGAAAAGAGTTGAAAAGTATCTTACTTTAAGAACTTCAGCTATATACTTAATATTAAAGAAAAGGGGAAAAAGGATTAAAGTGTATAAATTTCACTTTTCACAACATCATATCCTGTCTCACATCTAAATTCCTTCCTTCTAGGAAGAGCAAAGTATGTTAGCAATGGAAGAGGAAGGGACTGTTCAGTTACCACTAGAAGGACATTACAGGTAAAATATACCTTTCCTCTTTTAGGTGAGTTGCAATTAAACAAATAAAATAAACATGCCACAGTATTTATTCTTAATGCTTACTGAATGTCAGGAGGATGTTTGTCTGGTGATAAAGTACAGGTGAACTGAACCATATACTGCAGCATTTAACAAGCTCATCCCTTTTCTAGTCTTTCCACATGATCTCACAGTCCCTAGGAGAAGGACACACTGGTTGAAGTTTTCCCTTGGGCAGGACTGCAGGATCAGGCCATTTATAATGAACCTTGGCTTCTGACATGCACAGTACAAAAGGAAGATGTAAAACAGGTCAAACCCCTCATCCTGATGCTAGCAGGGAGCCAGGAAAGGTTTTGAACACACCCCAGAAAAACTAGGTTCTTACAGTATTACATCTTAAAACATTCTAATTAAGATCCTATCTATGTGAGATAACAAGTGAATCAAGAGCTGTGCAGGGTAGATAAGGCATAATGCAGGGTTGACACAACTGAAGCATTAAAACCTGTTAGAGATAGAAATAATACACGTAGCCAGCCCATAAGGACTTTCATTTAGAGTTTTCAGAAAATTCTTAATAAAGATTTGAAATATCTGCTGATAGTAACTTGTGCATTAATGTTGAGTTCATAGGAACACTATCTCAGAATAGCCTTCTCTTATATTTTAACACAAAGTTACCCTAATGTCTCCTAAGGCAAATAACCATCTGTGTCTCTGAAAAGTCCCAGCCTATTTCTTACTTTTGATTCATCACACTTCTAATGGTCTGGGTTTTTTCTTCTTTTGTCCATACCTTTTTGTTCTATTTTATATTAGCAATACTGAGCTTAATTTATCTTGAGGTGTGATCTATATTGATCTATAGTGTGTTTACTTAGGTAGCGTTGCCTGGATAATATCTGACTTTCTGTACTGTAAGGGTTAGAGTCCTACAGCTAAAAAGAAGAATCAAGACATTGGTTGATAAAGTGGTTCCCCAAACACTGTGAAAACAAGTTTACTGAGGGCTTACTGAATGTCAAGCCATATGTAAACCATGAGGTCAGGAATAATATACAGGCAGGTCCTTAAAACATTTAAGACTTTATTATTCTTAAGTGTATAAATACATATTTGGAGCAGTCCAGGTAAAGCTAAGGGCGTAAAGGCTACGAAGTGCTGCTTAAAGCTACTGATTAGCTTGTTTAATTGGGGCATTTTTATTAGATCTCTTAAATCTTTGCCTTTGTCAAGGTTTTTGATTGCTTTTAAAATTGTTTTAAAAGCAGGTGGAGTTTCAGAGCATAAGTACTTTGAGAACTCTTAGGATTCTTAGGCATGCTGTGAAATCTTGGGCAATATTTAATTTCACAGTTCCTCATTTTTCTCTATTAGTTGGAAGTGAAACAATATATTTTATTGATATTACTGTGATTAATTGCTGTTGGAGGAGGAAAATGCTAAAAAAGTGCTAAGATGTTTTAAGAGAATACTTAAGTCATCGTTCAGGATTTTTGAAGTTTAACATAATTTTTAACTTACATTGCACTTATTTATTGTCATCACTATCAGTTTTTAAGGACTTCTGTAGAGTTAATAAGTAACAAAGACTGATTGCTCATTGTTTTATTGTGTATTTACTTTTATTCTTGCCTAGAGATGACCCATCTGTGATAAACATTTCTGATGAAATGGCAAAAACTGCTGTGTGGAAGACATTGTTGATATCCTCGGAGAATGCAAAAGATAAGGAGTCAAGCTTTCCTTCTAAAAGGTTTTAATTTTTTTTACTACATTATACCTTATATATTGGTGTCAAACCAATATTAGAATATTTTGCCAGGTATTAGAAAGATTTCTAGCACCTTGCAGGGTTATTTCTTGAGGTTTCCTGTTATTTACGTCCAGTCATAATATTCTGAGCTCAAAGCACAAATTCACTATGTACCTTTATTAAAAAAAAAAATGCCACAAATATTTGCATGCTACTTAGTTATGCTACAGTGGAAAATGAAGTTGAGCATGCCTGATGCTTGTGTAATGAACCACCAACCTACACCTGGATATTGCACAACAGCTGTTGTGTTTGTTCTGCTTGCTTTTGTTCTTTCCTCTTGAAAAAGAAGTGGTCATCACTGCCCTGGAAATATCTATATGAAAAGCCCAGTACTCTGAATGTGATCTACTAATATTTGGAGTGAAAATAATTTTAAGATTGCATCACTTCTTTTCATTTTTCTGCCTACTTCACTTGTACTCAAAACAGTTAAATACTTTTAAATTTTAGTCCAGACAAATGTAAAATGAAGCAACGGTGTTTTATCTGTGCTACAGAGTTATTATGGGAATAAGAAAATACTAAATACAAGCACAGTGTGATTGTAAGAGAGATTTTCCTGTTTCCACAAATTTTAAATTTAACTATTTTCTACTTAATTGTTTTATATCACGTTTTTGTCATAAGCTCCCCTTCCTAATCACTCTAGAAGCTGATTCCCCAAAGGTAAGACCCTGTCCCCCAACCTTTTCCTTGATTGTATCTTCCAATTCAAAGTGGTGTCACCTAGGAACACAAATGACTTGACTTTGTGTAATTTTTGGGGAGACAGAATGAAAAGAAATTTCAAATAGGAATGTAAAATGTCTTCATCAAAGTCCTTAATATTAAAATTTGAAATTTATTATTAAAATTAGAAACTGTGGATGTAGTATATGTAAATGTTAAATTGAATTTATTTCTAGATTTTTTCATTAATTCTTTGACTTTTTTAAAATATAAAATTATATTCTGCCCATTTCTAAATCTAGTTTTCAAAACAAGTTCCATGTTTGAAACAGCTGGTCATTGTTTTATGGTGAAAAGATGCAGTAAGAGAAAAAATTTTGTAGTGAAATACGTTTTTTAAATTTTGTCACCCCAAAATTGCATGCTGCCTTTCAGTATTGTTCCTTTCCCTAAACAGCATAAACAAGATGAACAGTTGATGACCACAGAATCTTCATTTCAGACACGCATGGAGCAGCCCACTAATGTGATCATTTTAATGCTAGTTCACTGACAGTCAAAATAGCAGGGTAGTTCTGATTTGCCTTCCACCCTACACATGGGCTGAAAAAGGATCCTGTCACAGTGAAATCAGTGCGGTGCATGAGAGAAGGATGTACAGTAGGGTTTTCTTACCTTATGTGCCTCTGCTGTCCAGGCTGTGAAAGCCTGGAGAAAGAGAAGAAACTGATGTGGTACATTCACAGCCACTGGGTATGCAGTAGTTGTAATTTTTCTGGTGGATGTTGCTTTCTTTGATGGTATGATAGATTATGTAATCGTGTACTGTTTTTACCTGAAATTTTCAAAGATCCTTTGAGCAAAGAGCATCCACATAGACTATGGCTCAGATGACTTTGGTAAAAGATGATTTGGCCTTTCCACTGCAGTAAAACAGAAACTCATTTTCCAATGAGCTCATTTTCCATCTGTTCTTTTATCTTTGCTCATGAAAACAAAGACTCAGGTGAAAAGGAACTAAGGGATCACAGGTTTTACGGTTTTAGGTATGAGTGTCCTGTTGTAAAGGAACAACCTCTTAGAAATGTGCTCCAGCTTGTCTCGGATTCCCAGACAGAAGTAGATTCAAAGAACTGTAAACCTGGAAGGCTTGCATTCTGATAAGCAAAACCATAGACAACATTAATCTTAAATCATATTAGAGACAGAGCTAAAGAAACATTATATTCCTAAATGCATGTATCATTACATGAAGATATAGTTAATTCCTAGGTAAGTACTGAGAAAAAAGAAAGCTTGGAATGGTAGCAGTCATAGGGATAATTTTTGCAAATGATCAAGATTACCAATATTACATTACACGGTTCCCTTCAGTGAAGGGTATCTTACTGTAGGGGGAAAAAAAATCATGTTGTTTTGAAATTAATTTTACTGATGCCTTTTGAAGTTCAACTACTGAAGTGTTTAGTACTCCTTTTCCTGTTGTCAGGTCTACTTTCTTATGCTAATATCCCAAAATATTATTAAATGGGGATAATTAAATTATGATACTGTAGTATGATTTCATGTAATGCCTTTTATGTAAGGCATTGATCAATTAACAACATAGGGTGATTTCTGGAATACATAAAATCTGGAAGTTCTTCGTACTAATTAAACACTGAGTTGACTTGGCCAGTGAAAGACTGGCCAATAATAAACTAAGATTATCTCCAAAGAGAGATTTTAGGCAGGAAGGGTTTATACAAACGACTTTTCAGCCTGATGCATGGATATCTGTCATAAGCTCTGCCCTGCCCCTGGCTCTGTGAAGTAGTAGAGTGTGTGACAGTTCTTAACATCCCAGACTCATAACAGTATTTAAGTGTCTAAAGAGAGGACTTCAATGAGATTTACTTAGTCAACTGTTGCCTAACCATAGAGGCACCTGAACTTTACAATTTTCCAACCTTAATTTTTCATTATTAAAATTCCTAGGGACCTAAAGGTCTGCTTTTGAGCCTGTGTTGGTAGAACTGAACACCAAGGCACTTATATGAAACATAGCCCTCTTTGGTACATGTAATTAAATATTCCTTTGTCTTTGCTTATAATAGGAAGCCCTTCAGATCGCAATTTCAAAACATACGCAGAAGACCTGACCATGTATAGAAGGTGGTCAGTCCTAGTTGGTCTTTTAAAGTATTGGAGAAAGAGGCATCCATCACTTTGTAGATGGTATGAGTTCCCTTCTCTACCTGAAGATATGCAAATCCTGCATCCCAAACCTACCTTCTCAGGCTTGTTAGACTACTCCCTTGGTAGGGAGGAAGAGAGCTCCAAGTCCCTTACAGATCCACCAGTTACGTGTTTTACTGGTAAAAGACTGGACTTGGCCTTTTTTTTTTTTTCCCCCCCCTCCAAATTTCTCAAGGCATTAAAGCCCACATCTGCAGGAGATGCTCAGAGATGTGAATCCTAAATAGAAGGAAGACTTTCCTGGTATCACAGAGGCACCTAAAACGTGGAAATATTATAGACTGTAAGGCACACAACACATCCTCAGTGTTTGCTTTTACTAAGCACAGGTAACTCTCTGCCTGCAGTACTGCTGCACTTTAAATTCACCCCCCAGGAATTTGTTTGCATACCCTTTGCGTGCAGAAAGTGTAACACACCCAATTCTATCACTGTTCTACAGAAGGTGACAGATTTGGCAGTTGAAGTGGCAGAAGTTGGTATTCTTTAGCTATTTCCATTAACACCTCTGGAAGCTGCCATAGGCATAGAAGTAAGCTTTGGCTGAACTGAACTGTATCCTTAAAGCAATTTTTATGTGAAGAAAAATGTCAGATGATTGTAAAATTGTGCATGAATCACCTTAAGAATTTGAGAATTGATCTTGCTTTCTTTAAGCCTTGTGTAACTCAGCCTATTTCTCATTCATTCTAGTTAAGGAATTATTCCCATGAAACCTGGTAGGTTATGTGCTTGGTTTGTTCTCAGAACCATCTTTTTTTTAGATACCCTGCCGCTCATTGTTGAAGGCTTGATTTGCCTGTGTTGTGGAAGACTCTTTGCATTTTCGTAGTGTGATTGAAACTCATTGCAAGAACATGACTTCTTTTTATTTATTTACGCTGTTGTAAATTAGGACCTTCTTCACAAAAAAAAAACCTGCTTTGCACATACATTGCTCTCTGTAGGCTAATCAACAGTGTTTTAACTGGAAAAAAGCTGAATCCAAATTTGAACTCTGCTTTAGAGTTCTTAGTGATAAGGCTTTTGTATGATCTTTCAGGCTTTTTTTTTTTTTTTTAAAGTTATTTCCTTATAATGTATACATGAGGAAGTATGTATTAAGCTCTAAATGGGGAATATTGTCACTCCCCACCCCGCCAGCCTTCTCCTGCTCTCCCCAGTCAAGACTGAAAGCCAAATATTACAGTTGGAAATTGGCTTGCACTGCTCTAGTTCGGAAACATTCCTCCTAAGTGTACATTGAGCAACAGAATACATTTTAAAGACAAGAAATACTTATTTTGACCTCTTGTTTGTGCCATTTAATAAAATGTGTATTGTCCGAGAACTGTACCATTACCATTATTTAATCAATTAACAGTTGTATTTGCCAAAAAAAAGGGGGGGGGGGAGAGAGAAAAAAAAGTGGCTATCTTTGCTTGCATGCTGGCTGACTTGTCTGTCTGTACATCTTAAGTAAGTTCTCTATATCTACCTCGTCACTAAAATGCTGGCTGATGTCTTCTGCACCATTCCGCACAGAAACTTTCACTTGCTTCCCAGTTTGTGCTATGCAGCATGAAAAATTAATTAAAATATCAGTGCAATGTTGGTTTTCGGGTAGATCATTAATATATATGATAGTGCTGCTTTAACTCTTTTTTTTCCTTCTTTTCCTAGTGCTGAAATCAGAAAAGAGAAGAAGGCTGACTCAGGGAAAGGTGTTGACCGGGAGACTTGTCTATGACTCATTCTTCAATTAATTTTTTTACAAACAAATGAAAGGAGTGCCAGAACCACTAAATATAAATGATTTGACCTTGTAACTTTTGTCTTTCATCTCAAACTAGCACAGGTAATGTAGTGCAATATTTGTTTCATTTCACCTTGTCTACATGTCTACATTGTCTAGTATCTGTGTAAAAGTCTGCAGTAGCCAATGCAAAAAATCATGTTCTTTGCTGATATTGGCCATTTATCAGTATTCGTATCATAAATCTAACAAGCAAAGTTTCTTTCAAATTCAACTTTCCTGTTAATAGGTTTGTACTGTATTTTGCTACTTTTTCTGTGTGAGAATACTTAATAATCTTCATTCAAGATGAACTTGGAAACACTTGTTCCAAATTTTTTTTTTTTTTTTTTTTTTTTTTCCCAAATCACCTAACTTGAGTAAATGATTTCAGGAGACCCAAACCGACAAGCAAACATTAAAGAAGTTTTTAAAGTAACAACTGATCTGACCCTGTGAACAAACTAACAAGGATAATCCTTTCCTCCTCAAGCTGTCCTTTTGAAGCCATGGATTACTCTTGCAATGAGGATTGCAGGGTCAGATTCTGTATTTGTGAAGTTTTCCTTGATTTAATACAGTGTATTTAATATTCAAATTTGTATGTAACTGGAACATAGTCATATATATATAAAAAATATATATTAAAAAATATATATTAAAACATTCTCTCACCTTAGTTGAAAAACACCACCACATCCTTTGATGTGAAACATGGGTACAGTATTTCTTAAAATGCAATCTGTGATTACAGTATCTTGTATTGTATGAATGTTGCCGTGGTAATCAATCCATTATTTTATAATAGGGAAAATTTTGTACACACAAATTATACCCCACATGCAGTTTTATCACCTGCCCAATGATTTTCCTCTTTATTGCCTAAAATACAGTCACATAAAGGGCATATTTATATTGTCCTCTCTCTACTAACAACTGTAAACCTCTTAATTTCAGAGATTAATTCTGTATAATACTTAAATGGGTATCCTACTGTTGGTTTTGTTACAGCTTTTCACTATTCCATCAAGTACATATTGATTAAAAGATAAAAACAACATTGCAAAGTAAAATGTGGCTTTAAAGCCATTACAAAGACATTTTTCATAATGGATTTTGTTACTGCCTGATCCTTCAAGCTGTTCTTTTGTGTAAAACAAGGACTGCGAGATTAGGTATTGAATTAAGAGATGTGGAGCAAAAGTTTTATTGTGTTATTAGGAATTCACTGATTTTTAAATTTTTTTAAGATAAATTTTTAAATGAGTAAATGAAAGCTAACTGTCACTATTACGCTATTACTTTGAATCCTACAAATAAGAATTACAGTCTTGTAACCTTTATAACAACTCATCTACAGGGCTCTAACATTCCCCAGCTTTCCAAAATAGGATAATCTTTCCATAGACTTCATGTGAACAACTTTTCATATCCAGCACATTTAAAGTATTCCTTCTAATGTTCTTGTGCATGTGAGTGTGTATGTTTTACTACTTTAGCCATAAATGATAATTGCATTTTGCTGCAAACTAATAGGGTCACTGTTCTAAATTTGACCTAGCATTATCAAAGCCCATTAAAGGCCATTTTTATGGAGGGGAAAAAAAAAAAAAATCTAATGGACACAAAGAAGGATTTACATTTAATTCAATGTTTGTATTTGTAAATTTAGGAAAAAAATGCTGATGCATTAAGGTTAAATGCTTTGTTTTGTGTACTTGATGATAAATTGTAAGATTCCAATTGTTTTAAGATTAGTATAGAAGTTCAATACTGGTTTGTCCCGAAAGCAGCCTGGTGGTGTTTTAATATGTTGCTGACTTTGTTACAGATAATGTATACAATCAAAATGTATTAGTTTCACTTGACCAACTCTTAGAATATTAAGAAATCAGTGTATTCAATGGCATTCTGTATTTCTGTTCAGTATTTCAGAGTGGTTTTATTTTAAAACAGTCACTCTGTTCTTGTGTGAATGTAAATGCTATTCCAATGTTAATCTTAACATTCTGAAATCACACACAATATAAAGCAAATGTAGTGCTATATTTACTTCTAATTTCATATTCCTGGTCAAAATTATTCAATTTCTTGGATGTAATTTATTACAAAAGTTTATGTGTACATGTGAATAGACTATTGTGTTTTTCACAATTAAGAAATGTTATGTGAAAATAAATATTTATCCTAACTAATTTTCAATTTTATTTTTACACTGCAAAACCCAGAACAAGTATGCAGTATGGTACAGTATTTTAAATGTCTACCTGATACTTGAATCGTAGAGCCCAGTCCTGCTCGATTTCCAAGTGGAATCTCATTGAATCATGCAATGCTCTCGGTGTTGGCTTGCTGTGTGTAGTTGATGGTGGTGTACTTGGTCTGACTCTAACAGTAAGTAAGTGTGCCATCAAGGATGGCACGTAACTGACCTACTGCAGGAAGAGAGTGGGAATTAAATTCTGATTTACTGGTCACGAGTTGGTTCCCCTTACTCCTGGGAGAGATGATGTGGACCAGGCAGCAGTAGCTGGGTCTTTTTACAGATCAATAGGTAAGGTCATACAATTAAAATTCCTCCATACTACAGTATTTAAAGTGTCTAATAGTTGAACAGCAGCTTAGCCTACTGCCTATTGTGGGAACTTCTGCTATTCTCAGGACCCTAAATTTCTGCTACTGAAAAACTTTTAGGCCTTAAAGCCTAGTACTACTGCCAAAACCCAGTACTTGAAGTTTGACTCCATCTTATTAAATCCCTTTGAGCTTCTTCACCTATTTTTAAACCAAAGACTGGAAGCCTCCCAGCCTCAGAACGATAATAGTCACACCTCAGGCTTCAGCTGCTTCTGTTAGGATTTTACACAAAGTGTATTGTACAACAAACTTAAGTATCCATTTCACATGGAAAAAATACAGAGAAAAAAAGGTAATTGGTAGGCGCCTAGCTAACTCTAGCATGTGGCACTACCGGTTCCTAGTGCTGGCTTTGTACATTAATGAAATGAGCTGGCTTTCTTCTGTGGCCTCAGTTTTAGGTATTTACCTGTGCTTATGCATTTCAAGTAAGTTGTCGGTTCTGTGAGGCAGCTCTATTGTCCTATTGTCTGCATTATTTTTGGAGCTGAGGGAGGTCTACCAGAGAGAAAATTGGGACACTATATTGATGTTTATTAGGACACTTACTATAGCAATAAAACATTTTTTTGTTAAAAGTTACATCATGCTTTATTAGCAGTATATCTTAGAAGTTGCCTTTCAGACAAGAAGTATAAGATAATTAGCACTGTACTTTGTTATGCCTCACAGATAAGACAGTTAAAACAGGACTATGTCTTGAGAGTACAAGAGTTTCCCAGTGAGATGCTCGCATCAGTAAGGTAGGTCAGATACAAAGAACTGCATCTTTACCTAATGAAAGACTTACCCAGACCATATAATTTTTCATTTTATTTAAAAGGTTTCTTTTTAATGCTGCTCTGATTACTCTAAGGGAACACTTGCAGTTCTTTAATAAGTATGAGTCTAGTTAATGTAGTTTTTGGATTAGAGAAATACTTTGTTTATATGATAGTGTGAGTGATAACATTTAAAATAAAAAAACAACTATGTGCCCCTTGCATACACAAGCCATCCAGAAATTCACAATGATCATCTTTTTTATAACTTACCTGCATTGCTGTGATCTACCTTTATACTGATTTATGTTTCTTTCTCTGGAGTCAAAAGAATCAGAGATGTGGATACTAAAACCTCTTGGAAACAACGGACAGCCTGTATCCTATAGAACTTTAACAGTGGTGCCAGTCTACATTAGAACCACTAATAAATTGAGCCCAAGATTGTATTTGTAATACCCATCTCCAGTTTGTTTCCCAAAAACCCCTTATTTTGTGAGTCAAGGAGTTTTTGGTTTGTTTGTGAAACCAAAATCTTACTTTTCCCCTCAGGCCTGCTTCTCTTTCTCATTTAAGAACTAGCTGCACAAACTGTCTTGACGTTCTCCCTCATCTCTCCCATGCTTTTTGTGTCTGTATGAGTACTTTTACATTACACCTAATGTCACTAATAACCCACAATACATACATAATCACATGCTGGTGCCTAATATCAAGAAGCTAAGCGTTAGACAATCATGTCATGTCACACTCTATTACATGATACCATTAAACAAAAGCAGAAATTTCACTGTAAGAAAGACTCTCAAATTAACGGAGTTCATTTCTTGAGCAACATTTTCAATGATACAGACTACACCTCCGTTCATAACTTAATGTCTTTATTATTTTAAAGCAGCACAGTTTGTAGTACAAGTGGGTTGCATCTTTTCTATCTGTGTGAAATGAAGAATACTATTCTTTTCAGATGGAGAAGCCTACCTGGAGTGCTGAAGATAAAGCAGAAGTTTACTGGTAGGCTGCAAGGAAAAGCAGGTTTGCTAAATAGCCTGTTCACATGAGAGTTACAGTCCAGCCCTTGCTTTAAGTGGCTGCTAGTTTGCATTGTAATGTTTTATGTTTGAGTGCAAGGAATATATCCTCTTCATCAGTAAATAGGAAACTTCTAAAAGAAGATTTTTCTGTCCCATAGAGAAACAACGGTGGGCTGCTAGAGTTCCCAGATAAGATTTTACCAGTGCAGATTCCCACAGTAGCAGCCTTTTTGACTATAAAGTAAGCAAAAATCACAGTACTATGATAGGAAACAAAGAAATTCAGCACCATTGATTTGAATAGGTATCATTCAAAATCTTTGGTGAAAGCTGGTTACGTGCTTTCCCTGTAAGACTTCTGCAATTGTAGTCCAAGAGATTGCAAAGAAAATACTAACTCAGGGAACTGCAGTAAACAAAATGTTTCACTCTACATAGCAACTATTAACTCTGCAGTATTCCTGATGCTGTTCCTGAAATAATAATTGATCAAGCATTAGGTAATTTCTGCAAAATCTGTTTTATCAGTATTTTCACAGAAATGACCACAGGGTTCATTTTATTTTTTGTTGGAAACATTATTATTTTTATTCCTCAACTGATCTCCATGTTGGTTCCTCTGTCACATTTTTATCATTCATTACCGTAATACAGAAACTGGACTGTTTCCCTTTTAGACTGAAATAGCAGAAGGTACTGATTCAAGCAAGTACCATGCTTTCTAGAAGTCTGCAATGTACCTACATTCTGGTGATGTTAAGACCTGATTAAACACAATCAATAAAAATGCAATAGTTGCTTGGCAACAGAAATCATGATAAAGATTAGCATTTCATCGTGTACACAGGTATCCCAAGAACTGACCCTTATCTCATCTTGATTCATAAAAGTTTATACCAGCTCAGTGTACATTAGCTAGAGAGTTTTCTGGAGAAGTACCATCACTAACAACCAAAATGCTGGTGCTAGGGCAGTGAGAAACACTGCTTTATGAAATAGCTCATATGGGTGTAAATATGCTTGTGTGCTTGACCGGTGATGGCATGGTCTTTGTCGGTATACCACTGTGAGAAAGGAAAATACAGAGAATGTTAGTTCTAGCTACATCTAAATGATACAAATCAAACATGGTAAGACATAATAAACGTGTAGACATTGAAAATTATCCCAGCATAAGGCTAATTCAGCATGGAGGCAAAGACACGATGGTGGTAGGAAGCTGCTATGATACTTTTGTCCCTGCTTTGTGTGGGGGGTACACCATCTATTCATGCTAAAAGTACAAAATGAACACGTGGCTTGTCCACATACATGATAGATGCAGCTCCTCAGTTTATAGTGGTGTCTGATCTCTGCACCCTGTAAGCTCTGCAAGTTTGGCTGAAGGACAACCATGTACTGGTGCATCTGGCTTCCTTCTATACTTTATCCTTTTCAGCACTGCTCCCCCAAGGGCTGGGAGAAGGTAGGAAAGGAAGAGCTTGCACCTTAGTCTGAGAGTTTCCACGTACAGCATATGAAGGGGCAAGTTACTACCTGACTTACAAGTTCCATAGAGAAACACCAAAAGTGATGGACAGGTTATCTTGGACTTAGCTGAAGTTAACCTTTCCTTATATCCTATCTGTAAGATACTATTGATTGGACTTTGGGTATATGCCAAGATTGGGATTGGCTTGGCTGTTTGTCTGAGAACACAAAAAAATTAACAAAATGAAAGATTAGGTAAACGGGGTCAAATATGAGAAGGAGTTGCTTTACATTTTTTCTTGTGCAGAAGGTACATGGGTGCGTTACGTTAAAATTTCAGCTACTGAACATGAAATGCAAGTATGTGAACTTTCATTTAAGATGGCAATTGATTTATATCTAACGACAGGGAGCTATTGCTATTATTCTCATAATACAAACCCATTTGTATGGTGCTAAACAAAACAGAAGCATACCATTGCCTGAAAATCCACTTCAGCATCAACAAGAGCTTTGGAAATCTGCGCTGCTTGCTGAAAGTGAACGTTATCTGAAAAGTGGAAGAAAAAGAGGAAAAAGGTAAACAAAAAATTGCTTCTGTACTACTCTGGGGGAAAAGCAAAACAACGAACACAGAAGACTCCCCAGCACTGCTGACTGAAACACAAATTAGTTGCAGAAAGCAGTATTATTTTATTGACGTAAATGTAACAGCCTTGCCCCTTCATGCTTTTGTTTTGTCAGTAGTAGAATTGCGAACCTGTCTGTAATACTAAAATGTCTAATTAACTGCAACTTACCATCTGCTGTTCCATGAATAAGGAGATACTCAACTTCCTTGAATTTTTCAGCTCTGGCCATTACTGTTGAACTCTGAAATTAAAGAAAAGGAAAAAAAAAAAGAAAGAAAAAAGGTGCTACTCATTAGAAGATGATTTGCTACCAACTGACTTTGATTCCTGTTGACACAGCCTGGGGTCCTTCAGATAAAAACAACCACCCCTGCTCCCCCCCCCCAAGTAGCATGTTCACATATCCCACAGCACTGTGCTCGCACTCAAACCATTCTGCACCGGTCTGCAATTATTACCAAGGGTTATGTCTGCAAAGTTAACAGGCAATTCCAGAGGGGAAGAGTTTTGCGAGCGAGATAGGTACACATTTAATGCATTGCTAACATGTTGTTAGCCTGCAGCACACCACTTGCCGTAGGTTTCCTGTGCGACTGCAGACAAGTTAAAAAAATGTTGCCATGGCAACAGTGCACCCTATGGTAGCAAGGAGGAGATATTGCAAAGACTACATGCGTTATCTTCCCCACCAAAATGTACACTACAGTTTACCTGTAGGTAAGTCAACAGAGCTAGTATTTCATCGGTCTCGAGTAAAATGCCTGACGAAGTTTAAAACAATGCTCTCCCCCAAATATGATACAGAAATGCCTGAAGGAGAAAACCACCAGACCAAATCTATAAATAGAAGTCAAGCTACATTTTGGGAATTGAAACACAATACGGTGATGAAAAAAATAATCAGCAACTAAGATTAATCAAGAAACTTAAAACACAGTAATAACATATTCCCTAGAACATACTAACCACCTGACTTGCAATTGTGACTAGGTACTAAGGAACGAAGAAAGTAAGGATTGCAGGTAAGATCTTTAATTTGGGCAAGGAAAGGGAATAGGATAGTGGTCTGCCATGAGAATGGGAAAAAGAAAACGGACAAAAGACATTTTAGACTCGATAACCAGCATAATGGGGCAAAAATATGTTGAATGACATTTCCTTCTACTAGCAACATTATAGGGGTTCTCTGCTGAAAATGACTGAATCCCTGTGGAAATTTTCTTTATATTACAGCAACATAAAAGCTACTGTGGCAAGGAAAAAAATAGTAAAAATTAGGAACAAAAGAATGCAGTGTTTTGTACCAAAGCTGTGTCCTTGCACAGAGATTTCCATTTAGTACCCCCAAAAACTCAAATACATTATATTACCAAGACACAGAAGTGTTCTAATTTCCTTTTGTCTCTTGTACACTCATGAATCTTTAAAGCAAGCACAAATATTAAATTCCTTTTGTTATGGCAGAACAGCGTACCACAACCCTCTCATAAATGAAATGAGTTCTTTGTAGTTATTCAACCAAATTTAAAAAACAAGTTCAGCAGAGAGAAAAAAAAACACCCTCCAATCCGTAACATTGCAGTTGCCCTCTTTTGATAGTGAAAGGCTGCAGAGCACCAGAAATCCCATCTAATATATGGAAATGCATGCACACTGGAAGCACGACACTATCCGCTCAAATGAGCTGGTATCGTGGAGTAAGAAAAGAAAGATAGTTACGAGAGTGCCAAAATCTGGAGAGAGGACTCTGATTCGGTGAGGAGCACCGGTACAGCAGCCGACCAAAAGAATGATTCAGAAAGTAACTACCCAGTGATATAAAGAAATAAAAGAAAAATAGAAAAAGAACCAAGCAAGATCCTTTGAGTGAATCATTTTCCACATGTGCAGAGGGGGACTTGATAGATGGCCTTTATAAGCTTTCTTCCAGCAAATCAGTGCTGGTTTAAGGGACAGCAAACCTTCTGCGAGTGGAAACCTGACTTGAGCTACACTTCTGAGAACTCGACTTCCCAAAAGCAGTTTTAGAAAAAGGATGTCACTATTTTTCCCCTCCAAGCATTACACAAAATAAAGCTATTGGTAAAATACTTCAGAAAGAAGGAACACACAAAAGAGAGACTTTTTCAGGGTTTTTTTGTCACTTGCAAGTTGTGTCTCACTTGCTGTACCCATACTCGACATGAGTCCCTTCCCTAAAACGTGCTTTAAGGACACAGTACTTTGCCAAAAAAGAAGGTTGCAAGATAGGGAGCAATCTGAAGTTAGGCATAGTTACAGCAGAAAGCAAAGCTACATCAGCGGAACAAACCTCAAGTGGACAGCAAATAAACACAATTTACCCCTTCCGTTTCACAGTTACAGTGCCGGGAGAAAGGTTCTGAAAGGGTCATGTGTACAAGTACTGAGAATTAGGCCCTGCTGAGTGTAACTGGCTTTCCTGAAGATCACACAGCAGTCAACATTTTATCAGCACTCCACAAACAAGTTAAGGTTTGGCTGAAACTGAAGGTCTCTCTCCCTTTAGCATATTCTCAGATAATAGAACAAATGTCAAATCAGTACAAGATGGCATATTTACAAAATTGTACCCTGTTTTGCATAACCTAATGATGCAGCAGTTCTTAAGGACTGAACATTTCAAATCTGCTAGAAAAAGATTGCCAAATCTATGACTGTTTCAAACACTTGCCAAAAGCATATCAAATTCAGAGTGAACTGCAAAATAATCTTCTCACAAGTTGAACAGTCTCTTCGGTATGCTTTACATGGCTACTGCATCTGACCTCGAGAGCTCTGCCCCGATTTAGTCCCAAGTCTTTTACATCAGGGACATTTCTTCTGGGGTGGACAGCTTCTCTGCCATTCAGCCTAGGATCCCTACACAATTATATTGGGAGCTCCACCCATGCTTGCTCCTTTCTTCTACAAAGCTCTAATTTTTAGTAGTTCACAACTACCTTAAAAAGGCGCTGATCACACCTAATTAGCCCACTTAGAGGGGCACGAGTCATCCCTGAGACTTGACTCTATCTGACAAAGAGTATTTAACATCTCAGATTCTCTTCCTTCAATAAATGTGAAACCTAATGTCACAATAATACAAAGGTAGGGTGTACCCCTCTTGCCACTAGTTTCTTGCGACTATATATTCGCGGTCGTTAATAATACTCTGTGCATTAGGCAGGTGCCTAGCAGCACACATCTTCTGTAAGCAGGTTTGCACACAGTCCCATTTCTTTTAAATTAGGGCACACAGCACACAGTATGGAACCTTTCACTTTTCAAGCCAGCTTTATAGCGGATGCAGTAGGATAGAGAATATATGATGCAGCATGCAAACCTGACAGTACGAAGTTAACAGTTCAAAAATGCTTTAACAGCTTCAGCTATGAGAGCTTTCAGTACATGTTTTGCATTTACTTGCTAAAAAACATTCAGTTCAGAAAACGGCTCTCATCAGTGAGAAGGGGCCAGGAGGCTGGCTATTGGGACTGGGACATTGAACAAAGGGGCCGTGAGCCAGAAACATGCTGGGCTCAAGTCAGCAAGGGTCTTCAGCAACAACAAAATCCCACAACCCTTCCGTTGATGCTACATGAAAAGCAACAAACTCACTTGGTGAGCTACCCCACCCCTCCAGGTTTAGATGGGAAAGTAAATTCCAAGTAATACATTATTTGGGGCTTTTAACAACAAATGAGGACTTAAGTTGCATTTTCCTATCTCTAGAAGCAGCAGTGAAGTGTGACAATCTGATCTGTGCAATTACCCCTCCTCCATCTAGCCACCATTCTCCCCAATTAGTCCTCTGAGTAACACATTTGAAACCTTTAGCTCTTTGGTACTGGCAGTTTCAACGTGGCCATTGCCAGCAATGGATACTATGCCAAGAAAATCCGACTCCTGGCTTGAAAGGATTAAACAGTCCTCTGTTGCCATCTGTGCCGTGAAGCTGGTGAATGACTTTGTGCACCCAGAGCGTTAACGTTCGTTCTGCACGACGACAGTAACTTCTATTTACACTGCTACCTCGCAGACCTCCTACTGTTCCCACTGCCTTAAAGAAACACATTTGGAAAAAGGCAGGCAGGCGGCTGCAGGCCTCTGGTCAGGCCCCAGTGGGCCCGAGCAGCTCGCTGGTTGGAAGGGGCAGACGCGGTACCAAGTCTTCTAGCAGCCACTACCACTGTCCTCAGTTTTGACCAGAACGTCTCATATAGCAGTTGACAAAACTAGATTACTGTAGTGACATGTCAAAACAAACGTTTCAGTCCATATATGTATGTATTTATATGTTTTACCATACTTTTGAATCAATGCAACAACCCCCACCCTTTTTTCCCCCATGACACTTATTTTTTTAATGCATCAAGACACAATCAGTGCTGAACTGTCTTCTAGCCTGTTTTACCAACCCAAACACAGAGAATGCCCCATCTCTTTTCCTCTAACACCCATGTTTGGTTCCAGCATCACCGTGGCTGAACGCCTCTGTGAAACATCCCAATAACCAGGGCACAAAGTACCCCGCAGATCCCTCACAGTTCTCCAATAGCCACTGTATTTCCACCTAGATGTGAAATTTAACAAAACCTTACAGAAGGCTTGGGCTGCTCTGCCCTACGCCCAGCTACCTGTGACTTCAAAAAGCACTTGAGGCAACAAAAAGCAGCTGGCACACAGAAGAGCAAGTCAAACAATTCATCATGCCATAACGAGGGCAAACAATCTACAGGTATTTTGCTCCCATTAGAACACCTGGAAATCCCCTCACTTCTGGGCAAACATCAGTCATTTTAGACCAAACCTTGGACACCCTGTGTTCATGGAGATGGGGCCAAAATTCCAGCCCCGACACTGCTGGCTCTCAGTTGGTCTGCAATTTGTTTGATGTGATCACAGTACAGACGGACTTGCCTACCTGTCAAAGTTTCCTAATATTTAGGAGATTTTGCTTTCCCTGAAAAAAGCTTGCAGATTCCTAAGGCAAGAAAGTTCACACAATACCCATTTTTTTAAAATTACATTTCAGAAAGAACTGGAGTACATTTGTTTTGGTGGAATTGTTGTTTAAGATAAAGCATAGTTTGCCCACGAGCATATTAAATTTTAAAACAAATTTGTTTCTTGGTGATTAAAATAAAACAGTTTTTACAGCTTGTTTTACAGTCTGCAAAGTAGCCAAATGGAACTGAATGTAAAAAACCCAAAAAAACCCAACACACCAAACAAACAACAGAAAACCCACACCATACAGCAAGGAGTAACTGCCTCATGCAAATCCAAACGCATGAGACTACAGCCCTCTAAAAGCACAATGCAACAGTTATAGCTGGAAAGAAGAAACAAACTTACTTCTTCCCACGGGGAAGGAACTAGACTGTGTAAATAAAAATAGAGTGGTTTAGAAAAGAAACAACACACTTCAAAAAATGAAATAAAGTGATTTCTTTCTTACATTATAGTTGTTCAGATTATCACTTGCTATAGGAAGGCCCATGTATCGCTCCGTGTATATTGAATCTGTAATTAAAAAAACAAAACCAGAATATGCTACTTAATTTTCAGTCTGTCTGTCTACCAGAAATTTTACCCACTGATACAAACAATAAGAATGCATACTGGAAATTAAAAAAAGAAAAAAAAAAAAGAAAGATAAAAACAGGTTTTCCACAATGAGGCGTGTAGGTAACCATCATTATGCAGAATATTTAATCTTCTTGTTGCCATGGTCACCTGAATGCTGAATATTAATAAAGTACTTTGTGTCAATGTTACCTTATTGTTATTCTTTCAGTAATCCTAAGAAAATTACTGAAAATCTTGCAGTAAATGACTAGCATTTGAAAAAATCTTAGATATTTTATCTAAATGTTTACTACTAAAAATCTATAAAATGAAAATGTAGCAGATTAGGACTCAGCTTGGCTCTATATTCTATATAGTCAAAATTAAGTATCTCTGATTTTCCACAGATTTTTCAGCATGATATCATACTACTTTTTTTGCAGATTTGCTTCTTTATTTTAAGCCATACAAATCAACGCTCTGTTGCCATATTCTAATGTCCGTTTGACTTCTCATCAGCGTTGCCGCACTGGGTTTTTTTGATGTTGAATATGCATGCCTCCATAACCCTTTCCTTTATCTAATCAACTAAAAGTGGAATTTTAGAGATCCTGATCTTCATTAAAAAAAAATTTCCTGCCATAGTGTAATATTCATGTCCAAAACATTATGAAAACATCCCTACATCCTCAACGGACTACTGCTAACACTTGGCAGTATGATTTGATCTGTTGAATTAGCCAGAGCACATAATACACTATTATACAGCCTCTGTGCTAGTTGCAGAATGATAAATTATGCCTTACTTAGCAGAGGTTCGCCAGGAAAGGCTTTCCCTTGAATGTTTTTGGACAAATCGAAACCAGGAAAATGTCAAAATGTGGTCACATGGTACCAGCACATATTGTATTTTTAACTCTATATATTTTTTTTAATCTGGAAGGAGGTCCCCTATAACTGTATTTATAGCCTCATGCAACTACTACCTGATACACTGTAAGCTTGAAGCACGTACAGACTTGTCCACTTGTTCAGGTTTTCCTCACATCAAGCTATTCTTAAGATTAATTAGATTTATAAAATCCAAATTTTACACTCTAAAAGGAAAAAAAAAAAAGAAGGCAATTCAAATCCTATTCTGCTACTTCAAGAGAATAAATTACAATGCAAGTTCAATGCTAAGCCTCACAGTTCGTTCTTATAAGTGAAGTAGCATTTTGAAGAAGCAAAGTCTAATAGCGATGGATTTCTGACACACAATGCTGGTCTCAGAACATGTGGCAGCTTTGGAAAGCAAACACAGACACATTACAGTAATACTATAAATATTACAATAATTTAGCCTTCATTAAAGGTTAAAGAGATTACCTGGAATTGTGGATCTGACATTTTAAAATGGGAAATACGATTTAGGGAATTGGTTTAATTCCGAAATGCAGTACCCATGAGTTCATAAAAACAGACCAAGTGGCATTTACATGGCATCTAGTAGATAATCAAAGTTCTGCGCTATGAATCAACACTTTGCAGCATGTGCACTGCAAGACATATGGGAATCCTTATAACGAGGAAGCCATCACATACCATAATATTGCCAACGTGACACGGGGGCAACCGCTATTCCACACTTGAACACGCCGCTTCCAGAGCCAAGCACCATGGAGGTCACATATCCCCCATAAGACTGAGAAGAAAACATTGCTGTTATTTTAGTCGGGAAGAAAAGGATGGGGCCCATCTGCTAAGCAGTTCATCAGACTTTTATAGGCTCAGCGTTTTTCATATTAATGAACTCCATTCTGAATTTGGGTCAGATCTCACCCAGCCTGCTCAGTGGGGGAAACAGGCATCAAACAGCGCATGGCAGCTGTGGCGCTGATGAATGAGAACTTGCTGGGGAAAAAGGGCGCAAACGCCGCTGAACTGTGACTCAGCTACGGATGACAGTGTTTGGTAGCACCGTAGGCAGCAGCGAAAGACAGGAAACAAGACACTGCTGAACCACTGTGTCCCTCGCCGTGCTGGGGGAGTGGGTGGAAGCAGAGCTGGGGCCCACAACGTGCCTGATGAGTAGCTGCACCAGGGCATACGAAAATTTACAACTCCCTCAGAGCAGGCCTACGGCAGCTCACTTGCTAACTCTCCGCCAAAGCGTCAAGAGCAAGACTGTGACTGGGGAGCGAAGGATCTTCTGCTGAGCCTGTGGGAGGAACTGTGCAGCAACACACTCCTCGCTATGCACAGAAAATTCACTTGCAGTCTAGCCTGATACACAGATGAGTAAATATCTGACATGCTCCAGCATGCAGGCAGCAAGATACCTAAACAATGTCACCGACCGCCCAAATGACTGCCCTCACTATAGTTTGAAGGGGTTATTTAGGAAAATGTGCCCACCCACATTCAAAAAGAAGAGCCATTTTTGGATCTCGTTCCTGTTTTGAAACCAGATTACAGGCAAATGGAACTGTATCTTAGTTCAAAGCCCTTAAATGTTTGCTCCAACATCAATACTTAGGTCATCCCAATGAGATCAGCAAAGTAATGCGTGTATTTAGTAATTAAACCCACGTGTAAGTATTTGCCTAACCTGGCCACAGTAAAGATATTACTGCTGAACCTATGGCAAACAAAATTAATGTACATAGTGACAAGCTGACAATGAAACACTGGCAATCTGAAAACTCAAGAGAGAAAGAAAATCTGTTTGCCCACAGGTTCAGTATCCAGGACGCATAACCCCAACCTAGCTCCGAAGAGGACTGCTCGTCAGCTATTCATCCCGAGGCTCATAAGGAGTAAGATGGGAATGCATTAAGTCCTCCATTTCTGTAGAAAGAATTTCCCTCCCACTAAAGTTAATACTTCTACGCTTGACTTCATACAACACAGAGATGTTTATCCCCACAAGAAAAGCTACTAAAGGCACCATCATCATCACCTTGCCAGCAAGCAATTTATTCACTGGTGCCTGTCACCAGCAGTGACCAAATTTCACCTAGCAATTTAGTTCAAGATCCTGCATGCAATCCTGCATATACTTAAACATAGTATGCTTAAATGGAGCATGCAAGAATACTCCCCGTGACACCAGAAAAAACAGTAAAACAGCAGCCTGGGACAGAGAAATGTTCAGAGTTTGAATCAAACGGATATCGCCAACACTACATACGCACTTAGCCTTGCAGCTGAGGGGGTATGTATATGCTATTAAACACTCCTCCCCTCTACTGTGACAGGTCTTAAAGACACAACAAAGTCAGAGAAATCTGGCCTCTGGTTGGAAGTACTGCTGAAATAAAATATAGCCAAGCACAACAGTATAGCAGATTTAAGTATTTTCAGGCTGCTAGTGAAAACACAACCACCATGCCATGCAGCTGGTTCACATGTAGTTTTACATCTTTTTTATTTTTAAATTAGAGTCATCCAACTAATATAAAGAGACACTAGTGAATATATACTTGGATTTTTTTTTTAAATATTGGTTCATCTTGTACACAGGAACTTGGCAGTATCCCTTTAAATTGTTTTTAATCCCTCTAGTAGTCCTAATTTCTGTTTCAAAGGCTCCTGAACGCTTGCAAAGGAACAATGTATACAGGCACTTGCAAGATGTACTTCATCAGTTCAGTTATCGGACTGTGCCATGACCCCAAAGGTGCCACACACTAAGTACTCCAGCATCTCACACACATGGCAGCACAACAAACAGTCGTTACAATTAAATAATAAGCCAGCCAAACTTATTTGAGTACTTACCCAACCCCAAATAGCTATTCTGTCCTTATCAACAAAGCTCATTTCAGAAAATTTTCTAAAAGCAAACAGAATAATTAAATGCTTAATGGATTGCAGGTATCTGCCATTATACAGACCTGCCTATTTTCCATCATGTCTGCTTCTTTCTATTGGACAAATAAGCATTTCCCGCTTCATCGCAGTGACTGCATGTGAAAACATACAATACTTCAGGCACGTGTGTCTTTAAGAAATTCAGAAAAACATCTGCGCGTGTGAAAAACCAAAACCTGGCCGGCCTGTGAAAGCCCTCAAACCACACTCACTGACATTTTGTATTGCACTGTGTTAGGCTAGATTTCACCACCTGCCTCGCCTTTTTTTTTTTTTGTGTCCTTGTTCTTTTTTTTTTTTTTTTTAAAGAGGAGTAACATTCAAATTGCAGCAGTAAGGGACAGGCTGACACCTGTAAATCCAGTTGGGGTTTAAAAAAAAAGATTCTGAAATGCTATTTGTTTAAACTCCTTAACATTTTAAAATCCCAAAACGCAAACCCCGTAAGATCACTTCTTTGTGATTCTGAAAGATTCATACTGACATCGTTTGGTTTAGTGACATAAACCAAGTGACAAAGATGGACTATGATGTAAAGGCTGAGTAGTTCATACAAATATCTGTCACAACAGAAACTTGCAAAAAGCTTGGAGTAAAACTTCCAGCTCCAAGTTCCTTGGTAGCACGCTCTTCTGCTAATATGACAGCTATCATCTCTATAAAACCAGGGATATGGTAAATTTGTTATTACAGCATTAACTCTTCTCTCTTTTTAAGCATAAAATGATGGTTGGCCCATAAATGACACACTTCAGCACACAAAATTAATGTAGAATTTAGTTACGTTTTTGCCAGTAATTTCAAGATGACCATTCAAAACCTTCACCTTTTTTCCCCCAACACAATAAGCACAGAAAAGAAGGAGCAGGTGTTGACCATTTCACTGTAGCTCACCTGGCTGCTGTTATCTGATCTTCCACTTCATATGTTCCCAGCCTTCGGTTTATTGCATGCATAATTCCATCCCCTTGGTATCCACTTCCTCTGCCATCGAAGCTGGCCACAATGATCTGCTCGGTGCTTGCAAGGTAAGTAGCCCAGCTGATCTGGAAGGTATAATCTACCTTCTGACTACAGGGTCCTGCATACCTGGGTGAAAAGTGCCACAGAATTCAGGCATTTACTCTCCACGTATTCTCGCGTCAAGCATTTGAAATACAATTATTGCTGACAATTTTCAGCCACTAGAGAAGGGTAAACTTTTAAATTAAACTGAGCAAACAAGAAAAGCATCACTGACTGACTCCAAACTACTGCTTTTTTTTAAATGTCAACTGTTAATCAAGAAAGCAGACTGGATTTTCTTTCTTTTATTGCTTTCTGCTCCAGTAAGAAAGTTTCATTATTTTGACTTTAAGCGGCTTATCAGAAATGCAGACCAAATTCTTTTTTGTGTTGGCATATCCAGTCACCTAAGTTTCAAAGCGATGCTCTTTAACTATTTCTGTTTCATTTACCCATGATTTATTTGGTTAAAGTCTGAAATCAACAAATAGCCTTCATTTGGGAAAATGAAAAAGATCTTTTTCTGCATTTTTAGTGTCTCGTCAGTGTTCCCTACAGTTTAAACTATTTCTTATGCAGGCTGAGAAAAAGGAAGCAAAACTGTGTAACTTTTTATTTTAAAATATTCGGAAGCACTTGAGCACTACGAAATCACACTCTAAGTGCCTGGATGGTAAAATTCTGTTTGCAGCGCACTTCTCTAGCCACTGTTCATCAGAGTAAGAAATAGAACAGTGGCTCTTATGGCTCTATAACCCATTTTTCCCAGCTTTAAAAGCAAAGAAAAAACGACTAGGAATTCTCTATATCAAGCTTTGGATCCTGGCACTGCTGAAGGAATTTCTGATGTCATGACCACCATGAAGCAGAGGTGATCCTGACAAAGGCCCAGGTAAGTCAATAAAAATAGAATCAAAATCAAAAATAAGTCTTAACAAGCAAAGAGCACTGACTGCTCATTAAAACGTTCAATAGGTATATCAAAAAGTATTACAGTGCTACCAAATTACATTATATAAAGACGTATCTAACAATTAACAGCTAGTTTCCTTGTGGAGTCAGCTTTTTGTAAAAAAAAGAGGAAAAGGTTAACATTTCTATTTTAATGAATAGCTAAATTTCAGTAATTTCCAGTTAGAAGAAAACATCCCAGCATGAACAGAAGTGCTTGAGGAAGAACGGACCAAACAGCATGCGCTCGTGGTCTTGAATTTATAAAAAACCAGCAAATGCAATCCTGACCATGGGATGCAGTTTGCCAACACCGGTTGACAGTCAGATATCACAGAGGAAATGCAATGTCACACTCACGACTTCAGCTTTAGGATACAGGGCTCATTCAAGGTTTCATCCTGGAATGTGATTCCTAATGAACTCTAAGAGCAGAGAAGGAGGTAAGCTAACGCTAACATCCTGGCTTTTAAATCAGATACAGAATGTATCTGCCTCACTGCCACCAGCAAAATATGTGCTTGTGAAGCATTACATCATCCTATAGTACAGGAATCTATCACGAATTGGGATATACTTCATGTTTTCATTCCCTCTTAAAACTACTTGAAGTAGTAATTAGAAAACATGCCAGTTTTGTGTTTCCCAATCTTATTAAGAGCATTTGAAGTAGATGAAAGTGATTATTAACACAACAGTGCAATGTAACTTGAAGACTTACACATCAAGGAGCAGAGGGTACTTCTTTGATGAATCGAAATGGGGAGGCAGTATCATTTGATACCACAGGTCTAAAAGTGAAAAGAGTTTGACTTAGGTCAGTTCTCCAGTGAAATAATTTGACATGCACTGCAATTCATACAAGAGCACACTTGAGTCACCCCCTAAAAATTAAAAAGTAGTTTTGTCTGAACTGTCCTAATACAGACAGGTAAAAGTTCCTAGCTAATCTAATAATTTTTTTAAAAAATGTTTTACAGCTACGTTAGCAGAAAGTATGGAACTGGAATGTCTACAATAATAATAATAATAGAATTTGGGGACTCAACATGCTGTCTCGTAACATTATTCTACATTATAAGCTTACACGTAAAAACTTGGTAAGTCTCTACAGTGGTAAATCTGACACTAGCTCAAAAACGTTTCTCTACCCACATTTCTCTCCCAGCACTAAAAAGAGATGTTAAATATTTTGAACCTGTCAGATAGGCTTTACGTGACAGTTTGTAAAGCATCCCAGAAACATATCCAAATACCTATTATTTCTCAAACAACTTGATTCCGGTTCCATCCATGTTAATCTTTCCACCCAAGTTAACTGAACATTTTAAATGCACACCAGGTAAGTTTTGCAAACCAATTGGCTCGATTATTCACTCATGAATTTTACAAGAACTGATGCTGCAAAGGAAGCATGAAGCAATGCTCATGGACTGCACTGCAGTAATAGCCAGAGCGCAAGTCTTACAGAAATTTGTCCAGGTATGAATATGCAAGACATCAAAACATTGAAAAATTAACAATCTAAATCGAACACATGAAAATACTAATTTTAATTTTTTGCATAATCTGTGTACTTTATAGTCACGGGAGCGGATTTCTTCTTTGATAACATACATGGATTTGTGAGCAGACTTGGAACTTGAAGTAGGACTACATAAATAGATTTATTTCTCCTATTTGTGACATTAAAAATAGACTCCCCTTACCCAAAAACTTTTACCCTGAAGAGATGAAGTAGTAAGAACAAAGAGGAATAAAAAGATGAATATACAACTGATAGCACGAAGAACATCTTTAAACTTCCGTCTTGCCTGGAAGATTTCATCTTTAGCCCTAGTAAAAATGTGACAGAAATAAAAGACAGAAAACACAAAGATAAAGAGAGTTATTATATAAATAAGGTAACAGTGGAAGGAGGGAGGTATCAAAAAGAACAGTTGACAATGACTGACAGAACTCAATACAGTTTGTAAAATATAATTCCATTAAGAATATTCATTCATATTATCAAGAGGAAGTTTGTCATGAAGAGAAAAGCTAATAGCAAAGGCTGCAGCAAGAAAAGTTTAGACAGGTACCAGGCCTCCCACTGCCGGTCTATCTGATGTTCCTCAGCCTAGGAGCACACCAAGAAGGCTTCTGTACCCAGACGCGCAAATTCAGAGGAGCACCACTAGCAAAGTGTTAGCAGTTCCTTTTCTAGCATTTCGTTCTAGTCTGTGTTCAGAGGTTTATGTAGTCTTGAAGTGTGAACATGCGTTTAAGAATGTGATTATTCAATCCAAATATTCCCCTACACAAAGTCAAAGGCGATCTTGTTGAAACGTAGCCTAAATGATTTTGCAAGCTTTTCCAATTACATTCTGTGTCTGTTTTTTGATAATAACTGAACTTCTCCACTGTCCCAACCTGCTAACACAAACCAAAGGGACTTGTACCTGTAAATTAAGACCTACTTGAATTTATAATTTAGTTTAAATTATGCAACAATGCTTACAAGCTTTGTGCTCCACACCACATTCCTCTTATTTATTTATTTAATATCGTGTTAGGGACTTCTGTTTTTCAGGTAATTATCAAGGTAAAAAGGAGTTCAGCCACTTCATCATGGAAACATCAAGATATCATGCTAGGGAAAAAGCATATTTTAGATAAGAATATTTTGGGATTTCAGAAAAAAACCAGAATGTTTGGAGATGTCCAAAAAAAAAAAAATCTTGTCTTGCCTCTAAGTGCTGAATAATTGCAGTAATCCCCACTACACCCATCTTTTCTGTCATACTTTTCAGCAGAAGACCTTGAAGCACTTGGTGAAAGGGGGAGAGAAAGGTAAAACATGTTTTTGAACTTACTGTATCCACCTACACTAATGGAGCCAAGTTGTTTTAAAGGCATCTGAATATCTTTCAATGAATTTTCCAGTTCAGTGTTATTTTCCAAGTATCTGAGGACTAAATAACAGAGTTAGTAAGAGTCAAAGATTAAATACATTATTTTCAAATGCATTGCTCTTTACTTACGAACCATTTTACAAATTCAATGAGATGATGGCAACCTACATTACAGTCTTAGTTTACTGCAGTTTTTGTTTTTCCTCTCAGATTCAATATTTACGATAGTTTTCCTTCTGTAATTTAGTAACCAGAAAGCTGGTTTCCCCGTTTTTCATCTAAATGCAATTTCAGAAAAACTGAACAATTATCCAGTAAATAAGCGATACATTACTCACTGTTTTCTAGCACAATGTAAAATAGTATTAAATGAACTATGAATAAACATATGCCAAGCTATATAATTTCTTCTTCTGGTTAACTATACCAAAGTAATTATCTGAAATTAAATTTACCCTTTCTAACTGACATTTTAATTATTATACTAAGCAATGAGAACAAAATTAAAATAAATTTACAGTGCAATTTTCTGGCTCAACACAAATTATATTTTAAGACAATCCCATACCTTGATCATCACTGCTCCTGTGCAGAGTAGATACGGGCAGGCCAGGACCTGTCAACAGAGCACGAAACCTTCATGTTTGCATGCTGTCTCAAAACACAACCCTCAAAGTAATTGGGAGTGGGTGAATCACAAAAGCTCAGAACTCGTTTCCCTCCAGTCTGCACAAGCTGGATTTTAAGTTAGTAGGGCCCAAACTCAAGCCACAGGATGCCGTAAAATATTCAGACTGTCTCGCAGCCGAACCACATGACTGTGAGGTACTGAAGAATTAAACTTCCACTCTTTAGCAAAGTCTACCCATCAGTTGTGGACCATGGTGTGGAAATCAGTAAGCCTTGGCACGGAGACCACAAGCAGTCTTCTTCAAACAACCATTTTTACAACCTGACAGAACAATTCTCTCTCTGCTGTCTGTCTGTCCTTCTAGTCCATAGATCAAAGAAGATCTTGGCATCTTAAAAAACAACATACATTTCGATTTAAGGGAAATTTTAGAGATTTTATTTTTCCCACCCTTTGATTAATTTATCCCTTGTACTATCTAGCACAAGCACTTACAGTTCAGAGACAGACTACAGTCCCACTGCTTAACTAATGATTATGTTCACTGGATTTTTTTTGAACAGTACTATCTATCTTAATTTTATTCCCACGCACTTCTCTTATCCAGCCTGTTGCTCGCCTTGCTCCCAGAGCCTCCAAATTCCTTCTACAGACAGAGCTCCCCATGCAGCTCTTGAGGAGATGCACAGCGGACAGGAGTGTTTTGCACCTCTTTCAGGTCCACTGATCATAGATAGAACTATCAAATTTTATCCTTGTGATTTTTATCAAGGTGCTTTTGAGCCTAGGAGGGAGTATGTTTTTCCGCTGCCAATGCATTTATCCAACGATATCAACACATATCATTGTTACGCAGTGCATATCAAGATCTTGACGAAGTGAACTTCCCCACCCAACTACTCAGAGTCATGCTTATGTCAATTAATTCTGGATATACTCACCACGACAATCTAGCTGATAATACTGTGCGTCTTTGCTGAAGGACACAGAATAATACTGGCATCTTTCTCGATTCAGATCACAGCTAACACATTTAGTAGAATTTGGACTGCTTTCCAAGAGCACTCTGCAAAGTAGACGAGCTTCATTTCAGAGACGAGTTTTGTTTTGTTTTTTTTTTAAACTATGCTAAACAAATGTATGCTTTTAAAATACGATGACCAAATGAAATATGATAAAATTCAGGAGTAAAGTTCTTATTGAATTAAACAGTAGAGAAAGCAGACTTTAAAATTTTGAGCTCAATTAATACTGGAATTATAATCATAGCAAAAAAAAAAAGCATGAGAGGTTTTTTTTAGGGGTTTGTTGCTTGAGGATTGGTTGTTTCTTTTCACAATTTCCCTTTATTAACTAAATTTACAGAAAAATATTTTAGTTGTTTTTACAGTTTATACTCCTACACTGATTTTAATTAAATTCAGTGGAGTATATAGGATCCCACATTAGACTATAAACATCCTCATCTTTTTATTTTGCAATGTTTTTTCTTAAAATTTCTTTTTCATTAATAAATATTTTACTCATACTGCAGCAAAAATTTCTTACTTATAAAGATTTCTTCCTCCTGGTATTCCACCGTTTTCGTTACTAATGTAGTATCTATAAAAGCAAAACATACTGGTTTTGGTAAAATGCTTACAGTACCTTTTACAATATTTAAAGGATTATCTTACATGCTTAGATCAGATTTTTAACGAGTTAAATGACACCTTCTCCTTCTTCTCCCTCCCTGCTTGCTTAGACCCTTGTTACAAGCCCTCCTGATAGGAATCAATATCTTAATTACAATACTTACAAAAAGTTATTGGTTACAGCTTCTATGCTGATTACTTCCCATTTTCCTTCAGTAATAGGTACTGGAGCCTGGAGCGGGGGGAAAAGGCAAGGCAAAAAAGTAGAACGTGAAGCTCCTCAATCACCAGGAGAAACACAAGTCAGCAGTGACTGTCCTGCACCTTATTACTTACCTGTGAGCCATTTATGTAATGGATGTGCTTATAACCTACTGTATTGCTGAAGACTTTGTAGTAGGTAGCACTGTCGGGTGCAAAGTGAGGGACAGATGGCTGAAACTTGAACACAAGAGAGATGTCTATTAAAGCAAACAACAAAACTCTAAAACCAAAATGATAAATTTAGGTTTTGATATCTCTAAACAGGAGTTTCAATACTTAAAACAATGCATCACTGAACGTACTGCAAAAATTTTTGCCTACTGTCTTAGTAGGTAGAACCTGTAGCCGTTACCCTAAAAGTAAACATACTTAAAATACTTTCTTGCTCCTTAAGCAGCAGAATTTCCTGAGTATTAGCCCTGATAATGACCGATTTCCACTCCCACCTCCCTTGAATCTGAAGTCCTACAGGTGTTCCTGGTTTCCTACCATTTTAGAAAACAGTATGTGCATCTACTTTTAAAGTCACTGTTTTAGTCCAACGCCAACATGCAGCTGTAACCTATAGCAATGTAAACATTGCAAGTACATGTTTTCCTTGAATTTCCCATTTTAAAACACGTATTGTGAAAAAATTCTTTGAACTCTTGATTTTTTTTTTTTTAGCTTCACAGTGAAAAATTTCCCCCCTTTTTCAAAGAAAACAAACTGCCTTCCAAGACGAAATTTTTCTAGTAAGTAGGTGATTATAGAATGCCAGAGAACGCAAACTGGAATGATACTCTCATGAAGGAACTATCGATTTATCAATTGGGAGTGACGGAAATGAATGGATTCCTTCTATTGACTGTCATTTGGATGTGCTCCACACGGTAGAGAGAAAAACAGAGGAACGAAATTGAGCTGAATGAAATAAAACTTACTTCTGTGATACATGTCCAAAACATCTAAACGTTAATTAGCCAACTGACACAACACAGTATCTCTGAGATTTTTGAAATGGAAAGTGAAAAAGATGAAGTGACTCGCCTCTAGTCACTCAGCAGGCAATGACAGAACTTGAGTCTCCCTAACCCATGTGCTCCGATCTCTCCTTCTTCCCTAGCAATATTTTTGCAAAAAATAACCTGGCAAATATTTTGCTAGCTTCTCCCTTATCACAGTCTTGCTTTTTCAAAGTGTGACTTTCCTTCAACTCAACTGGCAAGCTCTAACTTAGCTCATGACCTGGAAGCCTTACGCAGTAACACAGGCTGTTCCGAGCATTCTTAGATTAAGTATAATTTCATCCCTATTTTTGAAAAAAAGAAAAAAACCACTATAGATATAGACGAAGAGAGAAGTATATGTCTATATTTTACCCACATATATAATTTACTTAAGTTTGTATATACGCTTACATGAATTGTATATACATATATATGTGTATATGTACATCTCTCGTATATATATTAAAAAAATATCCCTTATCAGTCAAGCGTCATTTTATCATCCCTAAGTGGATAAGAATAAAAGAAAGGAATAAATATACCTTTCCCATCCCCTCTTCAATCCTCCCTACTTTCCACTCCCTTCTCAAATCCAGGAATCATACAGTGAGATTCTCTTTTTCTTCCAACAGCTCCTAAGATGTGGGTTGTTGTCTCTTTAAAAGAAACAAAAAACCAGCAACCTAGTTTAATGGCACAGACTCGCATTTTGCCCTCTCATTTTGCACAACTGTTTACAAAGTCTGCAGCTTGATCATCACATTGTCTAATTGTGAAGCCTTTGCTGCAGAGAAGCAAAATGTGTCAGCGTTAAGGCCTTCCTTTCCATATCAAATTTGACAGCAGGTGGGTTGATCTCTCATCTTCATACTGCGGATGATTTCATCCCTGCTGTTGCCTCCCTCTTTGCATTTCTTTAAACTTTCATTTTTGACTTCAAAAGTGAATTAGTGACTAAAGCATAATCAGTGTGTGGAAAATGCGGGAGTGGAAAGTGTACTCTGTGTTCTCATCAAAAACTCTGAAACTCATTTCTCCCTCCAAGTCTGAACTTTTGCATCTCTGCTTCACTTCCCCCAGATCTTCTGTGTAGTTCATTAGGTGCCTACTCTCTACCATGTACAAAAGGACTGAGAGGCAGCTTGGAAAGCATCATCCAGACAGTAGCAATTGGTTTGGCAGAAGTGTATGAAAATTTTAATCTGGTCAGTTATATGCATCTTGTCCCCAGTTCTCTCCAATGGATGTTTTGGGTGGGGGGAAAATAAATAGATAAAACCCCAAGGAGAGCCTGGAATAGCTTGCTGCAACCTGGAATGCTAAAAATGACTTTTGTCCTCCATGCCTTTCCTCCAATACAATTCAAAGGTTATAGGATGCACTTCTTAATACATTTTATCCCCTAGATCATTCTGGAGGTGGCAGGAAGACTGGACAGCAGCCAAAGCAGCATAGCTGACAACTCCCCCAGAACAAAGGGAATTCTGAATCCTGGCTCCTGCGCTCCCTACCTACTGCTACCGAAGCAGCAGGTCAGAATTAAAAAGGAGTCTGGAAGGAGGACTCTGCTTTTTGGCAAGCTGAACATGATGCACGGGTCACAGAGGATGCAGTTACAGCTCCAGCCACGCTGCACTGTCGGCCCAGCCTGGGAGTTCAGAACCCCATACCCACAAAAGCTTAAAACCGGGAGCGGGGTGGCACAGCGGCTCCATTTGAGACCATTTTTTCCTAGACATGTAAAATGCAACAAATGAATAGATCAGACCTGCACACAAGAGGCGTTGCAACCAGCAACTGGGTCCTGTGAAATTTTCTTAATTATCAGTGTTATTTAGCGTGTGGCAGTTTTAGAAATTGAACACTCACTCTGCCAATCCAGCCAGTTGTACTTTCTTCTGTATGCTGTTTTTCCTAAGAAAGAAAAAACAAACAATCCCACAACAATTATGTTTATTTTACATCAGGCTATGTTTCTACCAAGATAAATGTACAGAGATACTCTACTCCTTTCTAGTTTCATTTATCAAGCATTGCGACTCTCCCACCTAATTTTTCTTACCTGTGGACATAACCAGTTTCCAGTAGCATTTTCAAAGTCACAGACTGTGAGGACTGAAAAATTCTGAATTCTTCTGAGCCACTGCAGACAGATCCTTTCATCTGTCACCCATGTTACAACACTCAAATAATGATCCCTGAAAACAGCAATAGCATTAGATATTTAAAATTCTCTCTGTAATAGCATCCTATACAATAGCATTCAGCAATTGGCTGAATGAGACTCATCTGGCTATTTTCATTTCAGTCTACTCTTCAACAATAAACAATGATGCAAACCTAATTGTGCCATTTTTTTGCCAATTGTTTTTGCTGCTAGTAGATGCCTTGGTTATTTTCATTCATACAAGAAAGAATTAGATAGTTTGTACATACCCGCTTCCAGAAAGACTGCAATTAATTCTAACAGACAGATCGCTATCCTCTAATGCATGAAATAATAGCTACTCCAGACTGTTCATAAATCTTGTACTATGTGCATCTAGAGGAATTTCTTCCAAATATTAAGTTGTATGGGCCTTAGATTGTGGAATTTTATCCTTAGCTGCATGAAGTTGGTTGCCTGTAAGCACTCTGAGTGATACATATCTTCGTTCAATTTAGTATTTATTTCCGTTAGTTAGAATGGAGGGAGAGATCGTACCAAGAACAGATATTACTATTTGAATATTTTACTTTCATCTTCAGAATACCAACTAATTGACATGAAGAACTGAAGTATCTGAAAAAAAAATCATTTTCATGAATATTCCTGTATATTAATTTTAAAAAGGCACCACATAAAATTTAGTGGTTTTGTTTACCATTACGATCTGTTAGATGTACTCATCTTTTCTCATTTTAGATCTCTCCTATCTCCTAGAAGCCTTACGAACTAAAATAAAACAAACTTCCCCTCCAAGGCAAGTATACATTTTTAACCGGAATTTGCACATTTGACTTAGTTCCAAGTTCATGTTCCCTTTTTCCCCAAACTTAGTTAACAAAAATGTGTGGGAAGTTTTGTGATGAGAGTGAATATCTTCGTGATCATTGGGGGGGGGGGGAGAAAATGCTACAATTAGTGTGGATGGATTAAAAATATATGCCAACTGGTTACCGACCACTTTCAGGTTTATTTCTAGATTGCAGTTTAGAAATCATATTTAAAAAAGGTCTATTTTCACATTCATATTTGACTGGGAAGTTGGTAGGTCATTTAATTGCTACTGTCACTGGCTTCAAACAGTATATTTAAGACCAATGATATTATAAAAGCAGTCTGCAGGAGCTCGTTTGGAAAAAAAAAAGAAACTGCCACTCTTCATGTACCTGTAATAGTGGTTTCCCTTGTTCTGTAAAAGGGGAATTAGTCCCACAGTTTTTGTTCCTTCAAAGTGAGAGAAGTTAACAGTTCTGGAGACTATAAATCATCCATCAGACAAGATGGACAGTACAAGAAAAAAGCCAAAAAGTTATTACTTATTATGCTATTATTATAATAAATATTTTAAGGTTATTATAGAGACTAGGAATGCACCTTCAGTTTTCAACAACCCACGAAATGTTAACTAAGCTGCAATTAACTCAAGCGTAGAGCACAGTAGATTTGCATCGCCCTTCCTCATTTGCTGCTGAGAAGGGATATTCCTTCAATCACCGTCTGGAGCTCTCTACTCTGAAGACGACTTATTTTTAGGCCGCGTCATTTCAGACAAGAAACATCCATTGCCTTCATCCTCCTGTTAGCCAACAGGAGCCCCCTGTGCCCATGATGCTAAAAGTGGTGTTTAAATGCTGTATGGATTTCATGCTGGTCATTCGTGCAAATAGTGTCAGGTTTCATCTACCATCTTATATGGCAAAGCACTGCCATTCCAGATTTTGGCAGCTTCCCTTGACAAATAGTAAAACTTCCCCTCTGAAACAGACGTATGGTGTGGGGGTACAACTGCTGCGCATACAAGCGGCTCTGGATAGTGCTGCAACAGGCAACTGTTTGCAGGGGCACTGCCCCTCGAAATCCCCACACAGGCGGGTAGGGTGAGGTATGCCACCAATTCAAACTTCGTTTTACTCAGAATTTAGCTCCAAGGAAGTAAAAACAGAATTTTCCATCACAAAAATTCACCTTTCCTGTCATACAGTGGTATGAATATACATACTGTGCAAATAATTCATTACTTTGTGCTTCCAGGAGCAAAACTACCCGACAGCAACATTGCACATCACTTGCCTTTTCCTACTCATGTACTCTTGCTCTTGCGAAATTCCCCAAGACTTGTTCTGGCCACCTCAACGTTTGCAGGACACACGTGCTGAGGCTGAACCATTACTTGGATCAGCCGTTGGGAGAAAGAGTAAGTTTTGATCCTTGCACTCATCATTCAAGACTTGATTTATCTTTGTATTAATCCTGATTTACAGAGTGTTATATTCATTTAAAAATTGATTAAGTCCATATAACTCAGGCCTGTGTTAGCCAGAAGGGTACAAGGCTGGAAGACAGATGATAGTTATTCTCCCCAGGTCACACAGCAGCATTGTTCAGCTTTTATTAGGTGTTAACAAAAGGTAAAACATAACTCTAAGACAGCAGAGATCTTAACCAGAACTGACCAAAACATAAAGGGCACTGAAATTCTGGAGGAAACCAGCGCACAGCAGCTATATAACACCTAGCTACTGTGGTGTTATTAGTGTAGAGAAAGGATAAAGAACAACATACTCATAAAAACTTGCGTATCTCAGTTAACACAGAGATGTTAGTTACGTTGTGGTGAGGACTGAAACGGAATAGCACTGATATTCCAGTTTTAGCTCCTTGGCCACCGCATACAAAATGCTGGTTTTATGCACTAGCTAACAGACCTCTCTTGTTTCTTCTGAAGTTTATCAGCATAACCTGTGCTTCCATACCCATCGTGTTTGTAAGTGCAAACCTCTAAAATTTTCCACAATACTGTTAAAAAGAAAAAACAAAACCCAAGATCTGGGATACCAAATTCTGTGTGCATGCATTTTAAATCAATTTAGCTGCTCTTTACAAAATACATTTATATGATGTTGTGCATTTCCAGTGGCATTTTGAGAAATACAATTTTCCATTTACTGTGAGAGGTGCTGGTTTTCACCATGTCTCCAAAGAAAACAAACATTTTAAGTATAAATCTGAAGACAACCATGATACCTTGCCTTAGCAAGGAGTCTGCTTCCAATGAAATCAAATCTTCACTTACCATTAAGGTTTTGTTTTGTTTCCCCCCCCCCAAGTGAATTGGAATACATATATTATAATTTGATTATACCAAAACTTGCTCATATTAAAGTTGTACTGTGAAATGACTTCACCATAGTTAGACTCCACTGAATGTGATGAGCCAAGAACTTGTCACATTCTGAATATAACATACATGGAATATGCCATCTATATATAATCACTAGGAGGATAATCTCTGTGCAGATTTTCTCTGGTAAATCTTGTTGCTACCAGAGTCGCATGACCGGGAAAAACTGCCATATACACTGAATATAGGGTGGTCACACGTAAAAGCTCCTCCTCTCCCACCAAAAGTAACAAGCAAATCTTTAACCAAAATTTCTTACCCTGATTTTATTTCTGCAGGTGGAGAAATTTCAGCAGAGTGGACAGTAGAAAGCGATTTGGTATCCACAATAAAGAATTGCACAGTTGGATTTTTAGCTCCTGCCTAAAAATAAATTTTTTCATTGTACTTTTGAAGAGAGAATATTCTTGGTGAAATAAGTGTTTGAAACCATAGATGAAGAAATTACTACAGTCAGATAGAACCAGCCAACTTCAAACATGTGAAAAGACAAGTTCCTAAATGCAGTTCTTAAGATTGATACATAAATTATTCTTTGTATTTTTTTTATATGAAAGTGTTAGTTACATATTTCTAGGTAAGAAAGACTACTACATTTAGAAACACTCGTAACTACATAGGGCTTGCTGTACCCAAAGCTGTATTTGACCGTAACTCGTCCTACATGCCACACACAGTATCTAACAGCGAATCAAATCCATTGCTAACAGACAAAAAAGTGCTTCTTCATGGAAACTGGTACCTTATATTAAGTGATCATATAATAGCTGCCTATACAACAATCAAAGCTGTGACTGCAGCATGTACCCCACTATTTTTAATGCAGTGCTACTAGGTACTGACAGCAATATAACTGTGTCAGTAAGGGCTTCTCCTCTAGAAGTACAAGTTAACTAGCTAGGTCCTCATCGTAACAATCAGGTAGCTGTAGTGGGCCCATCTCCAGAAGTCAGCAATATTCCAAACAAAAGGGGTTTGTAATAAAAGGTGCAGTTTAAATTGGCAGTTCATTCTACACCTACATCTCTTCACAGGCGCCATGCTCAGGGCAGAGTCCCTGCAGCTGTCAGTGAGCCCAGTGGCTCACTGTGAGCATCAGTGACCCCTCTGGGGGAGGCTCCGAGGGGACAGGCAAAGGCCATGTACTCCTGAAGCTTTGGGAAGGGTAGGGAGTGACTGACCACGGCTGCTGCAGAGAAAGCTGAACTTGGCATAAAGAGGGCGGCTTTTACACCAGACAAACAGCTGTATCAGTTGAGCGATCAGCTGGCTGCTGTATTGGCTGTTCTGCCCCAGTTAATCAAAAGAGTGAAAACATTTTGCTGAGCTGGCCTGGTTTCAACCCATGTATTCCTTCCCGGCAATGGGGATGCCCAGCATTGTGGTGGTGAGCATATTATGGAGACCAGCAGTAGGAACCACGTTTGTGTTGCGATTCAGCAGTATAGTGCAATTGTTGTACTCTAAGTGTAATTTGTACTTGTGTTGTGTCTTAAGCGCATTGCTCTGCTAAATCAAAATCCCGTGTAATGTCAAATAACTTCACACAGGTCAATCCTGTATTAAACCCTCCACATGTGGAGTATCTGAAAGAACCTGTTTGGAGCGTATTGGACTCTGACTCTCACACCATTTAGTCCAGTGCCAACTGGGCACAAAGTCACGTGGAGAGGAAGAGGGAGGAAAAGGAGCTGCTTGACTCTCACAACTAAAACTGAAAGAGCTTTAGGTGTGGGCAATGAAACTCCATCAGCAGATTCTTCCCCTTCATCCCAATATAGGAAGCATCCAACAACTAAAAATGCTACATTAGTTGAAGAAGATTCCATTATCAATACCACGTACAACCCTAACACAATGTACATCTGCCAAATGCTTTGTACCAACTTCAATTCCGTAAGAACTTTTTTATCTCAGCATCTACTTGCCACCTCAAAATCTTCTGGTGAAACAACAAAACCTTAAAAGGTTTAAAACCTTCTTTTTTTTTTTTTTCTTTTTGCTTTCCCCTGGAGATAATGAAATACTTTAACATTGCCAGATGCTGTTGACTTCAGAAAGAGTAATCACAGAAAGCTGTTGAGGAGAGACAGACAATATTTTCATTAGCAGAAACTGATTAAATGAGACTACTCTCTTAATGAAACTGCAGAAGAACCATGTTTAACAAATAACACAGACCTTGGGATACGGGATTCTAATGGTCTTTGGATACTGCAAGGTGTCCTCAGAATAAAAGGAATACTCTATAACAGGAACTTCTGTATCATTAAATGCTGCATATGCCACAAAACTGCCATTTGGAGACCACCACAGAGCGGAATGGGTGCCAAACATTTCCTCTGAAAGAGATGAAAACGCGTTTAAGTTATAATTGATAAGTTGGTTCTTGTATCCTAGGTACTGTTCTCATTAGTTTTTAATAGGATTTTTTTTTTTTAATTGAAGTTCAGATACCAAAGTGCAGACTGTTTGTCAGGGTTCTGAAATGAGACGTTAGATCAATGCTTATAATCTATCATACGAAGCTAATTCAGACACTATGATTTCCAGTGATGCGCTGCAAGTTAGGCGAACTCATTTCCATTCTTAGATCCTCACGCCAGCCAGCTATTAAGCTCAGGTAAGGATGCATCCTTCCGTTAAAATACAGACTTAGATTATTTTGAACTTTTCAACGATAAAAAATGATGTAATGGTTATAATAAATCAATTACAATAAAACAAAGTTTTTACATCATAATGCAGTAAAATATGCTTGATATAGTTACCTTCATAAACCCAATCTGGTATTCCATTGAAGATTTTATTTTCTTCTCCATTTTTAGTGATTTGCACAGGGTTTGCTGTTGGTGAAGCTTTTATATAAACATTATTATTCCAAACATATGCCTGCAACACATCATTGTGATTACAATTACTATTAGGGTAAATCCTATTTCCTTCCCTTGCCTCATCTAGTGGGAAATTTACATCAGATGACAACAACTGTCTTTGAAAGTTGCATTTCACCAAACGTCATTGCAACTTAACAGACTTGAATTACTAATACAAATCACATGTAGCAACCTAACTTCAGACCTAGATGCAAAAAACAATCAACTATGATACATGACATGATTACTCTATCAAGTTTTGAAAACCTTGCTATTCGTTTTCTGTTGAGATACAAGCTTATTTTCCTTCATTAGGAGTTGTTTTTCCACTAATTTGTCTTTCAAAGAAAACTATCAGTACTTTGGTAAAACATTGATGGGGGTCTCTGCATTGCTAATAGACCTGCAAAGATGGTGCATTTCTTCAGTAGTGCTCAGAACTCCTCCAGTTATTGGCACCTGCCTGCCTCTCTCATCACCCCCGTTTTTTCTCTCCAACAACTGAACAACACAGTTTTACTCCAGAGCTTTGCTCTGCGATGCAGAAAGCTCTTTTCAACATCCTTTGCTTCTGTGGTTGGGCTCTATAATACCTATACTACAAGCAATAAGAATAAATAAACATCACATTCCCCTGTGACAGATCTTTAAGTCAGATCCAACGCTCACCACAGGGAATGCACAAGCCTTGCACACAATGGCTGTCACGATTGCCATGGATCAGGGAGGAGAGGAGGAAGAAAAGGACAGTGGGAAAGAATACCAGAGAGATTTTGATCCTGTAATCCCTGTTACATGCACCCATCAACACTTCATTGCTTATGGTGTAATTAGGAGGAGATAAAAGCCACCATGATGAGTAAGTAGACAATTGTAATGCTGTTGCCTTTGAAAGGGATGAACTACTGTCTGCAACTGTAAAAACATTAAGTTCCTGTGCATTTATGCCTTATATGACTACTGGGGCCACTACTACTTTCAGGAATGCATTTTCATTAAAGAACAAAACAAAACACACAGAGGGATTTTGGAGTCTTTCGAGAAATAGTAGTCAACTTGGAAACTAGTTCAGCTATTTTATCTAGCAGTAGGGAAGCCCCAAAACCTCAAGGGTACAGACAACGTGAGCTTCCATGTCACGTGTACAAAAATGACTGTTTAAGTTTCACTTATCTTTACTAACCAGTTTGTGACCAACAGGTGACCAGGATATATATTGCGTATTATTAGGGAGTAGTCCATCATCTAAGAGAGAACTGGAAAAACAAAAGCAAAATGCAGCTAAGAGAAATCAGTGAAATGTCATTTCATTGCAAAATAATGCTAAAACTACATCTCGTGTGCAAAAATTACTGACCTGCTATTGAAATCATAGATGTGATATGAAGCTGTATAGGAATGCCTCCACAACTGCAAAAGAATTATTTTAAAATGAAGAAAATACGTTTCATCAGGATTCACGTGTCTCAGTTTTAACTATCTCTGAAACCCTCCTCATGCTTTTGCTTAAGACAGACAGAACACAATGAACATACAAGGGTAACAAATCTATGCAAGGTTTAAGAAAAGACTAAAGAATTGCCACCCCTCTGGGGTCATCACTTAAACACTATGACAGAGGCCACTGACTGGTTAAGGACAGAGATACAGAGGCCAGAGATGCTGCAGATTTTCAGAAATCCTTGTAGCTACATGGCAGACTATGGTACCTATGCACAGTTTATCCTCCTCCTTCTGCCTTACTGGCACACTTTCTGTTTTCTGTCTCATTTTCCATGCTGTATTGTCTAACTCGGCATCTTACTGTTTAGTAGTCCTCACAAGTCCCAGCAGTATTTCTGTAGCAGTTCCTCCACTTTCAGGCTGACCTATTCCCATTCATATTATCACAGAAATAAACTCCTTCTCTCAGAAACCTGCCTCTTGAAGTCTGTATCACTCTGTGGGCACTTACAGAGAGAAAGATGACGATGATAATCTAGACACATTTAAATGTGTTCACTATGTGGGGCTGAAGAGGTTTGATTTAGCCCACGGTGTTGACACGCTACAATAATGCTACCTTCTATGATGGTTCTTGAAGATTTGTATGAAGATATAAAACAATAACTTAGTACTACACAACCAGATGGCTATTACATAAGAAGTATCTACATTCTCATGATTCATTTTGTTACTCTGTTTTCTTGCAATAAAGATTAATAATAACATAACTTTCAATCACACTATTATATAAAGGTTAAAAGAGCTTGCTTCAGCATTAAAATAAAATTAACTCTAATGACTGCAACAAATAAAATACTACAGAGCAATAAATCACGAGTAGAGGGGATGTCTAGGGTGGCTGGAAACATATAAGGCATTTTGTGGCCACTAATGATGCAGTGAAGAGTCAAACAGTTCTGAACAATTCAGAAAGACAAAAGGTAACTGGCTTACTAGTACCTAGCAAGGAAGCTAAAACTGCAAAAAAGTGATGACTGAGTGCATGGATTGTGGCTGGCACAGTGAGAGAGGCATTCTTGGACTGCAAAGCCAGAACACGTACACAGAGCTGAGTGACACAGTGCTTGAGTATTTGTACACTGCACAAGTCAGCACTGAGCTTTTTACAAACAAAACAGGCAGCTCTCTAGGGAAAAAAAAAGGAAACAACAACGAAGTTACTGGCTTCTCAGTGCACACACTGTAGGGCAAATTATTGCCTCCTTTAGGTTTCTGTAACTGTCCTCAAGTGGCACACAGACCAGGTTTTCATGCCAGCTGGCATAAACGTAGGTTGACCTTTGTTGCATGGTTCAGCACCAAGCCAGGATGAGGCATTATGCTGGAGGTTTTTCACATGCTTGCTGACAGTAGGGAACAAGGGCACCCAAGTCCACTCCAAGTGCAAGAGGACAGCTTTCTCTTACAAGCATATGCTGCTTTTCATTCACCTCAGTTTTAAATTCTTAAGTCCTAACACCACAATGTAACAACCATATATATACATAGCATATATGTACAAGCGTATGTATACAAGCATATCTACTCATCACTCCTCCTTACCCACACAACTCCTTGGACAGTCATGCCTATCTACTCTTCTAGCCTGTCTCCCCAGATGAACCATCCAGCCTCACTCTCCTTGGGATATCTCTCCATCCACTTTTTATCCAGCTTCTTTTCTCAGGCAGTCACCTCTCTTCTGCCAAGCTCACAGACAATATCAGACTCTCTTTCCTGTCTGCTCAACTTCACCGTTCCCTTGCAGACATCCATCTCATTCATCCATCCTCCTGCATTTCCCTCACACACTCTCAGCCTCTGCCATCCCTACTTTCAAGACCACCTTCTCGCCCAGTTGTTCCCAAACCTTTATTTCCCAGTTTCATCCTCAGAGGAGTAAAATGCACTTGTACCTTTGTATAGCTGTACCGCAGAAGAGCAAACTTTTGGTCAGGAGATAATATAACTGTGGTTGCCTTGTATTTATCCTGTCAACAAAGGGCAAAAGGAACACATTAAGCACTTATTCCAAAGAAATGTGCAGAACAGAATACTAAATTCAATACCTTTCCCAATGTCTGCATATATCATATATAAGTCAACATACTAATGTTGTATTCAGCAAGACTACTGAGGATGTTCCGGTCTCAGCATTGATACGTAGGATGTTCCCATTAGCTGTTTTGTGAAGATACTCATTTCCTAGAAGAACAAGAGAGCTGCTAATAAACAACAAGTAAAATGCTCATCAGTTACTTCTCTTTTCCCCCTTATGTTTTTAAGCAGGAAATAAAATTCAAAAATCTGGTCAATGTTGTGTTTCCCACTTCTGTAAAGAAAGGATGCTTATAGCACAAGAACATCCACAAAATGTAGTCCTGGGGCTCACAGCCTCTGCCTTTGTCATCTCTTTCCCTTGGGGCACTAGGCATGTTCAAAAGGAAAAGCGCCCTGTATCCTCCTGTTCCCTGATAGCCTGATGCACAGGAAGCTGACACGCTTCAGAGTACAACATGCTTCTACAAAAATCATAGAAGTAAGTATGCTCTTTTAGCAGTAGGAGAATATAGCTTGCCATGAATGTGAACTTGTATCTAAGGGGAGGAAAAAAAAAATCATAACCCTGAGCTACGCACCTTTCTATAATGGCACCATTAAATAATTTAACTTTTTTTTTTCAGGATACAGTAGTGACCTCAGCACGAAGATACGTGTTTACTGAAGGTAGTACATTTTCTTGACATTCATGCTGTATGTAGAAATGAATTACCTGAAATCCACTGCAAATTATGTGTTCTGTACTTATAGTCATTGTTCAAGTAATTCTGTAGAGTATATGTTCTTCGTGAATCAGGCTCAGAGGTACTTTCTGAAAGAAAGAGACAGAAGAGAGATTTTGATGTTGCTGCAAGTTGTTCCACCCCAGCTTCTTAACCTGACTACTAAAATAAGTGGTTTTTTGTTGCTGGTTATTGATGTGGTTTAGCTAACCAGCTCTAAAGTACCAGCAGTGAGAAGGCACTAAAGCTTTACTGCAAGATAAATTCAGCAAGCATAAAATAAAGGAGTACCGGTGAGATCACTCAACAAACTCATGTAAAAATTACAGATGCCTTTTCTCTGCTGGTATTTTACTTTAAGGTACACAAGAACTGTTATCTTTTGAGTAAATGAAAATACCTTTTTGACAGTGACAAAAATAAACAGAAGACCTCTGGCCCTCTCATCTGAGGAAATGCATACTTGTACTCCTCAAAAATAGGAAAGATGTGATCTTAGTGCCCTTCACCCCTATGCTCACTCTGGGAACTTCACTGCAGAGCTCTGACTGCTAATATTTGCATCAGACATCAATTGCGGGGTGGATCATGCAAAGCAGAGACGTACATGCCCATGTTTGAGAGCGGTGGACAGGCAAGGTTGTCCAGATGAATGAAATGTGGCATCCATGTGAGTAATGTACAGACCTTGAAAGATACCCTAAAATTAAAGCAGCTGCTGTACTTTATCACATATTCCGTAATACTGCTGTTCCTGTTCATGAACCCTTCAATTGTGACTCATCTTCTTATCATGAAACTCAAATTTCAGAAATGTCTCAAATAAAAAAATCTGAGGATCAGTAAAATTTTCAAGGAAGGTCTAATTTTAAAAAAATAATTAAATCACAAACACTGATAAGCTTATGATGAAATAACTGGTTAAACATTTATCCCTCTCTTGATGTGTTTTTCACCAAGGTATCTTAATATTTTCTGCAACGTTACTATTTTAACTGCAAAATTAAAGCCAAGTAACTGGGTTACTATGAAAAGACTAAGTGAACTTTTGAACCCAGTTAAGCTAATGAGTTTGGTCATCAGCTCCAGTGCATCGCAATCAACTTCTATGAAAAGTATTTCTTTCTTACTGGCTGCAGTGCACAAACTACTCTTTCCAAAGTCTGAAAGGTTCTAATAATAATAATAATAATAATAATAATAATAATAATAGGTTTGTGAGTCTTTGTGATCTTTTTCCTCTGAAAACACTTTTTAAATTCAGGTGTGCAATTCTCTCCCTGCTTCCTCTCCTGCCTTTTTTTTTTTTTTTTAAATGGAAACCTAAAAACTACCCTCATACAAATCTACACATTCCAAAGGGAAGCAATTTCTATTTCAACTGGCTAAATCATTACTTTTTTGTTACTACCAGTACAAATCAAAAGACCTAAGATAAAAACAATTGATAAAAACACTCAAGTACAGATGTGGTGACTGATCAGCCAAGATAATACCTGCCCAAATCAATTCTGAGAGTCCCAGTCTTTCAGATACTTTTAAAACAGCCAGCCCCTCCTTTCATTATGCTGAAGAAGAAAGAGAGTGCAAAGTCCCTGGGGACACACGCACACAGAAAAGCACCTCATGATAATTTTTGTAGGTTATCTTTCTGCAAGTTAAATACATGTGACATCTGGAACATGAAAGGAAGATATTTATATTAGCTATTACAGTTTTACTCTTATTTCCAAACAATAAGCACGTTGCATATATACAGCACAGACTGTACAGCCATTGCTGCAATAAAAGTCAAATAATGATTTTAGTCTAAGATGCTCAGCAAAGGTTAAAAAAATTGCTTGCTCAATTCCATCTGAAATTTGACTGTTCTGAAAAATTACCAGTCTAGATTTCTTGCTCATGAAGTTTCCGTGAGAATATTAATTTCTCAGGTTAATTATTCTGTATTAACTGAATATTTAATTTGATGGATTATGAACAAGTGTGCATTTGATATTCATGCACAGTTGTCTAGTTGGGAATATCACTTCTCTCCTTCCTAATTGAGTAAGTGTCATTTTCAATTAGAGGGGCTTCAGAAAGCAACAAAATTCTCTCTTGGAAAAGGAGGAGCAGCTTAAGACAGGTGGCTGATGAACAGGTTTAGGGATTTTTCCAAACTGAGAAATGTTTTTCCCCCTGGTGACATACATATTTTGCTGAGGTCTCATTACTAAAAATCAGGCCACTATTAAGATTTGTTGGCTGTGTATAAAATTAAAATTTCATTTTCTGTCAACACCTTCCACATAGTAACTGAACATGAAAACATACGCCAAGCTGTAAGGGTATAGTCATAAAAGTTCTAGTTGAAGTATTTTGCGAGATAGGCCACTACCAGTATATTCTTACTTATCCACATTATGCCACCGACCAAAGATACTCAACATACACTGAATTCTGCATTTTGGTGGTTCTTGTTCAGATTCCATTTGGAAAAAAGTGTCAAACAGGTTTATTTTGACAAAATAAAGTAGTTGTTGACATTCAAGAGCATTTTATTGGCTTTGAAGATTGGATACAGGTCAATGTATGTTCATATTTTAGCAAAACAGCTTCTTTCACTCTTAGGTACCTCAGGGAGGCTGTGAAGGCTGAATTTTCTTGCTATTTTTCTTTTTTGACTATTCCAGATACAGACTTAGTTTTCTGAATTCCAAATGACTAGCTCTTCATCTCTACCCTATTCTCACCCCCAGCAGCACATACGTGTTTCCACTGTCATAATGATACACTGGAAATATTTGCATCATAATACCCCTGTTACAACAGCAAAAACTTAAGTCCTTCTGGGAAGAAGGCTCTTAACCTTTTATGTAAATAGTACTCATATGAAGTTGCTAAACAGTTTTTTTCAATTTTGGATTTTTTTTTTTTTAATACATCACCCTTTCTCAAGAGAAAAATTGAGTTGGTTTCTGTAGGTGTAAAGTAAACAAGAAGTTAACTGTTGTGTAAGGTTTATGGTGTGACACATCACCACACCAAAATCTAAAGTTGTTGAGAAATTACTTTTGGTATATGTGTTGTTTATTTCCCAGTCAAGGCTCATTTTACTAATTTCCATATGTAATACAAAAGAGCAAGAAATTATGTAACCAACTTAAAAGAGATGGAAAACTACAAAACCAGCAATAATGGAAGCTTTACTGCACGATCACCACTACCAAGAGAGACTGGAAGAAGTACAACAAGGGAAAGACGAGTACAAGCATGATGCTCAGCAATAATGAGAAAGAAAGGGATAGAGAAACGATAAAAATCAGAAAAGGTGAATGAGTATTGCCATTTTTAAGTAACAACAGAACAAGAGCGAGAATGATCTGCAATCTAAGAATGTAATTTAGGAGCAGCGTGAGAGATGCAGGAAGGGAAACCTGACTGATTCATTAGTTAGTCAGAAAAGTAAGTGACATTTCAGGCTATTTTTTCCAAACCTTCCTTCTTCCCTGTTTCTCTTCCAATGTGTGTAACAAAGCACTCAAAAACCTTCCCCCCTACACTCAAGCCCCCAGTTGCTGCCTGAGATATGTGACAATTAGAGCACAGAAATGGATTTCCAGCAAAGAAGAAAGTAAAAATGACTCTGTTGGGTCAGGCCAAAGGTTCACTTAACCCAGAATCCCATCTGATTCCCAGCAGCCGATACTGGCCATCCAGGAGAGACCATAACCAACGGGTGAGCGCCGTGACACCTTCCAGGGCAGTTCACCCAGGCGTCACTCTCTGGCGCTGCAGAGACGTCCCCAGAGGGAGGTAATCATTAACTTTGTAATCAATAGCTCTGGAGTCCCCCTCAAATTTGCCCCATCTCATGCAAAGCAAGGAAATAAAAATAGCAGAAGTGTTCTACAGATAGCAATCCACTGCTTGTAAATTTTTTTATATTACATTACTCAACATTTGAATTAAGGTAGATAACCAAGTTAAATGACAGTTACAGAAGTCAAGGACATATAGCAGGAAAACATTTCCATTCTCTATCTTTTCCTTCACTAGCTAGAAAAGGTAATATATCCACACATAACATGAAGACTACAAGGATCCTGTAATGCAGAGCAAGGTGCATGAATACATGGTGAAAAGAGACTGGTTAGAACAGTCGGATTGAAGCCAAAAGACTGTTTGGTCAGACAAGTCTACAGCACACTCACAACATGGTAATTAACCTGCTGTATCTCCCATACAACTTTGGAGAGAATTTCAGCCATGATTTTGATTAAAGTCCTTTGAAGCTAGGTTACTGGATTCACTACTGCTCACCGTTTATATAATGGTTCTCTAAAAAAACCACACAGAGTCAAGATTCTTATCTAAACCTTAATTTTTGAATCTAGATGCAAAGAGATTCTACTTCAAAGATCGATTTCTGATCCATAGATTTAAATTCCCTTAGAGATTTTAAACACCCTTAAACCTATTGCCTTTCAGAAACTGCAGTAATACAGGACCCCTTATTCCCAAGAAAACCGTGACAGATCACAGCTGCCAGATTCAGGCATCTTGTGGCACAAGTCTTCAAATACGAGGGTTGTATATCAGCCAGAAGCCTCTCTGTATTTTAAACATACTGTTCAGTTGCAAGCAGGGTGTTGACACTGGCAATAGATACTGCTCCACACCACCCAGTCACAAATTTGCTTAGTTCAGGACACAACGTAGATAGGATAAACAGGGCAAGACTGTAGATATGACCACCCCCAACAGAACAATGATGAGAGCTATCTAGAGACTTTTATTTCCTTTTCTTTTCAGTTACACATTAACATGGCTGTGAGGAAGACCTGCAACCTCACCTCTCGAGTCCTTGAAGCACGAGGCTGTCTCAACAGTCTCAACACTCTTCAACTTCAAATCCAGGATGACAACATGAATTTATTGGACTTCTGCTGCCAGTAACCCTTATCTCTATTTATGGTAGCTTTCTACCAGCCACTAGTAATACCCAACACATCAGTGAGGCATCAGACTCACAGAGTACTCTCAGGCACCTTAAGGTCATTAACTTCCCCAGCACCTGCTGTGCTTTTCCAACTTCTTCTAGGCACATTTCTATTAAAAGACCACAGAAGCCCACACACAGTATCATCTAACCATGGCAGTGATGAGCCTTCTCATTTAGTGAATATCTCACCCTTGGAGAATTAGACCTCTAGGTGAAAACCACCTGGTTTGTGACCAGACAGTTGTATAGGACCCCCCACTGTAAGGCTGTTTATGACTTGCTCATGGCAGCAGAATGATACTAAATATTGCACCATCTCCTTTCTGCTCTCAGCATTGGCTACTCTTCCTCTTACTCCTGGCCCTCCTGCCCAGCTGGCCGTAACAAGAACTGCTGTTAGAGAAGAGGTAATGGTGTATGGCCACTGGATGTTTCAATCTGCCTTTTGCATGGAAAGTTACAGGAGAAAAATCATGGGAGAAGTGATACCGAGTACAAAGGAATACTGAAGAGACATACGGTTCTCTTTACTGGACATAATGTAGCCAAGCTTGACATACTCTCTGAATAGATAAGCTAAACATTCAGTAGGGGTATACTCCGTGCAGTAGGGGTATATGCTGTGAATAGATAAGCTCAACATTCAGTAGGAAAGAAGACCTTGAAACTTTGTAGATAAGGAAGTGATGCTGAAGACAGGTAGTTTGCGAGGGTGAAATTGTGCAAACCGAGCCAAAGAACAAACTGTGCATGCGCAAGAACTGAGTTCAACTAGCGGTCACGGTGAGGAAGACTATCGATGACCACCAGAGGACCCTGAAAGACCACCAATGGACATAAGAGTGCATGCGTTAAAGACTTTTACATATGTTAATGAAATAACATGAATATGTTAATCATTTCTTGGAAATCTAATGAATATGTATATTCTGATTGCACGTAACTCCTATAGTTAAGCAGCTCGGCACACACACTAGGTGGAGCGATCCTCTGTGCGCCCAGCGCCGCAATAAAGAATGCCTGCTTTCTAAAACTCCAAATTGAGTCTTAGAGAGTTTTTAATCTGCCGACTTATGGTAACAGAAGCATAAGTAGATAAGTGAATCATGAGCAGACATGATTTTTTTAGAAAATAACTCATGCTTTGAGGGTAACCACTTGCTACTGTAGTCACCTCTTGAATAGCTCCTCAAAGCACAATGCTTTCATCAACAGACTTCAAATACAGCCCCCAAGGCTGTTTTGAGATTAAACTGTTTGATGCCAAGTAGCCCCGTGTGATTATTAAATATAAAAGAAGGTGGCAAAATAGGCAGTGGGTATAAACAAAAAGTATAGAATTTTGTACACAGTTCTGGCTGAAGACCCTCAAGGTAAATACTGAAGGGCTGCACCCAAAATTACGAAACCCTTTTGCAAATTTAAGTCTGCAGTATTTGCCCATGCTAAATGGCTGCAAGAGAAGGAGCAGAAGTTCCACTCGCCAGGCCTACAGTCCAGCCAACAAGCCAGAACTCCTCTGGAGTGGCAAAATTTCACAATCTTTCAGAGCACTGGAGCCCATTTATCACGCTAATTCTGTGCTGTATGACTACTAAGCTTATGAAATGAAAGTACATTGAGAAACACGGTGAGGAGAAGAGCAGCAGGCCAAAGGTAAGAAATCCAAACTCAAAATCATCTGTGTATATCAATAATCATCATTTTCACTCCCTGCACAATGCTTGAACCATTGGGATGAAATAAAGACTTGATCGCAGTTACAATGACTTTTTTCAGAATAGTTTGATTTCACATAGTCATAGTCATGTGAGCTGCTGCTCCTCCTCCCCACCGCCCCTCAATTTTGCTGCCCTTCATTTTGTCCTCAGTCCAGCACCTGTACCATCCCAGGAGGCATCCTCAGGTGACTCACATGCCCTGAGGTCGTTGGTAAAAGCCATATAATCAAACTGTCAGTGATTCTGTGCTCTAACCTATAAAGGAGTAATTATAAGTGCACCACCTGTACACTCTCAGCTAACAGAAAACATTTGTTGAGCACCCCTCAGTCAAAATTCAAAAGCACCCTGCAGCTCCTGAACTATAATGGTCACTGTTGTTACTCAGCTGTTACTGCTGGCCTGATTTGGGAAGAGACAGGAATTCCAAGTTTTTGAACTGGGACCTCTCCATCTCAGTCCTTATTTCATCCAGAGAGACCTAGTGAACTACCTGGGTGTGCTAGGTAATTTCCCATGCATTAATTTGAGCCAACAGTAAAAAGACTGACACGCTGCCCTACTCTTTTACAAGCAAAATCATAGAATCATAGAATCATAGAATCATTGAGGTTGGAAAAGACCTCTAAGATCATCGAGTCCAACCGTCAACCCAACACCACCATGCCCACTAAACCATGTCCCTAAGCGCCTCATCTACACGTCTTTTAAATACCTCCAGGGATGGGGACTCCACCACTTCCCTGGGCAGCCTGTTCCAATGTTTCACCACTCTTTCAGTAAAGAAATTTTTCCTTACATCCAATCTAAACCTCCCCTGCCGCAACTTGAGGCCATTTCCTCTCGTCCTATCGCTTGTTACTTCGGAGAAAAGACCAACACCCACCTCGCTACAACCTCCTGTCAGGTAGTTGTAGAGAGCGATGAGGTCTCCCCTCAGCCTCCTTTTCTCCAGGCTGAACAGTCCCAGTTCCCTCAGCCGCTCCTCATAAGACTTGTTCTCCAGACCCCTCACCAGCCTCGTTGCCCTTCTCTGGACACGCTCCAGCACCTCAACGTCCTTCTTGTAGTGACGCAAACCAAGGCTGATAGCATGGTGATATTCTGTATGTCATCCAACAGAAGCGTTTCTTTAAAGTAAAATCTATTTACTGTATACTCAGTGACTGACTGCAGCCACTTCTAGAGCAAAAGGATTCCTATGCTACAATTTATGAAAGAAGAAAACCCATTTGATTTTCAGTAAGACACAGCATTGGCATTAAGGTAGACAAGCACCAACTCTTCAGCAGAGTTCAGGCCTGCATACTGAATTCTTTCACTAGGTGTTATACCTGCACACATGCATCTGACAAGCTATCAAGACCCTTTCTCTTGCTCTTCCCAACTTCTGAAACTAAGAGTATTTTCTGTCACCTCAAACATCTGCTTTTTTGAGATAAGTGGCAAAAAGGTGCCCAAAAATAACAGGAAAGAGTCAGCATCCACTGATGCAAGTTTTAGCCCAGAGGTATGTAAATCAGGTATCTGGACTTTGAAAATCTAGTTTTTAATGACTGTGACATTAATAATGACCGAGCTGAATTGCAAAAAAGTTTAATGGAAATTATGCCTTATAAACACTAGTGACACAAGCTTTGCCTCTTTAATTGACATACAATAAAACCACCAGAACTTTCTGTGCACATAAGTAATTGCCGTGTTCATTCCTGAACACACTGTCAAGATCAACATCCACGTCTTCACACTTCTTGGGGTGCATCTCACAAACAGAAGACCACCAAAGGTCTAGTCTAGAAAACACTTTGTTCCCTTAGAGTTTGCAGTGCTGAATTCTACTATCATGACTCCTCAGCTGTTAATCGTAAGAACACAAAAAGAGAGATTAGCCTGCAGTTCTGTCCTACCAGCTGGAAGCAATACATTGCTTGATGAGGATTTAATGCTGTTTCACATTAACATCCAGAGCTACAAGGACAACCTGGAAAGTACAAACCGATCAGAGTCCAAAAATGCATTCCAAATCTTTTCCTACTTTTCTGACCTCTGTAACTGTGCTGTGTATATAATTTCACTCAATAACGTTAACAAAAACTATGCAAAGAAAGCAAATTAGAGGGAATATAATCTTATCTCTTCAATACACCCTAGAAAATTGACTAACTGGCATTTTACTGCTGGTTCTACAGCCTTCAGCTGCAATAGGAAAGGAAAATGCTGAAAACGATAATGCTTGTAACTAGTATTTTCTCAGCTCACGCGGGACTCAAGGGACTTTCTAACTCCCCCCCGCGCCCCCCATCCTCCCAGGTGAGACACCTTCTTGACGAAGTACCTCCCAGCTTCCCAGGAGCTCCAGCTCTATCGACCCTGTTTCCTAAATCACAAACTTTCAGCAGAACTTTCCCCCCCGCTGCAGTGGGCGTCGCGGCTGCGGGTCCCCCGAGCCCGGCAGAGCCCGAGCCCCGGCGGCCGCAGGGAGCCCCCCGCCGCCCTGCCCCTGCCCTCCCGGCCCCGCCGCGGACTTACTGCCGGTGAGCAGAGCCAGGGGCACGGCGATGACCGTGACGACGACGGCGACCCCCAGGATCCCCAGCAGCCACTTCAGGAAGGTCTGCAAGGAGAACTCCCGTCGGGCGGCAGCCGCGGCCGCGCCGGGCCCGCGTGCGCTGCCGCCCCCCCCCCTTCAACCCACCTTCATGGCGCGGCGGGGCCGGCGGAGCGGAGCGGCCGGCGCGGCGGAGCAGAGCGGAGCGGAGCAGCGCGGCGCGGCGCGGAGCAGGGCGGCGGGAGGGCGGGGCGGGGCCGGGCCGCTGCCCTGGGGGCAGGAGCCGAGCGGAGCAAACCTGCCGGCTTGTGGCTCTGCAGTCCTGCCGCTGCCCTCGGGGACCTTCCCTCTGAGCGGCGCTGGGCGCCTGGGCGGGGGGGGCCGGGGGCGGCTGCCGCTTGCAGGAAGCAAGCAGCGCCAGGCACCGGGGGTTTGTGCAAGATCTCGGCTTTCCTGCTGGCTTTGCAGCTTCGCGTGTTGTTTTTTGAGCTGCGGTTTCCCCTTCAGTTCAAACACTTGGAGCGCGGTGACATAGCTGTAAAGAGGAGGGACCTTTGACGGCGAAGGGATTTCTGTAGGAAATCGGATAACGGCCACGCAGAGACCCCAGAAGCGAAATGCCTTCAAACGCTAATGGCAAAGCTCCTAAGGCTTTGATAACACCAGGATTTCTTGTAAAGTTCTGCTCTTTGAACTTCTTTCTCTGGCAATCGAGTCATGGAAAGACTGATAAAATTGCAGGAGGGGCGTATATTTATTTCTTCGGCGCTGGTTCTTGGCATAAAAGAGAGATGGATGTGTAAGTCTGCAAAATGGAATTTTAAATTAAGACCAGAAAATGGAAGTATAGGATAAAAGTTTAAAGTTTAGCTCTGAAGATGACCCTGGTTTATCACATCAGACAATTCCATTTCCAAGGAGAATTTTGAGTATGTGTTGAGATAGTAGGACTAATTGGTGGCAAAGACTGAGAATAACCTGTAAATCAAAACTACAAAGCATTTCATTGTTTAAAAGCTGAAAGCTGTGGGAGTTTCTGGAATTATTTTAAGAGAGGAATTCTAGCCTCAAAAAAGTAATTATTAAGTGGTGTGTTTGTGCTTTTGGTTTGGTCCTTCTTAGCTTTTCCCCCCTCTATTTGCAGTAATCAGAGAGAGATGTAGGTATTTTACAACTTGAGAAATGGAACAGGAAAAGTATGTGATCCGCTAAAGCAAGAGGAAGAGACTCAAAGCCAAGGGAGATAGCAAATGTTCTTAGTCTTGCCTTCAAAATACTTGTCAGAGCTTTCAATAAAGTTGTGCTGCTTGTTCTTTCACTCCACTTCTGCAGATTGAGCACAGCATTTAGTATTTTGCTGCTGTTTCTTATAATCTGTATCTGGAAGTGGGTTAGTAACTTTTAATGATAGATACATCTCCTTTAGAGTAACCCAAAGCATTTACAAACAATAAAGGTTTGTCTATATGGAAGGTAATAGACTTCATCTAGATACAAACTTACGCTCTGCCCCCTATTGCATACCATGCTCCTTGAAGGTAGTGGTTACTGCAAGTTATGAATTGACACTCTGCTAGCTATATCAGTTTATTTTAGGAATACCATTAATGTGCCCTGACAGTGGTTCCATGCAGCTCAGTGTACGTTTACAGTGGAGTATCTAACGTGCTGCAAATTCACAGCTTGCTTAACACTAATTTCTGTGTACAGATAAGTCTACTTTTATAAAGCAAAATCACAGTGAAATGGCAGTCTTTCACATTACTTTTCAAACTAGTATCCCATACATGCTGTGAGATGCATGACCAGAGTTTCAGAATGTCTTACAGCTCCACTTAAATATTTATCTGGTATACTGTGTACTCGCTCATCTTGCCAACAACAATAAGAAAGAAAAACAAACAAACAAAAAAGCCTACCCCACCCCACCCCACCCCTGGGGTGAACTTACCTTTTCCCGGTGGGTAGGAATCACAAGATATATATAATTCAGCCGATCTGTGCTTTGTTTTCTAAACATTTAAGTAGTGATCATCACTGTGTCTCCACGTATAGTACAATCAGATTATAATCTCAGTCTTGTGATAAAATGTACCTGAATGTTACCAAGCTTTTCATAGCCAAGTTGCAGTTTAATAATGTTTTGAGAGATTATCTGCAAGGTTTTAATGCTTCTCAGTGGTTAATTCTAAGAAGAAAAAAAGACCTATGCTGACAAACCATCAGCATAGGTCTTTTGCTATTCTGTGCTAAACTTCTGCTAGTTTCAGTGGGTACGCAATTTTAAGTACCTTTGGAAATCTGGATTCACGTATCCAGACCAAAATGTCTAATTATCTACAGTGCTTCTGACTCTGGTCATGCCAGAGAGGCTTATGGGACCTGATTCTGTACTCAGAACCACCTGAGTGATCCAGTAAGAGTCAATATAGCAGAATATGTTTTCCATTTAGTTGCAATAGTTCCTAGCAATGATTCTCTACACCTTGGAAAAATCTCAAGTTCCTCCTGTCTGATGAAAATACCCGTGGTCCCAAAAATGATTGTAATGGTTGTGCTTCTGGTGCTCTGTCAGATTGTCTTTTGTGATAGCCTGAGACTTAAGAAGTTGCTCCAGCTAAATATTTCAAATTACCTTATACCATGGTGTTCTCTGCAATCAGATATGTATTAATATGATGCCAAGAGATTAAAGAAATGAATATCCAGCAGTGGCTGCTACATCATAAAATTTGAGAAGCCATAGCTGTTCATCATATTGTGTGCTGAACACAAAAGTATTCATAAAGAAGTTGTATGATTAAGAAGAGCTACTTACTAGAAAGAACCAAAATACAGCTTTCAGCCCAAAGGTTGGCTTTCCCAAACACTTGGTGGACCTGCCAGGTGTGATGTCTCCTTCAGGCTTCTAGCCTCAGTGAAACTCAAGACTTTGTTATAAGTCTGTTTATATATTTGAGTCTTTCCTCCAGAAATATTTTGAGAAGTCAGACTGGAAAAAAGGAAAACATAAGCTCTCTCTGCAGAACGAAAAAAAAATATCATTGTTTGCGACTAAAATGCATACAGTCTACTTCACAGGTGCAATAATGTGTTCCAGATGTCTCAGTGTGTGGCTATGGGAGACAAAATGTGTGCTGGAGAAAGTTTTATACCGATTCAGTGGCTCACGTCAAATGTGCTGTGAGGAAGAGAAAGCAAAAGTGCTATTAGCACTGAGGAGTGTTCAAGTTCTACTTGACTAAGTATATCTTTTGATACCAAATATATTAAAAATGTCTGGTTTTTTCTGAAGTAATTTCTTTTTCTTTCTTTGTATTTTGAGGCTGAAATGGCATAAGGACAGTTCTGTAATTCATTATTACACTGGTTCTGTTTGAGAGAGTGTTAACTGTAAATCAGGAAAGCAAATGAGAAAAAAACCTGTTTTCTATGGTTATGTCATTGGGACAACCATTTCAATGTGGCTAGTAGTGGCTGTCATTCAGTTCTTTCAAGTTTATGTGTTTTTCTTTATAAAATTAATTTCCTGGCAACTGAAGGCTCTTGCCACATGTCCTCAGAGCACAGTTGAATGGTTAGAGTATCTCAGGTTTCTGTTAATTTGTATCGTATTAATTCCAATTAGTTGTCTTGTTTTGCTTCAATATGCTTATTTTTCCAGATACTTAGTAAATAGAGTGGAAGAGGAAGGATGCTGCACACTCAGCGTATAAAATACAGTTAATAAAGGAGGTGATATTTGGAACACTTTTTAATATAAGGCCACCTGGAAGTTCTAGGCAGCAGATGTGCAGATACACAGAGGACTCTAGATACGCACATGAGTTCATGGAATATGGAATTGTAGAAGGTGCACATACACAATACAGTCAAAACTTCTGGGCCAGTGGTACTGTTTTCATACAACTTAAAGAAGGTATAAGGTTCAGTTTTCTAGTAGAGTGAAGAAGTCAGCGTGGAGTGAATGAAAACAAAAAAATAATTAAGTTTATGCACCATAAACTGCGTCTATGACACTTTTACAATGTATTTCAAATAAGATGGGACCCATACCCTAACTCTTTTGTATACTTAAAACTCGCATCAGGTGCAGAGGGGCATTGCAACAATGCCATCTTTTACAGCATGACAGTCAAGACCCCTCATACACACCAGGGCATGTGGTTTTACTAAGCTGTACACAGTGTGAGTCCTCCACTGCAAGGAAGATTAGTGTTTCTGAGAGTGGATGAGGGTGTAGCCCTGTAGGTAGTGCCGAAACGCGCTCCTGAGCGCGAGTCCCTTAAGCAGTCCCACTTCCCTTGCTTTATTTGCCGAGAGCAAACTGAAGCCCCCTCATACAAGCAGCGACACCACAGGCAATGCAATCAACAGAACAACTGACAGCTGTTGCTCCATTGCCTGAAGACTTTGAAAACCATCTGTTATTTAAAAGGAATCTTCAGGCCACTCTGTTCCTGGATTTCCCTACCGATGAACCACTCACAGCATGTAAGGCCTAGAATTCTCTCTCTCCCTTACTAGAGTACAAAATTAAGATTAAAACATAACTAGCAATTCTCTCTAGGCTTGAATGCTGCAGCTATTCTGCCCTCTCTCAGCCTGCAGACGTGGGTAGCTATTGTCCAGTAAAGACACTTTTTAAAGAAGTGACTGCTACTTATTTCTCCCTATGTTTGAACCATTCACTGAATTTCATCTAGCATGTATAAGAAATACCTAGCACATACCTCTTTTTTTTTTTTTTTTTTTTTTTTTTTATGATCCTATATGGACTCGCTCTGTGATTTCAGGATATATTAAGTCCTAGTCCTGTTGAGCTAAAACACGTGTTTGGAATTTCTAGAGCATGCTCAACTTCATCCCACTTCTGAAGAAAAGGTGTCTTTCAATTCATGCTCTAGATTGGGACTCAGAAAATTAGAGATTAAATGTTTTTGCTGTGTTCCAGACAAGCTGCATAACTTTGAGAAAATAATTTATCTTCAGGCCACTCTGTTCCTAAAAGCATATAATTTGTAAAAATGTGGGAAAAGAGTATTTTCATAGCTGACAAAGCTAACAGGAGGTGCTCAAATACACTGGACAGACACCACAGGAAAATGGATTTGTAACTCGGGAATCCTGTCCTTCAGAGCACTAAATATCCTGGACATAGTGGAATAAAACATTTTAAAGACAATTGCTCAATCTGTGGAAATAGAAGAGTTAACTGTTCGTACCATTTCAGCCTGGACCATATGCATCCAACTGTGTGTAACTGAATCTTTTTCAGTTCCAGAAGCACTTGGAACCAAACCACTGTGTACAAATGGGATTAAATAAACAACTAATATGTATACATTCTTTTTTTGCCCCCCTTTTTTGATCTCCAGTGGTATTTTGGATGCTATGATAGTTTTTTAGTGCAAGGTTCTATTGAGTTTTAACTGTTTAAAGTTGGGATGTTAAAACAGCTTTCTGTTGCTGTGAAGAAGCTGTTCTAGATGCCAAGTTGGGTATGATCAGTCCTGATCTGAAATTACAGAATATTGGTTCCTGTACACTTTGGGAGGACAATCTAATCTTATTTTTCCAGAAATTCTAGACTGTCAGTGAAAGTTTCAGTTGCCTTTAAAAAACAAATGAGACACAAAACAGTACTAGTTTTTCTTAGCAAAAGTTATAGGTGCTAATTCCGATTCAACAATGCTCCTGCTTCGCTTCACATCAACTTCTTCTAGATACTTGCTAAGCCCATTGGCTTTCTCTTAAACCACTTGCCCTTTAGGACATTTTAATATAGATACCTGGCATATTGCTATTATTGCAAGGGGGGAAAAGGGGGTTTGGGGAGTCATCAGAAGTAAGAGGTGCGTTACAGCACCTGTGGCTATTTGAGAGCTTGCAGCTACTCCCATACCTACAAAAACATGCCCTGGCCGGCTGAGAGTATAGTAGTTCGGGTTGCTAGAAACACTGAGATCTGCAAGCAAAATGTTCTGTCGCCATAATGGAGAAGGCACAGGTTACAGAAGTGGTAGTTGTGCTTGTAAGTTCCAGTACAATGTTGCTAAATGCAAGAGATGATGGGCAAAGCGGTTCTCAGAGGGAGAAGGAAGAAAAGAATACAACACAGATTAGAGTGACCCCGGGGCCATTTGAGTTGGCTTTACTTGGCAATCTTATAAAATTTGAAGAAATTATGTGGCATTTTCCACTACTAATGGAGTATATCGCACTTATGTTTTTCAAAGCTGACTTCCTGCTTTTGCTGAGAAACAAGAATTTATGCTAATGAAGAATACTTGTCTGTTCAGTCTTGTTTCCCCCTCTGGCTTCATCTTACGTGAATTCTTTTTCAAATAAAGATAATTCAAAGTTCACACAGCTCTTTTCTGAGAATCATTATGGAGAAAATGTGACAAAACAAAATGTTGAGTTTGTTTTATCATTCCAAACAAACCACTTCCAAGATCTCAGTGACACTAAAATATTAGAATAAAATGAAATGGAGTGCAAAGAGGCACCAGGGATATACACATGAAAGGTCAACAGAAAAGAAGCTTGAAAAAATTTATTTAAGGCTATCATTTAATATCCTTAAAGCTTAGCCTTTTTATAACAAAGGTTTTAAGAGGGATATTCACTTCTCAGGCATTTGTAACTGCCAGCCCCTTACAAATAACACATACAAGTGGTGATTGAATCCTTTGTGTGTAGAAGTCAACTTTTTAGAAAAATAATTTTATCATTAAATATAAATGGAGTTACTTCAGTCCTAATAAATGGAAAATATGAAGATATGGAACTTTCATAGTCTTAAAGCTGTTAAGATAACTATCCCTTAGGCAATAGGTGTTCCGTATATAAACCTTTGGCAACACTAAACTATAGTACAATTATTTCCTGGCATGCAAGGTGACATAGCTTTGTTACACCCAATGTAAATGACAGAATACAGATTTCAGAATCTCTTAATAACTGGCAGTTGATGCAATGAAGATCTTCATTTATCCCATTTTTATTCTGCATTTTTACTGGTATTCTCCCAAAAGGTCCCTGGAAAAAAAAAAAGCAGCAGCAATTAGGACATATTATAAATCTCCCAAGGTTTATGAAATATGTGTGGAACATATTTTTTCTGTTTAAGAGTTAGCAGATGTTAGTTCCACAGACCCCTCAATGCTTCTCTCTAGTAACAGATTGAAAACAATTATTCGTAAAGGAAAAGCTTTTTAATAGTTTCTAATAGATTATTTTCCTAAATTGTTTGTTTCAATGTTGAACTACAAACAAACACAAAAATGTTAAAATGTTAATAAAAACTGTATTTTAACTATAGCTTCTAAATTGTTTGAGGCAATACTGGTTGTTTCAGATATCCAAATCAACTAGTCATTTTGGGTGCTTCAGTAGTCAAAAGACTAAAAGTAATTAATTTTCACAGAGTGGACATCGAACATTTTAAAAAATCTGGCCACTCACATGTGCCTTGAGTTGGCATTTTATTATTTTTGAAATGCTTTGTTAATGTTAACAAATAATTCTTAAATATTAACCTGTTCACAGACCTCAGATAGAAAAAGTTGCTTTTCCAACAGCATTGGCCTATATTCAGGCAAACTAAAGCAGGGTTCTTAAATAGTTAGCTATCAGGAACTCAGATTACAGTACCCTATTCCCTAATGACAAGCCACAATTTAAGGCAGTGTTTTATATCACAGTCTTTAAAGAATAATCAATTTGGTGCAATTTTACCAATAAATATTTCTGATTTTATAATGCCCATGCAAAGGAGAGTTTTATTTTTCAATAATTTAATATCACCTCACTTCTGGTAACATTCAGTGGAAAAACTCCCCTCAAGTTAAATAGGAAACTATTAAATAGCTTTACCACTGATGCAGAATACAAATTGTATTTGGAATGAGTTCTGCTTAGTGTCTTATCCTTGTTCAGCACTGTCTGTAACAAAGTTTGTAACAGTTACAGATATGTCAATAGTTAAGAGAAAAAGTAGCAGAATTTTCCCTAAGTGTGACAAAATACATTTAAAACCCCAGTATATTAAGAATAACACAGTCAAAATTCAGGCACCTTTGGGTAACTTTTGTGTTAATCAGCCATTTTAGGAACTCTTTGGCAGCCATGTCATCAAGGACTTTGTTGATATCACTCGTGAAAGTGCCATCTGCATGTCTTCGGCCCATTTCTTCGGCCACAAGAGCTTTTTCTGGGAAACTTCAAAGGGAAGAAATTATCAAACAATTTGCAGATCAAAATAAACAAGCCATTTAAAGGGGCCTCATTACAGGATTCTAATACACTTCACATTTCCTGTGATTTTAAGGAGTTAAGGGTTGAGCCTGATGTTATGGCTCAGTACAGCACGATGTATATCAGAACAGCTTTTGAGGCATTATTTTAACAACAGAATAAGGCAGGGAATAAAGCAGTCTCCCTTTACCAGATTAGGACTGTTCCTTCAGGTGAGTCAAAATTCCTCTCTAGCATTTTTTGGAAAAGCCATACGTACAAAAACATATCTGAGTCTGCAATGTCTGTGCCAAGTAGACTAGGCACCAATGAAACTGACAGTAGATTTACTAAGAATCGTTATTTAAGAAATACCACTACTAAAAGATTATAGTCAAATTTTCAAACATTTTTTTCTGTTTTAATTGGACTTAAGTCCTAGTTATATACTTACAATTACATTGCGTAAGTATTTAGATATTAAGAGCAGCAGCTTTTTTGGGGGGTTAAAATAACTCAATTACGACACCTGTATAAAATCTATGTACTTGTTTGCTGTACAATAGCATTTTTTATTTGGAATCAGATCCTGATTCTTGCTCTATCCTTTTTTGACTGTTGGAATACCATTATGCCAAGGGCCTGGTTTAGAAAACTTTCCTCTCTTGTTTCACCCCATCAAATACAGGAAGATTTTAATGAATTCCATTAAGGTGGGCTGATACTGAAGCACACTGTGCTCTGGGATCAATGACAGGCAGACTGGTTCTTTTCATGCAATAATTTCAGGGAAGGCTATATACGAGTTTGACTGCAAATACTACTAAATATTGGGAAGCAGAAGGGTAGTCTACATTTAATTGTTCATCTAGGTTTCTAAGCTCAGTTCATCACAGCTAGACTGTAATATCTCTCTCTTACAGATACTGAAATACCCTATTTCTGCCCATGAGATAAAACATGACAGAAAAACAACTGCAAATCTGAACATCACTATGAAATGGCAACTGCCTTTCCCTTCTCTATAGAGCTGACCTCAATTATTTAACTCTGCTTTTTCAGGAAATAGTCATTATTTACAAAATTTACTTTTACCTATTTAGTCTTCCTTGACTACAACACACAATCTTGTCTTACAGATTATATTTTATTGTTATTGTTATTATTTTTATATAGTGTGAGAGACTTACATAGTACTTTACAGCTGGTAGAATATATAATCAGAGGATGAACTGAAATCCCTGCCCCAAAGAGCTTACAGTCTAAAGGCAAAAATAAGTACAGAACAGTTAAAAGGTGGGTAGTGGCATGTGCATGGTGTGGCTCCTAACCATGCAGAGTTGGAAATATGATGAGACAGAAGGTGCCTGCAGGAGACTGAAGATAAGGCCATTCTAAGTGTAAGACTGTCACGAAAAAAGATGTAAAGTCATGAGTGAGTAAACGAAGTGAATAGGCTTGAGAAATCTGCAATGAGTATGTGGAGAACAAGGTATTAATGAAGGAAATCAGAGACATAGGTAGGTCAAAACTGTGGAGCACTGCGTCCAGGAAACCGTGAACCATAGCAAAAGAAGTAGAGGTGTCTTAAAAAGGAAAATAAGTCATAGCTGTAGGAAATGATAGTTATTTTGGCAGCAGCAACTTGGGGAGACTTTGTAGAGCATGGGAAGAGGAAAAGAAGTCATCAGTTACTGCTGGGAATGATCACCAGCACATGGAGTACAGTTGATGACATTGGTAAAAATTTAATCTTGGAAATATTGCAGAGGACAAGATTGACTGTGAAAGGAAAAAAAAAGAGAAAGGAATTTAAGATGACACTGACTTGAATCATCTCAATGATAGTTAAGGAGACTGTAAGCAATGTTATGTGAAGGGGGAAAGGTGGTAGTTAGAGAAAGGTCTGGTTTAGTTTTAGATATGTGACCTTAAATATAAATTGACCTTTTAGAGTGTAACAGCGTACTGAACAGGTTTGTTTTAATCTGTATTTGAACTTAATAATTTAAAGTGGTAGTCTAACACCCACAGAATATCTTCTATTACAAAAGAAAAACATGAAGTACAGCAAGAATGATCAAAAACACATCAAGGTTTCATCAGACTTGATTTCTAACCCCAAAAGCAAGGCAAAATTTAATAATAGGAATGGATGGATTCTTACTCTCTTCTTCCTCGTCCATTCACTAACCAAGCAATGAACTCTTTGGCAGCTTGACCTTCCAAATAAGAGGTGATATCACTGGTGTAGGTGCCTTCAGCATGTCTTTCGAATTCAGCATGACGCTTGGAGATCGCATTGCTGAAAGAAGAGCAATACTCTAGAAGCAGACTGCATAAAGACTTAATTTTTTTTTTAACCTTTATTGATTTCTATTTCCCACCCACCAGACTAGCATTTCTTATTAGGGAGAGGGTTTTTTTGCTCCTCAAATTACTCTTGATTTTTTTTTTTCTTGATATCTTTCAGTTCTGAAGGCATTGTCTGTGCTATGCAATACAGTTTTGTGCAGAGATGCCTGAACTAGTTCTGAACAAATCAAATCAGGCACTGAAATCAAATATAGCTGCATTGGAATGGTTCGCTAGATTAATTAGCTGTGATCAACAAACTGTATTGTATTCTACAGACATACTTTTTGTTACCCCTTGTGTTAACCTAAACATTTCCATTAAGCCACTCCTCCTGCCTTCATCTTCATTATTTCTTAGCCAAACTGTTCAGACTTAGTTCCTTTTGAATTTACATTTTGAATTGTTTTGTGAACACTCTTTTAATCGTTGTTCTCACCAAGTGATAATCTTGGAACAATTTCCAGCCTAATCACCTGCAGCTTAACAGAGAAAGACAATTGCCTTCTCCCTCCCTACACCTCATTGTGCTTCTTTCGCTGATATAGTACAAAATTATGTCAGACTGGCCGTTAGGAAGGCAAGCTGCACTGAGAAGTAGACATATTATGGAATATTTTCCACAAATAAGTTCCTTAACATTTCTATTTCAGAATTTGCTGATTTCCACCCAATTTTCAGGGCCTCTAGCTCTTTCTATTATTTTTTATCTTCTTGGGATTTCACCATTCCTCCTAATTTAGTACCATCTGCACTTTTCATCAGCGTGCTAACTAGGGTTGTTTGGAACATTTTTAATGAAACATTCATTTTGTTGAGATATGCTGTTTCATTGAAGCTGAAACATTATTACAGATTTGTTACTGATATTGACAGTGTTTTGAATGGAAGGATCTTTGTGATCCAGGCTATCCTCTTTGGAATTTCTGACAAAAGGAGGAATGAGTATAGGTATTTCAATCTGTTTTGCAAAAACACTTACTGGATTTTTGTTTTATTTGTTTCAGATTTCCAACCCCCCAACCCTCTCCCAGAAACATTGTCAAGAAACAAAATTCTGGCCTCCAGCAGGTCTTGTGTTCTCCTTTCCTGTAATGAGTGGTTTATGTAACATGGGACCGAGTGCTTAGGGCTGAGCATTGTATCGTGTTTTATCAGCTCCCTGCAAATTGGTACCTGGCCATTTTCCTTTCATTAGTCTTCTTACTGATTTTCTTTTCCTCAACATAATGTTTTGTTTTGGTTTTTTTATTCAGCCTTTTTCTATACCAAGTTTTTCGTTTTATCTTATTCTCTACTCTCCTTTATTACTTGGAATGTCCTTTCCTGAAATCTATTCTCATCCTATTGCATTCCTTGAAGCCACTGCACATAGCTATAGAACACAGGTACAGGAATAAATAACATAGAGACATCTCCTCTTTCCTTGTAAAAAACAGGTGTGAGATAATTTCTTTTTATAGGTATTTCTTGGATTGTGGTAACATTGTAAAGAATACTAGTTGTTTTCTTTCTTGTTTAACAGAAAATGAGCTCAAACTGTTTTTGAGTAATAAGTTATGGCAACTAGAATACCTTGAGAGCTGGTCCGGGAATTTGTCATTTTCTTTGTCCTCCTGTCCTTGTTGGCTGTAGTGGAATTCCACCATCATTAGATCATTATTACCAGTACATTGCAGAGCATGCATAAGCTGATAAGATTTTATTGGTTATAATTTAAATATTATGATAAACAACCATGACAGATGAATATTATAAATAATTTCAGGCTTATGAATTTAAATTAATACAATGTCCAGAAATCATTACTTTATACTTTAAAGACTTCCACAGGGATTTAAAAGCATTAATATCATAGATTTTTGGATTCTGTGGACAGATCTTCTCTGGAACACAGGGCATAGGCTTACATGCTTTTACATTATTATTGCTCTCAGCTTGGTAGCTTGTGTTTAATCAAAGTATATTTTCAAAAAACATGCCAACTCATGCCTTAACAGTATACTTACGATACTGGTAAAGTATCCAGTGGTCAACAAAACTTAAACCTTAGCTCCCTTTTCACAAATGAAACTTCAGGATTAGAGTATCCATAGATAGGAAAGTTTTATTAAGGCCCAATGGCCCAGACCTTTATGTGATATTTACATATCTTATTCCTATCGAACTTAATTCATTCACTAAAACAATCTGTCCCAAAGAGGCTGAGATAGTCTTTTTAGGTGGCATATCAGGTAACATACTGATACTACACTTGATTTATCCAAATCCTTTTGACTGATTTTGCATATATTCCCTGTTTCTAATAACATATTACAATTATATACAAGTTTTCCTTAAGTACTTTACTTATTTGAGGATTATACATGGTCTGTGATGAGAAGCTGAAATCCAGAAACTGAATTCAGCTAGATTTTTGGCTGTTTCTGTATATGGAGATCTATAGCAATGTGACCAAAATGCTTACCCGTTTCTTTTAGTGCTCATTAACCACTGCACAAAGTCCTGAGCTCGTCTAGTGTCCAAGTACTTGCTGTAATCACTGGTGAATGTTCCTTGTGAGTGGCGTTTCACTTCATTCAGCTGTCTAGATTCATCTAATGGTTCAGACTGGGAAGCTTTGAATGATCTGTGAAAAGTTTAGAACTTGTTAATTGGCAACGGTTATAGTACATTCTACAGGTGCATTGACTTTTCTTTTAAAAATACTATTTTGTACTCTTACAAAGTAAAAGCAAGTGGCATATTGATCACTAGCTGGCTAGTAAAATGAATCAACATAGCAGATTGGGTACTGCACAATTACAAGGTCTTCTTGGCTAACTAAGGCAGCTATTGCTTGTAATACCAAAAACTTCTGTGCTATCCTGTGCAATATTAAAAACTTTTGCCAATTCCAATGGTAGATTAAGTACTGTGTCATAGTATACAAAAAACTATCTTTAAGTCATAGCATGTTTTGCTTCAAACCGTAAGAAAACAAAGTTCAGGCCAAGTGTTTCTAGAAGTTTGATCTAAAGAATTTACCTTGATTTCTCCTCTGTATCCTGAAGAGGATTTTGCCAGCTGCCTTGAACTATCATTAAAAGGAGCCCAGCAACAAAATAAACACTTTTCATTTTCATTGCCTGTCAAAACAGAAATAAGGCAAAAAAGAAAAATGTAATCATGTTTACATACATCTGAATCAATTACATCAAAAAGAGACATCCTTAATGCTGATCTAAACTTGATGATATTGACACCCTGTGAGGACGGGGTCCGTGTCCAATGGATGGAGACTGTAGTGCCTTGGGTAGGCATCCAAAAGACGTAGTCTCTGTTCTAGTCTTCCTCTAGGCTCTGGTCTCTATTCTAGAATGCAAGGTGGGCTGAGACCAACTGCATCCTCACTTTCTTTTGTAATACGAGGATGAAGGTCTGTATCTCCTTTGCTCTGTGTTCTGCTGATGGCAAGCATTAGACCTGTTTCTGTAATATTGTTTTATTGCAAAACTAGGGTATTGGTGTGACTTTTATTTTTTTTGCAGCTCATTCACTAGAGAAAAAACAAAGCAAATCTCTGTCAAGAATACTGTCACATTAGCTGCTCCCCATTCTTTCTTTCTGGCCCTCCACCCTCCTTTTAAAAGTTTTTTTTTAAAGTAATGGGTATTTCAGCAGTAGGCCTCTGGACTTAATAATGACTTATTAATAGGTGTGGCTCCTTAGGAAAAAACAACCACCAAACCACACACTGGCTTGTGTTCAATTCATGATGTGATATGTCAAGTTCTGCTTGTTGCACTATTGACATAATACTTTATTTCAGCTTAAGGGCTTCCATCATGGGGCTATGTGGGATATACAAGATATGGGGTATATACTTCATATTAATGGTAATAAACCAAAGCAGAAAATATTGTCTCCCAGATGTAATTCTCACTGTTACAGGTCATTCTATTGGCTTCAACTATGTAACAGAAATGGCTACATTATTATATGTGTCTTCATCACTCACACTGTAATAACCTGACCAGTCTCGCTGACTTTAATGTGAGATTATTCAATATAAACTAGAGTATTACAGTCTGTACCAATGCTTTGGTGATCCACAGCCAAGCTGTGATTCCCTTACTTGAATTAGTGACTGGTTTACTCATGCAAGTAGTACAGTTATAACTTTTAGTGAATAGTCACGAATGGGAATAAAGCATTCTCTAATCCCCTAATTATGTGTGCTACAATTTTCATTGTTCAATGTAGTAGTATTGGTCTGTTGACACACGATCCCCTATAGGACAAACTGTTGAACAAATGCTATTCATTTTAGGCTCACAAAACCCTGTGCAAAAGCGACTATGAGCAGCTAACGGCTAATAGACTCAAAAGTGCTTTGCATAAACAGGAAACGAGAGGAAATCTAGTTACAAAATCAACTAGTATATATTGTTCATTTTTAATTATTTTGGATCACTTAAATTTATGGAATGAATGTATAGAAAAGGAAATGAATTTAAAATTTGGTTAGGTACTTTTGACCGTGACAAAGAAATTGAATATGCCATTCATTCAATAGCTAAATGCTCATTCATTGAATGGTGAATAGTAAATGCTCATTCATTCTGACTTCAAAATCAGTATGGATCACAATATGAACCCGCTGTAAAGCAACAGAAATTGCAATGAGTTCACATCAGCAAAATGTCACTGGAAATAATTTCAGCATGTACTTGGACTGATACTTGTGTATTTGAAAGAGCCCTTCTGCCATCCGTGACACTTTCCTATGGAAGTTTATCTTACAGTCTGAAAAACAAAGGGAGGTAGGAAAGATGAGTGCATTGAAGTAAAGTGGTAGGTGGCAAAGTAAAACCCAGGCAAAAAACACCCTCCCCACTAAATGTAATCTGCACTGAACTCCTCCGGCTCCGCTGGAGGAGTTATTTATTGAAATTCAATGATTTATAAAATAAGGCAGTCTGAGTGAAAACATATCTATTCTCTATTGTAATGCCCTGTCACAATAGGCTGAATTTAAATATACTATGGCCTGGAGGAAGCCATAAGAAATTTATGAAGGAATGATATGTAGAGAAGGTGCAGATTACTCTGTCTTGAGATTTAGAGTTGGCTCTGCACCGAGCAGTGCAAATTGGGGGGGCTATATGAACATCTCTGAAAAAGTAAACTCCTGCATCAAAAACCTTACTGCTGTAGGACTTCTACTCTGTCCCAGAAGTCTGCCCAGCTTCAGAGTAGATTTTTTTTATGAATCTGTTTCTTCCATCTATTAAAAAATAACTTACAGTTGGAGACACAAAGCTTGACTGTTGGCAGGCATTTTACCTATGGTTAGGAAGAATGTATTGCTTCTGGTACTTCGTGAGGCCTAATTTTTAAGAGAATCTTAATGAATAATATAAATATTTTACTAGAATACCTCAGTGTCAGTATCAAAATATTTAAGGCAATCAAAATCTTAATCAAATCTTAATCAAAACCAGGAAAATAAATTGATGAACTTAAGATTTTCTGGTGGATTGTACTATTAAGGAATGGGAGTCGATTTCCCTCTCTCCACCAGAAGCCACTGCCAGTGTTGCTCATTTTTTCATCAGTGTGTATGGAGACTCTTTTCTGCCTTCTGTAATGTCCTGATATATGAGATTTGATGCCTGCACTTGCACCTGCTATAGTACCAGCAAATACCGTAGCAGCCATGTAGTCAGTCCTATTATAACTCTAACTATAATATTGAACTCTCTTTTCACTGTTTCATTTGGAGCTGTAATTTGGTGGTGCAACACTGACATCCAATGTTTATCCCAAAGAATGCATAATTTCACATTTCATAGGCTTCCAACAACGGAACAAGCTCTGCCTATTCTTTGGGAGACAACTTTGCTGTGGTCACAAAAATGGTTTGATTGTAACGTAGTGACCCCCATGCTAGCTGATATAGCTGTAAATAAGGTGACTTAAACACCAGATAAAGTCTGGCTATTGCACCATACATAACCTCGAATACTGTGTTCAGTTTTGGGCCCCTCACTACAAGAAGGACATTGAGGTGCTGGAGCATGTGCAGAGAAGGGCAACGAGGCTGGTGAGGGGTCTGGAGAACAAGTCTTATGAGGAGCGGCTGAGGGAACTGGGGTTGTTTAGCCTGCAGAAAAGGAGGCTGAGGGGAGACCTCATCGCTCTCTACAACTACCTGAAAGGAGGTTGTAGCGAGGTGGGTGTCGGTCTCTTCTCCCAAGTAACTAGTGACAGGATGAGAGGAAATGTCCTCAAGTTGTGCCAGGGGAGGTTTAGATTGGATGTAAGGAAAAATTTCTTTACTGAAAGAGTGGTGAAACATTGGAACAGGCTGCCCAGGGAAGTGGTGGAGTCCCCATCCCTGGAGGTATTTAAAAGACGAGTAGATGAGGCACTTAGGGACGTGGTTTAGTGGGCATGGTGGTGTTGGGTTGACGGTTGGACTCGATGATCTTAGAGGTCTTTTCCAACCTCAATGATTCTATGATTCTATGATTCTATAAGTAAATTTGCCTTGCTTAATGGTATACTCGCAGTGTGGTATACTTTTACTTAAGCTGAAAAACTAAAGAAAGATAGTCTACAGCTGCCTGTAGGTTTGTTAAACCATGATACAGATTAGACCTAAACCTAAGTCACTGAAGTGGAATAAAAGAAATAGTCTAGTCATTAATCCAGCCTCCTTATAGCAATATCAGACACCAAAAGCTATTCTTTTTAATAAAACGTATAACAAAACATATTCAAAGCCCACTGCAGTCAGTAAACAGATTTACAGTGATTTCAATATATCTTGGATCTAACTCATGCCTCAGTCCTATAGAGCTTTCAGGTGTGAACAGTCCCACTGGCTACTTTATGCCTTAAGAATATGTTTAAAGTTAAATGCATGTTTAGCTTCTTTCTAAATTTTTCAGAATCAAAATCTGGGGAGATTGCTAAAAAGAAAGATGTATAAATGCAGTGTTTTGAAATTAATACAATTTTCAAGTAAGAGAATCCTAATTAATAAAATAAGCATTTTCAAAAGCTATTAAACTTCTGCCAAATATGTTCTTTTAAAAATTTAGAATCAATTTTGTTTGTTCAACGTTTAGTACTTGCTATTGGTAACCCAAACCAGCAACAGCAGTTTTTGACAAGTTAAAGAAGCTACAGTTTTTAAAGAAGAAATTGTTATTTTATTCTTGGGAACATAAACAAGTTTTGTAGAGCAAAAGAGGTGATCATCAAAATAATATTTGTTTAGTTTATTCCTGCTAATCAATTCATTTCTCGACCACAAGAAAGGCTTTATTTGCTCTAAGTTATTCAGGTCACCAGTAGATACTGCTAAAAACCGTGCAATCTTACTGTCAAGGTGCAGGAAAACTAAGGCTAATCTTACACAGAAAATTTTTGTTCCTATGCATATTAGACTAATGGAAATGTTTTAATTTCTTTCTCACTGGAGATGAAAAACTTAACGCATCTCAGTTTGAACCACCAGAAAGTATGTAACAAATATGTCTCTTGATCAGAAACTTATTTGAATATTATTTCCTTGATCAACCTGGTTTTGCTAGTTTTTCCAATATATTTTACTGCAGATGTCTTTTGTATACTATGTGCAATTTTAACCAGCTTAATTTAATTGAGTTTTCAAAAAAGAATCTTTCAAAAGTCCGATTTGTATCTATTTCCAGTTTAAAAATACAAATTATGGAGCTACAGCAGTAAAAAAGGGAATATTTTCATATGAAAATGTATGCATGAATAAAATAGATTTCTGTTGACATGAAACTGTTTGCAAATAGCAATTATTTCTAATTATAAATAAATTACTTTTTCCAGGAGATGTACTTTACATCTAATTTACCTACCATGTTATAGTGCCTTGTGGAAAGTTCTGTAAAATATAACGGTTCTAGTCTAAGGAAATCCATAGTAGGATGGAAGACTAAATTAAATTTTATACAATAATCACAGTAACTATTGAAAGGCTTTAATTTTTACTTTTGAGCTATAAGATTTCCTTCTCAGATCTTACAGTGATATGAAAAGAATAGTTGCTTGAGACAAACTAGTCTAAAAGTAGGGCAGCGGAGTGGTAATCTGTAGGGCGATGGAGTGGCAATCTGTCTTGGACAGTTTTAAATCAGTGTCTATATAAACTCACTTAATGTGTTTGCATTCTACTAATTTAATCCCTGTTGATTCATATTTAGGCAGTATCTATAAGGGGTGAATATTTTTAAACTCATGTTCATTAAATATCTCTAGAGGAGATACTAAAGGAGAAAAAAATATAAAAATCAGTAATTATGTATCTCACATTTGAATTCTTACTACAATGCATGTCTTTCATGTTCTCATGGTTAATCTTCCTTCTTTCAATTGCTTCTGCAGCCCAAACAGTTGATTTCCCTTTTTCAGATCATTCTCTGTTCAACTAATTCAATAGATTAAAAGATTTTAATGATGATGTCATTAACTCCAAACATCAGTGATTATAATCACAGAAGAAAACACCGATTTGCTGAAAGATCCTATTGCAAACTTTGGGCAATACAATTCAGATAATGCACTCAGCTTTCTCAAACAAATTGTACGTAGTTCATATAAATCTTACCTTTTTATACTTTGAAGTGATATGTAGCAGTTGCAGAAAGAGCTGCTACTCTCTCTTCTGGAACTATGGCAAGCCTTGAGGATCCTGAGATCTGCCTAGCTGCCTCTTTTGCACAGACTTATATATATACTGTTCAGCTCTAGTAAGCATTATGAGGGTGCATCATTGCTGACAGTTTCTTTATTCAACTTAAAAAAAAAAAAGTCATCGTATTTGCTATTCATTTCATTTGATAATTTTACAAGCAATTTCACACATTCATTCTGCTTACTTTATGACATCAATGCTAACATGGATTTGCAAAAGGAGTGAGGTAGCAATGTCCGAAGAAGTAAATATCAAACAGAAGGGCATTAGGATGACAAACAGTGGGCTAAAGGTGCCTGGGATTAAGGCAGCAATTTCTCCAAATTCTGATTTGCCACATTTAACATTTAGTATTGAGCAAAATCCCGGTCCTGTTGACATCAATAGCATCAACTTCACCTGTCAATTTTAAATCAAGGTTTATAAATTTAACACTCTGTTAACAATAACCAACACAACTCCCCCAAAGCCCTTGAATGATTCTTCAGGTAATCTTGTGCCAATATAATGAACGTGAAGAGATGTGAAGTACTGCAGTGATGGCTACCCACTATGCAAAGCCTAGCGCAGGTCAAATTTAACAAAAAGATTTGATTATCCTTAGATGTACAATGCCAACTTTGTAAATTCTACCGTACGAAAATTCATACTCACTTGAGAACTGTATGCCAAACATTCATTATAAATTAAGTTTCACACTGTAGCCTACAGATTTATGCAAGATAAGCCTTTTGCACACGTCTCCATTCCCTACAAGGAACCCCCCCCCCCCAAAACAAAACAGATTTGAGCTTTGTAGCTGTGTAGCTACATTGTCAAGGTCCTAAACCGTTCAGTAATAGGGGCAATTTCATAGCTGTGGTGGGGCAGCATTGCCAGAGAAGACTATGTTCAGCCATCCGGTGAGCACAGGTAGGAGAGATTGACACAAAGATTGTCAATGGCCCGGCAGCTGAAAAAACCTGCCGGTCAGGAATATGGGTCTTTTATTCTGTCTATGAAGCAACAAGTGAGATATCCCCCTTCAAGAAATTCCTGGAGAAGTTTTTTTTTTTTTTTTACAGACATTTCATATATCGTGATAATCCTTTGTAAAATGCAAAAGGGTACCAAAAGTGAAATATGATTATCACATATGTAAGGTGCCAGGCAGTCTAGGAGACACATTAAATGAAGGACTCCACCTTGAGTTTCAGTTCTCAGTAGAGGGAAGGGTCTCGAATCACAGTGGACATCCCACTGAACATTAATGACAGCCTGTGCTCCAGTCTGGGGTGGTCCGTGGTCTAATTTGTGGCACAAAGCATACATATTGCACTAAAATATCTTATTTCCCCTAACACTGCTCTATGAAGCCAGCGAAGAATCTTCTTCAGTGAGGTGATTTTCCACTGGCTGACCACAGCCAGATTGGCATTGCCCATATGATACAACTGAGGCAGTGTATAAATTTAATAACCCTAGTGTTTGCCTAGAGTGGCAAACAAAATTTAATGGACCCTTCCTAGAGCTCTATCCTAAATACCTTGCTGTGGTACCACAGTATGGGTCTAGGGAAACATTAAGTCTCACTACACAGTCCACATAATCAATTTTAAAGAATTTTTTTTGGCGTTAGTATAATTTTTCCCTGCTCTTGGATCCATCTACTGAGATTCATGGTCCATTTTTGTCATCTCTAGCTACAATGCAAGTGTCTACTAATGCTGCTGCTGGAAACTTAAGAGCACAGCTTCTGTTCCTCTCATCATTGCCTTCTGTTTACACCTTTAGTCATTTCTGAGAGCTTTATTTTCCCTTTTTGTTACTCTCCTTCTTAATTACTAGTTCTTTCCCCCTCTTTTCCACATGTTTTCTTCCCCATGTCCTTTTTCTTCCTGCTCCTAACTGTATTTTTCACATCCATTCAAAGTCATGGATTCCCAGTCATTGATTGGCATAGGATAGACAAACTCCCATACATATTTATCAAACTTGGTTTTTCAGATTTTTTTTTGTTTGAAACGACCATAATCACCATCTATGTACCAAGCTTCCCTAGGCAAACAACTGTGTGACTTCTAAGACACAGTGCCAAAGGAGCCAAAATAAGCCTGGGAACAACCTTATACCCAAACCCTACTTCTTTTCGTGAGATGCCGATTTCACTGAGATACTTTGTCGTCTTTATCTCAGAATTATTTTTTTAATCTACTTTCTATTTAAACTTTATGAGCGTTATATAAGGGATGCAAAAACACAGTTTAACTGCAAGTCCAGCACTAAGAAGGGACTGTCTCTCCACCGAGTTGGTCAGCTTTGCGGCTCCTGCGGGAGAAGGCGGGCTGCCCAGCCCTGCAGTACCCCGACAGGACAGCAGATGGGGATCAAAGGGCCGTTTAGGCCATTTTTGCACCAGGATCACACACGCGTTTGTTGAAATGGATTGCTACAGACAATCATCTCATTGCATGTTGAGTTAAAGATACATAGCTTTCTAAACAGGTAATACAGAGTGTAAGACAATATCATCTCCTCCAGGAAACAAGCAGTTCTTTTCTTTTTGTTTAGCTCTGTTTATTTTCTTGTGTCAGATAAAGTTCCTTGTTTACAGTAGGATGATTTCAGAAAAAAATATATGAGACAGAGCAGCTCAGTGCACCTGGTTGGGCAGGTTGTTACACAGGCTATGTCATCTAGCAGGTCATCTAGCATCTAGAAGGTGACTGATTATTTGTTTTTCAAGTGATACACAGACAATAAAAAGTACAGGAAAGAAGTGAACTGCCATCAAGAACCATGCAACCTTCAGTTGCCATAACTGAATCTGTAGTAATACATATTTCAAGAGCACAGCAAACGAGTTACCAAACAGAAGCAGAAAATTGTAATGAGTGTATGAAACATGCATATGTACCCAGGTTTCTTCCTCTCACATTGTAAAATACCATAGTTAGATGGCACCTTTTGGCAAAAGTCAAGGGCAACCTTACTCTCCTCTATATTGTAGTTTACATATGAGACACCACTTCAACTGAGTCTGACTAAGAGACAGAACCTGAAAGTGACCTGCCTTCAGGAAAGTTTCATCTTAATGCTTTTCATGATTCACTTGGATTCATTAAAAGATCTGTATCTTGGGCTCACTGCATGTGGAGTTGATCAAAGTATCCTGCACCATCACCTCAGCACCAGGTAATGGCTGCTATTAAGGACAGTGTACTGCACTCACTGGACAAAAAAACTGCGGGGAAAGTTACAGAAGAGGTAAAATGAGAAGCAGAATTCTTACCAGCTGCACACTGAACCTGATGCTCTAGCAGTGACAATTCCAGTTGGCATGGCTTTTCAGAAAAATAGGACCTATGTATTTGTTATAACTGGCTAGCATACTCTGAATATCATAATTTTCTAGAATGTTTCTCTTAACTCTTTGTTGGTACAAGAAAAAAAAAATTAAATTGTCAAGATTTGAACATTTTAATGAATTAGGAAGTTGCTGACTTTCAAAAGTAAAAAAGTAAAAAAATTCCAAAAAAATGCTTTCAAAAATGTGAACCCCCCACATTTTTCTGTGTATTTCTTCATTACATATTTATTGTTATTATATTATTATTATCCATTACATATCTAAAGAACATGGGAGGGAGGAGTCATGGGGTATGACTACAGGCCCAAACCCTTTTCTTTCTTACATTGCACAGAGAGCATTCTCTCCCTAACCTTGTCAACCATGAGTTCAGAGGCTGGGCTGCACAGCCCCTTTTATCTTCCTATTGTTGCTACATGATAATCAGCCAAAAGAGCCTTGTATTCCCCTTCTGGCAACATCTATAGGAAGAACATATGTGTAAACACATACATACATAAAACATATGCATCATGTTACGTACATACATACACGTGTACATATACATAACACACACAAATGTGTGCATATGTATGTATACAACTCCATGGCTACACTTTGGAGAGCAAGAATGGCTTTCTGAAATGGAGGATTAGTTTGGGGTCTCTAAGCCTTTCCACAGCATGCAACTCCATGCTCACTGCCATGGGTGCCGATGGGTTTGTACCTCAGGAAAGAGAGCTATTGTAACTGTGCTGTAGCCCACACTGTCTGCTCACATAAATTGGAATCACTCCATTTGAAGTCAATGGAGCTGCATCAATTTGCGCAAGCAGAAGAGCTGGCCAAGTATGTACTAGTTACTTTACATTCTGAGAAGACAATGTTCATAATTGAAAATAATACCAAATGCTCTTAGCAAATACTATGAATTATTCAGATTAAATATAGAGCCTTCAAATGACACTATAAAATGTTCTAAACAGCTGTGCCTTGTAATTGGAACTGACTGGCAAACTGGGAAGTATTGAATGTAGTCTGAATTTGACTTGATATCTGAGTAAAATGAGTATAACACTAACCATATTCTGGAGCCGGGCTGGGGTTATACTTGATTTTCTGTTAATGCTGTTTTCTCTTCAGGCCTTTTCTTCTTTGCAGCTGCAGCAATCCTAAGTGAGGCAAAGCATGTAGCGCCACGTTTGAGGTATGAGGATTGCATGTTCATTGATATGTACAACTCACACAGCATGAATGAGGTAGACGATGAAAATAGGTGTTGGGGAATGAATGGTTTGGTGTGGAACCAGTGGTTTTCTACTATTTATGTACACTTCAGTTCCTAGAATAAAGCAGTTTTTGCTTTGCAGCTCTAGCTTTATTTTGTAAAAGCTAAACAGGATTCATAATGGAAACTGACTTTTAAAACAACTGTATCTGTGGCTATTTATCAAGGGCCTGTCTACTTAATTCAGAACGACTATGTTCCATCTTCAGAGGCTTGTATACCTTGTTTATATGACGGATATTTGAAGACTAAGTTTCATTGTCTGACGTGGTATTTTTGGGTATCTGAAGTGTGAGATTCTTAATCAGAAGAGAAAAAAGAAGAGCACAAAGTGTTCAGCATTTTCTGAAAACCGGATGCTCTAAAACATTTGAAAGTGGGAAGCAAGACTTCGAGGACATTCATTCATCAGCTTAGAAAATCTTGCCATAAAAGCTATCATTTCTAAGTTTCATAATAAGTTGTGTCCCAGTGTTGACTCTTACATACCATATTCTACGTCTGCAGTATAGATATATATACTTTTTATTGATACATAAGGCTAACCCTTAAACATATTTTTGTTAGCTTCAGTTTGATTCTTCAGGACAAGCCCATTCACCTTGAACTGTGTTGAAGCTCTGTTACAGAAGAGCCTATACCGTAGGCTAGATTAAAAAGGAATGGGGCAAATAACTGTCCAGTGAATGTTTGTGGTGATGCTTATAACATGGATTGTGATTGTAGACAGCAATGCAGAATGGAAAAAGTTCTCTTTCTAGAGAAGAAAAGGCTCAGGAGGATCTTATCACTGTATGTAAATATCTCAAGGGACGGTGTAAAGAAGATGGAGCCAGGATCTTATAACTGTATATAAATATCTGAAGGGATGGTGAAGAGAAGATGGAGCCAGGCTCTTTTCAGTGGTGCCCAGTGACAGAACAAGAGGCAACAGGCACAAACTGAAACACAGAAGGTTCTGTCTGAACATACGGAAACACTTTTTTACCACGGGGGTGACCGAGCACTGGCAGAGGTGGCCCAGAGAGGTTGTGGAGTCTCCATCCTTTTAGATATTCAAAAGCCACCTGGGCATAGTCCTGGGCTACCGGCTGTAGGTGGCCCTGCTTGAACTGGGAGGTGGGACAAGATGACCTCTAAAGTTCCCCTCCAACCCCAACTATTCTGTGATACTGCGCAGGTAGGTTTGAAGCGCTCTGCACCATTTCTAATGAATGACTGCAACGTTACCTGTTATTAGCACAGGCCAGCAATTTGATGTTGTATATGTTTTTGAGAGGGTTTTTTTTTTTGACACTCACAGCATCCTAGGACATTTTCCCCGAGGTCATCAAAATATATGGTTGCTCAATCATAAAGCTTTCAGGTTAGACATTATTGCAGCAACTCAGGTAAATGTCACACTCTGCTGAAGACATATTCCCATTCTTTGGCAAGAACACCATGTAAGGCAAATAAATGAACATTAAAAACAATGAAGCACAACTGACAGCAGCATGATGCACTTATATTTTTCATGTTTTTTCCCCACAACTGCTTCCTACAAGCCAAGGTAAACGGTGGGCAGTTTGGAAGATGTGTAGTCTGATTGCCTTAGGAAACAGACAGACATAAGGGCAGATTAATAATGAAACAACTAATGGATCCCTTGGGAAAGAGGTACCTTCTGTGATTTTATTCAACACATTTTCCTGAAATGTCCCTTATTCCAAATACTTCCAGAAGCTTCTGACTACAGACCTATGGGCAGGGTGTGAACAACACATTGCATCACTTTATTACTTATAGTATCCACAAAGGGCCAATTTATCTGGCCACATTTCCAGAGCTTATAGGATTTTCAAAAGTATAAATAAAAATAAACGTGCAAAAATTTAAAGAGAACTTAATATATTGATATTTATGTGAGATTGATACCGTGCCTTTTTGGAAATTGCTCTAGGTTCCCACTGACATATTCAGGTATCCAAAACCTTTAAGCATCTGGGATCAAGAGCTTGATTTTTCTCTCTTTCACCAGAATTTTGCAATGGTTTCTGTGGTGTTGTATCAATATAAGAAATTGAGAGTTAAATCTCAGTAATTTCAACTGAATTGTATTCCTTATTTATAAAATAATCACATTACTGAGACTACTGTTGTGTGCAGCAAATGCACATAGGACCATATAATCAACATCTAATTAGCCCCACTTCATGTTATATTTGCTTAATGTTAACTTTCTTAGAGCTATAATTTTTTCCTTTAACCATTATGGCAGTTGAATTTTAATTACATTACCAACAAAAAGCTCATTAACGTCACTTAATTGGCAGCATTTCCAAAAAAACCTGAACTAATTGAGTATTTTCTGAAGAGTTCCCATCAAAGTATAATTTAACAATTACAAACAGCTTGGCAACGACATTTACATAAAGATGTGTCTGAGGAATGTTCTCATGTGTGGAAAATCAGATTTGATATTGCCATTAACAAAACGAAGGAAGCTGTTACATAGCAAATCACTTCCACATTTTAATGATTTTGGCTAAACCCCATGTTTTTGTCAAGAGGGTCAAATGAAACCCTTTGCTTTTCCACAAAGCAGCAGCAATTGATCTCTGACTGAGTTAGGAAGCAGCTTGCTTTTTGGGAAGGCTCCTCCACAATCTTTTTCAGGTTATTTTGTACTCTCACCGGCTAATAGCAGAGATGAGATACCGTGTTAGACAGAACACGGTTCTTATGCAGTAGGCTAACTCAGAATTTTTTAAACATGTGACCAGAAAATCATTTCATCTACAGTGGATCTCTTGCCAATTATCTTGTTCATATTCTTATATTATGACAGAACTGATTTTATTACTAATCAAAAGAATACAAGTATTCCAATCATTATTAGCCTCTAGCATTTTTAAAAGACTCCCTAAAATAGTTTCACTGGAAACAAAGCAAAGAAAGCCTGCGTAATCCTTTGATCCTTCCCCTCCAGTCTGGGATGAATGACTGAGATTAATTTGAATGCTGAGGTGATGATTAGAGATTAAAAATAGGCTAATATGGCTCACATATTCTGAATACAGGGAGAAGAAACACTGAGATAAAATAGCTATGATGAAGTTCTGCTTTCATATTTAAACCTGAACACTGAGAGTTTTGCAGAATCAAGGTTTCATGTAAGAGTTGAATAAAATTTGAACACAGCATTCAATATTCTCAATAATTATCCAAACTTCAGCTTTAAATATTGTGTGTTCCTATCCCTGCTTGGATTCCTTCCAAGAAATTGGAAATCAATTTTGAGAAACTGGTTCTTGTTAGGATGCTAATTAGGTACTTGCACTGCTTTCTTTGTCCTTTCCCATTTTATGGTTGTAGTTAACAAATGCAAGCATATTCATCTGGCAGCGTGCCTTTGCAATGGACCACCTATCTTTGGATTGCAGAATGTAAGTTTAAGAAAAATGGCAATAAATGCACATGGCGTTTTACATTCTGGTTTTATTTTTTCTATCAAACAGGTGTTAAATGTGCCAAAACATGTATTAGCATAACATTTGCTAATATACAATATCAAAGGTGGATGTAAACATCAAGTTTAAAACTTCAAAGTTCCTGTTATCAATTCACCTGAAAACTATATAACCTGGGCACTGTTATCATTGCGTTCTCCCAGAGATGTATCAGATGCCTTAGCATGCTCTGAACAGCCTACTTATTCTGACAAAGAAAAACATTGTTTGAGGAAGTGGGTCATATGTGTGTAGAGATGTTTGCTGGAAAGGCCTGGAATTCCATGGTTCTGGTCAGTATACCACTGAAAAAGAAGAAAAAAAAAAAGGCATAAAACCCCTATGTTATGTTTTCAATTCTGCAATAGTTAAACAACACAAGAACTTAATTTTATTACCGTATAGAAGAAAGTGGATGCCTCAAGAAAACAGAGGGACTTGCTAATCTTTTTTCTTTTCATCAGTCTCCAGTATATTCATATTCTTGCTGAAAAAAAAGTTTCTAAACCTTCTGTAATCTAGGAATAAGCATTACTGCCTCAGTACTGACAAGTCAGTTGTATCAAGTCAGGCAAAAGAGCTTTGAGATGCCCTTAGGGACGAAATGCCCTTGACCTGCTCTATGGCCTTGGCAATAGGGGTCACAGTCTTGCTTAGCAATACTGGGCTCTAAGCAACAGGCTTTCAGCTAAATGTTGTGGAATTCTATTCAAAACATCCTGCGTTACAGCAGGGCCATGAACATTATGAATGGTGTACTGCAAATAAAATACACATATGAATTATGCTAACTCTTAGAAATAACTGACGTTCCCCCATAGCTGAACCAGAACGATTACAACTGCATACAGTATTCTATTCCAGATACTTGAGAAATAACCTGGGTTTGCTAAATGTCAGTGAAGGAGGCAGAAAATGTGGAATACACAAAAGGGCCTACAAACCCCAAGTACAGGGGGATCTGTGTGATCCCTTTTTGGGGAGTTCATGGCCCTGGGAAAGTGGACTCAGGCAGAAGGCCAGTACATTTGATAGCAGGCAAACACTTTGGTCATTAGCCCTGAGAAAAAAGGTGCAGAAGCAGAGCTTAGCATGTAATTCAGAACTACTTTTCCCCTGTTCGTTCCTCATTTATATCCTCTGACCTCTTGCCTATGTGTTTCTCTCTTTGCCTGCACATGTCACCCCAAGCAAGTTTTGTGGAGAACTTGTTTTTTTTCTGATCCTGGATATACTACTTGGATACCTTATACCCTTTTTGTTTGTTTTGCCTCGTGCAACAGGTGATGGCATGTCCAGTTCAAGATAGAATCCATCAGAACCAGTGATGGTTTTGGCTCCAGAAGCCAGCTCCTTCATCTTCCTCTCTTTTACTAGCTATCAGTAACTTTCATAAGGAGGCTGGATTCTCATTCTTCTTCCTGGCTCATTTTAAAAGCCTCTAAGCTGTTCTTGACAAGAGAGGAATCCTGCTAGCATCCAAAGGGCAAGAAGGAAAAAAAAAAAAAGAGCAGGCAAATCCTTTGAGGAAGAAATTGTTTATGAAGAGTAACAAATGCACTAGCAATTGCCAGATTTTGAAGCATGTTCAGTTGAACTGGATTCTTAAAAACATTGCCAAATGTCAGATAAGCTTATTGATAAAGCTATAAACCACTGCTGAAAATGAAAAATAGTCTGTTGTTTACCATTGCCTGGAAATCCACCTGTGCATTAACCAGAGCTTTTGCGATTTGTGCTGAGTTCTGAAAATGTACATTATCTGAAAAAGGAGAAGAAGAGATTGGCTGTTGAAACATGTAAATACCACAAAGCATAACGTTATAGTGCATTAAGTTGTGTCCACTAATTATCAAGTGATACAGTTGACATTACTAAGAATGAGTAAGCATCTTATAATATGTCATATGGAAATGTACCAAAGATCTAAGTACTGACCCTAATCAAAGGCATAGAAAGATGCTTAATGTTTTTCAAACAAAGTGATTCTGGCTCTGTATTTGTACTGCCATTTGCAAACCTCACCATCTGCTGTTCCATGGATGAGAAGATACTTTACGTTTTGGAAATTCTTTGCTCTTGCCATCACAGTTGAATTCTGTTGAGAGGAAAAATGAACAGTTCAGCAGCTTCAATTTAAACCACTCAGTCACAGAGCTGAAAGGCTTTCATTACCTAGTAGAACAACAGTCAAACAATGGGCTGGCATAATAATGACAGCAGTGACTTCATATCAATCTGAGATTATAATAGAAGCCATATATTTAGTGCCTTTTCTAAGGGCCAGTTCACGAAAAGCACAGAACTTGCCATGTGTCATTCCCTGAACACTATAATTCCTGGCTACCCAGACAGCTCTACCAGGGCAATTTGGTATTGAGCATTTCTGTTCTTTGAGTTGGGATGGAGAATAGGTACTGAGAACATGATCCAAAATCTTTAATAGGAGTCTTTCCACTAACTTCTTTCAGCATTAATTCAGGCCTCTCTGTATCCAGAGCTGGTATGTGTGCTGCTAGAGGAAGCTATAGACTTCCTATCAATGTGAAGAAAAGAAGAAAGGCAACCTGTTTCATGTAGGGGAAGCTGTTCTGACCATTTAGTATGCTTATGATGTTATTATCAGACAGCTAAATTTGTATGAAGCAGTTTGCATACCACAGCTAACAGTACCAACCAAAACCTTACAAACATCAACATTTTAACCTCTTTCACATGAGTTCTTTCCTAGGCTAATGGTTTGCACTGGCAGAACTGTCTGACTTGTCCAAGTGACAAAATAAGGATCCTTCAATTTAGCATATTTAGGATTGATAAATTCAAAACCACAAGTAACTATGGAGATAGGAATTTCACAGCAGTAGCTTAGCTGCTACAGGACTGCCACTATGAGAGCTGGCAGGTCATTTTCTTTCTTCACAGTTCTACTTGTCCATGGAAGTGTGATTCAAGTTTAAGGCAGATCAACACAGAAAGAGAATTCTCACCTTGTAGTGCTCAAGATTATCAGACTCTACAGGAAGACCCATAAATCGTTCTGTGTAGATAGATGCTGCGATATTAAAAAAGAAAAAAGCTATAGATAAAGAATGTACAGATATTTTTGTGCCTCCAGTGACACGTAGCAAATTAAACGTTGTTTACTTTAACTGTATCTGTTCTGCTTGGTTTCCTCATAATACACGAAATTTAAACATATTTTAAAAAATCAACTATGAAGGTTAATTAATAAATGTCCTCCAAACCATCCTTGTAGAAATAGTGGTTTGATACTTGTCTGTGGAACCAACAGAAGGTTTTGTGGATAAAGGTAACTAACTGATACTGCTTTATGCTATTGGGTTGAACTCCAGAAGTCAGTTGAATGAGCCAATGAGCCAATAAAGGTGCACGGTGGAAAGATGACACAGACTATTTTTGACACCTTAAAAAGGGAAGCTGAGCAGAATTCCAGCCTGGGATGTGTATGTGTATATAGAGTAAATATGGATATATATGTTGTCCTTTTCCTATTGAATGGATATATGCAGCAATTAGGGGGAGCAGGAAATGATACAAGTTTGCACTGAAAAAGTGGTGCAATTCCTGTTCAGGTGTCTGTTAAATTCCTTTTTCTAACTACAACAAAGACTGTTAACAGATTTGACAAAACAAATGTGAATAACTGAACAGTATCTATCACCAAGAAATCAGTAGGAACAGCTCTCTTTGAGCTGCCTGGGTATTTGTAATTTAACTAAGAGCTGTTAGGAAAATTTGTGGAAAACTGATGCAGCAGCTGCCACTACCAGAACATTACTTTCTTTATGACCTTGCCTTGAAAGAGTAACTGACACATATTGAGTAGTCAAGCTGCAGTATTACAATAATTTTATTTATTCAACAGAGTCAGGGCTTCCTGACAAAGAAGAGCTGGCATCTTTCCCTCCTATAAGAGAAGTGATGGCCATTGTAATCAGTAAGGAATTGGGATTGTCTACCTTGTTGCCCAGTTTAGTACACTGCATTAGAATAATTTTGTTAAAAAGTAGAAATGAGAATCCTCTCAGGAAAGGAAAATGACTCAATGTACCCAGGTTCCCATGGTTTATTATGTATCCTTTACATATGTTACCACTGAGTGCTAAAGATGTATATTATGTCTCCCAGATCAGCAAAGTAAGGCTCCTGAAGATAATTTGTAATAAATTAAGTATCAAAAAAATCTAATAGCCTATCTTTTATCAAAATCCTTTATCATTCAATGAAAACAGAAAATGTGCAATATCTGTTGTCAACACAGTGTCAAACAACCATATTGGGCTTAAGTTTTCAATAAAATATACTCTTTCTGAATGGCTGGCATTTCTACAGTATTCTGAGCCAAATTCTCCACTCTCTTCTACCAGTATAGCTACAACAAGTCCACAGAGGTCAGAAGAATTGCATTATAATGACTAAGTGGAAGATTCGGCTTGTCAATTACTGAGGAATAAAAAGGAGATAAATTGCAAATTTTAATAAAACAGTCACAGTTGTAATGCTTTTAACTATACATTGTCCTCAAATGCGATTTCCCTTGCCATCTTATAACTGTTCAGCTGTTATTAACTCTGATACAAAATGGAGGTTAAGTGGGAGGATTTCAGAGAAAAGATTATGGTTCAGACTCTAATCTGTGCATCTAAAAGAGGGTGGGGCAGAATTTAGAAGCTCTAGGAGCCAGTACATCTTCTGACATACTGATACTACTTAGAGACTCAATTATGTAGCATCCTGTAGTGTTGTCCCTAACACAGTTCACCCTAATGTTAACATGATCTGTTTGACAAAACTTATGACTCATGACTTCCTTCTGTTTCCTTCCTTCCTTCCTTAGTGGAGGTACATTTGCCTGTTTGGATTTTACAATGTGTTTTCAGCAAGATTTTTTAACTCCCTCCTGAAAATTCAGCTAAAGTAAAGATTGCAATGGTGCGGGTCTAATCTACTTTAACTTAAAAACTTAATTCAATTTTTAATGCTTGGACAAATGTTTATAACTCTTCTCTTACTGAAGGACTTTTGCAAAAATAGTGCTTTATGCCTGCATTCTGGAAATAATTTTGCGATCATGAGTGAAAATGTCTTAAAAAAATCTTGATGCCAATGAAAACATGAAGACTACGCTTCCTGTGTCATATAAATGTTTTCCCCTTTGTTTGCAAAACACCATAAATACAAGGAATGTCTGTGCTAGCAGTCAGGGAAGGAATCTTTCCCATTTAACCAAAAATTTTTCTCATAACCAAGACTTCTTAGCAAACGACCATATGCTAAGTAAATGTGTTCAAAGTGCTACATTTTGCTCATTGAAAATATGCATGCCATGATTCTTTTTTACACTAAGGTTCCTTTACACCATGCCAAAAGCTTAACAGGTCTGCAAGTAAGTATGAGTATGTGCCTGCTTTATTCACACAGTAAGGCCCTGGGGGTATACTCCCAGAGTTGTTTCCTCTGAACAGTTTGGAGCCTAAGTCAGTAAACATAAATAAAAATATGTCTCACACACAACAACACAGGAGGTGTGGCTGAGAAACATCTAAAGGGAAAAATATTTAATAAAAAAAAAATATATCAGACACAGCTGACTCCCTCTCTTTTCCACTGCTTTTGGGAAATAACTTTGCAGTCATCAGAGATACTGATTCCTGACAGAGATCATCTGCAGCATCTGAAGTTGAAGTGCACTGTGATTCCATTACTGGCAGAAAAAATCATTTAAGCTGTTTCTGAATTCAGTGATACTGTTTTAACGGGATTTTTAGGGAGATCACTCCTGAGTATAGCAGTTTATCAAGACGGCTTTACACACTTACTGTTACAGATGTGCATATGGAATTATCTGGGCGTACCTTCTTCTCTGTGACAAAGTCTGTTCCAAACTGCCAGTTGCAGTCAGTTATTTTCAGCAAGGTAAACATTAAACGTAATGTCTTAAGAGTTTTATGTCTAGGTAACTGCAATGTCTTTAAGTTTCATATTGCCAGTCTCCTGCAATGATTTCATTTAGGAAGTCATTAAATGCTACATTGTGCTTTCCAAGTCAGTATTTATGACAAGTTTCCATACCGTAATATTCCCAGCTGGAAACAGGAGCTACAGCCATTCCACATTTAAACACTCCACTGCCAGATCCAAGTGCCAAAGAAGTTACGTACCCACCATAGGACTAGGGAGAAATCACAGACAATTTAAAATTATTGGTGAAGTATCATTTTGTTTTCTGAATCAAACTCATATAAATTAATTCCAAAGTAAGTATTTTACTTTGAATGCATGGAGGACAAAGCAACAAAAGCTTTTTAATTTTTTTAAAATTTATTTATTTCAAATGGATCTGATGTGATTTCTTATGAGAGAGATTAGACAATTTTATTGAATCACTTATTTTTTGCTACTTCTTCAATGCTTATCACAGGATACTGCTCTTATTACCACTTACAATCATAGAAAAAGTTAAGTTGGTAGGGTCCTTCAAGGTAATCTAGTGCAACCTCTATCTCAAAACAGGGTTAACTGCAGATTTAAATGAGGTCGATCAGAGTCACATCCACATTACACAGTCTCTCTACTCAATCTGTTTCAACGCTGATCACTGTCGTCGTAAAAATTTTTTTCCTAAAAGCTAAACAAAACTTCCCTTGTGGCAACTTCTGTTCATTGCCTCTCATCCTTTCAGTGTGCACCTCCAAGAAGAGTTATAGGTTTTTCCCTCCCTTAACAAACTACCTAGCTTTTGCTAATGATTGGCATATTGAACCAACCCCATCATCAGTACTAATAGGCTCAGCTACCTGAGAAATTGAGGTTGGAGCGATTCCTCCCTACTTCCTGCCACTGTTCCTGTTATTTTTGGCCTGATTCCTCAAACTGGGGCCCAGCAAGGAAGAATAAGTTCATAGCTGGAAGTCAGGTACAGTAGTAAGTAAGCCTGCCTATCAGAATAGATCTGTGCAACTGTGTGGGGCTAGTTGCTGAGACAGGAAAATACTGTAAATAAAAAGCATTTGGTTTGGCTGTCCATAGAATGTGGAACTGGGGTTGGAAAATACTTGTATAACGTCTTTGGGAAATAATGGGTTACTGTTTACTTTGGAATGGAGGGAGGGATAAAAATATGGGGTGTGTTATGAAGAATTCTGAAGATTATCGACCTTAACAGTAGCATATGAAAGACTAAGGGAAATAAGCAAAATTATTAAATATTTTTTTGCACAAAAGTAAGTTAGTCTCTCCTTCTTCTTGAAGGAGAAGCTTGAAATGACAGTGAGGGATATGCTAATGGAAACAATAATTTGTGCAATTTTTCCAGCTCATTTGATTGGCTCATTTGATCTTTTAAAAAATCAGCCCACAAGGCTAAAAAGTAAAGGATCAGCATCAGGCAGATAAATCTATGCACTGTAACAGGCAGAGAGATAGAGTTCAAAACCTGAATTGCTTTAGCGGTTATTTAAGAGCTTTTGCCAGTCAGGAGAGTTTGGTGAGTCTGAAAGTACGGCGAGCTACATAGTTCATGCATACCTGCCAAGCTGCAGGTATAAATAAGGAGACACCTTTCAACTCCTTTCAAAGGTTATGAACCAGGAAATGGTATAATAAATAGAAAAAAATGGAAAAAAAGACTGACAGGTTTGGCAATAGTGCCATTATTTGAATATTGTATCCACTACTGGGATGCAATGCTTTAGATGTGTGAAATCTCTTAATTGGTTCTGGAAACACTGTGGTGAAATAAAATATGATGTGATTAAAAAAATAAAATATTTTCACGTGGCCTTAACTTACTTAATGTCACTTTAGAATTACTCACTTGTAAGTGTCTGTGTCACTTAATTTCACCATATGGTAGCCCATTTTATCCTGGTGTTATAGCAGTGTCTGAGCAAAGTAATTTAAATATTAGTTGGTAGAAGCTTCATAGAAAGATTTTAGCAACCCTGCTCATGTGCTATCTAAGATCAGGCAACTTCTATAGTTAGAGTTGAACTGAATCTTACAAGATCCATCCTCCAGTGTGTTTCTGGGCAAGTTTCTTACAATGAAACTGGGCCAATGAAAACAAACAAACAAACAAAAACCAGCAAAAAAATAAAACAAACAGTGACAGATCAGAAGAATTCTCCTGGCAAAGACAGGCAGTTAAAGAGAATGAAATAAAAGGTCTTTCTGAATGATAATCAGAGAAAAATGAACCTGTATAAGGAGAAAAATATTGGAAAATGTTAATGAGTAGCTAACATACCAGTTTATTCTGTAAGCTTTTTTAGTTAGTGCTGCCTGTTATTGCTGGATAGCTGATACTGATTTACTCAGAGAAGGAGTAAGGGTGGCTAACATAGGTCTGGCCTCCAACCCCCTTTAGCATTCCTTACAGTACTGTCCCTAACCCATGAGACCCTCAGTTATCAGCTTGTTCTCCTGCATAGTATAATTCTGTTATGCTGAAGCTGGGTAGGAGGCAGGGCTCCAGTTCTGTCCATGCATTCTTGATCCAGCCATTCATGATGAACATAAGCAATTGAGTCAGATGGCCTAAATATCTTAAAAATCTCCATAAAGGGGCTGTGTGGCATTTGTGCTGCCACTGAAGTTGGCTTCAGCTCTCCCGTAACACCACTAATAGGTCTGCACCTCATTTCCATGAATGGCCCTACTTTGAAGGTGACAGCACAGGAAAAAGAACCCCAACTATTCCAATAATTTATTTTTCTCCTATTAGACTGCAGTGCTATCCTAAAATTTGTACTTGAGGTATGCTACTGTATTTCTCAGTGCCTAAGGGTAGCAGAATCTGACCATTTAATAACAAAGTTTTGCAATACATTTGGCTATAAAAGGTTCTGGGAGTGTTACAAAGTGAAGTACATGAAAAAATCAAAGATGAAAAATAGACTGGCTAATTATTTGGAATGACTCCTATACTGTCCAATTTTTCCACTTCTTGGTGAAGTTGTCAATGTTGTACACCCCTCAGACCCAGATTCATCCCTACTGACCATTTCAAGGCCAGCCAAGTATACAGTGATTCAGAATGCTGCAAGGCTCACATTTTCCGATGAGAGATATTCATAGGACTTTTCTCATTATTTTAATCTCAGATCAGAAAGGACAATACTTGAATTTTGACACCATGCCAGTGAGTCCCTAAGTTAAAAGTAAAGCCAATTAAAACAACTCAATTTTGCTTAACTTCAAGTCCAAACAATGTATTAGACATAAGCTTTTCAAAATTCCCCCTTGAGCTGCCAAAGAACCCTTTTCGTTGGCTTGCACTGTTGCAACTGCATGTATATAGGCACCAACAGGAACTATCCCCTTTGGCAATACCATCAAACACTGGTAGAAGAAACTGTATACAGATTTAGGACAGAATAAGGAAGAATTAAAAAAATTATACTGCAGGATTATTTAAAGATAGATACAAAAAACCCAGTCACTTACCCAGCCCCATATTGCTATTCGTTTCTCATCAATAAAACCCATTTCTATAAATTTCCTGCAGAAAAGAAAATCATAGAAATAAATGCATTATTACGAAAGATTGCTAATACTGTAACAAATTAGCAAAAAATAATTTTTCTTTCACTTTTTTCCAAACATCCCACCGATCTGAGCAAATTGACAATCAGCATAGCATGTCTGATTTCTACAAAGCATCAGCTATTCAATTAATAGATATTTCAGAGGAAAAGGAAGAATTTTTCTTGAAAGAATAAAAAATGCTGAAATTAATACTCTCTTCATAATAATTTTTGTTCCAGTGGATAAGGACACTGCCCAACTGGCTTCTTGGCAAAAAAGTTCTTTTTTCTTATACTTAGAATCCACCTGGATATTTAGTCCATCATACATTATACTCATGTTGTACATCTGCATATATATATGTGTGTGTATGTATATGTACAGACATACACTCACACACATGCAGAGAAAGAAGTTCAAAAAGTGTACTCCTACTAATAACCACACTTCATTTCCCATAGCTCTACCTTCCCACAGGCTATTATCGTTTTCATCATTTTAATGCCAAAGGTGCTGGATTACCATTAACATTCAGACCTTATCCTGCAAGATGCTCAACACACTCATCTTACAACAATTGATACTCTGATCTCTCAAGAGGCACAGTATCAACCTCTGAGATTAGGGGTTCCCTGGAGCAATGAGCTTTCTTTTTTATGTGCCTGAAAAGTGAAGAGCACATACTGCTACTATAATAAAAAATAATAATGAGGAAAACATCTTCTAATGCTCCAAGTAGGTAATGAGCTTGGGATGGATGAAAGGTGCACCTTGCTTATGCACTCAGTAGTCAAACAGGTCAAAGAGAATCATAAATATTAGGTGTCCCACAAAAATCCTGCATCAGAGTCTGAAGGCTGTATTTCCAGAGCTGTATTAGCAACAGCAAAGAAAAGGGGATGAGGCAAAAGACCAGAAAGTTTCAAGAGTGACAGATAAACAAAATAGGGTCAGATACATCCCAGGACACGTATCAGCAGCTGCTAGCCTTATTTTACTAGGACAAGCACGAGTGACTGACAACACCCAAAATGCGGGATACTATCTGGGTGGGACAAAGTTAGAAAAGCCAAAAAATGATTCGGCGTTGTTATATTGCTGTCTTAATCCCTGGGGTTCCTCGTAAAGTAAAAGCCCCTCCAAGAACTTCCCACTAGAGTATAGGATCCTCTCTAAAAATGATGCATCTTAAACCATGTGTTAGATCAGGAAGGTGGAATGCAATACATTTAACTGAATAAAAATTTAGTCTAGGTGCTGACAGAAAACTGGGAAGCGTGAAGTCTGAGGTCATTTCTTCACAGCCTGTCTCAGCAGATTTTGCAACTGCAGAATCAGTTTAGGTTCCCTCTGTCTCTGACATTTTATGTCTGAGTGACGATTCAGAGTAATAAAAAACCATTCTCTCTCTGTGATATTTTAAAATATGCCATTGATGCTAAAAGTTTCAAGAAAGAAAATCAAATAGATTAATAGAAAAACCTGACATGATATATAGCTATTTTGTTTCATTTATCACTAAAAAGGATAATGGTGTGCTTATATCATTGAGGAGGAAATGAATTATCACAAGGCAGAAAGAGGAAGGAAGATACCCTCCCCACACACACTTGTAAATACAGCCAGTGTTCTCAAACAAATAGAGAAAGCTGTGGAAACCTGGACTGCTACATCCAATTTCTAGCTAAGCTCCTCAGAGTTATGTCTATTACTGGGGGAAAGAGGGTATTTACTATTGCACCTGGAAACCTATCCATGCTCTGATGGGCCAAACTCCAGACCAAAGGCTAGACTAAATTCCTTATTCCTTCCTTGCACTTATCTCTGTGGGGTTCAAACTAACACTTCTTTAAATGCTCACTTTAGCAGTGCTACTGCATCTGTAAGCTTAACAGGCAGCCTTTCTTTACAAAACCTCAGCTTTCACTCCCGCCCAAAACCTCTGCTTAGGGAATTATTTTCCCTTGGAACACTTCTAAGTGTTTCGATGCAAAGGAGTAACTGTTGGGGAACAACTACCAGAAGACCTCAGACACTTTCTGTTGTTTGTAACTATCCTAAAATAGCATGGAAGGCAAGTTTATGACTAACCAACCTCTAGAAGGCTTGTGTCAGGATTCAGTTTTGCTACAAACTTCCATTTGACCTCTAGCTAATCACTGTGGTACGTCGCTATAGATCTTTGGCTAATCGCTGTGGTCACTGAGGTAGGTTTCCCCTACAGGGAAAACTTCAGAATAATGGATAATACATTGGCTTACCTCTCACCACTGACGCTTGTATTTCCTTAGGCCTAGGATTGAAGCCTCTGATGATGCTTTTATAAAATGGAAGTGGTGAGGTCCAGATGTGGACTTAGTAGTACATGGACTTAACCTACCACACAAAACCTCATTGACATCAAGCACCTCAGTAATATATTATTTCTATGAGTCTTCTTGTCTTATTTCCTGGAGACCTCAGCTCTCCAGAAGAAAGGCTGAGAAGTTTATTTAATATTTTTTTCACATTACTTCTTGTAGGTATGTAAATACAACAGTTATACAGGGAGATATTCTACTTACTTCACTGCTGAGATTTGGTCCTCAACTTCATAGACTCCTAGTCTTCGATATACTGCATGCAAAATCTTGTCACCTTGATAAGCTGTCCCTCTGCCATCCACTAAAGCAACAATAATTCCCTCTTTGCTTGCAAGATAGGTTATCCAGCTAATGCTAAATGTTTCCTTTACATTCTGACTGCAAGGTCCTCCGTACCTGACGATGAAAATTCACACATTTTCAACTCAGATTTATAAATTTATAAATGATTACCGGATACTGGACTATAGCTATAGGTACTTCTTACATTTTCTCCACAAGTATTTTGCTACTTGGCTGTGGTTCAGAGAGCTCAGTAGACAAACAGTTCAACTACCATTTTCGTATATTTGTGAGATTTTGCTATCTAACATCCATTTTAATCCTTCAGGTCTTATGCCAAAGGCAAATCATTAGTTTTAGCTCAGACTAAGGGGTGCAGCATCAGGTACTTGTCCTAAGGGGAATCCTTGGAAGAGTCATGCCTCAAAAACTCAATTCTTTCCTCTCTCCAAATTCCTTAGGTGTAACAGCCCTTTTTGGTGCTTTTCTGCTTTTCTGCATTTGATCTCCACATGCAGTCAGCAATGCCAAAGAAAACAGGAGAAAAAAGTACAGCTCCTTACACTTTCTGGCCATCCTCAGACCTTCTTTGTTTCAGTAGGGAATATCATGTGCTGTTGGAGCTGCGGGCAGAACACACCCCACATAGCTGAGCAATTCCGAGAGACACTCCTCATGAGAATGGCCTAATGCAAATTACACATTTGACCTCAAGGACACAACTGACTTAATCTTCTACTCTAAACTTCATTCAAACATACTTAGCATTCTTGGACCTTTGGATCATCACTGGTTAATAAGAAATGATATAAGGTTTATTACACCCACTCAGCTCTCCTTTCCGCCTCTCATTTTTTTTGCACCACTGCAATTTTTGTTGTCTTTCCTGCCTGCAATAAATTAAATTCACGTCAAATGCTCTTTAGAAGGAACATTTGATCAAAGAAGCCAGTCCACATCATTTAGGGGTGTTTGGTTTTTTTTCTTAAAAAATGAAGTAAGCTTTTGTATTTTTCATATTAGCAAAGCTGAAATCAGTAATTTCAGACTGCCTCATGATAATCAAAAGCAGCAACAGAGCTAAGAACTCCAAGCAATAGCCCATATGTTTTTATCCTTCTTCTTTCTCTGAGGAACTAATCTTTGCCATGCTAAGATTAACATTAAAAACCTCATTGATTTCTATTGGGTTGAATTTCTATTCCAGAAATATATTAAAAAACCCACCACAACAAACAAAACAGAACTAAGTGGTTTTGCTTTTGCTTCATAAAATGTTGCAAATGTTCTACATTTTGTTAAATTATAAGAAGTATGTTTTCTGACAAAACAACAATGTTCAAAGAAAGGAAGTGTTACATACACCTGAATAAGCAGAGGGTACTTCTTGGATCTATCAAATTGTGGGGGTAGAAGCATTTTGTACCACAAAGCTAGAAAAGACATATTAAAATTATATTGTTAATGGTTACAATGATTTCTCCAAGCATAATCCAGAGTTTGGTGTAACAGTATATGAAAATGAATCAGCACAAACTACACAATGCATGAACTGTGAATCACAGAACTGATGCAAGTAACTGTTTATATTGAGCTGTTGAAGAACAACTTTGAAGAAATAAAGTACCCACTTTTATTTTAATTTAGCTATGCATAAAATTATTATTTCGCATAACTCTAGGTTCTCAGTTTTCCAGGTACCTACAAAAACACAACTAGGAATATAACTGTTGTTAAGATTATGAGAAATGAGTTTTGGAAACTTTACACTGATTCATTACCATCAATATTGTTTGTAAAGTCACTAGTGAAAACAACAGCATCAATATAATGTGTAACACATGAACAGCAGTCTACATTTCACATTTTATTACCATCATACTGTAATATTTTTACACAATATTTAAACGCTTTACCAATAGTATTAAAGAATTAGAAAAAATTGCATTCTGAAGCAGAGATATATTTTAACTACTATTTTACTGAGAGATACCCTGAGGCACTGACAACAATTAGTTGTTGTCAAACAGGGCAGAACCAGGCCTCTTCTTCCCAGTCTGACAGACTAACAAGTTTGTTCTACAGAAAGAGGATACTTACTATAACAAAATGAAGGCAAAATATTAAAATAGTGGGAATAAAAAGTATAATAAAGATGTGTAATTCTTACTTATACCATCCACTTCAAGTTTATTAATTTCTTCTTTTGGCAGTTTGATCTCTTGCAAAGCAGACTGCAATTCCCAATTGTCTTCCAGTACTCTGAGCTCTAAGTAAAAGAAATGCCTGAATTATTAACTAATTTATTGTTAATTCCTCTTCATTAATTGTGTTAGTAGAACAGAAAGGAAATCTGCGAAATTTTACAAGCAGAGTAATGAAATCAACTCAGGCACATCTAATGGGACTTGATCATATAGCTAAATAAAAGGAAGGCACTGGTATTGTAGTGCACAAATATTCATTAGATTTTTGTAGGATGTACATTTTGCAATGCAAAACATTTCACATGTTGCCTGAGTGTTAGAGTCTTGGATGTCATAAAGAAACTCCTTTTTCCTGCAGAACCCTCATCCCAGTTTTGTAATATGGTGGGAGCTGGAAATGCAAAATTCATCCCATCATGCAAAACACAGTCCTGTATCTCCTCTCTTGCTTACCACAGTAACATCAGCTTAACCACTGAGACCCTTGGGCAGTGTGGTTAAGCGCATAGATGTTTGGGAATATCTTGTTTCTGGGCTAATGCAGGAAATTAAGTTTCTTAAGGGATCATGGCAAGCCCTTGCTTAACCACTGTACAGTATATTCCTACACACAGATACCAGACTTACCATATAACTGTCCTTAGTAATATATTACTGCATACTTAGTGAACCTCTTTTGTTGCTTTTTTTAATCTAAAAAGTATTTAAAATTTTTGTTTTACTTGCTTTAGACCCAATTTACAGTTATATCATTTAAAAATTACTATTTAAAATTTAGTTAATTTCCAGCATAGACTGCAGAACTATATATTATGAATCCACTGGGTATTACTTGTTTATTTATGTGTTTTCCCATGAGTAGTGATGGATGAAGAATATTGTACATAATGGAAATCTGTGACTTTTAGCTTCACTTTCAAAACGAAAGAACCTTTTAAAACTGCAGGACATTTTTCTTTGTTAGTTTACCTTTTTTTTTTTAATGGCAACCACTTCCTGTTTCTGGAAATGCTCAGAAAAATAGAAGAAGTACTTCTCTCAGCACGTCTTGAGCCAGATAGTGCCCAGGACATGCCAGAAATATGACACTGAAATTTGTTCTTTCAAAGTACTCTTGACAAGTTTTGAAGATTCAAGTGGGTTTTTATGGCTGAAAGATCATCCTAGCTTTGGATACTCACCCAAACTCAGCTGAACCCTTTCCATCCTTCCCCTCAAAACTCCTGAAACTTGCCCCTACCACAAATGAAGTGTAGGCATGCTAGAAGGAGCTTCCAAACTGGTGTATGTTAGTTTAACTGCATGCCTCCTACTAAAATTCATGGGTGATATATTTTCAAAATGCTGCCAACTGCAATGAAAATGGTCCTACTAAAAATAGTTTTGCACCACAGAAAAGATCATGGAAGAAAGGGACTTCAGGAAAATTAATCCAAAAAAGGTCATGAAAAAGTCAAAGAGAAGCCTGAATTTGTTTTTATTCCTGAAGAATAATAGCACAGCAGAGTGAGGCATCATGAAACCAGTGGTGAAGATCCATTAAATGAAACTGTTTTCTTCTGCAGAGGGGTTAAGAAACACATATTGTAGTTGGGCACTTAGCTGCATTTCATGCAATTCATACTTTGATAAGGAAGTAGTAGGGGCCCTTGATACACACGGTCATAATGAATCATGGAAAACAGAGCGCTATGACAATGGATTAAATATGAAAAAATCCATGCAATAGCTGTATTTAAACCTTTAAACCTTCTGCAAAAGAAATACCAGAACACAGTGGTTTTATAGCACAATTGCAATAAACACATTGACCAATCTTTTCCATGTGCAAACGTGTTAGAGTGGTTAAAAACTAAGGTGTACCAACTCCTACTGGAGTCAAAATAATCATGTTGCAATTCGGTGACTTCTACATGAAACACCACTGATTAATTGAGCTTAACAATATTGTGGCATATGTCTGCCTCATGCTTTTATGTGTCTTCTGGTCAGACAACACTCAGTTAATAGTGGGTTATCAATATGGGCTGAACTGTAAGGACCCTGGCATTAGAACTACCATCGCATTTCCACTGATTATTGGGGAAGGAAGGGGGAATGCCAAATTGCTGAAGTTTTTTACAGGACCATGCTAGTTTTCATAACATTTCAGGACTGAGAGCTTTAAGTTGGAGAAGAATTTTTAGGGAAAAACAAGGGACAGAGAGAGAAAACTCTGCAGAGTAATTAATATTTTCATGGTTAGCAAATTCCTGCTTGGCCTGGTTGCAAACAGTCCTCACTAACAGGCTACTTAAAGAGCGAGGGCTCTGAATGTTTCTTGCTGGAGTTCCCATTTTGTATCAGTAATTACACCTTGTCTGAAGCAGTTATTTGACCTGCACATCTGAAAGAGCTTCTGCTCTTCCCTGATATCTCTACCGATGGCTGAAAAGCAAGTTACTGATTCAAATTCTAATTAGTACAATACAATAGCTCAAACTGCAAACTCTAAATAGTACACCGTTGCCTTTTGTATAGGGTAAGGTTGCTTCATTAAAAAACTCAGAAAGTCTTGTGTTCATCCAAATGTGCAAAGGAATAGTTTGAAAATCACAATAATGTTTTCTACAAAGTTTGACTCAATATTTGGTAGACAAAGAGTTGCTGATGTTCATTACATCTACAGTGTGTAAACAGGAAAACCATCAGGATGCTATGAAAGTGCTGGACTGAGGAATGAAAATAAAGGCATCAGTGTGTTCATTGATATTTGGATTTTAATAATTAACAAATCTAGAAAGACACTAGATATTTTAGTAACAAACAAGATGAAAGACTTCTTGATCACAATCCTAAATGCTGTATTAAAGGATCTGCATAGTGAAGATCAATGAGAAAAAAAATTGCTCAGAAATAGGCAGGATATTTGCAGTACCTCTATCACCGTGGTTCTCAAAAAGAGTAGAAATGGGAATCCCGGGACCTGTCGTAAGAATGGTAAGAAGGCAGTTTATAGTTTGAAGCTGGAATTTGGTGATGGAGTGTGTATTACATTAACATTGGTAACTGAGAGGTGTTAAAGAGCTCGAAATTGATACACAAATCTGCATCTTCTCTGCTGTATAACCCACTAGTCCCTGCTGCACAAAATACGTAAGGTACTGTATGTACATAGACTTGTATACATACAGGCATTGCTTAGCAAACATAATAGAAGTAACTTTAAATCTACTAACAAACTCTTCCTCCCTAGAGATGAAGTGACATCTAGTTAATACCTGAGATGTGATTACATAAGGCGAATGCACAATTAACAATGTGAAACATTCTTCTGAGAACATGTCACATCGTATTTGTGAAGGTGAGTGGCTTTCATATGGTGACGACCTTACTGACTATTTTGTGCAAGAATGATTGAAAGGTGTTATTATTTGCTACGTTTGCTTCTCTGCTCAACGGAAGTTCTAAGGAACTCTTCAGGTGATCAGTCAGTGCAGAATCAGAAGAACAGTAAACTTTATATGAAATACGCAAAAGGAAAACCTTGGATATTTTTCTTTCCTTTTTTTAGATGGTGACTTCACTGTTCTTTGATTACACTAATGGATGAAACCTCAGATCACTGAAATCACCTAACTTATTTCAACAGAGCTAAGACTTCATTCAATACTCCTGTGTTACAAGTGGTTTCAGCGATCATACATCTTGATGAATTGAATTTTTCTTAGTTCAGTTATTAAAAATGTTCTCAGGTAGTAAATATCCAACATTTTGTGGCTAACACAGGTTTTAATAATTTCAATTGGGAAACATATTGTAGTAACTTTGATCACATGAATTAGAAATCAGTGCTGCAAGGAAAAGCATGACTTTGATGAGCCTGATTAGAATCTGTTTTGTGCCATGAAGGACTTGCACAAATTTGTTTTTAATTCTAAAAATCCCAAGATCTTTGTTGAAAAAGTAAAAAAATATAGAGTGAAAATATTCGTATTTTCTGAAACATCTTCCCAAGGTTTTTGGACATGGCAAAGTTTCTTTCTGGAAATCTCTCCTGGTTATTGTGAAATTTCTATGATTCATCTAGCTATCATTTGGGATAATCAATATTATCTATGCCTCTGATAAATTTGAAAGAACAACTGATTATATGTTTGCTCCCATGCTATACATACCATAACAGATCAAGGCATAATACTTAGAAAGTTCACTGAACCTTGCTGTATAATACTGGCATCTCTCTTTCCTTAAATTGCAAGTAATGCATTGTTTTCTGATAGGTTTACTTCCAATACTGATTCTAGGAGAGAAATAAAATAAAGCAATATTTATTTTGCTACAACTAACTTCACATGTGTCTGCCTCATATTCTAGAACATAGGCACTGTACTTTCAGAACGGTTCAATTTAAAAATAAATGTTTTCCCTTTTTATCAAATTTTTTCCCAAGAGTATATTTAATCTTTAGATGCTATTTCTCCTCAGTTCTCAGATATAATCTGAGATCAAGATTTTGTTAAAGTATCTTGTGACATTACACTTTAAACATCTTGAAACTAAATTATTTTACTGACAAATCCAGACCTATCTTCTACCAACCTAGAATCATTAAGATAACGTAGATAACACTTACTTGTAAATATTCCTTCTTCCTGGATAGCCTTCAAATTCATTGCTTGAATAGAAACTGTAAATTAATTTACATGTTAATAAATAATCCATAAAATGATGACCTATGAACCAGCATCAAGATGAAAAGCTGTCTTGGAAGTTAACTTAGACTTTTTGAGATTTCTGCATGTGATGGAAAAGTAAGTTAAGCTTATACACCTTTCATCTTAATAAATCTTTCCTCAAACTCTGATTAGATGACAAATAAACCATATTAATAGGAGTTCTATCTTAATTCTCATGAGCTAATCACTCCAATTATGTAAGCTGTATCTATCTATATAGTAACCTGAATGAGAGACCATAAAAAGAGAGACAACTGAAGTAATTGCAAATTGTATGAGGGTTAACCACATGCTTAAATTTAAGTATTTCTAAATAAGTCTCTCTAAGATGGGTAATTGAAAATAAATAGAAAAATGAGGGCAATTTGCAAAGAATCTCCCATAAGTAAACAAAGTTTGCAAACCTGTGCAGTGCCCTTGCATACAACTTTGTTGGGGATGCATTCATATACAAAACAAATTATACCTAGTTATAACTTGATGAGTTAACAAATGGTGTTCCAATGATTAAGTGTTGCTTCTACTGACAACACTCACAACCTGTTCTCTTCTTCATGATACTTACATTGCATCATTTGTTACTCTGAAAATGTATATTGCCTCCCATTCTCCACTTGTAATTTGGATTGCATTCTCCTGTGAAGCAAGACATGTAAGTTACTGAATATTGTACAATTATTTCAGAAACTTACAGTAGATCAATATAGAATACTTTGCTTGACTTACCACAGAGCCATTGATGTAATGAATATGCTTATAACCATTTTTGTCACTAAAAATTTTGTAGTACGAACTGCTGTCTGATGTAAAATATGGTGTAGAAACAAAGAACTGAAACAATGGAAGAAAAACGGTAGATGAGACGTAAGTAAGAATGTCCAAGCTGTTTAGCAGATTATAGTACACATACTAAAAGTAACAAGACTATTTAACCAGTTCAGATGGGACAAAGTACTTTGCACCAGCGTTTACCTGTGATATTCAATCTCCCAGTCAGTACACATTACAATTTCTAACCTGTCATGTCAGATTTCTTAAGCTGATAATATAGGTACTTCAAGTACCCCAGAAATGCAAGCTTTCTACTTGTAAGTGGAATAATTTGTTTGTACATTCTGAATGACCTTTCTTTAGTTATTTAAAAATAGGCAGAGTTGATTTTTAAAAAATAAGTTTCTGAATAAAGCTCATGTTTATGAATGGTGCCAGACTGAAAATCCTGTGGACCACAGTTCGGCTGATTCGCTGAGCAAATACAGCACTAAGCAAATGGATATCTGAAGTTTCCCATACTGTTCCACTAACATTAAAGAACAGATTATCCCAGATAAGACCATTCAACTTTTGCTTCCTTTCAACCATCACCTCTTTACTAAAATAAAGGATGAGTTACTGCAACTGAGAGTTTTATTTTCAAAATATGAACACAGAAGAATGACCTGCAAGCACTTCAAACATAGCACCAAACATTCCTGAGTGAGTATGACTTTTGAATAATACTAACCCAAGCTTGACTAGAACCTGTGACCAGAAGCTAAATGGTTCTGGAGCCTGCTTCTGATATTCCTAATGCTTGAAATCCCATAAAGGCTAAAGCAGGGATTGATGCATGTGTACAATTTCTTTAGTTCTAATAAAAACCTGTCATCACAACCTCAAGAGAAGTGGCAAAAAAAGGAAGGAACCAAGTAAAATAACTAATCCTTGTAAATGTGTAATCTTCACTTCAAAGAAAAACACGTCTCTTAAAGGACAGTGCACTGAAAATCTAAACTCTCAGTTAAGTCCACTGCAGGATATTCAGGCACAGTGTGAGGTTCCCCATATTGAATTCTGGTAACTTTACCTGCCTGAGGAGTAAACATAAGCAATAATACATACTGACTGTTGGAATATATAATTGTAAATACTGATCTCACGCTCTTACAATTTCCTTGCAGGATTGTCTTTACTGTGAATTCCCAAAGATAGGTGTTATGTCTCTTGCAAGATAAAGGTTACTGGGTAGAGAAAATTTCTTTTGCTTAGGGGTAACTGCAGAGAAGTATCAACTACCCTTGTAAGTGGGGTGTCTTACCTTGAAGGTTCCTCCCTAGCTGAAGATGTGCAGCACTTGGCACTAAAACTGTGTTCTGAATGGACAAGTTTTATTCTTAAAATGCTATGGTATGACTGATCTTATCTCTTGCCCTAGTGACATCAGAGGAATTTTACATCTATTCTTTGCCTCCAAGATGCTTCTAAGAATTACATTGCAGTATGAATCTACCTCTTTTCATGACTTCCCTCCCTTCAGTATAGTGTCTAATCAGTTGGTCTAAGATTTGCAAAAGGAGACAGAAAAAGGGTTTTTAAACTCAGAAAGCAGGTAGCCACATTCTATGCCTAACACAGCATTAAAGGTCTCAATCCTACAGTGCAACAGGTTTAAGCAGTAGTGTTGTATGACTCAGAATGGTGCTTCATATTTCAAAACACTGCTGTGAAGATGCAGAAAGCTATAGCTTTTCATTAAATCAAAAGAGTACAACAAGAAAACCTACTCCGCCTGCCCATCCTGTTTGACTCTCTTCTATGTGCTGTTGATTCTGAAAAACAAAATCAAATGTACACTCTTTAAGAAGTTCAAGAATGAGTTTACAGAGATTCAAAATCTTCAAATAAAAAATCTGTAGCCGCCTGTAATAGAGAATTTTAGAATGCTTGCTATGAAGGTTCAGGGACTTGAAGGCTGTCTGAGTTAAATAATATTACTGTATTAATACCATTATGTTAGTTAAAATATTATTTTTTAACAGCTGTCATCAGAGCTAAATAAAATCTAAAGTAACTGTTTTAACCTTATGCAACATTTTCACTGAAAGCAAGAATTAACAACTACTTAGTCTCATGAATTTTTCAGTAAAAAAACCAATTAAATAATCTCAGGAATATTAATATTAAAAATCTGTGTTAGATTCTCAGCTAGTTCATTTGACATATTTTCTTTCATTTCAGAGCTGTGATGTTGATTTATAACAATGGATAATGTGACTACTAGATACATCTTTTAAATGTAAACCTTAAAACCCTTAAAAATACAAGCCAAATGCTTTAACTAAGTAAAGTACATAGAAATCAAGGGTGTCCATATTTGGTGCTCAGCTTAGAGATATTAAAGGGCCTGATTTTCAACACTTTAAAAAAATCTCACAAATAACATATTTAGAAAGAAGAATTAAGGATTGGCAAAGATAATGTAGGCAGCAAAAATCACCCAGATTATCATATCCTGAGACTATGAATATGAGTTTAGCAGGTCTTAACTCCTTGTAGCATTCTTAAAGCTGATTTTAAAAAGACTTATACTGAGCCTAAATGGATCAGTACCTCCTGCAGCTAAAGGTGCTTTTACATTTTTATTTATGTTTTACTCATAAAGTTTCTAGTGCATTTTCAATACCTTCCTAAGACTTTTTCATGGAAGACTGTAGTATCTTGCTTGTTGGATGGAGCAAATGATTTAATATTTAACAATTCTGCATTCAGTCAATGTATTTCTTTTTTTATCTTGCAAACTTTTCTTTATACTGTTCATGTAATACAGTATTTCTTTACAGTCTGAAATAAATTCAACAAATTTGCTTTCTAGAGACTATGGTTTGTATGTTATCCTCACTGTAATCTCATTAGCATTCAGAATCATGCTTTCTCCCGTTCAACTTAGACCCTGCAAAGTGACTTATTTGAGCGAAAGTTGCACGTACTCACTCCTTAGAAGACTGTTTAGTACTTTGCAAGGACTCCACTGAGCTATTAACTCAGAAGATGTATTTTACTTCTTTTAAGATATGAAAAATGGGATGTATTGTTTCATATCTGCATCCTAAATTTATTTTCCTTTCTTTAAATTAAGGCTCAGATCTTGATGACATAGTACATTTAGGATATATTTAACTTCTCTCATATGAGTAATCCTAGTGACTTCTATGGGATTTTTCTGTGTATTAAAGTACTTACAGAATTTAATTAGAGAACTGGCATCTTTATAGGAAATCCCAATTTCACAAACACATGCCTAGCTTTTACTCACATGAATAGTTCCACTGAAGTCATATTGGTTTCTGTGGTCTATTCACATGAGCAAGACTTGAACACATGAACATTTTTGATGAATTGACACTTTAGGAACATCTTGTAGATTATATTTTGTTATTATTTTCAAGTACAGAAAGCCTAGCACATTTATTGTAATTAGAGTCTCAATTTAATCTGAAATCAACCAGAGAACTATTTTTGCCAATGGAAATGTACAGAGATATACTTTCTAACGGCAAATAGAGCTAATGCAGCACTCCCATCTGTTCACACTCCTTCAATTGGCCATTTGTGCAAACTTTAATGTGATAAAAGCATTGTATCACTGTATAAATATAGAATTATAGAAACGTTAGTAGTGACTCCATAAATAAGGTTTCATGGAGAAATGCAATTAAACAAGGATCATGAACACAGTCCTGCAAGATGTTAATTGTTCTGGTCTGGTTCCAGCAAAGCAATTAAGCACATCTTAATTTTAAACACATAAATAGACCTACTGAAATAAATAAAACTGCTTACATGCTTAAAGTTAAGCTTGTGTTAAAGTACTTTGGAGGATTGTGGTAGAATCCTAGAACCCGTCATTTAATTTTTTTTTTTACATTGAAATATTTAGTTATTAAAATGCAAGTTACTTAGAGGCAAGATAGAGATTCGGTGTTAATGTACTTATAAAGTGGAACAATTACTTAGGAAACACATCAAATGCTGCAGTAAATATGTATTTTGACCTAATAAATTAAGATATTTCTCTGTGGAAAATTACTTCAATGATAATGTTTTTGAAAGACCAGGACCTTAACTTCCTTTTAAATTTGCAACAATTTAGGAATAAGAGGAATAAGAATTATTTTCAGCTTGGAAAGGCTCTGTCAATAAACTCTGATACAGAACACTTTTATAAGTATTCTTGCCTTTTATTTCTCATTAGTTCAAGGTTTCAGCCTAATGCTAGTTTTTATACATGTTCTGTACCATAAACTCTAAAAACAAGACATGCAAACAGCATCAATACTAAAAGACAGTAAATGAGACTTCTGTACTAGAGTTACTGAAATTCAGAGTTATCCTTTCCTTCAGGATCTATATGAATTTATCAGTGTCTACAGTCTTCAAGCTTTACAAGGTCTTTTAAAGAAATATTTTTTTCAGAAAGGCTTCTGTAAATAAGATCTATAAATATTTACATACAGGTATAGATAGCTAGGCCACCTAAGCTATCCTTCTGCTCAACAGAGCATCGTTTTCCCTCTGAACTGTCTTAATGATAGAATGACATATTTAAACAAAATGTAGAGCTACTGTTGCAATTAGCCTGAAGTTTTCTTTTCAGATCTGAAAAAGGGATTGTGTTTCTGAAAACTTGCCTGCTTTCTCCAACTGTATGATTTGATAAGACAGAAGAATTTCTCCCTCCTGAAAACCTGCCTTACTTTTAATCTGTATGTTCTTTCAACTAATTTAACATTAATCATAAAGGACATGATTCAGTCAGACTTAGTATGAAATTTCAAGGTAGTATACTAAGATTTTATTTAAAAAACAATAAAGATCCTATATGGTCCTAATTTTGAAGATTAGGAAGCAAGTAGGAACTAAACAACAGGACTGAAAGCTGCTCAGTAGCATTCTTCTTATTTTTGTTGCTTTGGTTGTTATTTAGGCCCCACTAAAAAAATATTTTGGTGATTTTATTTCTTGTTGGTGCAATTAAAATTTTTTCACCCCTCCCCCAGCAATTAAAATGTTGGAAAAGGTATCACTAGTAGCTAAAAGATGAACGTGATCAAACACTGGAAAATACAATTATGGCAGGCACACAATTATTTTCTAGAAGAATTCAGGGCAAGCTTAAATATACTTCTGCAAGTAAGTTAGAGCAACCTCTGCATGACCAGTAGGTGTTAACATAGCTATGCAGATAAGATGAGCAAATGTTAATTTCAGCAATGTTAAATTTATGTTTCCAACTTTATTACCTCTGGACAGTCCCAATTATTTGAATGTTCTTTGAAGTCACAAATAGCTAAGACTGAAAAATTCTGGATTCTCTTTAGCCACTGCACACAGATTCGACTATCTGTTACCCAAGTAAGCCAAGTAAAATAGTGATCACTAAAAAGTAAAAGAAAAAAAGAAAGAAAGGGTGGTTACTAAAGAACAGGAATATAGAAGCATTGCTACAGATTGTATCCCCCATATTGCCCTGTGGAAGACAATAGCAAAGCTTCCATTGTCTTAGGGATGTTTTTTTGTCCTTTGTAAAAATGTATCATATGGACAGACAGCATCAAAATACAACATTTCTAGTTAGCTTCTGATCCATCTAGGAGAGGAATATGGCACTCTACTGTTAGAAACAGAAAACAACTCAGAGGTTCAAGCATTTAAAACAAATAGACAAAAACTTTTTTAAAAAAGAGAAGACATATTTGAGGACACACTACCTGGATGCTATGACTGCAGGAACTGGCACCTCCTTAGGACCAAATGCTTCAGCGTTAATAGTATCAACAATAAACACTTTAACAGTAGGATTTTTAGCCCCGGCCTTCAAAGAAAATGTATCATGTTATTCAAATCAGGCTCTGAACAGTTCAAGTCAAGGAAAATTACAACACGTTTTGCAGGAAAGGAGATAGGTTACAAAATACGTATTCAGTTGAGTATAATAGGGCAAATGTGGTCTTATAAGATCTCAGAGTGACACTACAGCAGTAGTACGTTACTTAGCTTTGCATCATTTCATACATAAAGAAGAAAACCTTTTAAACAGTCAAATTTAGTGCCTTTCTATACAGAAAACGTGCTTGATGGGAACCAGCATTCTATTGGCAGTGTGGATCTTTGCAGCACACACTACACTTACTTTGGCATAAAAATCCAGGAGTGTATTTACATGATTGTAAGTGCTCTTTGACATCCCAGCTGTGAAGTAAAATGGTTTAGCTTAAATGGATTTCATGCTTCCTCATTCATTGCATACATTATTAGTTTTTTAATTCTCCTCCATGTGTGGTCTAAACCATCTAGCTTTACTTCAGAACTCTAACCCAGCTGACAGGTGAGTAACTTCTTAAGATACATTAACATGATCACTGAAATCATATGAACATGACAAGAGTCAGGAGAGCTCTCTAATACATGCTGAAGAAATGCCAACGCAAAACCTTCTTGCCTTAGATCTGGTACTTGAAAGCAGTTAAAATTCAAAGCCCCTTGAGATCAAAAAGCACTATGAAGTGTGCAAATAAACAAGCTGTCATAGCCTTTATTTTTCAAAATAAAAAATGTCTCATAATTCATTTACTGTAATGAAAAATAACAACTGCATAGTTAACATACCACAATAAGTAAACTGACTTGAAAAAAGCAAGGCTTGATCGTGCAAGCATGCAGTTTTGCACATGCTTTTTACTTGCATGAGTAATTCCATTTATTTCACTGATGATATTAAATATCTACACTTTTTAATGTACCTATACCTTTTCAGAACTTGGCCTAAGTTTGTTTTATTTCATGAATTCAGGCCACAATGGATTTAACCACTGTAATACAACCATTTTTTAAGCACAGTTAATTTTATCATTGTCATAAGTCATTTCTCAACAGAAAGAAGTCAAAAGAATGAGAAAACATACCTTTGGGTATGGGATAATTATTTTTCTAGGATACTGGTCCTCACCAAAATATGAATATTCAATAACTGGTATGTCAGAATCATTAAATTGTACATATGCTAAATATTTTCCACTTGGAGACCACCACAGTGCATATTTTGTTGCTAGCATTTCCTCTGGGGGAAAAAAAAAATCATTCATAATAGTTTATCATTGTAATCTATCTATCTTATCTATTTTAGCATTGTACTCTTAGCAACCTAGACATGTAAAGAGAGTTATACTAAATAAATAACACCAAACATATTGCAATACACCTCATTTCTGAAAGGCCTTAAGAACTCTCAAAACAGGCATACAGATCCCATTTAACTCACTTGGGTTTTTCATGTGTGTACGTGTTTATTTTTTTTAATTTTTTTTGATGCACTGAGGTGCCAAATTTTCACCGAAATTAAAACTTCCATTAAAGCTTAATTCCCAACCACTGCCTGTGCAGCAGAAGGAAGCCCAATTTGTAAAGTTCTCATATAGCTTCAGTAACAAAAGACTCAGGATTTTGGCTACACACTATGAATACAAAATGCAGTCATTGTACGGCAAATAAAATATGGAAATAAAGTAATCCTTAGGGCTCTAAAAATAATGTATCATCACAGATATTTTAGAATGGATTGTGAGAACCAGGTAATATAAACAAAGCATTTAACATGTTAGTTGTTGCCCTTCAAGATTTACTTACCTTCATAGACCCAATCAGGAATCCCATTAAATATTTCATTCTGTTTTCCATCACTAGTTATTCTAATTGGTGCCTCTCTTGGACTTTGTTTCAAATAGATATTATTCTGATATACATATACCTAAAGACAAGAAAGTATTTCTTATGAGTATAGGCACCAATAACAGGGGTTAGAGTAAGATCTTCTGCAGTCAATGCTCTTACATTATACCAACAAGAAGACGTAATGAATACAAAACAGAAAATAAACGCTACACTAAAAGCCCTTACAAATTCCACAAGAGTAGGTACCTCAGTAAATAAATTATACATTACAGGCCAAATTCTTATAGTTCATTCTTACATTCATAGTTCAACTATGTCAGAATAAATCCTGAACAACTCCTTTGATTTTAATACACTTCAGAGGACTCTGTGGCTAGCTTTGGTGTGGAAAATCATGAAAAAAAAATCTTTGAAACTTATTCAAATTGCTGTGTTTTTTTAAGAGACCCTCAGACAAAGTGTTTTGTGACTTTTCCTTCTGGTTCCACCACAAGTAGAAGATAAAAACAAATACACAAGGACTAAAAAGAAAATAATCAAACTTTTCTAAACCTGTCAAAAGGCCTAGGTGATGTGAGATGAGACAAAAAAAGGTTTTACTCTCTCTGGGCTGGTTTGTTCCTTTCTAGTAAATTAGTTACCAAAGAGAGTTTTTGCAAGACATGCTTGCAGACCTTGGGTATCTCTAAATTTCAATCAAATGAATGGACATGTGGTTAAGAAAACAGCACCAGAAACATCACTTTCTTAGAAAATTATGCCTTTTGAAGCTATAAGCATTTGTTAGCAACATCAGTGTAACATTTTAACTACTTTGTGCTTTAAACGAAAAACAAAGCAACTCCTAAAACTCTCAGATACGAGGACTACTGTATAAAAACATCACAGACTATTAGTACTAGGAAGATAGGAAAGTATCTTCATTGTGTTCTGTCTTCAGAATTCTTGAAAAAGAAAATAACAATATTCAAATTAATTGAGAGAACTAATACTGTCCCAGAACATGGAAAAATTTTCCTAATAAATTGTCCATTCATATTTAGCCCGCTCCTTGGGTATTTTCTGAAATTAGTATGATGTTTAAATTTTTTTTCTTGCACAAATGTTTTGTCAATACTGGATAAGTAGTTAAAAAACCACTAACTATTATCGGGCTGATGCTTTGGAACCAAGAATAAAAAAAGTTTATAAACTTGTTACTATATGCAATAGGTCTCTTATAATTACTGAGAAACACATACTTGGCTATCAAGTAGCTATTAAATAAAAAAAAAATCCACAACATTTTTTGTAATAAGAATCTGGCAGCCATTTCCTAGAGTAAAAATTCTAGAAAATATTTTAAATACTGCATGTCTAAATCTCCATAGTAAACTCATGTGTTATACAGTGTCAAAGGAAAGTACATTGGTTTTCAGGCCTTGAAACTACATTTAATCCTATATTAATTGACAATTATGTTGGTCAATTCTTGATAAGAGACTGGCTAGCAAACTGAAACACACAATGTAACTGAGAACATGGATTCTTCTATTGAGACACAGACAAGTTAAACTTTAACAAGTTAAAACTGTTTTCTTTGTCATTCTTGCTCACAACCAAGGTTAATACACACAGGTCTGTCAAAAATATGGCCTAACAAAATAATAAGCAAAGGCAAATAAATGTCTTGTAGCCACACAAAGCAAAATCATTCTAGCGCTTCGTTATCTTTACTGACCAATTTGTGTCCAACGGGTGACCAGGATATATACTGAATTTTATGTGGAAGTTGATTTTCTGTTACAAAACCACTAAAAAAAGGAAAGAAGTTGAGATAGCTTTTTGTGCACAGTGCAAATGGATCATTATACTGTACATTCATATAAAATTCATGAAGGGCTATACTTTCTAACAGCTTTTTGTTTGTTGAGCAATGCAAAATTAAGGCAGGCAGTGAGATATGCAGTAATGTGATGGTGTGCACCAGTGCTGGTAAAGGCTTGCAACTCAACCCTTTGAAAACAAATTCAACAGCCTAAGAAGCCAGCCTTATCTCTTTCTAAATACTGCACAAGCATCTACAGTCATTTGATCTATCTGCAGACTACATTACAGTCTCAGCAAGTTATTGGGAAATGTGAACTTAGGATATAGCATGCTGAGGCAAGCATAACAGCAGCAGTTACAACATTTGTTAAGGATCACGACCCACATGCAGTACCTCTCTACTCACATTAGCTTGCAGCAATCTTTTCCTGTTACCTTGAGCCAACAGTTTTCCAAGAATGGAGCAGCTCAGTGCAGCCCCTGTTGCTCAGAACTGAGAAGCATTTGGTCATGCTGCTACTTATGGCATAAAAAGGTGACTGGGGAGGCAGACGGCCTCCTTCGAACTTGAGTGGAAAGAGAAGTGGTTTGGGGAAGGTCTTGGGAAAGAGAACAAATGCCATGGGAGAAGCTGTAAACTTTTGAGGAACCCAAGATGGACTGTTACAAGATCACTGGAGCACTAAAGGACATGTGAGAGTTTTAGGAAAGCTAAAGACTAGATCAACCATAAAAAGGATGAATTAGACAACAAAAGGGCATGGAGACATCAGGTGTGAGACTGAAGAGGATTCAAGCAGCCCAGATAGGGTGGGAGAAAATTATGCAAAAAAGAAAAAAAGATGAGAATCTTGAGCAGTGAAAGTTTTAGGGCATGAAATATAAACCAGTCCCAGATACCTGGATGATTTTCTTAGAGGCCATTTTTTTCAAGCAAACAAGTAAACTGACGGATTCAGGCAAAAGTAAAGCAGGGTGGTAGTCACATTACTATAGAGTTTTTCAGTGGAAATGCTTGCAAGCACATCACTACAGAGTATTCACCATAGCTCTCTGTAAGAAATATCAGGCCTTACCCATATATGAGGTCATAAATGTGGTATGATGCTGTATAAGAGTATCTCCACAGCTGCAAAAATTAAGCAAGAAAATAATATTACTAACTTGGAAAAAGATAATCTATCAGCTGCCTTTTCATAGCCCACCCTTTCTCAAGAAAGTACCAAGAAACATTTATCCATGGCAACCACAATCAACAAAATACTAAATGAAACTGAACATTTCATTAAGAGATATATTAAAATAACTACCTTTGAATAATTGCTTTCCAGAGCTATGAAATATTTGTCTGATGACAACACATAATTTGAAGCATTAACTTGTTTCTGAAAGATTAAGAAGTAGATTAGATTCTAGTAAAAAAACTTTAAATAAGGATTTGATGAGTCAGGTTTTAATCCACTCACTTTTAAACTGGTACTTGAAACGCAACTGCATTTTGCTGCCTTTTTATTAGTTGAAAAGGTACGTACCATTGTGCTGTTAGTCATGATGGTAGTTGGATAGTTCATTTCAACATTGTAAAGAATGATATCATCTTCTGCAGACTGATGAAGATATTCATTATCTTTATAAACAAGATAAAAGGGCTGTTACCATGTACAGAAGATACTATAGAACAGATCCGTTTATCAAAGTATTCACACTCCTGCCAGTGAATAGATTTTGAGCAAATATCTTTTGGCATCTACATAAAAAATGTTTTTCTTCTAATGATGCCAAGGTAGAGAGTTATCAACAAACTCTCTTCAGGGTTCTTAAGTATGTTCTCGAGATTACACACTGCACACGGAATCAGCTGGTTAACTTTATAATTAAATGCCAGATTTTATTCTCAGTAATGTCTGATCAAGAATACCAGGGACAGACCCATTAGAAGGTCAGTATCACAATATAAATGTTTTAAAGAAAACATTCGAGATCTTTGCTTATAATTTCACCAGAACATTCTCATTTGTACAGATTCTGCAGGTGACAGCAGTACCATGTAACTGACACTACATAAATGTTACTGCCCTTACTCACACAGGTCCTACAAAGTGAGGGTGAGTGGCCTTCAATGAGAATGGAATTGAACCCTACCTGTGCTCAAGACCTGAGCATAGTTTGGTACAGAACGAAGATCAGAATTTTAGTTTCACATCATTATTTTTACTGCTATAAACAGAGAGAAGGAATTACATACTTGGTGTAGCTAAAGAGAGAGAGACTTTAACAATTCAAAAGCAGCCTGAAACATTGTATAAGGTGTTCATTTTTAGGAAATTAAATCACTGGTGGATCTTCTGAGCACACTTCTATGATGTGTGTAACAGCATTTGTGGTGATCTCAGGCCCCCTCAGGAAGAGATACTAAATTTTAACTCCTTGCTTCAGAAGAAAAGTAGGCATATGGAATGCTGTAGGCATGACTATCTATGGAATCTATGGCATGACATTTGCGTGAGTTTTGTGACTGTTAAGAGGAAAGGTAAGTCTAAGTGAAAAGGAATAAAGAGGGAAGGAGAATATTAGGTTTAGGTGATATGCTGCCTACATGCTTCAGACAGAATTCTAACAAATGGTGACCTAAGTTTTAAATCATACAAGTGATGTCAACATACTTCAAATTGGTAATTGTAAAACTTGGAACTGCTGCTAGCAATGTCCTGGAAGGCTTCAGTTCAGTTCTAAAATTGTGGGTTAAAACTAACTTGGGAAGACTCCATGTGAACAGTACTATGTTTCTTGTCTCTAGTCAGACAATAATAATTGCTTGAGGCAGTGCATAGATAGGAGTGGTAGTAGTGTGTGTGTACTAGAATGTAAACCAATCCAGCTCAAGCCTTTTGGTGCTGCTGCAATTCAATGGTAACAAAACTAGTATTTCAGCCACATACAGACACATATAGCAGCAGCAATTAACTTCATGTCTTCATCTTTTACCTTAAGGAACTTGCTTAGAAACTCAACCTTATTTTCTATGCAATGCATTGGAACTCAGGAATTTCAGCAGTGTCAGCATTTCCTTAAATGAGATAAGAACAGTTGCGCTCATTGCAGAGCTAGGTACTACTGAAAACAAAGAAGAATGGGGCCTGTAAGACAGGCTACCTCAATTGTTACAAATGGTAAGTGAAAAAGTTCCATGACAAACACAAAAAAGGAGATAGCTTAAGAAATGACTGACACATTGACATATTTCTTTCACTTGCTGCAATGAATATGACAGTAAAAGAAATAAACACTGAAGGCCTCTGTAAAATTATAGTTTATACTTGACGCAAACATGTCTGTTGAAACATCAAATACCTGGAATTTCTAGAATGACTGACAGAAGAGTAAATTTCAACCATAAGTTTTGACTAGCAGGTTGTTTAATTTCATAGTTAGCATTCATTCACAGTAAAGCTGGAAGAAAAATACATTTCTGAGTCTGTGTAAACCAGTCTGGAAATACATATTAGAAAGGCTTATGTACGTTTGAGAAAAGGTTTTACTTACCTGACACCCAATATGGAAAAAATGTTTTATATTGGAAGTTTCCATTCAAATAATCCTCCAATGTAAGAGCTCTGGGACCATCATCTGTGTTAACAACTATGAATAAGACAGAAAGTTTCTGTTAATGAAATGCTGTGAAGTGGAAAAAAAAAAGACAAAAAGAGAAGTAATTACTAGCCCAATATTTCCTTTTTTCTATATTTAGCACCAGGGAACAGTGAGGATAGGATAATCCTGCAGGTATGCAGAGAGTAGGCACAACAGAAAGGAAAGTTCTCTGCTACTGTTCTGGTAAGGTCCTTCAGCCTCTGAAGGACTCACCTTTAGGAATACAAAATTAGAAACTAGACAAACTAATTTATTTCACCCAGTCATTTATTCACTCAGACATATTTACTTGTAGAACCTGTGAGTCCAAGAAAAGCATTTTCCACACAAAAGACAAATCAATTTTTTTTTTAAAGCATGGGTTTCATGAACTTGTGTGGTATGTAGAGACAACTGTTTTAATAGGCACCTGCACATATTCAGCAGAGAGTCAAACAACAGGATGTGCATAAAAAAACCCCTACTGTCAAATTTCATAAATGCCTCATCAACCAGTGTTAGAAGATGGATATAAGTCTTGCAAAATAATCACCATCCACATATGTTTCTTAGTAGACACATGAAAGAAATAGATGAAGGTATGCAGGTAAAAATAATGCTGAAAAGTAATGAATGAGTGAACCCAAACTTCAACATTTTATTTGAAGCTGCAAAAGAAAATTGGCAATGATTCTGGAGAGAAGACAGGTACTCTGATATTTGATTTCTAAGCAGATCAGATAGTCGCATAGAAATAATGCACAAAATTGTGCCTGGTTTTGTGGCTTTTTTCTGACTATGTTTCTTCCAAAAGCTAAACACCATAAACTAGGGCAGATTTTAAAAACAAAATTTAAGAGGAATCAACTGGATGAGAAGAGGGTAAAGCTGAAAATGCTGGCTTCCTAAGTGCATGGAAATGAAAAGCAAAAAAGAAAAAATATGCAGTTCACAAGACTACTCAAAATATTTAATCCTCAAAACACATGGGAACATTTCTGATAAAAGCCGGTTTTTAAAGTTCAGTACCATAATAATGGCAGCTTTTAAGTCTAGGCATTCTGGATTCTATGTTTTTCTCCTTTAAAATCAAGAGGACTTTTGCCATGGTCTTCAGAGGTAGTGGGGATGTCACTCTGCAGCCTAGTAGATCTCTGCCACTTCCCCTGCTTGTTCCTTCAGAGCTCTCGGATGAGCTGACAGCCAGATAATCAAGATGACTCGTTGCCCTCAGGTTTCATATCATGCTCCATCACTTCCTCATTACAGCTGCCCTCTCTGTTAAGATCACACTGACTTCCTGGAAAATGTTTCTTCATATTCTCTTCTATGTAACTTTGTAATGATAATACATGTTTTCTTCTGCTAAGTGACTATTACTTACTGTAGAATACACATGTCAGGTTGACTGGTGACACTAGCCTTGTCTGCACTAATGCAGAAGAAAGCTGTCATGAGAAATAAAACTGAATGCCAATCCATAGGCAAAAACCTACCAGTATAAACTCTGAGCTAGCAATATGTCCAGAAAATATCCCAAGAAGTTCAATAAGAAGCTAATTCCTCTTGCTAATACCATGATTGTACATTACAGATCCTTGATACATTAATGATAAGCACAGAAGATGGCAAACTCTTAAAAAAATGCATAGAAAATAATTCCAAAGAAGAAGCCACTTCTATTTATATTGAGCAATGATTACTTATCACTAGCTTTCAGTTTAAATTCTCTAAGTGAATATGTCTATTAGCAAAAGAAGATCTATTTCCATGGTTGTGTGTATAGGAGGCTTAAATTTCTAGTCCCGTTTGATACCTTAATCTGGTAAAATTTCCTGGTTCCTTCTCTCAGCTTAAGAGGATTTTTTACTAAAAAGACAAGCAATATCACAAATGTCTCATCTCTGGTCTAATTTTCACAGCTCTAATTTAAACGTTTAGTCTGTTAGTCATCTCGCCCTTACATACTTAATATTCTGTGATAATTTATTATGAGTGCTAATGATTTTCAAAATGTGTCCGCTCCTATCTCAATTTCTACCAGTGGACTGCAAAAATTCTGAACACAACAATTTCTTACTTGATTACTTATAATTTTGAATGCTTGTTTCTAGGCAACAGAAGATATATTTAAATGCTTTAATTAAAAGCAGCATCTTTAATTGTTTCCTATAATTGTTGCTGATTCTTTCTTCTGTAACTAAACACTGGTTCAATAACAGTATTCAAAATCTCTGCTCACAGAACAAACCCTAACGTGAAAAGTACTTTACATGTCTGCAGCACTATAAAGAGATTGATTTGGATGGCTGTTGGTAAGCTTGCTAAGTTCTTTCGTTGTGTTCTGTTTCTCTATGAAATAACAAAGATGAAAAAAGATGCCCAGGGACAAAAAGGAAGCAAATAGCAGAGCCAACCACAGAAATGAAAGCTTACAAAATTTCAGCTTTGCTCTTTTCTCTTCACCACCCCACTGTCTCAGTTTTAATCCTCTGTGGTCCACTTACATTCATTTACAGGGTGCAGTCCTGTATTTCTCTGTGCACTGAATTGGTTATTTTGCTTCACAGTGTAACTTGCTTTATATATGCCATGATCATAATTACTCACTCATGCATTTGACTGTATTCGATGTACATGTATAATTGTGGTGATAAAAGCCTGTAAGCATCTACTAATTGTCACTGGCTTTATGCAGATACCTTCTCCTTTACTGTTCAGTTAATTGTTGTGAGAGCTTAATAAAACACAGAAAGCAGAACTTTCAGTTATACTAAACTCGGATTAACTTTATGCACACCAATCCATCACTGTGAAATTCTGTTTGTATTATGGGGATTATTCCCTTTCAAAGATTGGATGTGGGTAGACCAACACAACCCTTGCTTTAGAAGTCATAGCCCTGCTGGCTTATTCCACAACATGGTCTAATGTGCATCCATATAAATTGTGTCTACTCCTGCCAAATTAAACCAAGCGTACATAATAATCAGAAAGTATTCTGGTTTCTGTATTTGTTATTTTTATATATGTAGCTGTATATATGCATTTTCTAAGTATTTATATGTATTTAATATATATGCATTTAATATATATATATGTATTTTTATATGTATTTTATTTAGCATCCACTGCTACACAGCAAATAGATGACTTGCCAAAAGAAAACTGGTTAGCATCTTGGGACAGCCAGCTGGCAGATGGTATTATATTCTACTTCTGGACTAGAACGTCCATTCTCATCTCTGTGGGCTGATGCTGAATAGCTAAAGCACAAGCTCCTTCAACATCTGCAGGAAGACAGCCTTCCACTTGAGGAAACCACAGCCCAGTTCAACATCAGAAATTAATTCCAACACTCCTGATCCTGCTCCCGAACTTCTGGTCATACTCAGCTCCACATCAGCTGAATCTGCTTTTCCATACCTGCATTATATTCAGTCATTTTTTGTGAGGTGTGTCACTGCTTTCTCAGTGAAGGTTACTTCAAAAACACCCTTTGGAATGAGAAGAAAATATGAAGTCTGAACAAGTCATGTTTCGCAGTATGATCCAGCTCTTGTTACTGGTAGGAACAGAAACTGTGTATAGAAAGCTAGAGCATGCCAGAATGAGAATGGTTTAGTTTACTACTGACTCTAACATCTCTACTGCATAAGGGTCCAGGAAAGGAAAAAGCCTCTCTCTAACTATACACTGAAAAAGAATAATTATAATCCCTTTCAGTTATTGAAAATTAAGTTTTTGAAAAATATATTTATAAAGAAAAGCTAGCATAAAAATTTACCTTAGATCATAGCCAACACACATTATTTCTAAGCATAGACTTGGAGAAGTAAGATTGTTGTGGTAACCTCATTAAATTAGTCCTAAACTAGACTATTTATTCCGCCACCAGCATGTGAATAAGCACAGAAAATTAATAGAGCCTGTTTTGGCTAAGCCACTCCATGCTGATTTAAGAATCTAAGCGACAATACAGTTTCTTCAAAGCACTAGTCAGATTTGGAAAGAAAAGGCCTACCCAGCCCCACAGTTCTAGGAGTATTGTCAAAGACCACAGCTGCGCAAGTATAGCAGACTGAACCCTGTTAAGGGAATATAAACTCATGGAGCATGTTAGTTTTTGAAAACTTATCTAGAAAGATTGTAGTATGAATTCCTACCAATTTTTATGCAATCTAAAGTACCAAACAGAAGAGGTATGAAGTAGTCTAATCCAACTTAATATTGTTTTTTATTACTCTGTTCTAATAACCTTGAGATAGCTCTCTGCCACCAGCGTACAGATCACTGTAGCTAGGTTTACACTATTACTTAGATCTGAGCCTGAACTCGTAGCTAAGACTGAACCACCAGATTTTGGTGGAAGCACAGTGTCACGGTAATCTACCGAATTTTCAATTACAAGAAACTTCAGCAACAGCTGTCAGTTTGTAATCTCCAGTTGTCAGTTGCCAATTTTGATAAATGGCCAAGAAGATAAGAATTTATCTTTAACTTTATTTCTAAGTCAAATATCCAGGCACCCATTTCAATTAGAAAGCAGCAACTAACAGCACCATCTCCAGCTGAATTCAGGGCCAGCAACTGAATTCCTGACTGGAAGCATTTTTCTTCCACTCCACAATGATGGAAGCCACTCTGTTTGACTTTGCATCAGAACACAGGGAGGCATTTATTGAATCAGAAAATGGATTTGGTTGCGGTGTAGCAAAGAACATCACCAGTTCCTAAGAAACTGGCTGCTCACCACTTCCTGGCTGAGAAGTATGCCCTATGACCTAATCTGCAACATCAGAGAACCAAGGTCTTGGTCTCAGGCCTAGGTCAATTGTACAACGGGAACAGGAACATTGACAGGCAGGATTCTGGATATTCCTTAAAAACAGCAGAAGAAAAGATTAATTTAGAGCCTAAGCAATACATTCAATTAATTGTAACTCTGCCTGTGGTTCCACTATTGCTTTTCAACTGCAGACAGGTATTTTCTTACTTGTTTATGCTGCAGAAGAACAGGACTAGGTACACCAGTGTACAAGTGAAAAAAACCTTTCTGAACGGTTTAGAGTTGGGTTATCATAGCTGGGTTATCATAGTAAGGTAAATCACACAGCACATTCCTAACTCAAAGAAATGTCAAAAACCTGTCACTAATTTCTTAGGCATAGATGCCATTCACTATATTGAGATTGCCTGCCTTGCTATTCTCAGCCCCACAGAAATTGTGTAATAACTGCAACTAAGTATTTCCCCCTTACTATCCTCTCCAAACAGAAACTTATTTTCCAGTATAACTTTTCAGAATTTTTCACATTTTTATACTCTTCCATGTGTAAACCAAAACCAGCTATCACATTTTGAGAAGTTGGAAGAACATGAAATTACTAGGAACTTAGCAGACAAAACCAGAACTAAATATTTCTTCCAGTTCTTTCAGAATTACAGATGACATTTATCTTTGCTGATTTCTTATGCAGAAATTTAGTCGGTCTGTGTCTCTACATTTCTCATATGCAATTAATTGTCTTTCTAGATTGCCACATCCTTTCAGTTAAGCAGTAGTAAAGGTGGAATGTACAAACAACATTCCATCTCTGTAGCTATTTCCTGTCTGACTTCGACTTGCAAAATTTGTAACTCCAAAATTAGTTTATATTTCTTCCTTTTACAACTGATTGGTAGACTACTAGAATTTAAAAAGGTTTAGGCATTTCAACAGATAACTGCAGCACTTGCAGTTCCACCTGAGAATAAGAGGCCATAATCAGACGCGTTCAACATAATCGTGTGTTCAACATAATTGTGTATTCCACAATTGTCTAAAATGCTCCTTCAAAAGCATTCTGTAAAGTAAGATAAATTCTTTATCGTCCTACTGGATCTAAATGCATGTCTGATATAAGTGGTTACCAAGCTGCTATTCCAAGAAATCATAGAGACGAAAAGAGTTCTTCGTAATGGCTCAGGTACTGAAGAAGCTCAGACTAAGACCAGTGAGCTGGTATGTGATAACTTCAGAAGGGAAAAATATATTCACTTCCTCCTACAGTACCTTCCATGATCTTTAGCAACTTCTTCAGGCTGCCAAACCAATCCTTGGTCTCCAGTCTCTTTGTTTCCTCACTGCTCTTTTTTATCTAAATCTCGTAAAAATATTCTGCCCTGTCTCAACATGCAGACTTGGTATGAGTAAGTTTGACTCGATACCATACATTTATCTAGTAATGAAAGCTCAGATTTGACCACGCTCTAAGCTAGCCAAAAAATCTGGCACCCCATCATTGACAGTAAAAGTCAAACCTATCACTCTGAGGCGGTATCTCTTCTCAGCACTGCCTCCCACCTTGATATAATCTGTCCTCATATTCACATGCTGCATAACAGAATCAACCCTAACTGCTTCAGAAACCTCCAACCCCTCTCTCAAGGAAACAACCCATGATAACCATATTCCACAGAAATATCAGGTAGGAAGGAGATTTCACCTTTCACAAAACCTGCATATTAACTACAGGATTTAACTTTCACAAGACTTAAGCAGATAGCTGATTTTATAACATTTAGTTGTAAATGCAAAACTGATTTCTTCATCTCAGTCACCCTGCCAACTTATGAACAAAGAATAATAATAGAAAAAAAAATCCCTTTAAATAGATACTGTTACTGGAATACACATTTTTTATTATTATTTTAATTATTTCAGAGGCATTCAATTAATCTGCTATAGTGAAAGGGCCGTGTAAATACTTATATTGTCCTTATTACACCTCTCATGGAAAAAAACTCCCATCAAGTCAGTGCCACTCAGGCTCTAAATTTCAAACCACACTCACTTCAAACTTTACCAGAGGACTCAGCAGACCACACTGTGTTGATTTACCTACTGCTGGCATAATACTAGAGCAAACTATGCATCCCTGTTTTATACAATGCTGACTTTAATTTTCAAATGCAATCTTAAATATGTTCACACACAATTCATCATACCCTACCTACAACAAAATGTTTAACTTGCAATTGGATAGAGAACTTCTGTAATTATTACACAACCATTTCAAACCAAATACAAGTTCACCAAGCTAAAGGAAATTACTAACAGTTTGTGAGTCTCCTAACCCCTAACACAAAAAATAACATAAGATGAGGAGATCTGAGAATTATTTTTGCAGTCCTGTCTAAGAACATTATATATCATGCACAATAAAGTTAATGCAGGTGCTTTTCACTTCAAGGAGTTCCTTGTTTCAACATCTGCTGGCATTTCAATCTTACCTTCAGGATATTTCAGCTGTCAGTACATCTCTGCAAAGTGATAGAGCCATAACAATACTGACAGGACAATCCTAAAGACGATTTGACAAACTTTTGTGAACTTTAGAAGCCATAGTAGCTAAAGATACTGTGTTTTACACTACATTAGATTACAAATGCCTTACCTCTTGATGGAAGCAGTATAATACACATAAGTAATAAGGAAAGCAAAAGGCATATAACCACGCCAAATATGATTTTTAGCCGGGTCTGCAGGACAGAAACAAACAATAATTACATTTCTAATATTGCCTGAAGCACAATTCTATGGCTTGTAAATAATTAAATCCTCCCACTCTCTTTAACTGCTGTAATCCGTCCAAGCAACAAGCAAAAATGTCCCTGCAGTACACTTGAAAAGACTTCCCTTTCCTTTTTCTTTAAAACAAATACTTTCACATCAGAGCCTGGCCTGTGCAATAGCTGACAGTTTAAAACAACAGATGTAAATGTTACCAAAAGCTGAATTCAGCAGCATACAGACCTTCATTTTCCTGCCGTATTCTAAACGAATGTAAATTCTCTCTTCTGGGTGTGGGTCAGTGGATCGAGGAGAGGAGTTTGAAAAGGCAGTGTCTGTTTTCACAGTTGGAGGCCAAACCTCTGGCAGACTTTTTTTTTCCCTACATACTTTTGAAAACTGTGCCAAATTTCAAAGGGTTTCCATGAAATTAGAAACAGGCTTTTGGGGAAGTTCTTGAACCAGAAATGGACAGTGGGTGGCTATAGGGGTGGTGATTATATACTTCCCATCAATGTGAGCTGTAACCAACATCTGCTTACACTAACTTAAGGGTTTTATGACTCAACAGTTACTTGATATGTACTGTTTTTCTCTGAAAAGTATCTACTGTGTATTTTGGCAATCCTCACATTCTCATGACCTTATTTCTACTCTCTGCAGAGAAATTAAAAGAAAATCCAATAGCTTTATTGTTTACATATAATTCATGTATGTTTACTTTCTGAAATAAACAACAATGGCGTAAGAATGCAAAACAAGAAGCAGAAACAGATATCGTTTAACGTCTTCCACGTGTGAGGAGACTTACTTTTTTTCTCAGAAAACTATAAACTTCTATAGGCTATGTAACAGAGGTTAGAGAAGTAATTATCTACTGGCCCAGAGCAAATTCTGAAATAGTGCTTAAACCACCAATTGCACGTATTTTATTTAGCGCACTGAAATGAGGTCAACTGAAAAGAGGGAGAACTTCTCTCGAGACCGCAGTGTCAAGTTACATAAGAGATCCCTCAGCAGAGAGAAGAAACGCTCGAAAAGGGAAGTACACGTATGCCGTGCCCATCCGACTGACTACCCAAACGTTCCCACTGCTGGCCTGCCCCAGAGCCGCTGCGGGGAGCGCTGGGGAAGGAGGGGAAGGCGCAGGCAGACCGCACCCTGCTCGTTCCCTTCAGGCGGGTCTCCGCACCGGCCACCGCCGCGGCGGCGGGGGAGGGGGGATAACGGCCGGAGGGGAACAGGCACGCTGCCCCCTAGCGGCCGCGCGCCCCCTAGCGGCGCAATCCGGGCTGAAAAGAGAGAGAAACGTTTAAAGGAGGGAACGTTTTCTGGGCTGGTAGTGCCCTTTAGCCTGCCCCTGCACAGCCCGGTATCCCGCAGGTACCCGGGTCCCTCAGGAGCGCTCTGTGCTGTCGCCTCCTTTCTTCACTGCTCGTTGCTCTTTCCCAGCACCCCCTGCACTTTCAGGCTTCCCGGCATCGCTCGGTGAGGTTGGATGCTCTTCAGTGCGTCTCCATGCACCCTGCAACGCACAACTGCTTATTAGCGATGTCCAGGTCTCAGAAGGAAATCCTTCCAGTGCTCCTACCACAGAGCCAGTAGTCATTCTTTCAGATGATTAACCTGAGCATGAGACTGGGCCAGGCATTTCAGATGTGTTATTAGGCAAAAAAAAAAAGAAAGAAAAATAAAAAGGCTATCTCACACCTTTTATAGTATTCATCCAGACAGCGTGCTGTGAGGAAACACCAACCAAGGACCTGTGCACAGTGCTCTGCTCTGCAGCCATGGGTTCAGGCTCTGTGTTATGCACAGAAAGGCACCAGGGATGGCAGATGCTGAACTGAGCTACAAAACAAAGCCTATCATCCACTTACTGCCTGCAGCTTCCCAGCCGTTTCACCTGGTGCCCACACCAGAGGTGACGGCAGTGCCTGGCACCGGCGGTAGGCCTTCCTCAGCTTGGCCTCCATAGCCTGCTCAGGGTGGCCAGGCCCAGCCGCAGCCCCAGGCCTGGCTCAGCTTCCTTCTTGCTGCCGCCTCAGCCCGTGTGGTAATCGTCAACTGCCAAAGAAGGCCACAAAATGACAGAATATTCACTAGGCTTGACATGAAACTTAAGAGTGACTGGGCTTAGGCATTGTTGGTTTTGCATGTGGAGTCTGCTGAATCACCTCATCTTTCTCGCTGTACCAGCCTTGTATTTCTCTCCTGTGCTTAACACCAAACAGGGAGAAGTAAGGGTGAGGAAAGGAGGCCAGAATGGTGGTGCTTCCATGTGGAAGTCAGGCACAGGGACTATGATTTTTCAGAGGTTAACAAAGACTGAGTACCCAAATCTTACTGAAATTCAGTAGCAGCTGGGTGCATCACCCCCTCTGGCTTCTTTGAAAATTGAGAATGTAGTAGATGAGATAGGTTTCCTGTCACACCAAACTGTCCAGCAGAACTTGGGCTAATGTTTTACAGAGAAACAAACCTCAATGTGTTACCACCAAAGGTAGGAATTTGAACCCTAACGATTACACCAGCCTTGGTGAGGCAGCAGCTGATCCAGGCAGTGTTTTGGCAACATTCCTTACACTAGCCTTGGTGGGGGGATTTTTGAAAAGAAATTGTCTGGAAAAAACAGTGATATGAAACATGCCTTATTTTCCCATAAACTCAGTTCCCCTCTCTCCCCAGTTCTTGTCACAACAGTAAAGTACAAGTTATACAAGATAAAGTTTCTGAATAAGATCCATCCTGTTGACATAAGCCATGCAGGAAAAAAAAAAAAGGCTGAGAAGGCTAAAATACATTGTTCCTGATAAACTGTACATGAAGGACAGAACTGAGCTCAAAAACAATAGTGTTTCCTAACAAGATAAAACTGCAGCTACTCAAAATTTCCAAAACAGAAAAGGATTGTGACAAAAGAATTTTTCCCCCATGTAACTCTTGCTTCTTATTCATATTTCCAAACTGTTACTTACTTCCTAGCATTCTGTGCCATATGTATTTTCAATAACACAGTTCAGAGAAATCCATTTTTTTCCTACCGACATTGGTTATTTCTGACAAGAAGAACATCACAAAATTGCAAATGCAGGTTTTGATCAGGCTAGTTTTCATTTCCAAATATGCAGCTTCCTCTAATGAATGCATATTTAGAGAATGCCTCAAAGGAAATGATTCAAACTCACATGATCTAAAAGACTTTGCAAAATGACTATATGCTGCATACTATGTATTTTTAGTTTGGAAATCTAATTATTTAGGCATGTGCTGTAGTAAGATTCACGAAGGTTGCAGCATTAGAAGCAAAACAAAATTTACCTGGCAGAGAATGACCTTTACAAGCTTTGTAGATCTATTGCTCCTAACACCTCAACTCCCTTCTCTGGACCGTTTATACTAGTACAAGTGAAGAAGCAAACAGCAATTCTTTCCACAGCCAAAGCTCTTTCTAACTTCTGCCACATCAGAACCCCATAATGTAAGACAGAAATAAAAGCATAAGGAAGCTAGAAAAAGGGTGAATCAGTTGGAGAAATAGACAAATTATGGAACAGAAAACTTATTCAGTTTGTACAGCAACTATCCAACCAGTTATGCAACTACTCTACGGTTACTAAAGTATTTACATTTCCCAGATGAGGAAATGCAGATTTACAGATGTAGGTTGTGCATGACATCAGACCAAAAGTAGATAGAATAATGAAAACGCAACTAAAGCTGAACCAGTTCTTAAGTAGCCACACACACAGCTAGACAAATCGCCTGTGAGTCATAGTTTTTCTTCTTTCCACATTTGTGAACAAATAAAAGTTGTAAGTAGAAAATATAATCAGGATTTGTCACACTCCCTGGAGGACTTTGGGTCCATAAAGGCAATAAATGCAGAAGTAACTAGCAGATAAAATATGGCAATTTAGCTTGTTTTTTACAACTTCGCACTTCCTGGATGAACAATATAGGCACGTTTTACAACCCCATTCAGAGACAATAACTTGAAGTAGAAATTCCTTATCCTACACGCCAGCAGGATTCATTTGAAGTTCATTATGCATTATGCTGAAGTGAGATTGTGCAAACACTCTTTAAGCTTTGGTGACAACGTGGTTGAGTCACGCTAGGAACTGGGAGTATAACAGCAGCACACAGGTGAACTACAAGAAGCCCAGGCATGTTTGTGATACGGCCCTTTTGAACTCAACTATAAAAGAACAAAGAAATCGAGCTGCATATGCTCTTGTTGCTTCAATGAAGGGAAGGATGAAAAGCTCAGATTTCAGAAAATCTACTCAGCATGGAAAATTATTTGATTGAGGACCCAGCAGCAATCTGTGTAATGATATCATCTTTTTACCCTGGTTTTACACTTCTTTAAAGTACTGAATAAATTACTTCAGACACTTGAAAATGCTACGTACAGTGTATTATGTTACATTTACATAACTGTAACAACTCATTAATACAGAAATCCAGAGATTATCTGGATGATGATTATTTACCAAGACAAACTATTATAATAATTAATTTTCAGTATATTTCATAGCATCCTACCAGATACTGAGCACATGAACAAAATACATCTTAAATTACAATCATGTGTGATCTATCAATCTCCAACATTTTTAAATAGGCAGATTCTCAGATCAATGTGTAAAAGGTGTAAAATTTGTCCTGCACTTAATGCTAAATCAGCAGATTCTAGAAGTAGCCAAAAGCTTCAGTATTAAGCAAAATACTACAATACAAGAATGAGAATAACTTAAGAGTTTCTAAGAACATTAGATGAGGGGAATGGTTTAATTTTTTAACTAATGAAGTATCTAATGCTGAATAAAGAAATTGGTGAAGATTTCACATTTGTTCTGCCCCGCACAATACATAAAGGTAAGAATAGCATTATATGAAGAAATACACAAATATAAAACACATACAGTACGAACCGTTTACACTCCCTAACTCCCACTGGCCTTTCCTGTTTTAGTTGTATCATTGAAAAATACCTGTGGAATTGCTGTGACTTGAAACATCTTTGCATATGTAATCTCTTAAATCTCAACACGCCTGATTTTTTTTACAGCCCTGAGGTAGTAGGTTATTGGTATAAATCACTGTTGTGGAATAATTTCAACCTATAAATAAACCACAATTTCTGTAGTTTAAGCCCATTCTAATCTACAAAACTACTATGTGAAAACTCATCAGTGTGCATATTTATTTCATAATGCTATATGTTGTTTATAAGCAGAGTAGCTAATCCCAAAATGGCCTGTATCAGTTTGGTGATATCTGAAATGTGCTGCTCTTCTCAGTCAGAAATTAGATTCCCCCCCCCCCCCCCCCCCGAAGTAAGGCCAGAAATATGAAAAAAAAACCCAACACAACACCCCCCAAATCTGGTCCTGATGCAAATCTGAAATAAAATCTGATTTAAAAAAATGTACACAGTATTTATATTCCTTTTAAAAATGTACAGCAATTACAGATCTAGCCATAGTAAGATTCCTTTCTGCTGGGATATACTTTTCAGCTATGTTGTAACTTAGAAATTTTACCTGGGGCTACTGAAGTGCTTACATGTCCACGCCAATAAACATACCACTTTATCCTGAATTTGCCAAGCTGATTTATAACAACAAACAGACCTTCTTTCCACTCTCCAATACCTTACTTGCAAATAGCGGGGGGGGGGGGGAATCTGTCAATAAGATAGATATGGAGACACATTATGCTATTTTTACAGTCAGAATACCACTATCCTTTAAATTTCTAGGGTGAAACCATGGTAGTAGTATTGTCAAAATATTTACAGTGGAAGAGAATGAACAGTATCACAGTTGGCAAAGGTTAATCATTATAGTAATTTATTGAAAAAAATACATACCTCATTATATAGCCAGTTTAACAATCCCATGAAACTAACACACAGAAAGACACTTGGCATGGTACTTCTTGGACATTAAAAGAATCAATTTCAAGTCAGTTTAAGGGCTTGGTTATTGAAAAGTCTTTTAATGGAAACTTAATTTTAATCTGTCAAAATCTATGAGCTTACAGCTAAAGATAAGAGGGGAAGAACTCAGTCATGAAAACACTGATGAAGCAACAACGATTCAGAAATAACATTCAGCTAAACTGTTCTCTTTACATGGCTCCTCTTTTGAGACACTTTATCTTCAAAAGGATTGTAGGAGGAAGAAAAACAGAAAATAATCACCATGGCAAGTCTCAAGATGTCTGTCCTATGTTCTGTGCTTGATGACAGGTCACCTAGCACACTTTTGACAGCGTTGCCACCCCAGATGGACTGTAGTGAGTAGAGACGGGAATTTGTTCCATGGATACACATGGCTGCAATGTATTTGGTTGTCTTCTTTGTCCCGGAGTACCATTGCAAATCTGAGTGCAGACAGCAGCCATGTGACTTCGTCCTTCTTCTTCCTTGGGTTTCTTTCCTCTTCAAAACAGTTTCCTCATGCCCAGGAGCTTTCACAGTGTTTATGATGCAGCGCACTCTACGGGACACAGGAGCTTCTAATCAGCAGTCAGAGAAAAGTTGAAAAGGGCTTTTATTTTCATTCTGAGTCCTTAATCTTCATCACTTGAAGGACAATGAGCTGCATAATCGAAACTAGGGAACCTGACGGGCAGTTCTCCCCATTTCTTAAAAATATGCTTTGTTGTTTTCTTGTCTTCAAACACAACCACAAAATTTCTAATCTTTAGACAAGGCAGGTCAAGACCTCGGTGAACCATCATATTTCCCCAAGCCTGCAAGTGTAAGGAAATTACGTTTCAGATAAAATAGACAAGATCATTAGACAGAAATGAATACAGACAACAACAACATAAGAGTATGAAAATAAGTTGTCCTCACTTGTCCACAATGTTTACATATAATTTCCCCATTTGTCTGGTAATCGGCATGCTTATCTTGCAGTGTCTTATTTTCTCTTGTATCGTAAAGACTTCTGAAAAACAGTCAGAAAGTGTGCATCAGAATACATTGGTTATTCAATGCTACATATAGCCTTAAAACACAGTGACACAATTGCTGAAGTCAGATATAAAACCTACAAGGTCATAAACTCCCTGACTGTTGTGCACATTCAGGAGTTGGAGAAAATGTAAGGTTGTATTTCATGCTCCTAAGTAATGGTGAAATACAACTGTACTCCATGCCTCCTTTCATAGCATTTCAGGAGCTGCATCCTCCCTCACACATCTTAAAGTAGGAGCAGCAGGCTATCCGTTATAATAGGGGATAGATCTAGCTTGATTTTCTCAGGTGCCATGGAGCTGTCAAAGAAATGATACCTGAAAGCTAGAGGTTTTCTTTTTATTCCCTGTAGTCAAACCTTACCCCTTAACAGAATCATTTGGTTCTGACTATCCAGAGCTGCAGAATACATGCACATTCTTACACCGTTTAGTTTAGGGAGTACTTGATCTTCAGGGTTACTATTAGCCTGTGCTGAGGGGTTATAAGAATTATTACCCTGTAGTCTGAATTGACTGATAACATTATGCTGACAAGACAATTTCACAGAAAAGCAGTTTAATGTTTAGGACTGCAGCTCAATTTTAATTTTTTCAACATATGGGTACTATGTTCTCATTAACTCTTCAAAAAGTCTTTACAAATTATACCAGAGATATGTCTCAAAGAAATGAGAAATTTGGAGGGCAGTAACTTGGTTGGATGGTGTCTGCCGTGTAATTAGCAAAGCACGACTGATCTGTAACGTACAATACCCATCACAAATTTACTGTAGTAAGCAAATACAATTGAAGTTGAATGAAAACATTTTCTTGGTCTCTTAATTTCCATTATGAATGGGAAGAGAAAGTCACCTCCTGCCATCATGGCACTGAAAAGTTAAACACAGTTTAACATAAATGTTTACCAAACTAGATGACATCTCTTGCAATGGAGATAAGAAGGAGCAAGAACACCGGGAGAACTAAAAGGGGTGTGCCACCAGTATGAACATCCTCTAAATATACAATTGTCAATGCACAGCTCATGGCCAATATGTTGTCTGAGTCAAACTCCTGTCCTGGGTCTGTTACTGGTGTAAGTATGTGGGTAACTGGTATTCATCTTTGGTTACAGTTACACTGTGGAATACATACCATATTACATAATAAGTGACCTAATTAATATTACCGCAGGACCTGTATTGTTTTCCAAAGTTTCAAACTCTGGTCACCTCAAAATCAGGGGTAACAACAAACATTTCCTTCAAACTTATTAAGTGTAAACACCATAGAGCCTAGGACTTGACAATGTTGGAATAATCTTTTTTTTCCTCACAGGGCATAGAGGGTTACAGACCCTGTACAGCCCTACTGAAAAGAAAATCTGTTTCTGCTTGAAAGAGATAAAGTAGTTCGTGAACACTTACTGGAAATCTTTTTTCACACTGACATGATGCATGTTTTCAATAACTTGTATGTCTTCTCCAGAACATACCAGCTTGTGGCAATTTTTGCATAGGAATGTTATTAGTGAAGGATTTTTCTTGTATGTCTTGTGCCGATCTCTCTTTGCCTTCATTTGTTTTTCCACTATGCTTTGCAACTGGAAATTCTGTATCTAGAAATAGATCAATAAGAGCACTATAACATTCTGGTGGAATGACAGTAACAGTTCTCTTTTTCAGTTATTTTACCGAGTTCACTGACAACATGACTTCCAGTCGATTTTCCTGACTTGTGTGTTTCCCCCCTTACCAATAGAAAAGCAGACTTTTCTAAAGGCCCAGAAAACATAGATTATAAAACAAATATTGGCAGAAGGATTCAAGGCCATATGTAGTAACTAGTATTATTTTAAGTTTTCCTCCCCTAAGTAGATTTCAAATACAAAGTATGTCTTACAATATAAATCAGTCTTCTTTAAAGGGAAAGTGCAGAGTTGTAGTAAATACCTTATTTAAATACTCTTCCTGTGGCATCTTCTGGACACGCTGAATGGCCTTATACATCATTTTCTCACGGAAAATATTAACATCTTCACGTTCAACAGCTCCTGAGCCACTCGAAGCCACAAGTGCATAGGTGCTCTCATCAGCTCGAGCTCGACCGCGAGCCTACAATTTGCAAGGAATACAACATAAACAGCACGATGTTCCCTACAACACCACACGACATTTTTCCCTAGTTTTGCAATGGAAGACATGTACTGTTCCTTATGCAGTGTCCCTACATAGGATTTTTTTTCCACTTAACCCAGACAGATAAAGAATTGGTGAATAACACATACTGTTTCTGCATTATCATCAAAGATACCTGTGAAAATAGTACTCAGGAGATTTGTGACTAGCACAACATTTTGCAAAGCAGAAACTGTATTTTGTCACCAAAAAATAAGCATGCATTTAATTACTAAGTATATAAATATTTGTGTTCACAAATTAAGCGAGAACACGGACAAACTGGTGTTCTGGTACGCAACTATCTCTTTTTAGCTGTTGGTGGTACAAATGTCTTTTATATTAACTAGTCTGCTGATCATATTCTCATACCTTTTCTACGAAAAGAGCTTACTGTTTGTGTAGAGCTTTAAATAGATGTTACACCATTACACACGGAGGCAAATTTTATATTGCATGCAAACTGAGGGTGGCAACTGGAAATGAACCTTGTTGCAAGAGCATCTTCTCTTTTAGCATGCAAGTATTTCAAAATTATCTCCAAACCCCAGGTATATGATTCACCATTTGCATATTCCAAACAGAAAAGCACTTAAAAAAAATAAGTTATGTATGCAGTAAACTCATACCTGCACCATAGCAATTTCATTGGTGACGAGGCCATAGCGAATAACGATGTTACACTCTTTGATGTCTAGGCCTTCCTCAGCTACAGTAGTAGCAATAAGTAAATTTACATTTCCACCTCGGAATTTATCAATAACTTCCCTTTGCTCATTCTGTAAATTAAAAAAAAATCAGTATATTAACTTTCAGTATTAGTTTCTGTCATCAGTTTCTTCTAATTAAGAGGTTTAAGGAATTATAGTCCAATAATTTCAGAGTGGAGTGCCAAACATCAAGTGGCTTCAACAACTGCATTTAAGCATCTTTCAGGATCACAAACAAGGAGTTCCTATTGAATATAATAGGTGTTCAGCACCTTTTTTGAGGGAGGAGGGAGCAGAATCCCATCTTTTTAAGGTAACTGAGCTTGGAACTTTGTAGCCCATTTCATAGGTGCTAGGAGTTTTGATAATACAGTTGTTTTTCAAATTCTTTAAATAGTTATTCAGAGGTTCTGGATTTTTAGCACTTCAGTAATTTCAGCTTAAAGTATAGACGTCAGCACTTCCAAGTCAAGTTCCAAAGCACTTAAAATACCCCATAATAAATGGGGACCATAATTTTGGTGATCTGGGGAGCACCAAAAAGCGCAGCAATGATACACTAAAATAAAGCATCCAAAACACGGACTTCTGAATTAGCTGGATATTTCAAACAAACTTGAGCAGAAGGACAGAAACTTCCTATTTGCTATATTCAGTTTCAAAATGCAGAGACTATTGTTTTGTTTGTGCAATGTGGTGCACAGATTAAATACCAAATTTCCATAGAAAACAAGCAACTTTTTGAGAGAACAACTCCTAACTTTTTTTTGAAACTGAGAGCAGCTGAAGGAAATGGACTCTGTCCAGCAGAGTAAACCACACCATTTTTGCTTAAATGTTGAGGTGGCAACTTTATGGGGAGTAAAAAGCAGAATAGAAGAGAGGTTTTAGGATACTGAAGTACTTTGTTTTGAAAATGTTTAATCTGGAGGTATAAATCACCAGAGAGATGTTGTGTATGAAGTCAACACAATGGTACGAGACGGACTGTTGAGTGATCAATTGTGAAATTTTCATTGCGAATTTTGGCAAATTCAATGATTATGCGTCAGTGTGAAGCATGCATTTAAATTGGTATAAGTTGATTAAGCAATGATATCAGAAAAAGACAGGCATAATCAACATTGTAATTTTATTTTTCAATTCAGCAGCTAAAATATAATTTGAATTACTGTTGTCCTGATAAGTATAAACTCATTTAACTATTGCATTTTTGCTATTGCCATCTTGTTCACTGTTTCTTCCTATGCCTCAAGTACAACTTGTGTCCCTTTTGACTATATACTCCTCTAGGAAATGGCTGTCTGTTACTCCTATTGCCGTAGAATCCAAAACTGAAAAAGCTTGTTTCTTGTGGAAATAAAATTATTCTGACATTGTTATTCACCTGTCCTGCAGCTTATGAAGGTAAGTTGCTGGCAGGTATGAAACCAGAACTCTGGGCTCCAAAATTCAGTCCGTTGTTCTAGTACTAAAACAAGCTGTCTTCTCAAATCATGTACAAGATTTTAATGCTGTAGTGCATAGTTCTGTACCTGAGTCATGGGTTTAATTTCACTGTTGTGTCCAGCACCAATAAGATAACTGGCCTTAATTCCCACTTCTTCAAATTTTGGGTTATCCTTAATCCACTGCAATAGAGCAAAGGCACTTAGCCGAGTCTTTGTGAAAATAATTCCTCTAGGTTCCTCAGTCTTCGTGAACTCCTCCATTAGAGTGTTTCGCAGCTGTATTAGCTTCTCATTTTCGTATTCTGGCTTTCTAGCCAATTCTTTCAGCTGTTTCTTTTTTGCTTTAAAAATAGCAGATGTAAATTAAGAAAAAGTAACCATGTAAAATAACAGCTCTAGGAAAAAAACAAAGCAAAGAGCAGCTTTCTATATAATTCTCCCAGCATGGCTCATTCATATCCAGCTTGAAGAGCTATGGCATACCAATTATTTGTCAAGTTGAGTTTACATTCATTAAAAACACACTAATCAATCAGAATAAATCACCATTAACTTTTTAACATACACTTTGCCTATTATTTCATGGTGAGAATAAGCAAAAGAAAAAACCTCTGTCTACACACCAGAAGTGATACAGAGTTAAGTGCGCTGTATTAAAGAGCTAAATCACAGCTTATAATATTTGCAAAACAGTTTTAAAATAACGGAAAAAGTCTTACAAGGAGAAACAGATTAATATGCACAGCCCTCAGAGCTGATAATGTTTTTATAAATTTAGACATAAATTGTCCTTGGGATATTCATTACAGTAGGAATCCTCACTAGAAACATGCGACATAATAGACATCAGGATGGGTGCATTGCTATCAATATTGCAGCTTTTAAAGACATTTCAATATGCTCAGTGAAATGTTAAATGAATGACTCTCCTTGAAAGGCACTATTGACCAGGACCAGGGAGGATTCCTCAGGTATTTTATTTTTTTTAAAAAACTTCTAATATTTAAAAGCCTACATCCTTGTCAGGTGATCATGCAAACACAATAATAACACTTTAAGTTGGGGGCCTTGTGTGTTAAGATATTAGAGTCACTCTGATGTCATCACCCCATGCAGATTATTGCACTGCACCTCGTCCAATGCAATGGTAGTCAATGTATCACAAACTACTACACCACTTAGAGCAGTGGCTTTCTTACTACAGTCTTATTCATATTTTAGAATGTAATCAAACATATACAAATACATACAAGAAGTAGGTAGATGTAACAAACTCCCACAATTTTCCCCCTTAGTTAAACCTACACTAAGGGCTGCAGTGAGTTTATCACGCAAAGATGAACTCCGCTTTTAAAAGTTGGAAAGAGAAATTTTAGATTTTCTTCCATTACTCCTGGCACCTTCAGTGGTAAAATCAAACCAAATTGGAATATAATTTATTTTTCACTATCAGGTTCTTTAAACTTCATTTACTTGTGGAAATGCAAGCAATCTAGACAACTCAGTTTCATTTTTCAGTTAGTTTAACTTTCTGATTCTCAGCAACAGCTCAATACTGAAATTCTAAATAAGGGGGCATAAAGACAGGTATGAAGAGTCATTAAAAAACACGATGATGTTATCTAATCTAATCTATTTTTCTCAAAGTTTTTTTAACATTTCCTGAATTTCTTAATGATGGCATTCTAAATTTGTAGCTCATAGGATACATGAAGCCATAGGCAACGGGAACAAATTTGTCTACCTCTTCCTCATTGTAAAGGCAGTAAGGGAAAAAAAGAGGCAAAAAAAAAGATTAGTGTGTCAAGGACTGAACGAGTCCTAGTTCCAAAGGTGAATGATCTGGAAAAAAGGCAACTAACTTTGGTCTTTGCAATTTAATCCTCTGTTTAATTCTCTCACTAATTGCTCTTTACCTGAAACTTACTCAGGGTCATCACTCCCATCTCTTGGTATACAGACAAACAAGCTTTGGTAGAAAGGGTTGGTTAAAACCCTGTCTTTTCATTACTTTTGTATTCCATTTGCTCAACTTTTTGACCCTCAAGAGTGTCTAGTGGAATACACATTCTATGTATCTATCAGAGTGTCCTCAGGGACACTTCATTGGAGAAAAGCAGAGAATAGTTTTTACTTTCTATCAGCAAAAAGAAAGTGCCCTTGGGCCAAAGCTGAAGAACTTCTGCTACATGTTGGGACATGATCACACTATGATGTTGTTTAATGTACTCCATACTGTATGAACTGGGACATCCAGATACTGTCATAACAAACAACACAGCAATCTCTAGGATGTAATAATTAATGGGCCCATGCAAATCATGTTACTGCATAACCTATGGATTTCAAATATTAAATATCACAATGTATTTCAAACTTACCATGAAATAAACCTATTAGAAATTCATCTGTTTCATCCTGTTTTGATACTGCTGGTTCATCATCATCATCATCATCATCACTCTTTACTGTTTTCTTACTTTTCTCCTCCTTATAAAAATTATTTAGGTGATTGTACGCATCCACCATTCGGATGGTGTCATTTATCTGGAGAGCATCATTGTATTTCTTCAAGTGTTCTGCACAGACACGTTCCTTGCGTTTTTCTTCTTTTGCAGCTAAAAGCGAACAAAAATTACAAGAACATGCCTGTGTATAGAATGACCCAAATAAATCCAAAGCTGGGATATTTTTGCTACGCAGTTACCTTTTCTCTCTTCTCTAATCACCCACTGTTCATATGTCTGAGTTCCAAACTCAGATTTTGGATGGAGCTGGCAATAGTTTTGAATGTCTGTCATGATCTTGGTAATTCTCTCTCTAAATGGATCCTAGAAATAAATCGATTACCAAAGTAAATAAGCATCTTCTGGCAACAAAAACATTGGCTAGTACCACACTGAGTAACTTTTTAAAACCTGAAACCTTAAATTAAAAAAGAAGTAAGGTTGCTAAGCACATTTAGAGTTATGGAAATAAATAGTTCAGAATATTATAAAAATTATACTGTGAAATGACATCTTTTTTAGTGACTATAATGTCACTCCAATATAAACATTTCAACTATGGTTCAGAAGGTCTTTTGACCAGATACCTCAAAAATATAACTCACGTAAGTAAAAATTTAGTTCTATTTGACTTTACTGATACTTTTCCATACAGAGGAAAGCAGCAGATAGATACACACATATTCAAATTAGCACTATGGGTCACAATAAAACTATAGAAAAAAGCATTAGCCAAAAGTTTTTGATACCATACAACACACTTTTAAAGGGCAATATAACTTTAACACTGATTTGTTTGAAAAAAACATACTCTTCTTTTGTCATCCGCAATCACAGTCTTCTTATACGGTTCCTTCACCTGATTCTTCAACTGGGAGGCATGCTCTTCAACAGTCATGATTCTACATGCATCAAGATTGGCACAGATCTGGGAGAAAACAAAATGTTATTTCTTTTAACATTTAATGAGTTATTCCACATGAAAACTGAATTAATGCAACAGAGCTTCTCATCTAGATATTGGTTTTATATAACTTTATTTTCTTCCTACAAAAATTATGCTGACACGATCAGCATAAGAAAGGCCAAGTCTTTGAAAAGCATTTGAGATAAGCTGAACAAGTTACTTTTTAGGCCAGAAGTGATCCTTGCACACAGGAGAAAACTTGTAGGTCAGGGTGCAAAACAGGTATTTTGAAAAGAAAAATGTACTCTGCCAAAGTATTGATGGTATATTTTGGAGCACAAAACAAATAAACAAAACCAATGGTGAAATAGAAAAAAAGAAAACAAATTTTAGGGAGTAATTATAAAAGTAAGAGCTGGTTGTGAGAGTAGAAAATAATTTGAAATTATCTTTCTTGGAACAGGAAGAAATAGTGAAAATTTCTGTGCTAACTGCACGACTGAACTGGACTTTTCTGCTTTTGATCTCTTCCGAGAAGAAAATATGTACATTTCTGTCACTAAGTCTAAAGTAATAAGGGGAAACCTTAAAATTTTTATGAGGAGAGAAAAGAGGAAAGGAAGTCTGGCAGGCAACCTTTTTAATGTCTTCAGCAGTAGTTATCTGAGCTTGCATATTCGGATTACATTTCTTTAGATACAAACCCCAGCATCCTATCATTAAGATTTCAGAGCTGATGAAAAGGAATTCTCTGCTTTTTCCATTGCCAGAAAGTTTGTGTCTCAAAATACCTCGCAATTCTATCTACTTCAGTACAGCATTGCAGGACTCACCTATTCAGTATCACATTCTCTTCTTGTGCAATTTGCTAGTCAGGACTTTTCACTGGAGTACTGGGCTAAATTCTACTTTTGTATTACTAATGTAAATCCATTGAATTTCAAGTAAAATAGAGTTTCTTTAAGTACAGAATTTAACCAATTATCTCCAGTCAGGTGTTTATGAACTACACAATACTCCCCTCTCAACGAGTAATTCTAACTGCTGTAAAGAAAAACATTTGTATGCTACCTGTATCTCATAAGTGGTTTCTGCTTGTTTAAGTATTCAACTTTTTTTTCCACTTCTTGGATCCGCACAAAAGCCCATCTTAGTCACTCTAGAAATACAAGTATAAAATACTGTGATCTCTCTAGGATTTAGGAATACACAGTAAATTCGAATCCATCAATGGAAAAACAAGATTTTTATTAACTATAAAACCTCATTATTTTGTGGATTTCTTGCCCCTGATCTTGAGAGTTTTTTTTCAGGTGAGGCAATCTTTTTACTTCCCTTTTCAGTAACCCTACTTCCCTGTAAAGTAAACTTTATTTGTACATGGATTGCCATTAATCTGTGGGTCAATTTGCTGAATGGCTGCGAGCTGAACTCCCATGTATGCATGAAAAAAATAAATCAGATTATATCTTTGGAGCCTAACACTAACTTATTCAACTTTTACTTGAACAAGACAATATCCCTTTCATGGTTTGCAAATGTGAGGGCTATTTACTTTCAGAATATGTTCTTCAGCTTTTGAGTAGGATGTTGCACCTCCTACACCAGGTGAGGCTGTAAGTCCCAGAATCTGAGGCTGTGGGATCAGTGGTTTGTTTTCTTTTGCCAGCTTCCTGTTCTTCATCTTTTCTTTTAAGTAACGTCGCATTATATTGTTGTAGACACCTTCCTTTTGGGTGTGATGACACTCATCGATAATGATGAGTGAAAAATCTGAAAAAAAAAGAAAAAAACCCAACCCTAAAATGATTAATTTTCTTTCAAATGTAGAATTTGTGTGACTAAATCTTCTTACAGGTAAGGACACTGGTGAAAAGAACCCATCCGTTTGTTTGAGCCCTAACGTATTAGGAAATTTGTAGTGGTGGAGGAAGGCGTGGATGGAAGCTGTATATATTTAATGGACTTTGGAATCTTTGCTGCAGTCCTGATGTGTCAAGTAGTTTTACATTTAATGTAATGTAAAAAGCTTTTCTATTTTTGCAAAACCAATCTGATGGTATAAAGAATTTCAGAGAGATATTATATTTTTAATAACCAGTGGTAAGAACATATCATAGTTTAACTCAATCGTATCTTTTATATCCATAACTGTATCTGACAAACTACATACTGTTGGTTTATGAGAAGATACATAACATGTTAGAAGCCTTTCAGACATTCTAGAAAGGCCTGTCCTGATCAAAATATGCTTCCATTTTATAGCAACACAGAGATTTCCTCCCTATTCCTGTCCAATTAAAAGATTTGTATTACTTTATGGATGTGTCATTGGAAAGAACAAACAGATGGTGGGAGCACTACCAATCATCTCTCTTTTGTAGAGGAGGAAACTGATGAAGATTCAGACAGGTATTATGTGCTTTTAGTCAGATCGTATTTACATGCAACAAGTAAAGTACTATACGATAACGAAAATTAAGATTATTTCTTGTTTGTTTTAAATTTCTTACAAACATAGAAAACATCTCTTTACTCTACCTGCATATGCAGCCAGTGACATGTATTTCAAGGTTCTGATTTGAAAGACTCATCAACATTTCTGTTTCTCTAACAGCAAAACTGGTTTATGGAGCTCCCACTCTTCCCCTAGCTGGCCAATAAGTCTCTAATTTGACATTGTTTCCTACAATTTGACAAATGTTTGTGGAAATGGCTGTAAAGCAGAACACTGAAATGATCAGGGTTAAACTCTTTTTTTTTCTTCTTTCTTCCTTCTTTTTTTTTTTTTTTAAATCTGGACAATTTCCATGGTCTTGTTTACACATTAGTGTGCTCAAATTGTTGCATCACTACAAACAAGTTTGCAACAACTGGCAGCAGAAGTTGGAAAATAACAGAGAGCTAGAACATTCTCAGTTGGCCTTTCTGCTGGAGAAAGTATCATTTAACTTCGTCTTTGAAGAACCTAAAGAAAGGTGGAGACTGAACAAGGGAAATTTTATTTAAAGGCTAAACCAAAGACTACCGCTAGGAAAGCAAACTAGTGCTCCATGTCACTGGGGAAATCTGATTGCCTTCACACAAGTGGTTCAGGAAGCCAGTTTGGACTGGAGTGATGTGGTTTCAAATCTAAATTTCTATTTATTTCTAAGATTTCTACATACTGCAAGACTTCAGAAGCAGTGCTGGCAGTTTCTCAGTTATTTTGCCAACATGAAATTACTCCCTTTGATTTTGACCATCATCTCTGTAATGCATATTCCTATCATTACTCAGGAAGAACCTAACCCACCAGAAGAGATGTGCTTCTACTAAGGAAGTGATACACAGCTTTTAGAAGGTTCACACAGTGACTTCAGCCCTTGGTGAAGAGGGTAAACATTTGGTAAAATGCAATTAAGAGAGTCCCCTCCATTTCACTGAGGCTGGAATTCCATGTTACATGTAATGCAGACCTCTGTGGAAACAGATGAAAAAAGTATGAACAGAAATTAGGAATAAAAAAAACTTATCACTAGTTAGGATGGTTTATATAGGCTGCGAGTTCACCAAGTTATAGCCATAAAAATGGAGCTGGCTCTGTTCAGGCTTGCTTGGCTTCGGTCCAGCTGAACTTACTAGCACAGGTGTAATAGCAAGGAAATGGCCCTGTTTGCAGGGCCACTTCAGTTCTGGAAAAAATATAGCTCCTTATGAAAGAAACTTTGCAAGGTGTGAAACCCATTCAAAAAACCACTTCATTACACAAGCTGGTTGGGACTCAGCCCAATTCTAATCAGGTCAGCAGTTCCTGTAGAAATGTTCAGGTGCCTCTATATGGCATTCCCAAATGATTCAGATTTGGGAAGGTTTATTAACTTAGGTGCAGTGGAAAGGAAGTAAGTATAAGAAAATCTCTGGTACTCTGCCTAGGTTAAGAAAAAGGCACTCTGAAGGAGGGGAGGCAATTCTGAGGTACCCAAGCGGCTCTGCAGGAGTTAGTTTGGATCAAGCAGTACTCCAGTCAGCACTAGGCACTGATAGACACAGACTGACCCCTCAGGTTTCTCTGTTGTCTCTGTAACACCCAGACAAGTACTTCTTTTATCTCAGATCCACTATTTTGAATATCATAGCTCTCCCCTCAGCTGCATCCTGCCCCATCTAAAAAAGAGTTGGCTGCATGCAGATAGAGGGAGAAGTTAACATCTCACAGAGGAGGGTCACTGCAGCCCAAATCCTGGAGCTAGAGTCATGAGCTGTTCCATTATTTGTACGTCACTGGCAGATAATACCATTTCCTTTATGATCTCACATAGACATCTGCCACTTTAGTATTCTGGGCAAACAATTTTACCTGATCTCATCTTGTATCTTTTGTTTTCTTCAGCTTCCTTCATCTGTTGTAGGAGACCATTATATCTGCCAACCTCAGAGAGATACAGTTATAAGTAACCATATCTCTGTACCTTAGCAAATGGTAGGAGTTTAAAGAATACAACTTTTATAACAGATTGGCTTTTATCTTCTGTTCCATTGTATTTCTCAAACTACCGACTACATCTGAGTTTTTACAATTTTTTTCTCATCCTGTTTATGGCTTTTATGTGCTATAACTCAACGCTCTACCAAGCTTGGAAAGTGGAACCAGTACGGCTGCATTTGCACAAAGTTGTGCTTGAGCTAGATAAAATAGGAAGTATAACAAATATTTAGTACAAATGAACTGTAAGAGTCTAATTTGGCTTAAAAAAATTGCATGCTCATTAACTAAGATCTGGTTTTGACTCTCAGCTTGCATTTATAAAACCAGTCAACTGAAAAAAATATGAACTACTGAATGCGGCACATTTTTACTCTGCAATTTTCCAGAATAGAGACATACTTTTAGCCCTTCTGTAAAAATTTCAGAATTAAAAACTTGCCTGATAAGTGGACACCTTCTTCATCTTCTTCGGCTGCATTTAACAGTGAATTCTCAAGGATCTGTGCTGTACTGATGATGACATCATTTCTTTTGACAACTTCAGGAAATGAGATTTTCAGCTGAGAATCACCACTTAAACCAATAACCTGATACCAACGCTTCAGGAATGGATTAAACTCCTTTCGTAAATGCTGTTCTACCAATGGTACCTGAATAAAAGTTTCCAAAGAATTTAAACCAGAGCATACATAGGATTAAAAATACATGCCTGTTTGCCAGAAATGTTGTTAGGTGAACATACACTTTGTGCAAAATATACTTTTTTAAAAAAGCAAACATCCCCTTATTCACTGCAGGGTAGGATTAAAAACAAACCCCACCAAACACAAAAAACAAAACCAAGCACAAAATCCCCAGACCAACCCCTGCCCTCCAGCTGCTCCTATGAAACCTTTTCGTCCCAAGAACTCTGGCTTAACTATGCTTTAGAAAGAACAAACCAATCATGCATGCTCTGGCTCTTTAACTGAGCTTATAACACGCTATCAATTTTATTCTGATAGGAGGATATGGATATCATTTACTCTTTTAATAAAACTCTTAAATGTATTTCTATGGGGAGGAAGGGGATAAAACCAGGCTCACTAGAAATGAGCCTAGGGGTGGCGTGCCGATGCCGGGGGCGAAATCGATAGCCCAGCTCAAGTGCATATACACCAATGCACGCAGCATGGGCGGCAAGCAGGAGGAGCTGGAAGCCATTGTGCAGCGGGAGAGATATGACTTAGTCGCCATCACAGAAACATGGTGGGGTGACTCACATGACTGGAGTGCTGCAATGGATGGCTATAGACTCTTCAGAAGGGACAGGCGAGGAAGGAGAGGCGGTGGGGTGGCCCTGTATGTTAGGGAGTGTTTCGATTGTCTAGAGCTCAACGATTGTGATGATGGTACGGTTGAGTGTTTATGGGTAAGGATGAGGGGGAAGGCCAACGAGGCAGATATCCTGCTGGGAGTCTGTTATAGACCACCCAACCAGGATGAAGGGGCGGATGATGCGTTCTATAAGCGGCTGGCAGAAGTCTCTCAATCGCTAGCCCTTGTTCTCGTGGGGGACTTCAACTTCCCGGATGTCTGCTGGAAATACAACACGGCAGAGAGGAAGCAGTCTAGGAGGTTCCTGGAGTGTGTGGAAGACAACTTCCTGACACAGCTGGTAAGTGAGCCTACCAGGGGAGGTGCCTCGCTCGACCTGCTGTTTACAAACAGAGAAGGACTGGTGGGAGATGTGGTGGTCGGAGGCCGTCTTGGGCTTAGCGACCATGAAATGACAGAATTCTCCATTCTTGGTGAAGTAAGGAGGGGGGGCAGCAAAACCACAACCATGGACTTCCGGAGGGCGGACTTTGGCCTGTTCAGGACGTTGGCTGAGAGAGTCCCTTGGGAGACGGTCCTGAAGGGCAAAGGGGTCCAGGAAGGCTGGACGATCTTCAAGAAGGAAGTCTTAAAGGCGCAGGAGCAGGCTGTCCCCATGTGCCGTAAGAAGAACGGGCGGGGAAGACGACCGGCCTGGCTGAACGGGGAGCTCTTGCTGGGACTCAGGAAAAAAAGGAGAGTTTACCGCTTGTGGAAGAAGGGGCAGGCGACTCAAGAAGAGTACAGGGATCTCGTTAGGTCGTGCAGAGAAGAAATGAGAAAGGCAAAAGCCCAGCTAGAACGCAATCTGGCCGCTGTCGTTAAAGACAACAAAAAAAGCTTTTACAAATATATTGATGACAAGAAGAGAGCCAAGGAAAATCTCCATCCTTTATTGGATGCAGGGGGGAACATTGTCACTGAGGATGAGGAAAAGGCTGAGGTACTCAATGCCTTCTTTGCCTCAGTCTTTAACAGGCAGACCAGTTATCCTCAGGGTACTCGGCCCCCTGAGCTGGAAGACAGGGACGGCGAGCAGGATGAACCCCCCGTAATCCAAGAGGAAGCAGTCAATGACCTGCTACACCACCTGGACGGTCACAAGTCTATGGGGCTGGATGGGATCCACCCGAGAGTGCTGAGGGAGCTGGCAGAGGTGCTCGCCAAGCCGCTCTCCATCATTTATCAGCAGTCCTGGTTAACGGGGGAGGTCCTGGACGGCTGGAGGCTTGCCAATGTGACGCCCATCTACAAGAAGGGCCGGAAGGAGGATCCGGGGAACTACAGGCCTGTCAGCCTGACCTCGGTGCCGGGGAAGATTATGGAGTGGTTCATCTTGAGGGCACTCACAAGGCATGAGCGGGACAACCAGGGGATCTGGCCTAGCCAGCATGGATTCATGAGAGGCAGGTCCTGCTTGACCAACCTGATCTCCTTCTGTGACCAGGTGACCCGCCTAGTGGATGAGTGTGGTCTACCTGGACTTCAGCAAGGCCTTTGACACTGTCTCCCACAGCATTCTCCTAGAGAAGCTGGCGGCTCACGGCTTAGACAGGTGTACTCTGCACTGGGTCAAAAACTGGCTGGACGGCCAGGCCCAGAGAGTGGTGGTGAATGGAGTTACATCCAGTTGGTGGCCGGTCACGAGCGGTGTTCCCCAGGGCTCAGTACTGGGGCCGGTCTTGTTTAATATCTTTATCGATGATCTGGATGAGGGGATTGAGTGCACCCTCAGTAAGTTTGCAGACGACACCAAGTTGGGCGGGAGTGTTGATCTGCTCGAGGGTAGGAAGGTTCTGCAGAGGGACCTGGGCAGGCTGGATTGATGGGCTGAGGCCAATTGTATGAGGTTCAACAAGGCCAAGTGCCGGGTCCTGCACTTCGGCCACAACAACCCCATGCAACGCTACAGGCTTGGGGAAGAGTGGCTGGAAAGCTGCCTGGCAGAAAAGGACCTGGGGGTGCTGGTTGACAGCCGGCTGAACATGAGCCGGCAGTGTGCCCAGGCGGCCAAGAAGGCCAATGGCATCCTGGCCTGTATCAGAAATAGTGTGGCCAGTAGGAGTAGGGAAGCGATCGTGCCCCTGTACTTGGCCCTGGTGAGGCCGCACCTCGAATACTGTGTTCAGTTTTGGGCCCCTCACTACAAGAAGGACATTGAGGTGCTGGAGCGTGTCCAGAGAAGGGCAACGAGGCTGGTGAGGGGTCTGGAGAACAAGTCTTATGAGGAGCGGCTGAGGGAACTGGGACTGTTCAGCCTGGAGAAAAGGAGGCTGAGGGGAGACCTCATCGCTCTCTACAACTACCTGACAGGAGGTTGTAGCGAGGTGGGTGTTGGTCTCTTCTCCCAAGTAACAAGTGATAGGACGAGAGGAAATGGCCTCAAGTTGCGCCAGGGGAGGTTTAGATTGGATGTAAGGAAAAATTTCTTTACTGAAAGAGTGGTTAAACATTGGAACAGGCTGCCCAGGGAAGTGGTGGATTCCCCATCCCTGGAGGTATTTAAAAGACGAGTAGATGAGGCACTTAGGGACATGGTTTAGTGGACATGGTGGTGTTGGGTTGACGGTTGGACTCGATGATCTTAGAGGTCTTTTCCAACCTCAATGATTCTATGATTCTATATTTTAATATTACAATAGAAGATTACTTTGTATTGTATGTGCTAAATTTAATTGTAAAAATTACAGCAATTATCAGAAAATCTGACAGAATATTCCCTAACTACTGTGAGACTCATTAGGTGGTCTTCATTACCAAATCCAAACACAGAATGTGAAAAATATTTTTATCTTTTAAAATATGATTTTAGTTCTATTCATTCTAACATGAAATTGTACTTTTTCCGATAATGTGGTTATTAGGGCACATCTAAATTTGCACTTGCACTGGGGTAAACTGAAATCATTCATGCTTGCACCATGATGATGGTGCAATGGAGATGACAGTCTAAAGCTGTATGACTTTAAACATAGCTACATCTGGAGAAGCTGAGAAACGTGTTTATATTCATTTTACAAGTTAAATATTAACAGTGCATGGGGTCTGAAAAATACTATTTTTTAAAAAAAATGGACTAACATACCTTATTAACAAGTACTATAACTTTTCCAGGCTCTGATGCTCTTTTCTTCTTATCCAAGTGATCTTTGGTAATGTAAACAGCCACTCTGGTTTTACCACTGCCTGTAGGGAGACATATTATAATATTCTCCCCATTCAGTGCTGGCTTTGCAACTTCCATCTGGTAATCTCTCAGAATCAGATCTGGCTCAGGTGAAGCTCTGCTCTCCACTTCATCTTCATCTAAGGATACAAAGAAATATAAGTATCAAACAGGAGGCGTAGAACATTTATCAGAATATTGAACAAATGTCAAAGGGAAAAAATATTAATTTACTATCAGAAGCATCTTCTGAATAAATAGAAACAGGGCATATTAGCATAGGCAATGCTGCTCTGTAGACCTGTGCAACTCTGGATCAGAACTGCTTACATCCAGTCACCAACCAGGGTAGGGGGAATAAGCCACAGTATGTCTTCACCCATCTATGTTGACATGAATATTACTATTTATGAATTCAAATGGTACAGTTCAGTAGCACTGGGACCAACAAAGGTTGTGTTCAGAGCTGCAGTATTTATAATCTAGCCAATCTTATGTGATGTTCTCTTTCATCAGTACTGAAATTTATTTGGTTGCAAGTGAGCTACCTTTTTAAATACTTCCCAGAGGATGAAAAAAAGGATGGAGCCATAGAAAGAAAAAGAGATAGGGACCACTTAAAAAATGATGAAGGGAATTATAAAGTATAAAGATCAAATAGATAAGAAAATTCAATTGCCCATACAAGATAGAGCTAACTGCAGAATGTATCACACCTATTCATGGTAGATTGCGCTGCTTCCAGACTGACTCATACATAATGCAATTGAGGTGTTCACTAAAAAGCCATATACATTTGCCACCCAAAGGCCAAAACCTTCCATCTATCATATAAAGCGCAATGGCAGAGAGTTCAGATCTGTGGCTCACAGGTGAAACAAACAACGTTCAAAAGTTAAAAGTGGAAAAATGCTGTTGCATTATTTCAGGCAGTAAGACAAGCATATCAAGTCTCTTGAGTTTACATATATTTAGGAAGTCAGAAATTATATACATTAATATCAGAAGGATCTGTTTCAATGGAGTTTTGGGCTTTTTTTTTTCCCTACAGATATGTTTAAATCACCCTCCAAGCATTAACTGTCCTCAGTGAAGAAAAGGCACAAATTCATTCTACTTGACTAAAAATGAGGGAAAAAGTTTTATTTCCTGATGATATCATTAAATGAAGAATCATGAGGATTTTATTATCACTGATACATTACACACAAAATAAGTGTATTTTTCTAGTATCCCTGATTCCATTAAATAAAATTAAACTAACAAAAAGTAATGAAGCTTGATAAAATACTGCTGATGGAAACATCCGAATGCCATTCTTAAGTGTTTTTTGCTTGTTTTGCCTTTTAGTGTGAGTGCAGTACTACCTGGAACACAGGGAAATTCACACCAGAGAGTACTTGCTGTTACTTATCTGACTTCTACTACTCTCTTTTGAGGAAGAACGTTGTTTGCTTTCTGGTTGGCTAAATTCAATAGTTCAATCATATTGAAACTAGCACTTTATCACCCATCTGTTTGGTTAAATTTCGGTTCCTTAACATCCTCAATTAACTGTACAGGCCTAAAAAATATTTAACTTAGCTCTCTCCTAGCTTCCTCAGCCCCTGTTTAGATAAAGGCTAATACAGGAATCTTTTCACAGGATATGATTCCATTAAAGAATTTTCATCGTGCACAGTATAACTTTAGGGAAGTTGTCTGCCTTCGTACAAGGCTCATATGAATTGCTGCTCTGGGCTAAAAGAAACATGATAATTATTCTTCCATTGTCCTAATTCCACCATTTTTCTTAAATGTAAAATGATCCTTGCACAGAAAACTGCGACTAAATCCACATGGTTCTTTGCATTAAAATCCAAATCATGTCAGTGCGTTAAGACACTATCCAAACATCTCTGTTAATACAACAGCCCTACTGCAAAATTTCAAATCATAATATCCATAAATATCACAAAGTCCCTCTGTATCTCCTTAGCTTTTTTTCTCATGGTTGCTCTCACTGAGTTTACTAGGCATGATTAAAAAGCATGAATGTTTTTTAAAACATTTTAACTAGTTGTTTTTAAAGCCCACATGTAAACAGAACATATAGCAAGTAAACACTGCGAAAAAAATCTATCCTGCGTTCTTCACATAACTATATTTATTTTTTTCTGCTGGACTACTGGACATAGCCAATGCCCAATTTACTTAATGGGAGATTTTTCAGGAATCTTAAAGGATCAGGCCATACATATATATGTGCTGCCACATACCAGTAGCCTCTATCAGCCTGACCAACTGATATAGTGTGACTGTCCACAGAACAGAGAAGTTTCTGTGCTCAGACATTTCATGTGACACAGTGAGGAAAAAAAATACAGTGTGACTGATGAGTCATCTCAGTTGATGCAGAAGTGCAAAGTATATTCTTCAGAGTTAGCAATACATAGACTAAAGTTCTAGCTATAGGGTAGCAATTTAGATCTGAGATATCCTGAATTTTCTCTGTACTTACAATATACATGGATTTTAATATTTGAAAAGCTTGAAACTATTTTAAAAGCATTTATAGTAAACACTTTGCAGGCATATGATACATAACATTTACATTGACTTTACCATCTAATACTAGCTTTATTAGGCAGAACTGGCCTGAAAGGTACCCGGATTGTTTCTAGCCCTTGCACAAGACACAGTCCCAACACAAACTTTATAAAGGCTAGATTCCAAAAGGTAACTGGTTCCTCTTGAATTCTGTGTAGGCAAATGCAGGCTGTTCACCATGGTGGACAGCTGCAAATTCATTCTGCCTGAGGTCTAGGATTAAAAGAAAGAAGAAAAAAAAATTGGAATGTCTTTTACAACAGCAGTGTTTAATTGGGCTCAGAGTATATACGTAGCAAGTTCATATCTGTCTGCAAAGTATTATGTAAACATAGTCCAATATTAAGTTTAAAACTATATTTAGAACTTGCACATATGTTTAAATGTGAGATTTGCAAAGGTCTTCATATAGTAACCTCCGTTGATTAGGTTGCTTTTACAAATAGGGCTACTAAATTACTTAGGTCCAAAGTGGACCTTCATTACCGTTCCGCAGGTACCCTGGAAATGCTTCTCCTCACCCTTAGATGCCTCTAAAGCATATAATCATAGAATCATAGAATAGTTTGGGTTGGAAGGGACCTCTAAAGGTCATCTAGTCCAAGCCCCTGCAAAAAGTAGGGACATCTTCAACTAGATCAGGTTGCTCAAAGCCCCGTCCAACCTGACCTTGAATGTTTCCAGGGATGGGGCACCTACTACCTCTCTGGACAACCTGTGACAGTGCTTCTCCACCCTCATTGTAAAAAATTTCTTCCTTATATCTAGTCTATATCTACCCTCTTTTAGTTTAAAACCATTACCCCTTGTCCTGTTGCAACAGGCCCTGCTAAAAAGTTTGCTGCCATCTTTCTTATAAGCCCCCTTTAAGTATTGAAAGGCTGCAAGAAGGTCTCCCCAAAGCCTTCTCCTCTCCAGGCTGAATAATCCCAACTCTCTCAGCCTGTCTTCATAGGAGAGGTGTTCCATCCCCCTGATCATCTTTGTGACCCTCTTCTGGACCCACTCCAACAGGCCCGTGTCTTTCTTATGCTGAGGGCTCCAGAGCTGGATGCAGTGCTCCAGGTGGGGTCTCACCAGAGCAGAGTAGAGGGGCAGAATCGCCTCCCTCGACCCGCTGGCCACGCTTCTTTTGATGCATCCCAGGATACAATTGGCCTTCTGGGCTGTGAGCACACATTGTTGGCTCATTTCCAGCTTTTCATCCACCAGTACCCCCAAGTTCTTCTCGGCAGGGCTGCTCTCAACCCCTTCATCCCCCAGCCTGTATTGATACCGGGGGTTGCCCCAACCCAGGTGCAGGACCCTGCACTTGGCCTTGTTGAACCTCATGAGGTTCACATGGGTCTACTTCTTGAGCTTATCCAGGTCCCTCTGGATGGCATCCCGTCCCTCTGGCATGTCAACCACACCACTCAGCTTGGTGTCATCTGCAAACTTGCTGAGGGTGCACTCGATCCCACTATGTCATTAATGAAGATATTAAACAGTACTGGTCCCAATACAGACCCCTGCGGGACACCACTCGTCACCAACCTCCATCTGGATGTTGAGACGTTGACTACTACCCTCTGGATGCAACCATCCAACCAATTCCTCATCCACTGGACAGTCCACCCATCAAATCTATACCTCTCCAGTTTAGAGAGAAGGATGTTGTGGGGGACCATGTCAAAGGCCTTACAGAAGTCCAGATAGATGACATCCGCAGCTCTTCCCTTGACCACTGATGTAGTCACTCCACCACAGAAGGCCACTAGGTTGGTCAGGCAGGACTTGCCCTTGGTGAAGCCATAGTGGCTGTCTTGAATCACCTCCCTGTCCTCCATGTGCCTTAGCATAGCTTCCAGGAGGATCTGTTCCATGATCTTCCCAGGCACAGAGGTGAGACTGACTGGCCTGTAGTTCCCTGGGTCTTCCTTTTTTCCCTTTTTAAAAACGGGGGTTATGTTTCCTCTGTTCCAGTCAGTGGGAACTTCACTGGACTGCCACAACTTCTCAAATATGATGGATAGTGGCTTGGCAACTTCATCTGCCAGTTCCCTCAGGACCCACGGGTGGATCTCATCAGGTCCCATGGACTTGTGCACCTTCAGGTTCCTTAGATGGTTTTGCACCTGATCTTCTACACTGGGTGGCTCTTCATTCTCCCAGTCCCTGCCTTTGCCTTCTGCAGCTTGGGCACTTGCCAGTGAAGACTGAGGCAAAAAAGTCATTGAGTACCTCCGCCTTCTCCATATCCTGGGTTACCAGGTCTCCCATTTTGGTCAGAGAGGGCCCACATTTTCTCTAGTCTACCTTTTATCCCCAATGTACCTATAGAAGCTTTTCTTGTTGCCCTTGATGTCCCTGGCCAGATTTAATTCTATCAGGGCTTTAGCTTTCCTAACCTGATCCCTGGCTGCTTGAACAATTTCTCTGTATTCCTCCCAGGCTGTCTTTGCTTCCACCTTCTGTAGGCTTCCTTTTTGTGTTTGAGTTTGTCCAGGAGCTCCTTGTTCATCCATGCAGGCCTCCTGGCGTTTTTGCCTGACTTCCTCTTTGTTGGGATGCATCGCTCCTGAGCTTGGAGGAGGTGATCCCTGAACATTAACCAGCTTTCTTGGAGCCCTCTTCCCTCCAGGGCTTTGTCCCACAGTACTCTGCATGTCCTGTTCCCTCTCACTTACCCTATGCAGGGGCCAAGCACAATCTAGCTCCTCTCTGAGAGCAAAAGAAGGACATATATGTGGCACCATTATGAGTATCTGTACAGACAACTGCACTGGATGACTTCTGGAAGTCCCTTCCAGCCTATGTGATTCTATCATTCCTCATCACTGACCATTTTGTATGATGACGATGCCTAGAGACCTATTCAGATGACCTCAACGAAATTAACTCTTTTCAGGCTGGGACTTAAGTCCAGACCCATAAAAATGGCATCTGTTTTCCAACAAAATAAGAGGAGGTCTGGCATCTAAATACTGTGAACTAGAGTTCACAGTGAAAACCTTCCACTGATTTTTGTTCTAGCCCATTCACAGAGTGCTTACCCTCCAGAGCTTATTTTGCAATTACTAAATAACAGAAGGGAAACATACCTGAATCACTGGTTGTGCAGCTCTGTCCCAGGTTTTCATTCAAGTTATTGACACTTCCATCTCCTGTAGAGACATCTGACTCTAAATGAAAACCACAAACAAATGTAGTATAGTATATTTGCTATACAAATATGAATAGCAAAAGCATATTGTTTGCTCTCTCCCGAAGTTGTTAAAATAGGCTAGACAAATGTCTGGCAGGGATGGCTGAGGTATAATTTCCTTTATTAAACTTTTTCTTAGGTAAAGAAAAAACTGAGAACAATATGATTAATTTTCTTATGGAAGAAAATATGGAGTGGAAGATGAAAATCCAAAACATAGCAGAAGTAAGGCAATGTGGGTCATGATTTACTGTCAGGCAGCTATGTTCTGTTTCCTTGAAAGCAAGGGTCCAGACATGACCGCCTGCATGATCCTCTCTAGTCCTATTTTACTGTATCTTTACAGAGGGGTGAAAAGCCAAAAAAAAAAAAAGAAAAACATGTTGGTCTACTGGATACACAGCACTGCTGGCAAACTGAAAACATTCTCTTTTACTCCTTGTAAGTCATGTGAGTTATATCTGTAGCAGAAGAAAATCAAAACCAGAACTGTGATTTTTTTTTTTTTTTTTTTAAAAAAAAGGGTTTCTTCATGTAACATGAAAACAGTAAGCCACAGTTCCCAGGTAAATAAAAGCAGAGAGGAATTATTAAATCTTCCAAACTGTTTGCAAGTAAAAGCAGAGACGGACGATCTCATTATACCCAATAGAAGACTTGAACACTGCCACAGAAATCTGGCAAGTTTAGAGTAGCTATTCTAATGTTAAGCTCTCCCTCTGCTGGGCAATCAGTGTATTACACTGACTTTTTTTTCAGTCACAAGTGTAATTTATATAGCTAGATTTTCCAAAACTCAGTCCTTTTAATATCTAAACAGATACACAGTTCTGGAAAAATCTGCTGCAAACAGCCTCACCCTGCACTGTCAGCTTACCTGCAGCACTCTGCAACTGAGCGCATAGTGTGCATAAGAAATCAGTCAGAATAATAGCATTGACCTATATTTTGCTTAATTATCTTGTGAACTTGTGTCCTATCAAGTTTGTCATAGTTTTTTTCCCCAGTGAATATCCCATTATGGTCCATATCCATATTGTCCCCAACAAATAATTCATAAAGCAAAATAGATGCTGTGAATGAGAGTTTAGAACTGAATGGAAATTTTAGTGTCTTAAAATGGTACTCCTGAAATATACAATACAAAATCTTGGTAATTGAGGTGGAAATTAAACCTAGTCTGCGTTGAGTAAAAATATGAAGCTTTGGCTTTCCTTTATGCAAGTTTTGCTGTCCTTGAAAGGTGAATGAATAACAGAAACAAAACTGCTATTTCACAGAACAAGTATAATACAGACAACTGAAATGAAGCTACCTTAGCTATGACTAGGAGTCAGGTATTTGTTTAAGTCTTTTAGTTTTTCTAACATAACCATGAAAAGTGATGCAAACATCTGTCTTGCTGTCCTACAGTTTTCATAATTTACTCCATACAGACCTCAGAATCTGATCCAACTATGAATCACCACCATCTCTAGGAAGTGTTATGATGGGCAAGGGCATCAAAGGTGTTAAGCACCTAAATTAAAAGCCTAGTCTCCTAGAAATCAATGCAATCAACAGAAAGGCACTTAAAAGATATATTCACAGCAGAAGCCTGATTTATATAAAATTTCCCTATTATTATATAATAGCATGCATTTGATATCACATGAAAAGACAGCATTGTCCTGAAAAAAGAAGAAAACCTCACCAGTTATAATCCATGTTCAAAGACCTGCGACAAACTATTAAGTAGCATTAGTGGGAATTCCAGCTACAAAGATGACACTGCTATCTCTCGTATTTACTTTCTAGGAATCTATGCGGATAGGAAAGATAGGACAAAATTAAAATTCTATGTATCTATTCCATGTGATCTCCCATCTAAAATGACCTACTGAAAGATGTATATGCAGCAGAGAATATGCATTCACAAAGTGTTTTGTACATAATCATCTGAATTACAATGTGCAGCATGCATTCTAAAATAATCTCTCAACAGAAAATGTCAGTGGTGAAGTGAAATGCAAAACACGCATCTTCCAAATGAAAGGTATATAGAATAATGTTCTCCTTTTTCAACTGTGGCAACTTTCTTGAATTATTTGAAAAGAAAATAAAACAACCCCAGCAAGCCTTTCCAAAACAATGAAGATAAAAGAGTTGATATTCTAACAGCTGTTTTCACCACTTTCACTAGTCTTCCCTCACAGTGCTACTTGCACATATTCCACAGAAAGATTAGTCAGTGCAAAGTGACTGAAAATAAGTAAGTATAAAGACAATGGAATGCAATGAAAAAAATAATGGATCTATGCAATATTAATTAAAAAAGTCTTTCTTTCCTGTCCTGTGCTACATTATGTCATAGAATAAGTTTCAAACATTGGAAAATATAAATGAAGGACCAAAATATAAACAGGCTATTAAAATCGGTCCTACTTTCAAATTAATGGGCAGTTTTTCTAATCTGAAGCATTAAGGGACATTTTGTGAGACATTATTGAAATCTCCAGTTAATTACAGTGTAATTATTTGTTCCAATCAACTTTTTTTTATGAAACAGGCCTTGAAAAACAGAGCTGCTATTTAAATTGTTGTTTATACAGGTAACTGTAGCCTTAAACCAAGTGTTTCACTTCTGACCTTGCAGACTGACTGCTTTTGTGTTGTTTTTTGTGTGTGCAGTTTCTTATCTGTGTTTTTGCATGCACAATTTCTCTATAGTTTTCTCTTAGGCTAAATGATCTATTTCTACTTTGTCTTTATGACTCTACTGCCCTCATACCTCCTGACTCCCTCTGTCTCAGCTACTCCAATAAAAGGGTCGGAGGAGGCTTTAGATACAATGCAAATTGCAGTAATTTCAAGTGACTTGAAAAAGCTTCTTTCTCCTTGAAATTTGTCCTTCTCTATACATGAAGGAATGGTGGGAGCGTACTGCAAAACTGACAACACTTGACAGCATCAAATTGCAAATTAGGTGGGTTCCCAGCCTACTTGGAAGTAGAATCTGGGCTCCAGTTGTATTTTCAGCTGCCTGGTCTAAAAATACAGTCTTACGAGATCATGAGAAAGGATGGAAATGGAAAAAGACTTGAATGCAGTTAAGTCTGTGTGTACAAGTGCATAGAGATCAAAGCTTACTGCACAGCAAGATGGCTGAATGTGAGCCAGTTCCTCTACAGCCATCTTCATGCAGCACTGTTTCCTGGCAGCCCTTGCTACATTGCATCTACACTGCTGGTTTAGTTCAACTCAGAAGTGCACGTTTACAGTGAATCTGTCAATTGTCCCCACTTACACTACTTTGGTTCACATCACAGAGCTGGTTTGGATCACAAGAAATGAACTCCTGTCAGCTGAAACCAAATGAGATGTTTTCCAGCCACTTGCAGGCATACAGTCCGCACCAGACTGAAGTCAATCTGAACCAAGCTGCCAGAATTCATGTAGTATGTACACTCTTAGCACCATTTCACTGAACAGATCCGCTCAGCTGCACAAACTGCTAATACCCACTGTCTATTAATTTCAGTACAGTTCAGTGCTGAGGATACCACAGTTTTCAGGCTAGAATTAGCTTGTGACAGGCTAGTCAATAGCTAATAGATCTAGTTATCTGTAACCCTCAACCTGACAAGAGTCAGGTAAAAGATCAGGCTAACAGCAATGAAAACCTACCCTCAGTGAGGCTACAATTAAGAGCCTTAGCCTTGCCCCAAGAGGATCCTAACTAAGAGTGAGGATAACTCAGTCTGATCCATTCTGAATCATCATTAAATATTTGGCACCTCTTCTTTATACTGCCAAATTATGTTCTAATCCCAGAAAACCAAGCTGATATTTTTGCTGTAGTTAATAATTCACTACTTGCTACAAAACATTGTGATATGCTGTTAATATCATGCTAAATGAGAAATAGGCTACTACTGTTGCACACTGAAAGGCTGCAGTTTTCAGAGCCAATTTTTTTTTTTTATTTATTCATGTTTAATAAAAAAGAGCAGCCTTAGCTATCTTACTCCTTTGGCTGAGTAAGCCCACTAAAATCATTTCAGGCAGGATTTATCTCAGTTATAACTATTGTTTGAGCTCCATCTGAACTTGTAACATGTATGAATGGTTCCTTAATCACACAGCATATGTTTGAATCACTGGTTCCCAGCTATGTCTGGGAATTGTTGCTGGTAATTGCTGTTGCTCATAATCAACTCCCAAGGCACATTTTTAAAAGTGGATCCATATGAACAACAGGCCACAATTTCTAAAAATTTGTACTAAAAAAATGTACTTCCGAGCATGTGATGTAAGTGACAATGTTTGGTTGATGCTCTGTAAATATAAATCCTTAAAATAAACAGAAAAATTACTTGTTGGACAGCACTAAAGGACTTACCAAAACAAAAAATGTTTTCCAATATAGAATTACCAGCCTTCTAGAAAGAAGTACTTAATACAGCTGCAGTTATAGTGGTACAGAAACATTCCTCTTGATTTAAACTTTGTCAACACTGGGAGGAATTGTCAATGTAAACCTAATGTTTTCATTGGATAGTATAAACCTACCATGAATAGGTCTGAAATAAAGTATTCATTTAATAATATTAATATTTTTAATTAACAATATAAATATGTTTGAAAATGACTAATTTCCTCATTAAATTAAAAATAATAATGCAAAGTTGTTAAAAGTGCTGTTTAAGAGGAAAGGAAGATCATTAATGTTGCTTAATTATAAGAAAATCAAGCAGCCCATAGTAGATAAAACATCATCGCTACAACTAGGATATAGAAAATGTTTACATGAAGGCTGCACATATATTTTTTGGCCATGTCTTCCTAAGCCATTCTGTACTGTGCTAGCAAATTTGTTTCTGAACCAGCTCTTACCTTTCAGATTAATCAGTTCAAGTATGACAACATATTCTTGTCCTAGAGCAACTCTTTGAACTGAACAAATTTGTAATCTGACCTTTAAAATTGCTACTGCTGTTAATTCATAAGAAGAAATGGAATTTACTGCTTCCAAAAAAACCGAAATCAAGATTTACTTTTTCCATTCATTCCCTTCACCTCTACAGTACCATATGTTCCTGAACTTTTCAGCAAGACGGGAGCTAATGCACCAAGAACTCTCAGTTACTTGCAGTTACTAAAGTTTAACTGGTACCAGCACAAAATACTAGTTAGTGGACATACCTGAAACCATAGAATTCTTTCCAATAGATGTTTCCGATACACTGTTCTCACTGCTGAAACTATCATTCACATTTTCTTGCTGTTTCAGATCCTCCACTATGGCATATCCTGGTTGGCTTGTAACTTCCGTTTCTTCATTTGTACTGTTCTTCATCTCATTTTGTCTATTCTCTGTTCCTAGAAAATAAATAGAAATTCCACTGCACTATAAAACATTTAATGTCTTTCAGTGTGGAGCACAGAAAAGATAGAACTAACCTGTATTCATCATACACATAATGGCATAACATATGGTCTTGGCTTAAACGTTACAGTTTGGAATTTTGATGTTTTTATAAATTTATTAAGAAATTAATTAACAGAGATTATTAAGATTATTAAGAGATTAATTTATTAAGAAAGTTGTTGGTCATAAATCTCAAATATTTGCGGTCACTATAAAGATCTGAAAATTGAATTTGTGGACTAGACCACATTTCCTACCTCCTCAATTCCATTGGTCCTGTAAGCTCATAAATGGATGTACCTTAGAGCAGGATGTCAAAACTTGCCCATAAAACAGAACACCTGAGAGAGCTTTCACAAAATGTTTTCCCTCCTTCCACTTCTTTGTATTATTTCACATATGGAAATAATTTCTCTTTGACTTCTCTGTTCTTTTATTTTTATTAGACATGTAGAACTAGGCATGCTCTAAAGGCAAAAAATGCTGTCCAATAAATTATAAACATTTTTTACAAAAGCTGTGTAAGACTGCATTCCAAGGTTTTCCAGATTTGGAACTCAATTGCTCTGCAATTAAAAATTAAATTTAAAGAAATTAATAGATTTATTTCAAGATTTGTATTTCTCAATTTCTATGTGTAGGTGTCTGCTAGTAACAGTGTATTTTACTGTAACAAATCATTGGGAATCAACCTGGAGTGATAAAATGTAGCACCACTCTTCTTCTTCCAAGGTACCCAGTGAACCTGTTCTTAGTGTTTCCTGTCCATGACCTTGTATCAGTGGATGCTACAGCAATCATACACTTTACATATCTACACACATACAGGACTGTGTACCTGGAAAATTGCTTATCCTCTGGTAAGAGCAACACAATTTATGCTTTATGTATTTATCTGTACAGTTTCTTTTAGGGCTTGCATTGCCCAAGATTACTAAGAAATTGTGGAATAAATGCATTCATTCAGTATTGCATCAAACAACTGAATTAAACTTGAAGTTTTACCCTATATGGTCTGCACTATACTGAAAATTCAGAACTGCAAAGTTTGAAAAGAATTGAAAATAAAAATACGAAAAGAATTTTAATAATTTGCGTATTTGCTACATATTTATTATTTTGTTTACCTTACTGATAGCAAAATAACAAAGACAAGAATTTAAACCTGACAAAGCTGCAATGCAAAATGAAAATTAGGACCACAGCAGCTGCTGAGCTATTCCCAGCGTCTGACTTTCACTCGGAACTATCTTCTGAGGCTCTAACTTGGTTGGTCTTGTCCTGCAGACTGGAACGCTCAACCACCTTTGAATTGCACGCTCAAATATGGCAGCTGCTTATCTGTGTCTAGCAGAAGACAAGTTGATTCCTGTCCTCAACTGGAAGAGACTCTTTCATGCCCCTCTTATCCCAATCTTAATGCATTGTCCCATAGGCAGCAACTAAAAGTACAGCGACATAGTTCTGGTGAGCTCCTCAAGCAAGAAGGCTGAAGATGCTAAATGGGAAATCTGTTAAAAAACTTTAGTCTCAAAAATCTTATAAAACATATGTGGAGCCCAGTAAAAAATGAGTGATAGAGTATCTGGGGGCTGCTTCCTTTTTCATATTTTAGGATCCAGGGGAGCACTGGGATAATTTTACAATATCATAATAATTTTACAGGAATAAAAAGTAGTAGCCAAAAACCTATAGCTCTTTTAGTTTAATTTCTGTAAATAATCTCTTTACTAGTTTATTCTATTATTTATAGTAAATTTTATACAATGTCTTGAGACTTATGAATGCCTTATCCCCAAGGAGACATACTGCAGTGTACTTTAAAATGCCGCATATATTTGTAAACCCTTCTATAAAGGAAACACTAATTCTTGTGTTGAAGGAGAAATCCAGAAAAGGTTTGTTTTGTTTGTTCAAATTAATCTTCAGAATATTTTTTATGAATGATTATAAAAACATCACATTGAAATCCAGTGGGTTATAAAAGGTAATGATTCAGTGTAATTACAACTACATACATATTATTGTATTTCTGATATTGCTTAATAAGGATTTTTAGTGTTTAAGAATCTATCAAATAAGCTGTTAAATAACTTGATTTTGAAATCCCTGGACAAGTGAAAGCATTAGTCTCAGTGTCACAGCAAAACAAAAACGGTGAGAACCCTGCATTGTTTCCTAAGTAACAGTACAAAAAAAGAGATATTAAAAAACCACACATTAGTACTAGTGAAATAAGATGATTACCTCCTGTATTTCCGCTTAAATCATCTGCAAGGCCTCCATGTTGGGTTTCACGCAGAGCAATCAAAAAAGGAGAGAACCAATCTTTCTTCTGCACAATTCTGCTCAATAGCTCCCTTGCACCATCTCTGTTCCCACGATTGTCAGTAACAGTGTGGATCTGGTGAAAATAAGAAAAAAAACCAAACCCGATCCTGAGACAGACTTCGGAAATGGTTCAGGGAAGTTAGTAAGAATAGTATAGGTACAAAAGCATTTCCCTGTCATCATTAAAACATACTTGAAGATATAAAGTGGGCCTGCCACTCATCAGAAGAGACTTACTGCAATTTTGTCCAATCTCATGTTTATTGCATATGGTTTCGGGTAGGATATATAAAACTTACGAGACCTGAAATTTAATTGGAGAGACTGGTAGTACTGGACAATGGTTATAATAATAACCACTATATAATAATAATTATTATTGTGGAATAACAATTGGTTTTCACACTGGTTTAGGGAATAGCCAACCTTGATTAAGGAGAAGTGATGTCATACAGCTTACCAGAGCTCAGACTTAATCTGTAACATGACCTCATATATAAAATGGAACATTTCCCTTCTTAAACTCTGGCTTCATCATCTCAATTCCCACTTAAAGACACAATAGCTAAGCCTCTAGAAAGTGGCTATTGCCCTCAAAGAAGCTATGGAAAAGTGTCCCAAGGCTGTCATGAGCAGAACTTGATGTGATCACATGAGGAACAAAATGACCATCCCAAAAGTAAAGCAGCCCAAGACAGGTGTTTAGTCCTCAAGGGCAATTTTCTCGAGGCTCGAGAATCACCCATCCTGATATGCAAGAAAATGGGCAGGCATAGCAGTGGGAACCTCTGACCGAGATTTGAAAACTAAAAGGAAGTGCATGGGAAGTGGGAGTAGGGAGAGGTAAACAAAAAGGAATATAGAAGCACATTAAGAAAGCCTAGGTATTGTTGGAGTTGAAACTGGCAGGACTGTGAAGGGTAATGAAGGGCTTAATGGAAATAGCAGCAGCAAAAAGATGACCCGGGGAAACATGTGGAGCTGTTACCAGAGAACAGAGCTGGCAATCTCCTAAAAGGCCCCTGCCTCTGTCTGCTGTGTTACCATGCTTGGCTCCCCATCCCTTAGGGTGCAGCTGGCCCTTAGTGCTACGTGACAGTCACCAGACAAAATTAGGTATATGACTGTCATTTAACTGAGAGGGAGCATTAAGCTACTTAAAAAGTCGATGCAAAAGCTCAGAGTGCAAATATGATGTAGTTCCACCCTTATTTGCCAGTTTTCCCCTTATTGCTATGGCATGTATTATTTTAATTTCTTCTTCTAACGCTGTTTCAGGGTATCCATTTTTTTGGGTTCCAAATACGTTTCACACTGGTCCAGGCAAGTCATTCTTAGCCAAATGGAGTAAACACTGACAAATGTTTTCATCAAAGGTTAACATTTGCTCTTTCTTGTCAAACTGGTATTTCTGCTCAGTTTCACTGTCTAGTATGATACTCCTTAGTGAACCTATGGCAAAAAAAGGGGAGGGAAGGTCTTGCTTTATTTTAACTCAAGTATTCTCTAGGACTTTACAGGCCATCACTACCTCCCGGTATGGTTCAGGGGCCAGAATACACTTAATGATCTTCTGAGCCTGCCGTCTGTGGCAAAATGATAAGTAACAATAAAGCCAGCCATATTCCTTCCACTTAGACACTGGCTTAGTCTAACCCCCTGTTCATGGCATTTTTTTCCCCTGGTTCTTAGCTGTCATCCCACCTCCTGGTCCACTGCCAACAGCCTTCATTGGCTTACTTAGACCACCATTTCTCTTTTCCCCCAAGTTTGGGTACTCCCCTTTCGTTTTTGTACTCACAAGGCCACTTCTAGTTATGGCTTCCTATCTGCCCCACAGCTCCTGGGGGTGGCCAGTGTCTGTGGCACTGCCTGGCACCCGGCCTAGCAGGCGGGTGACTTACCCGATCCAGGTCCTCGTCCTGGAAGATGCCCATCTGCAGACACTTCTCAGCCACCTGCATGGTCTGCATTCTATCCACCAGTGTGCCGTGGAGCAGCTGCACCAAGTGCACGCAGAGGTCATGGTCCGCCTCCTCGGCCGCCGAGGGCAGCTGGCTGAGGCTGGGGTTCACGTAGCAGGCGGCCAGGCTGCAGCCACCGTGCTCCAGCGCCTGCAGGAACTCGTGGAACCAGCCGCACCCGCGGGGCCCCCGCTCGACGACCCGCAGCAGCTCCTCCGCCCCCTCCACCTCGCCCCGATTCAGCACGGCCACCCGCACCTTCTCCCTGTCCCCAGCGCTCAGCGAGGGAAGCAGGTCCAGCACCGGCTGCACCCGGATGAACTGCTTCAGCCGCGGCCTGAAGCAGGAGATCAGGTAGAGGAAGCGCTCGTCTCGGGACTCCTCTGCCATGGCCGCGCTGGCGGCGCCCGGGACGCCGGGACGCCTCTGGTGCCGCTGGAGGACGGCGGTGGGCACGGGAGGGGGGAGGGCGAGTGCCTGCAGGGGCGGCCGAGGGTCTCCGGAGCCGGGGTCCGGCTCGGTGTCAGCGAGGAGCACGTCCCGCTCCGCGACTCCTCAGGCTGCCGCCGGGCCTGCCCCGCTTTATCCCGGGCCAGCGCCGCTTTCGGTTTCGTTGCAGGCTCGGTGTGTGACGGCACGGGCGGGCCTGCCGGGACGGGACGCCCGGCGCCTGGAGGAAAGGGCACGGCTCAGTGTTGCTCCTAACTATTTAAAAGGAACCCTTTAACGGGAACCATGAGTTTAAAGAAACAACCATAAACTGAAGTGTATCCTTCACTTTCCAGCTCATGAGTTTCTAGGGCCGGTCGCCAGCGTGGCAGGGTTTTCTGCACTTTCAGGGCTTTCCAGGCATGCACCGGCAGAGAAACGAGGCACTTCGGCAGTAGAAACCCCAGGTGACTGGAGTGGATTTGCAGGATGTGCCTTTTTGCAGAATACAGACACACAAAAGGCCATCAGGAAAGTAAAGCTGACTTGTGTATTGTAATGGTTTACTTTGGGTATGTCTTAAAGAGATTTTTTTTGGTGCCCTTTTTTTTTTAAGTTTGAAGAATTGCCCCTTGCATACAGAGCAGGAGGTTGTGATGCATGTGATAAACTTCCTAGAGGAGTTTGTTGGATAGTCTCTGAGATTGTTGGGACAGTCTCTCCCCGAGATGTGGTTTCACCCATATGGTAGATGTCACTGAGCTTCAGGAGGAGGCTTGGTTTCCATTGTGGGGTTGTAGGGAACCTCAGTGTGATTCCGAGGTAAGGCAACAGATCCTTGACTCAATTTCATGTTTTGTAGCAAAATGATAGAGTAAACAGAGAGCACCTGGATTACTGTGTTCAGTTTTGGTCCTGGACAGTTCAAGAGAGAGAGTGAAAAATTGGGAGGGTCCAGTGGAGGGCCAACACGATGCTTAACGTGATTGGAGGGTGTTTGAAGGAACTGGGTTTGTTCTGCCTAGAGAGCAGAAGGCTCCGGGGAGATCCAACCACAGTTTTCCAACTCCTAAAAGTTGGATCCCTCTTCACAGGGGTGCACAGGACAAGGGGCAATTGCAACACGTTTCTTCAGGGGAAATTCTGTCCAGGTATAAGAAAAAATATTCTCCACTGTAAAAACAATTAGTGGAATATATTGCCCAGAGAAGTAGTGGGAGTTTCCTCAATAGAAATATTCAAGCCTTGGCTTGACAAGGCCCTTGATTTAATGCCTTGCTTTTAAAAGCACAGGTGTCTCCAGAGGTCCTTTCCCAGCCTAGTATTTCCTGTAATTCACATTGTGCCCTCAGCTGCTTATCATGCTGAGACGTGCTACAGCATTCTGCTTTCAGTTGAGCTTCCTTCAGCTAGAGGCTTCTTTTGTAAAACTCGTTTTACTTTCATTTCATTGTTGTCCTTTCTGCTTATCTCACGTTTCACTCTTATTTTGTCATTACTTTTTTATTACTGCTTTATGCAAGTTTCCTTTGAAAGATTTCTGAAGAGTCTCACGGCTTCGCCCCCCCCCAGCACTTTTTCTTGTCTTCAGCACCTTATTTGGATGACATGTCAGTCTTTCTTGTAAGGCCTCAGGAGCCTGCAGGAGTTACTCGGGTGCAGTGTGTGTAGATCGGTTGTTTGTACATTTGCTTTGTTTCCCAAGTTGTGTATGTAGCAGTGGTAAAGCAGGCCCAGTGTATTTATACCACAACAATCCTTTACAGGTTCTAAGAGTTTGCAGACATTAAAAGGACACTTGTGACTTATAGAGGAGGGAAAAAAATCAATAACCACCAATACGTGGTTATTCTGGCTACTGCTAAGTTGCACAGATGATGCCTGAGCTCCTACTCTGTCCATTGATGATGCACGTATCCTGACTCTATTGCTCTCCTCTAGCTGGATGCTTACACTCCTCGTAAACTCAGTGATTTTTTGAGGCCTTTGTCCCTTTCAGATGTGGCTGAAATTAGTCACAGGGTTCATAAGCAGGGGCAGGGCTGGAGCACAAGGCCTCTCCCACTGGGCGGCTAGGCAGAGAAGCTGTGCACCGCCCGCTCCCGGCCCGGCCACATACACACCACCTCCCTTCCCCGCACGGTGAAAGTCCACGCGTACAGCTGGGCAGACGGCTCAGACGCAAAGGCTGAAGGACACGCAAAAACAACACAGGGACTTCAACACCCCCAGGAGGTACAATTAGAGGTTACGTGTTCCAGAAGGAAGCTGCCCGCCGCTGGAGGTGCCCGAGGCGATGGAAGCGCCTGAGGAAGCGCAGCGGAAACGCCCCGGTGGCCACGCGCACGCGCCCACGCCCAACGGCCGGTCTGGGCTCGCGGGCCCAGCCGGTGGGCGGGCTTTCGGCTGGCCAATAGCAGGGCCGGTGCCGCGTTGCTGGGGCGACGGCCCTGCGGCCGTCGCGGCTCCCCCGCAGCCCCCCGGGCCTCGGCGGAGTGAGTGTCGGCGCCGCCGCCGCCTTGCGGGGCCCCGCGGCCTGGGCAGAGCGCCTCCCTCCTCCAGCGCCTTGCCTTGCCTTGCCTTGCCTTGCCTTGGGGCTCGGCGGGGCCGCGCTCGCGGTGCGGTTCCGGTGAGGCCGGGCCCGCGCGGCCCAGAGGAGGGGTCCGTCCCGGCCCTCCGCGCCTGCTCGGGGGCGGGTGGCGGGGAGCCTTCCGGCCGCCCCTCTCTGCCGCGCACGCGAGCGGGCCGGGCTGCGGTGGAGGGTAACGGAGGAAAGGGTTTCCTCCCGGGGCTAGCTGCGGAAGCGGACTGCTCACCCGGCGGAGCCGGAGCAGTCGAGGCGGAGGTGTCTGAGGGGAGGCGGGCGGCTGCACAACGACTGCAGCCGAACGACCCGGGCCGTCTGTGGGCCCTGGGCCGGTGGGTGGAGCAGGTGCCGTGTGCTGAATAAACCTCAGTTGCAAATCCTTACGCAGAGGGAGTTAGGGACCCCTGGAGGACTGGGGTCACTGCTTACGTACCGCCCAGATCTTTTGAGGTGGTTATTGCCCTTTTGCAAAAAAAATTTGCATCATATTTGGTGTTTCTTGTGCCCAGTGGGGGGGCTGCAATGGTCATGGGCACTACGCTACCTTTTGTAAAAATAGCATTCTAGGATGGACTAACAGTACAGCTGGAAACACTACTAGTAGTTGTTAGAAAATGGGAAAGCACTTACAACTACAGCACAAAGATAAAAGTGTAAGAATTGGATGCTGTTTGCATTACATGTCCTTGAGCAAAAGGAAAGCTGCTCAAATACTTTTGGTTGCTGCATAAGAGATAAAAATATTTTTCTAAATTGTTTAGCTACTCAGTGTAAATACAGTCACTACAGAGGCTTGTTGCTTAGTTCTCATGACACTGGTATTCAGCAGCTTCCATATTGCTTAAGCAAACTGGACCTTTGTGTGCTCCTTTGTCATTGTCAGTTAAAATTAAATCTTTAAATATTGATACTGTGTATTTGGGGATTCTAAAATCTCTTATGTGCCTTTGAAATTGCCTTTCAGTGCTACAGCTGAAAATTATTCTTGTTACAAAACTGGCACAGGTGATAATAGTGGCAGTGATGGCTTGTTGGGCTTTGCTTCTTTCAGGACTATAGATCTGAGACTGCTTCTGCAATATGACAAAGATACTTTTTTATACGTGATCTGCAGGAGCTGTTTGCAGCTGTGCTAAGGAGTAACACTAGCAACTTGGGAGAAAAAAGATGCCTCTTTCTCTTTCTGTTTTCGTGAAGACTAGCTGATCTAACTAGTTCAGTGCAGTATTTATTTTCACAAGGCCGTGGGTTTTGTGTTCTGTCACTTTCTTGTTGGTTGCTGTAACTCCGACTTTCCTCTTGGGTGATTGTGTAGCATGACAAGCCTTGCGTTACTGTATCTGGAAAACTTCAACTCTGTGATTGTATTTTATTTTTCTTAGTCACTTAAATGCTTGGATAAAACATCCCATGTTTAAATATAGGTAAATTAAGCTTTACTTTGCTGTTATAAGTAAGGGCAACATATCAGCACAATAAAATCTATAAGCTACTCATAAAATTGTAGTTCTCGGGTACTCAAAGCCACTTCAAATTGTACGTGGCCCAGCCTGAAGAAGGGAACCCCTGCCACCTGTTGTGCTACCCGCATAAAAAGAAAGTACTTTGAAATCCTGGCATAGATGAGTGACTGAATAAACAGTTTAACACTGAAAAAGAAAGACTGATCCAACAGCAAATGCAGGGAAAATTAGATGATTAGAACTTAATGTTCAGAACTGCATTTTTAAAATTTTATTAGAGTAGCTAAAATAATGACTACAGTATCCTGCAACAATATCGCTAATGCCCACAAGGTATCTGTTTAAAAACAAAACCACCTCCACCCCCAAACCTCCAAAGTAAAACAAAACCTAGCAGTATAATGTAACTTCTTTTTTTTTTTTTTAACTTAGAAAGCTTCCTTGGTAATGCAGTCAAAGGTGTGTGGAAGTGTATCTGGAGTTGTACTATTCTGTTTTGTCACCAAGTGTTCTCAAAACTCCTTTAAATGGAGGTCATTTAACAATAAATCCAGTTGTAGGACTGAGTCTGAAACTGATTTATTTTTTGAAATAAACAGTGCAACAGGTATTTCTTAATCATGCATAAGGTACATTTTTGTTGTAAAATTGAAGCATTTCAGGCTATCAAGGTGAAGATACTGAACTTTTTTTTTTTTTCTTTCTCCTAAAGTATCGCAGTTACAGATGCCTGGAATGCCAATGACAATGGGACAGCTAGTGCCAGGAGCGGTACCAAATATGCCTCATGGTGAACGGTCTGGATGTTCTGCATATGCTGGTACTTACTCTGCTGCTGCTGACCCCATGTTGACTTACTTCAGTGCAATTGCTGGACAGATAAGATAATATAAACAATATAACTCTATAATCAGCTGTGAAAACAACCCTAGTAAAGTTTTGTTTCATGCTTTTTTTCTTCAGTAGAAATACCTTAGCATGATGTTCCCAGTGATAATCATTCCTCTTCAGGTAAAACGTACAGTTTTCAACAATAATTGTAATTATAGGTGACAGTAGAGTTTACAGTACTACAGACTTGATAGACATGTTGCTGTTTAATAAGATAAAATTAATCAAAATATGTTGGCAGTTCATGTTCAGATTCTCACTGCTATCTCGAAATAGTGTTTCTTCTTTAGGTTCGCTGTACCTTATTATACGTGTTAGTGCTATAATTCTGTATGCAGATAACAGAACCTTAAAAGCCAGTTGTGAAACTTTTGAGACTAGGATTTCGATTGACTTTGTTCTGTACTGCATATGGAGCTTCACTAGAAAAGTATAATGCAGACATATAACTTCCCAGGTTAGCGTCCCAAGGAACTGGAGTTTCCAGAATGGTTGATGCGTGTTTTGCAAGGTGTTTCTTCTGGCATGAGGTCCCAAATCTGACATTTATGTTCTTAAAGTAAAGAGGGCAGGCTCATACATGTTGTGAGACTAAACCTGTTTTTTGTAGATATGTATGGGATGTGCTGGCTTTGAAAGGTTATGTGTTTTTTAAAAAGGAAGTATTAAATACTGTAGGTATTTTTATAATGTTGTTAATAGATAGTGATAGGAGTTGTTGTATTCCAAGAGTCTGCGTTAACATTCATTTGACTTACAGATGGTAATATGACCACTGCAATGTCCCGTGTTAAAAGGAGTAATAGTCAGGGAATTCAGTAGTTCAGTACGGGGAAAAAGAGCAATGGAAGGTGGCAAGGATTCACAGAGGTCATGTGCGCAGCCCCACAGGTTACGAGATGGTTCTGGCTTCTGTGGTGTCGACACGCACCTTCTCAAGAACATAGATCTGCAGAAGCAACGTATTGGAAGATCTCTAGTTACAGGTGAGTGACCACCTTTTTTAGATTAGAGGGGCTTCTTTTTTTCTCTTTATATTTTAAATCGCGTAGGCTCTGAACCTCAGTGCTTCTGTTTCTGCTTAACATCCCTGCAGTAGGTGAGTAACAAGAAGAGATTTGAGGGGTAAAAGGAAAAGCATCTATTAATTATTTCAGAGGGGAAATGCTAATAATTTGGATACTAAGTATTGAAAACAAAGGTGTCATCATTTTAATCAACTTGCTGATTATCTTCACATGTAAATCTTGCATTAGAAAATGCTCTAACTTTGATAGTGTTTTTGAATATGTTTAGTGGATGTTTAATTACCTGTTTACGTGCTCACTGCCATTGATATGCTTTAAGCAGTGAGTTCTGCTTACTGCTTCCAGTTTAGATCAGGCGCTTTTCTCTTCTGGTGACTATTTAACAATGTAAGAACATTTTAGGTATCGCTACAGGTAATCTAATGCATTAAAAATCACTGATATTTTTTGCAAGTTAAATGTGAATTGTCAACTGTGACAAATGTGTGCGTTTGTTTTACAGGATGGAGAAGTAGATGCCGAAACACTGCAGAGATACCTAATGCAGTCTGGAGTCAGGAACCTATTATTGTAAGATACTGAGTTTTGCTGTGGCAGCCAGGCAGGTGCAGCTCGACGTTAAAGAGGGGTTACCACCACTGCCTTGCTTTCTGAGATGCAAAGTTGAGAAGACTGGGCTTTTATGCCTAATCTAATTCTGCCACCCTTCAGAATTAAATGATGATGTTAAGGAGGCTACTCCAAGACCGTAAGTTAATGTATCAGTTGATTCTGTAGTAGACAGACTGAAGAAGAAAAAAAAAAAAAAGGGGGTGTTTTTAGTATCAGGCTACTTGAATGTTTTTTGTTTCTTTTTTAAATTGGATTCAAAAAAATGAATTCATGGTCACTGCCATGGCTGAAACTAATTATTAAAAATAATACCAATTACAAACTTCTGATTCTTTTGTTTTTTAATTACCCCTTCAGCCTTCAGATTAGAAACTTGCAGAATTATGATATCCATGTAGTATATATCCTTGTACATACTAGGACTTCAGTGGAATCTTGCTATCACTTTGAACCTCTGGTGATTATGAGAAACTTGAATTTTAAATTCTCTTAAATGGATAACTTTTAATACTAGTTTTGTTTGAGCATTTATAATGGGGTATAGATACTGATTATGGAGGCCTATTACTTGTATAACTGCTTTATTTGATTTGCATGTCTTGCACTTTGCAATTTTACAGAGTGGCTTTATTCATGTTAAGCTGACCACCAGCAGTATGAGCATTAGGAATCGGAGCTTCCATTAAACTTTCACAGTTTCTCAAAAGGAAAATTAAGATAAAGGTATGGTCATCATTCCTGATGTTGTGTGCAACTGTAATGAAATCATCAAAAGATCTGTAAAAAACATTTATCTTAGTATTAACATATAATTCAATTTGCATCTTAATATTGTAAGCATAATTCTTTAATTGATATTCACTGCTCTTCTGCTGCAGATTATTGCTGTGAATAGTCCTGCTTGCTAGTGGAGTAACTACTTTATTGCTGTGGGACGTTATTGCTGGATCACCACAGTAGACTGTGGAAGTTACCAGTAGAATGTAGGTAGCAAGATGTGAACTGTTCAGCTGACTAAATAATTTTTGGGCGTGCTCTAACTAATACTATGAAATGAGATTGAGGAATCGGTTTTGTTGCTAAAAACCCAAAAGCAGAAACAGCCTCGACTATCTCTTTGTACAATTTTGTGAATGCTTTTCATCTAGTAGATAAGTTATTTCTAATATTTGAATTTGTGGGTCCCTCCATTTGTCAGGATCGAAGTAGGCCATTCCTTTTGCATCTCACTGATATTTAGTGTAATTGTACCTGTCACACTTCCAAAATCTCCAGACACTGACTTGCTTATTACTTCCTCTTCTAGTCCTTGCAGTGCACCATGGCATTCTGAGTGCTGAACTGCTGGAGGAAAAGAGGATCAACCTGTCAAAGTTCATGTTTGGAAGAATTGCTGTGAATGGAAGCTATTGTAGAGGTGTTTAACCTTCCTGCTTAATGAGACAACGTGCTTTGAGTGAATACTTCGATTTTCAAGTGCACGATTCACAGCAATAAATATCTTCTGCATTTTACTACATTTAGAAGCATGGCTTTTTTTATCTGTACGTGTATAATTCCAGGCAAGTAAATTTCTGTGTTAAGCTCAAGAGCTTAATGAGAAGGAAAAGCTTATGGTCATATGTAATAGGCTGTGTCTTATAAATGGGTAGCTTGCTTACACAAATAAAACATCAGATACCCTAAATGCCATATGCGTTTTTTTTTCATTAGTAGCGGCATACACTCTCGGATGGCATACTCTGAAAAATGCTGCTGGTTTGGAGAAACTAGATCAGTGGACTCCATTAAAAACCCAAAATGTTCTAGGTAAAACTTTCTTGCTGCTCCAGCTTGTTGCAATACAGTGGTTTTTTTGTGAGGCAAGCTCAGATAATACTATTTGAATACAGCTGGAATGGCCTTCAACTGATTGTATTTTTATAATCCCACCTAAGGCTTTTCCCCAAGGAGATCTGTGGGTGTGGTGTTCTGGTTTGTTTGGGTTTTTTTTTTGTTGTTTTTTCTTTAAGAGCTCAGCTTGTCTCAAAAGCTTTCAATGGCTATTCATCTGGATCAGTAAAATCACTTGCTAATTTTTTTTTTTGGGGTCTTGCATGCTAAACCCATTCCATGATTCACTCTAAATTCTCTAAAAGAAAATGATTCAAGCAATGGAAGTGTCTGGCTTGAAGACAGATATTTAGACAGCACTTTTCGTCAAAATATCATGTGAAAATTTGGGCCTCAATGGATAGCAATTGTCAGCTTTATTACCCAGATTTTGTAACTAGATGTTATGTTAGATTTTTGAATTCCTCAGTCGGTGAACTTAGAGGGAGTAGACATGGATACAACTTGCAGTTCCACCTGAGGGATGGAGGTCAATGATACATGGAGATTGCCGTTTGCATAGGATTTTCTGAAAAGGTCTGATTTTGTGTCTCTGTTCTGTGTGCTTCAAGCCAGTGAGTGGTGTCCTGTGTAATCCTGTGCTTTTATGCTTATTCCCATGGTGTTATGTGTATACTAAATATAATTAATTTTTTTTTTCTCAGTGTTTTTGGTACAGATATATTCAACCTTTTTGGATCCCTGTTAGTGGTGTTTGCATTATAGTAACTAAATTCAAGTCAGTCACAAATGAAATGTTCACATCCTGTTGCTTATGACTGAAATAGTGCATTACATTTATTTGTGTATTTTTAGATTTCTTGCAAATAAGTTTTCTTGGTCATATAAAATATTGGATATATGCACAGTGTACAAGTGCTTTTATTTGTACAGTAAACAATTTTCCAGGAGATTTTTTCTGAAAGCAAAATAATAACTTACATTAACTGCATTATACAAAAACCTGTTATACGAACAGGATTTGCTACAGCTCATAGTAGTGAAGTATTTATCCAGACTAAGTTTTCAAAGCTTTCTTTGTATTTCCAACTTTACAATATCATAAAGTTTCAGTATAGAAAACGTAAATAATGCATAAAAGGGGCAAATGCCTCCTGTGGGAGGCTTTAATTTGGTCCATCTAATTTCCATTCCAAAGAGAGTAGCCATATTCTGCATTCATTAATAATCAAAGAACTTCCCCAGTGGGCATTAAAAAACCCCCAAGTAGCTAGATGAAGAAAAATGTTTCTTCATTAATAATGCAGTTCTATCTACTACTCATACATAGAGGTACAGTGAGAAAAAGCAAGCTTGCCATAGTGATGCCTTCGTGCAATTACAAGCTCTGGGACATGCTCCTTCAGTGTCATTGATAAAACTGGGTCTTGATTTTCATGGGTGATCTATTCTGTGGATCTTGTTTATTTTTTCTCTCATTAAGCTATTTGCTGTTTAACTTCTAATACACTCTTTTTCAAGTTTGGGGGGGGAAAAAATGTATAGAGTAGATGTAGTATATAAGTGACACCGGGACTGCTGTATGACATAAGTACATATCATTCCTAATAAAACTGAAGGAAATTTTAAGTTCAGAGTAATCATGTTAAAGGCCCTTCTCCATGCTCTTTTTATTCCAGGTAAGGAAAAAGCTACTTAAAAATCAATTCTGTGTCTGGACAGCTGTTGAAAATATGCCAATGGCTGCATACCAAGTCTGTCTCCAGTCTGAATCAATTTTACAATTTACCAGTATTTTCATTAAAAATTTGACGTTAAATTTGAAAGTGAGATTAGGTCCCTTGCTTATTGTGTGTGGCTGCTAGATACTACAGATCGAACAAGTGCATCCCCCTGTATTTCAGTGGGGTTTGCATTAGTGATAATGAGGTAAGAGTAAACTAACAGGGAGTGTTGAGCTTGCATTTTCGTTTGTGTGCAAAAAAAGAAGGGGGAAAAAAAACCCCACCCACTCTGGAAACTTTATTAAATGCATGATTGCAACCTTGTGGAGCAGCTGCAAGTAACGGTGTGGGTTTGAGTAGTGTCACAAATCACAGTTTAAAAACAAACCAAAATAAAATAATAATTAAAAAAAAAAAAATCAAAAAACCCCAAACAAAAAACCCCAAACCCACAAACCGGTAGCCTCAGCACACAGACCTCGCTTATCAGACCCATTTTAATTCACTTTGTAGTTGCTCCTGTTAGTGAATGCAGGCACCAGGTCCGTGTTTCCTGCTTTGTCGGTCACTGTAATGCCCTTAGTACACCACTGTTAACTCGTACCGAATCTGGAGGCTCTGTTTGTCAAGAAGTGGAGGGCAGCTCTCTCTCACTTGAACATAATTACTCTGGACTTGACCGAGGATAGCACAAGATTAATTTGGCAGCAATTTCCTACAAGCAAAGTTCCTTATTCTGCAACAGGCACAGTGCAGTGAATGTATAGCCTGCATGGTAACAGGGCTCAGTGACAAGCGTTGCTTCCTTCCCAGAAGAGCTCGGTGCTACAGGTGCTGAGCCTCAGAAATGTTAGTCTCGGTGAAAGAGGAGATTAAACTCTGAGAATCAGAACTCAAGAGGGGTGGTTGGTCGCCTCCAACTGCCTCCTTGAATGTAAAACCCGCTGTGTGAGTTCCTGTGTCTCATCTGCTGGGCCACCACTTTCTCATTCTTGGAAATACCTGGCAACTACAGGTTTCAAAACGGGGAGTAAATGCTGACGTTTGAATTGCAGCTATCTTCACTTAGGCTTGTCTCATGTCTTCACTAACCTTCTGTGAAGGATTAGGATGTTAAAAGATACTAGATTTTGATATCTACTGTTTATTTCTGGCTATGAGGCTTATCCTTAAGCTCTTGTGGATATCCTACGTTTTACTAAAACTTTTTTAATGGCTTGGTTTCATGTAGGTTGAAAGAATGCTAAAAGAATAGAATTACCCTGTTCTAAAAGCCTGTCTGAATGAAAAAACTAAAAAAACCCGGTGCATTGAGCAGAACAGGTTTTTCTGCTTCATGCATCAACATTTGATGCCAGTTTAACTATGTGGGCTTTTTTTTTTAACCTTAAATAACTAGAAAGTGCGAGTCATGCTTGGAGCGTCCACAGATGAAGTTAATCTAACGTTTTTTCCAAGGAAGACTGTCTTACAATAGCTTTGCCATTAGCTAGAAACTGAGATTCGTTGGAAGCAGCAGCTTTCAGTTTTTTGAGTTCTGATCAGTTAAGTCTTTGCTACCTAGAAATTCATTGTGCCTAATCTCTTAATTAACAAAACGCGGTAGAACTTCACATATGACAGTCAGAAGATGCTAAAATCGTGTACAATGTCAGCATAATGAATAATGCTTTTTCAAAAATACTGTCTGTGCATTTTCATCATTTTTCTCATTGTCAAAATTTTACTGGATTTTAGTCAATTCCAGGTGACTGAATATAATTATAGTCCTCTACAGGAACTAAGAACTTGGGGAGTTGTAGCCTTTTAGAAGCCATTTGCTTTTGCTGTGGCAAAATACCATCAATTTGGGATTCTGAAAAATGTAAGGAGGAAAATAATGTCTATAGTACTACTCCCAAAATGTAAAAAGTATTTATTGATGAGTATTTAAAGTTGGCAATGTACCAAGGAATTACAAACTGCAATGCATTATTTCTCAGTACAACTAGCTTGAAATATATCACACCTATGTGGTGCATTTGAGGAACCTGTGCAGATGTTTTTGTGGAGAAAAATTCTTAGGTTTTCTTTAATGAAGTCGGTTTTTGTTACTGTGATATTGAAAATGCCACTATGATATTGATGCCACAAAAACATTTTAGAAACATCCAAAAGCCAATTTCTGTGTCTGCAGAAGTATTGTTAAAACCACAAGCTGTTGCTCTGTTTAAGACTGAGCTCAGTATATGGGGAAAAAATCATTCTGTAGATGAATGGAGAGGAGGTGCCCACTAGACCCAATTCCCAATCTGATGAAAAATGTGATAACACGTAACTGCTGGCTCATTGGAATTAATTATTTCTGATTTAAGCCAATATATGAAGAGTCAAACCTTAAATACTAGCGTAGACATCTGTTCACAGTGTAAGAATATTTAACAGGAGAGTGTAGAAACATCAAAGCTTCTAATCTGCAGGTGTGGTGTTACGCACAACTTTCATTTGAGGAATCCTGCCTTCCGCTATGCTGCTGTTGCAGTTTCTCACTATTCTATTCGTGTCCAGGCTAGCTCAGCAGCTCTCAAACGGGAGGACACAGAATTCATCTGTGGGCAAAACTCAAGTTGCTTCACCTAAGCAGGCAGGCAGAGGCCATGCGAAGCAGTGCTTTTCAGCTTTTTGGATGTTACTTCCAATGTTGGTGAGTCACGCGGAAGCTCTGATGAGTGACCTGCGCTCACCAGAGAGAGGAGATTGCTAGGACACAATCTGCAGCAGGAAAAGGGAAGGCAGGTTCATCCATGGGCAGCAGCTGTGAGGTGGGAGACCAGAAAACACGTGTTCGCTGAGTGAACAAAGGGTGGGAACGTGAAAGGAGAGAAAAGCATGCAGTTGGTCACATGCTTCCTGGAAATAGCAGAGTTAGGTAGGTCAAGACACGTGATTTATGTGTATTACTGTAAATCTGTGCATGTAGATGGACACGCACATGCAAATGGTGCGGGTTGCGGCACAGCTTAAATATTGAAAAGCAACACAATCTATCGTTTGCTTTAAACATTGAACTAGACCCACAGCTGGTGGAAGCTAATGGACTTCAAGGAGAGTTCTGCTCTGTACCATCTCACCTCTCACATTTGGAGTGATTGTCCCAGTTGCTTTGATACTTTGGCTACACTAGCTATTCTTGAATTTCCAGGATACTTCTCTGTATCTACAAGTTATAATTTATACATATTTGTAGCCACAGGTTTTAAATGTAAATAGCCAAGATGAGTGTTCCTAAGCTCAAGCAAGACCAAGACTTATCTCCTAAAGTCCTGAAAGCCTCTGTGGATATGTTACAGCTGTGTATTGTGATGCGTGGGTACGCAACCCTTACGTTATTCCCAGCTTGATTTGGATAACACAGACCCATTTCTATCAAGTCAGAAACAGACTGGGCTTAAAGGGAACCCTGCCCAGGAAGAAAACCCCCAAACAATAAGAGAGACAATTTTTGCTGTTTAGAAAATTAACACATTTCCAAAAACAATGGTTTGTACCTGTCTCTAGAAGAAAAAAGCTTGAAGCAGTGCGTCTTCATCTGCTTCACGGTACCTCAACAAGAAAAGAAGGTATCTGAGAAGGCAGATCTTTCTTGGCAAGGAAGGGGCAGCTGGAGTATTGCCAACCAAGTTGTCGTCTTTCGCATTTTGTTCTTCATTCATTGGCAGATGTCTAGGGAGCTTAGAATCTCCATAACTTCGCAAAGTCTCCCTTAGCTGCCCCCATTTGAGATTTTTCTTCTCAATAAATACAGGCAAAGAGAAGGGAAGGAACAAAGCCTCTTTGAGCCAAGAAAAGGAGTAAGGGATGGAGCTTTTCCTTCACTTGGACTAATTGAAATAGTTGTCGCTTTTCCTCTTCCTCAACACTCCTTCCCCAGTCCACTTGTTTTGCTCAGTCTCTTTGCATTAATGTGAAATATCAAGTGATAAAATTGGACAAAAGGCATTTTGTAAAGCAATGCTCATGCATTATACTTTTTTCATTAATTTTATTTTTAATTTATACCAGACTCTTTTAAATGCAGCATAACCACAAATACTTTTTTAGAAAATGTGCTAGCTTGTTCTTTGCAACAGACATTAATATTAGTTACTAGATTGAGATAGAGTAGAAGTTGTTAACGCTTGCTATTAAAAAAAAAAAAAGCAGAAGCTATTTCACTTTGTTATTCAGCACTCCTGTTTCAGTGGAGTACATGCAGGCAGAGATTCTGACTGGCCCAATGATGCTGTCACCTAGGATCTGATCCTGCAAGGCACTAAGCAGCACAGACCTCCCCTCGTCGTGGTAGAAGGAAGAGCAGTCAGCACGTTGTAGCATTTGGACCTTTCAACAATCAACAGTAGCATGAGGCAGAAGAAAATTTGACCGTGTATGGGAAGGGTTGGTTTCTCTTTTCACTTACAAAGGTATTCAGTTAATTCATTTTTGTATCTTTATACGCAAAGGTAAAGCAGAGCCTTGCTCAGTAGCTCAACACACTAATTTTAAATGAGAGAAGGTTCAGCCACCTTGGGTTTATCTACTGGCTGTGTATGACTAAAAATGTTATGTATCATTCTGACCCCAACATATAATATATGTATCTATTAATTTGAGGGTTGACCACTATTGCATTACTCTGTAGCACCAGTTTAGAACAGAGGGTTTAATTTGGTTTTACTTGAAATTTAACTGCTCCCCCACTAACTGGGTTACATGCTTTTCTGAAACCAGTTCTCTTCCTAGAGGAATTTCACATTAAAGCTTTAAGATTAGAAAATCATATGAACATTTTTAAATATTTAAAAACAGTAATAAAAAGGTCAGTGCCTTCTAAAATAAATACAACATTTGAAGCAGAATAATATTTTAATAAAATTAAATCTAAGTATTCACAAAGCATTATGCACATACAGTACATACTGTATTTAAAGCCTACGGACCTTAAATCATTTTATTCTAATGTAGTCAGCTTTGGACACAAGCTAAGCTTACTCGTTTTGTAATAAGAAAGTTTACAATTGTTCCTGAAAGTGATTTTACATATATACATATATATATATAGCTCTATATCTATACTCCTACATGTAAGTGTAGGTATATACACACAGTTGTGTGTATGTGTGTATATTAATATATGTATTAATATATATTAATATATATATTAATATATACACACATACGTACACACATATGTACATATATAAAATACGCACATGCATACATACAGGAATGTGTGCGTGGCGTATGTGTGTGTCCACATACGTACATACCCTATCTAGGATCATTGTAGAGGGGCCAGTCAGTAAAAACAGATAACTGCAAACAACCACCCTAATAATTATAAAACAAAAATGTATAAACTATTTTTAATTAAACAGATTGTTAATAATTTGTATCAAACAAAAGGAACACAGTCTCCTGTATTATATAGAAATTAGATTTATTGCATTTGATTATGTTTGTGCGACAGATGAAGAGTACCTGCCTGCTCATGACAGCTAACTTCTATGATGCAATTTTTTTTTTTTAAAGAAAAGTACTGGAAACAAATTGTTCAATTAATGCAGTTTTGTGGATACAACCTATGGTGAAACTTCCCAGCATGTGGCAGGGTTTTCCCGTCTGTTAAAACACTGCCCTACTTCAACTGGTTTGGAAGGAGGCTGGTTTCTCTGTCCTAAGTGTTTCAAACCCAGAAGACTCGGTTACCTTATTCTCTCTCTAGATTCAGAATCGCTGTGGTGTATTGTAAAAAGCTCACTACAAGAAAGATAAATCAATTTTCAGAAGTGAGCTAGAAGAAGATTTTGGTTGAATTTTAGCTTGGTTGAGTAGGAGTTTTTTCTATGTGAATTATTGTTATTGGTCTCCTATTTGCTCTGACGACATGTCCACAATAAAATACTATTTCCATGACAGCAGTAAATGGTAATCTCCATGCAACGTAAACTGTAGTTTCAGAACATGCATGTTATTTAAAAAAAATAAAAATATAAGGTGCCTTGAGAATGCTGGCAGTTTTACATTTGGAACATAGTGTGTGTGTGTATATATATATATATTTACATCAGAACTGCTCAACTTTACCTTACAAGCTTCAGATTTAGGAAAATATACAGTACTTTTGCATATAATGGTATATTCCTTGTAGCCCCTGAGTCAAGTATAGAGGATTTAAATACAAAAAAAAGGAAAAACAGCCATTAAAAGCACTTACAACTTTATGTGAAGTAGTAGTATAAAAGTATTATTTCCCAGGAAGACCAGGATCAGAAACATGCCTATGAAGACCCAAGATTCCTGCAGTGCTTAGTGAAGATTCTGGCAAGGAAGGGTGCCTAATTGGCTGGAGAGAAGTTTTACAATGCTGCGGGGGACACTCTACAGACTGGTCACGTTCTTCATTTAAAAAAGAAGCCAGGTTGTCTTCTGAGGCTGTGTTAAGATGCACTCCACTTGAGAGGGATTCTTTGGATTTAAGTTTTGATTTTTCAAGGTCTAGAAATTCAGGACACTGGAAGGAAGGAGAAGAAACAAGATAGTAATAATTAAATGAGTCTCTTCCAGGCTCTTGTTCTGCTCAAAATTAGCACATTCAGATGGTTGCTGGAAAACCATGTTTGAAAATGAAGCAGTGTACTGAAGTATTTTTACATGGTACTGCATTTGATTTAATGTAATTGAATGCAATTCCGTTGATTAATTGTAGAAGCCTGGATATCTTGTCCCCGCCTCAGACTTGCTCATATGCCATCAAGATATGCATATGAATAGCTCTTTCTGAAGGACTGAATATTCTCGAGACTCAATCTCGATGGATTTCAACATTCTTGAATTGGCAGTTTTGTTTCTGAACATAGCTCTGGAATTGCATCATTCTGAATATTATAACCATTTGGATTCCAGTCTCAGCACGCAGTTCTCCTTCACTTTTAAACTCAGAATTTGTGTGAAGTGTGAAGTGCGCCTGCTGATGTTTGCAGAGGGTGGCCATATTTCTGTTCAGACAGATATGTGTATGTGTTTTGTGCAGATATATGCACGGTGGGTTTACACTTCTGAAAACTACTGCTGTGCGTTTGCTGCCCTGATAATCTTTATGCATGCAAACGGATGCCTTCTGGATGTGTTGGACTTACTGTGCTCATATGTGTTCCAGCATACGCACGAGGAATCTGACACAGCCAAGCACGCTGGATTTACTAATCGTATGCTACATGACTGATTTGGGATTTCTAGACATGCAGAAGCCTGTTTGGAAATAATATGCCACATCTCTGCCCCAGCTGTTAAACTCCAGAAATCCCCCAAAAATTTGGAAAATCATCAAATTTTTCCTGAACAGAAGTGGGGTGGAAAACATGTATTGGGAAACGCAGGTATGTCACAGCTCTGTACGTTCATATTTCCAGCAGTAGCAAGGGACTGGACATAAGAATGGCTTTAGCCCTACCCACTTCCATATATGTTTACCCATCATGTTCCACCAGCTGGACTTGTCTGGCCTCTACCTTGAGGAAAACATAGTCATGGTGCTTCTCAGGACTTCATGAATGGGATCTATGGCAGAAGCACCCATGCAGGCAGGGCTGATGCTTGGAAAGTGTTTGTGGTTTACGCCCATGTCTAGTATTTGTAATTTCTGCTAACTTTTGTGAAGAGCGTGATAACTAAGTAAATCAGTCTGATTATAAGATTTTTTATGGATCTCTACAACCCTCACAGAAAATGTGGCCGCTGAAACTATGGTATCTAAGTCCACTGTGGAGGTGCTAGGTCAAAATAATAATTTCACATTCCTTAAACTAGTGAAGAAGCACCTAGATTGGTATGCATTTCTTCCATCATAAGCTAAAAAGATTAGCAAACCTCTTTTGATCTCATTGGACATGTACACACCTGAGATGAAGGACTGAAACTTCTGTCTGTCTTAATTGATGCTGCAGGCTGAAGCTTTTGTATCACCCGGATTGCTGACTGTTGATACTCCGCACCTACAGTCACCATGTTATAGGCAGGTGGAATGAGCGTTGACTGCCTTTGCAGAAGCTGCAGGATGGTTTGGATATCAGCAGTCATTTGGGATTCAAGCCTAGAGAAGTAACACAAAATCAGTCAACTCATGGTCAGGAATAGGTATATTTTAACATACTGATTACAGATGCATTCAAGAGGGACCTGCAGCTTGTTAATAAAGCAAACTATTGCTTGTTATGACATGACCATGTCTTAAATAGGAAAGAACAGAAGAGGGAGTACTGAGCCCTTCCAAAGCCTGCTGTCTCTCCCTTTCCTTTGCAGAACATATCTTGTTGCATGCTTGTCTCCGATCCTTTTTGCTACATTAAGAATGAGTTCATTACTGTCCCTTATGTTTGCAACAAAAAGTAACACAGGGGACCAGGTCTTCGGCTGAAATTGACCCTAATAAATGTACTCTCTTCATTGTAACTAAATTGATTTGTACTGGCTGAAGATGGGACGCTATTTCTGATGCATCTGACAATTAATTCTGACATTCCCAATGCTAACACAATGCACTGAAATAAGCAAAAAACCACATTTGTGTTTTTCCACAGTTAGAAAATGAAAGATGCTTTCAAGATCATTAAAAAAACCAGCCCAACTCTCTTTACTGTGAAAATCTATTCAGACTTATTCAGGCCTCAGAATTAATGTCAACATTTCTGATGTACAAATTTAGTAGCTTTTTTGTCTTTTTTTCCCTTTTCATAACTTTGTATATGACTTCTGAAACACTTGAGCTGCTTATGTTGTTCATACTTACAACTCCATAGCACTGAAATGATTTTCAAATGGTCTTGCCAAGATGCATGACAAACTCAGCAATAGGTAATGCCTATGGTGCCCCCCCAGCTGCTGGAAGGCTGCAGAACATGCTATGACAGACTGTAGTACAGATACACAGCCTCCTGTATTGCAACTCATCTTCTGACAGAGTCAACAAATCTTTGTCAGCAGCCTTTAATGTTGTGACTGTTACTACTTGGGCTCCCTACAGCAGCAGAACTGATCCTGTGTTGACAGATTTTTGCTTTCACCAGGTCCTTCACTGTTTGATATTATTTTTTATCATGTTGGAGTTGTCCATTGCCGGTGTCATTTATTTATAAAAGCATCTATGAAATTAATCTGAAAGGTATGACCAAAGGATATTTAGGATGCTGTTTCTTCCTTTATCGGGAGAAGCTGGTTCTGTGGCATCAGCTCTCATAAAGAAAGGCCCAAACCCGGATGTTATAGTCAATCATGCCCTACTCGCCCTCTCGTTCAGCTCCCTTGGGTTCTTTGCTACTTGCAAATTTGCTGATCTCACACAAGCATGGTGCTGATGCCACAGGGGAAAATACTGCAGCAGCAGCAGCATGCCACCATCCAGAGAGCTTCCATCTGCTAAACCTGGGCCTTAACATCTCAGTGAACAAAAGGGATTTAGCATTGGAGGACTTGCATCAACAATTGTCTTTGGCTTTGCATTAACTCTAAAATTGCTCCCTCCTTACTTTTTTAGCACTTGATGGGAGTTTCCTGGTACTTCAAATCAAAGAGTACCTCTGGTAGTCTTTATTCATCATCACTGCATATATAACTTCTCCCTCCTTTCTCCAAAATTTAGAACAAGTCCATGTCATGCCACCCAAGGATGAACAAACAGGAGAACCTTAGATGCTTGGCCCGCAGCCTCCATGAAATTCCAATTGCTTAAAGAGGAGAAACAGAGATAGCTCTAGGAACATATTCCTCATACAATGGCTTTCCAGCCTTCTATATCTATTTAATAATTTGAGTGTTATGCCAAGCCTCTAACTTGGCATGGAAAAGGTCAGGAAGAAGTGACCTTCTTTTTGAGTCCAGCAGGTCAGATCTGGCATAAGTAGGATAGAATACTGTCTTTTACACTCATAGAATACTTGGCGAGGCCCAAAATCCTGAAAGCATGAAAAGCTTTAAAAACATGAGAAGAGTTAAAGAATAAAATGATTTAATAAAATCCATAACAATTTAAATCTTAGTTTATCAGCAATAATGATATTTTCTCACTCAAAAAAATACTGAGAACTTGCATAAGAATTTGATAAAACTATGGGTAAATTTGAGCTAGAACTTCAGTTTCAAGAGCTTAAGATTTCAGGAAAAGAAATGTAACCAAAAGACTACACACTGTTGATGGGGAACATGCAACTGTTAGTTATGTGACATTTACAGTTACTTAGATTTTAAGTAACTCGACTTTACTGCAATTAGAAGTTACGGCAATTTAGGCTTATATGTTAAAAATGTCTTTTTAATGTACTATGTAGTATTCAGAAATAAAAAATACTATGGTTTGATTGGCTTATGGTAGATGAAGGAAGCAACATGCAGTTAACCTGGCTTTAAACTGATTACTAAAATATACAGCACAGAATGCCAATGAAGAGCTACTAAAGTATAATTAGGGCTGAGTGCGTGTCATAGTATTTGTCATGGAAAAATATTGAAAGTAATGGAATTGCAGAGCGAAAATAACAAAAAAGCCACAGACCTGAGCATAGGGCAATTTAAAATTAAATGAAATTACATGGTAAGTTATAGCGTAGGATGGATCAAAATTCAGTAACCATGTTTTTAAGATGCTATAAGCCATGCTGCTTAGCTGCCAGCAGAGTAGTATATCAGAGAGCAAAAGAGAGAAGGAAGAGACGTTACTAAGCAAAGGTAATAATGGATTCTGACAAAGAAAGCCTCTGTTTTCTGTTGTAACAGGTATAAGTATTTTGCCTTGGCGTACTCCCATGTCTGTCTTATTATAGACACAGTTGCAAAATAAGTTAATGCATCAAAAAGGGAATTTGTCTTTTTTAAACAAGGCAGCTGGTTTACTTTGGGTCTCCAGGAAAGAAAAAGTACTTCAGATACTGAAGATACAGAAAACTGTCATTTTGGGGACATGTAAATATCTAGGAATCGCTGTTAAGGGAACAGCATTCTAGGTGAGGCAAGATTTAAATTTAACAAGTTTAGGTGCCTCACTACAGCTTCTTCATTAAAAAGTTGGTCTCCTAAACAGTCAGTCGAGGAGAGAGGCTCTTCTGCAAGGCAATTCAGAGTGGTTAATGTGAGTACCTAGAGGTAAGTGACATGAATATTCTGGCAATGAATCAAAAATTCAGTACTCAGCATTCCCAGAATAAGTTTTTCCAAGAATCTGGAAGACTGAACTTAGGTGGTATTTAGGCTCCCCAGAATACATATAGACAATAAAGTGATACTCCCATCAAGCATATTTTTGTACTTTTGAGCTTCTGAAGATCTGAATGCTTTTGGAAACTTCCTGTGCAAATTCGTTGCTCCTGTAGTGTCATTAATATCACTTGTATTATGTACTTTCACACATATCTTTTTTTTGGTCATATCTCTGTTTTTACCTGTTGAGTTGTTCTTGAAGTAAATCTAATCGATTCTCCACTTCCCCATATATAAAGTCACTTTCAGTTTCACAGGTGCCCCATGTAACATGGGGTAGTGCTGACTGAGTTGGGGAGTCCTGGTACTCCTGGATGTTCTCCTGCTCCCAGTCTCTTTTATCAGTGGTATCTGATGAAAAACAAACAATATAAAAGTATAGTTTCATATACATACTGTCAGAGAGGGGTTGGCACCCCTCAAGCATCCCACTTACTAGTATTTCTCAAAACCTTGAAAATCAAATTGGTATATGCTGGCACACTGCCTGAACAACTCTGTTCCTTCAGCTCATACTGCTTGCAAAGGGATACTGGTTATTATTTTCAAAAAGGAAATTGATTTTCATTGATGTAGCTTTTAGCATCACTAGTCTCCAACCCAACCCTTACATCGTAGTGTAAAGCATGCCTCAGAGACTCTTACAGTACTGTGGGGTGAAAGGTGCCAGTTCATTTTGTTTAATAATTTGTGAATCCTAAAAGAATGAAATATTCAGCATTGCTGGGTCAGTCAGAGATCACTTTAATATTAAACAAAGCTTCACAGTAAATAATAATTATTATTTTTTTCTTTTTCTTTTTTCCTGTTTGAACTACAGGTAAAACTTTGGATTAAGATAGAGAAAATAAATTTAATTTAAGCTAAAAAAGGCCCAATTGCATAATTATGATCTTACTTCAGAGTTTCAGCTAGCTAGCTGAATTTAGTTCCCCTTCTAATCCTTATATATTGTATATACAATATATACAATATATAGTATATACACTGTATAAAGTATATAAAAACATACTCTTTATACGATTCATTTATATTTATTTATTTATCTCCAGCCCTTTGTAAAAAAAAAGATGATGACTACTCCAGGCCCCACCCTGTACCTGCTGTGCCCAAATTCCATCCCTCTTGTCCCTCCCAATTCTTGGATCTCTGTGATCAAACACTGCACCTTACCATCCAAACAGAACTCAGGGGCATTCCTTCCTTTTGCTTGGATTTCTGGTTTGAGCTATTTCTCCTTCCTCTTTCAATTTGCTTAATTTACACCTCTGTGCATTTATTAATTAGTTTACATTCCTGGCTCTAGGCTGTTTCTCCTGTTCACCAAGCTGGTGAAAGGTTACAAATCATTTATCATGGGATATATTAGTTGCACATACCCCTATCTGATATAGAATGAAGATCTTGCTGTGAGCTTTGCAGAGACTACACGTGACATATTTAGGACGAACAGTGCTTTTTCTACATCTACCCTCCCGCCTCAAGCCTTTGTTACTTTGAGTGAATCTGTTGTCACACAGACAGTCAAAAATTGCTCAGTACCACTCAGATTCTCCTCTGCTGGGATAAAAGAGGCTGTTAAAACTTTAACACCTGTTCAGTACAACTCCCATTAGGGTTGTATTTGTAATTGTTTAACTGCATGAAGTTACAGAATGTATGAAAAGTTCTTACTACACTCAGGCTGCTGCTTCAACATACAGCTGGACAAAATCCTTGACTGCTTATAAAGCGTCAGCCTCTGTTGTATGAGCAGTTGGATTTCAATCCCACATCCCCCAGTAGTCCCTGAATGGTTTGCTCAGAGCTTCTCCTAACACTTCTCTTGGCACTGCATGCTGATAACTCAGCATAGGTTACATTCGTTTCACACTTGCGAAATTTTTCTAAGCAACCATAGCAGCCAGAGCCATGTTTCAAAGAAAAGAGAAAAAAATACAGTGTGGGTGACATGTGAGAGGTTTGTCCAAATGCTATTAGCTAATCCTTTTCAAACACATCTTTGAGCAGTGTTGCTCTAAGTAAAGAAATGAAGAAAAAAAAAAAATCCTGTTCAGATTTAGTATTTCAAGTAGATTTAGCCAGGAAGGGGAGCTCTCACTACATGACTCCAAGTGGAGGAGGAGACTTTCTTCTCTTTTTTACCAGAGAAAGGTGCTTACTGCATTATCTGATCTTTGGTTAGCAGGTGGTAGAAGGTGTTCTGGAGTTGTAGGGAGTGTTTGAATTTCATGTGACATGACCTATAACTGATTTTATGCACTGAACAGAAGGAAGGGGAAAGAGATTTCATCTTGGCTACACAGAAACCTGTTCAGCTTCTCAGCCACATAAGCCAACAGAAGGAAAGAGGAAAACAGTGTCAGAGAAACATGTAATTTGGTTTTAGCAGGCACACATGGCACAATTTGCAGTGTCCAAGGAAGTTGGAAAGTTCTCAGCAAAGTGAAAGGAGCAGACTGACAAGTTCAGGGGCAAAATTTTAAACTGTGGTTGTGGGTGCAATGGATGTTGTAAATCCAGTGGACTTACTTTTAAGCAGTGAATTTCAGGAGTAGAAACTAAAAATACAGGCCATACATTTTACTGCTTTTTAATGTCCTGTAAAAACCAAGTTGTTTGTTATTTTACACAATAAATCATTCAACAAAATCACATATTTTTCAATGTCGTAGATTATCCCAGGGAAATCACAGCTGGTTTTGGTCCCAGAATATGTATTTTTAGACTATTACAATAAACATTTAATTTGTGACAAAGCAAATGAATTGGCACTCAAATCATAAAATAAGTTCATACACTATAAGCAAGTTAATACACTATAAGATACAGTATTGTACTGTTCTAAGCAACTTTTTAGGTACTTCCACATACGTGAGTAACCCCAGAAAAGCCCAACAGCAGTTACAACTTTATAACCAGCTATGGTCTTCCAGGGCTTGAAGAATCCTAGACTGAGAACTAACTAAATAAATGTATAACTTGGTTCACTTGAACAATTCAAGAATCAGTCTTACAGTCCAAATAACGACCAACTGAAAATAGAAAAAAACATTTTTCTGCAATATATAGATTACCAGCTACAGAAAAATTATCAGGTCTTCTCAAAAGAGCCATGTGTTTTAAAATTAAGAATTGCATTTTAGGATTATGAGAGAGAACTTTATGCAGTTTCTGCCCACATTATCCAATACATTATTAACAGACTTTCCATTCATTGACAGTAATAACCAAAGCTTAAAACAAAACTAAAGATAATTAAATATGTATCAGTCACAGTGGTAATGAATTGCGGTAGCTTTATACAAGTGCATTTGTATTCAAGATTTATAAAGTACCATAATATATGAGGATTATAAACATACATACATACAAGCAGAGTTTATTTCAAAATGTCATTATGTTTATAACTACTATTATGGTAAGTTATAATCAATCTCTAATTAATAGCAGGAGTAAGAATTTAGTTTAAAACATGTATCAATCAAAGCTGATCTTATTTTATTGACCTTGAAGTTTTTATGGAAATTGCAAGGAAGGTAATGATCTTTCACGCACATTACCAGAAGTGCTAGATCACAAAGTGGAAAAAAGAATGTGGTCTTAATCAAAATATGTAACCTTTAGATAAGCTAAATTTAGCTCAAATAAAATCTGCAATAGGTTGCCTTGGAAAACGTTGCTATAGCTGCAAGGACACGTTTCTGGCTATTGGTAGGGGAAAGGTAAGCTTTCAAATTGCAGTATGTATGCAACAAGTTTATGTGGTGCAGATTTATATAGTACTAACCTGAGGAGACCAGACTTCACATATTCATACCATTGAAATGTAAAGAATACATTGCTTGGCCTGATTAATCATTAGGATTGTTTAAAACTATAGCCTAAAAGCCTAAAGTTTCTTGAATGATGGTTAAATGGTCAAATTGCCTAATTTCCATTGCAAATGGAAACAAACTGCTGGGGAAAACGGCATTAAACAGTAAATATGTAATTCTTCCCTGCAGACCAAAACAATTACAAATGAACTTTCAGCAATATTTAAATTGTATCCGGGTCTTTTCATTAATTTCCCTTCACATCACTGAGAAAATTAATATTTTAGTATATTAGATGTAATTTTAATTATGTGATTTAACTCTATGTAAAATTAACTGAGATTGCTTAATAGTTTTAGATCATTTGTCATCTACAAAAGGCCAAATCTTTGTTCTTGTGTTTTACTTATGGAAGTCAGGATTTGGGCTGTGTGTCTTTTAACCAACATGTGCAGCAAAATGGGATAGCATTCTTTCAAGCTATTATGATTTTTTTTCACTTAATTTTAGTTGTGCCTTGTCAATACAGAGAATGAAACTAGCTACCTGAAAATATACTTTTTTGTGCATGTGCAACCATCACTAGGTTTATCTAGCTCTCATTATCTAAGATTTTTTCCTGTTGCCAAACCCTGGCATATCAAACACCCTTTGAGAGATTCTTTACTGCTTTGAGCGCAGTTTCCATCCATGGGCACTCAATGAAGTCCAGTACAAGTTGGCAATTTTAAAGAGTTTGTTTAAATGAATTTCCTAAGGAAGTTCAGTTACAAGATAATTTATTAACAAAGCCTGGAATAGCCTTTTGGAGGTTCTGTAATCCAGTCCCACAGCCAGTGTATTAAGCTACATTAATCCTCTTGAGAAATAATAATTTTGATCTAAAATATTTTTTCTTGTTAACCTTTCAGGAAACACAAAAGTAAATATTATGTAAAGAATCAATAGAACCATTCAGAAAATGATTTTTGATAATTAGACTAAAAAAGATGTCTACTCCAAATTTACAAAATAGCATCAGCTAGATTACCTTTGCAAGAATTGCTTCTTTTGTCAATAAGAATTTCTTCTGTGGCATGAACCATTTCTTCAAAGTCCACCTCTGCGGTTTTCTCTGTTACAGATGGATAATCAGCTATCCCAGAGAACAGGGGCTTTTGCTCATCTTCAATGGAGGACACAAAAGATGATGACCCATTTTTTTTCTCCTCGAAGTGTTTCTTAATAGATTGATAGTATCTGGTGGCGTCCCCTGAGGGTTCGGGATCACTCTGATCATCCTCTTTGAAATAATCTGTTAAATAGAGAGAATTGTGAACAATAATATGCAGTTCATGAAATTGTGTTCTAGTTTATTCTAGTCTGAGGATGGAGATGATTATTGTATCAGTTAGGAAGGTCACTGTCTATTAGAATAAATTCGATTCCTGTATCAGAGGAGATTTGTATCTCTTTTGAAGTCCTGGAAGGCATTTGCGTGTATGTAGTAAGGATTCGTAGTCCCTAAACCATAACTCATGATGCAAAAAGTTGCTTATATCAAAACAGCAAAGGTTTTATCCAACACAGCCCTCCTGTTTACTCACGTTTTTTCCGTGAGGATGAGATTTGAGAAAGTCTTATATTCCAAGGTTTTTAAAAATTAATTATTTCATTCCCTCTTCCAATTTCTCATGGTTTTGGGCATTTCTCACAGTCTTGACAGGCTAATAGTCATGGATGTCAGACTTAGTAGCAGAACTACCCATTTAAGTTATGCCCACATAAGAGCATCTTTGCAGATTATTCTTTTCCCAGAAAAGGCAAATGTATTAATCAACCACTCAACCTCAAAATGTCTGGGCCCACCTAAACAGAGAGCATATTTCTCCATGCTCATTACTGTCAAACCTATATTAAGGATAGATATGGTAGAGAGAAACCCTACTGGTACAAAAAGAAGGGAGTTCCTTGTCTGTCTTTGTGGGATCATCTCAAAACAACTTTCCAAAGCAGCCCAGATTCCTTAGCCTTTAGGATTAATTGCAATTCTCTGAACATCCAATCTTTTGAATAAGAAAAGTACACAACATGCTGTGGTATATATGGTAGCAGAGTACCAAATCAAGTTGAGAAAGAATCTTTCATTAATCACATTCAAGGTCTGCAGTGAGGAACAGCAGATTCAGTGCTCTTAAGAAGTGGCAAATAAAACTAGATTCAAAGCAGATGCCTTTAAAAACACATTGTAAAAATTAAATAGGATTTAAACCCAAGAACGATCATTTATGAATATGGAGAACTCCTGATCTCTTTTCAGCATAAACTTGATGCTAATTTCCAATTCAATATTTGGTCTTACCTATTTTTAACTGAAATGTCAAGATAATTCCAGTCCTGCTACTTATTTAAAACACATTTTAGCAGGGTAGTCTCAACAACATATAAATACTGTAACTAGTTTGCATTAACTTCCTGGGGAGACAGCATGATTTCCCATCTGCTTTGTGCTAATTACTAATCAACATAGCTCTGGAATGTCTGTAGTCTTTACAGCCTACAGCAGTGGTTAATACAACATTTAGTATATTCCCCAGGTTTCTTTGTTTTCTGGTCAGTATAAGGAAATGAAACTGTGGCCTCATCAAATCCTCTTTATCTGCACATAAAGAGAATGCAATATCTGTACAGAGCACTCTGCAGGAGTCCGGACATCTGTAAGCAGTGAGGGCAGGTAATGGTGAACAAAATGAAACCAGTACCAAAGCAGGCCTCCTATAACTGTACCCTCTAGAGCCTCCAAGGGCAATTAACACAGCCCTGGACTGAAGTGACTTTATTTGGCTTCTGTTAAGCAGGATTACTAGCTATAAGTAATACTGGTGAAACTCTGATACTGTGAAGGCATCAACACAAATGCAAATGGACTAGCAGTGTAATGTTCTTGGGGGATGCTCAGACTGGAGAGTCAAGTACCATGTTCTCTACAATCCCATCTCCAAAATAATACAAAACCAAAAGAAAGCTTCATAAGAAAATTCTGATGTAGGTGTCTACCATGGCTTTTCTTGTGGGAATATATGGTGAAATACATACAGACACGCTACAGTAAATTGTCTTAATTACTTACTGCTTGAATGACTTCAACCTGTGAAAAAGACCTTCTAATGAAAGCTTGAAATTGCCATTTTTTAGGGTAATTTTTTATGTGCGTGGGATTTTGTGCACTAACGGTAGCTGTAATGAGCACCCTGTGGAATACAAATCAGTCAGTGGACTAATTTTAAGAGGTGGTCATTGAGACTAATGAAAAAAATTGTATAGCAGCTGAAGTATAGCAGACTGTCTTATCTGTCATATTTGTAGAATACTAAAATACCTAGAAACCAGAAGCCAGATCCTGCAAACAATTACACTGCTGTAAAACCAGGGTAATTCAATCGATATCCCTGCATTTAGTCTCCATCCATATCAGAACAACAGAACATATTCTTTTCCAAATGCTGTCCAGGTATAATGAACTCAGTGACATTAGAAGGAAAGCTGAGATCTGTTGAATGTAGGGTCCCGCCTACACTGAAATCAGGGACGATTTGTTCATCAGCTGATCTATTTCAAAATATGCATCTTTGGCTTTACTGCCGTTGCTTTATCTGCTAGCCATCTGGCTACATTCAGAGAGTCAAAATTTGTTTTCCTTTTAAAAGACTCTTATTTAATGCTAAAGATTCTTCTGTCTGGAGAATAATCCTGTGATACTCTGCACCTAGAGTAGGAATTAAAATGGAAACTGCATTTTTTATTTGGCTCTTCAGGACCTGATGACGGTGCAAGATCTGTACCGCAGTTCAACAGCTTAGCAGTGCCTCTGTAGCTCAGTGGAAATATGTTACAAATAATATCTAGGTAGTGCTTTATTCAGAGTGTGAATTTCTCCAATTTTTCCTTCCTTTTCTAATGAAATCCAGTCATTGGTTTGGAATGAATTTTCCAGAAGAGAAGAGTTTTCTATCTGTGTATGCGTATGTATGGATAAGTTCACTTTCTATCATACAGACTCCAGGTTTCAAAAGGTTTCTCTTCTCTTTTCTCTTTCGTTTCCAAAATAAATGTAATCGTTAACCATCCCCCCTCATCCTAGTACTTCCTCCTTCCTTTTCCCGTAAGCCAAGTTTCACTCTCTAATTCTGATTGCTAGAAACTATGTTTTGCTGAAGATGATTATTTTGTAACTTCCTGCTTTACCAAACATGCACAAACATCATTTACTCTTTTTATGGGACTCATTTTAGCCTGTTATACATTTTGGGTGCCTGCCAAGTTTACAGGCAATGTCCTCTGACATTTGCTGTCTGGAAATTCCAAAATCTTCATAGTAATTGTCAGAAGGTTTGTGCCCTGCTTTTCGCACTTGCACTGGCAAAGGAAGGGAAGAAACAAAGTTGTCACGAGGGTAATGAAATATACCTATGACAAAGACTCACAGAAATACTGGCATAAAATCCAGGTTGGTGGGATGGTTACCAGAGATCAAACAAGTTTTTTTTTCTGTGCCATAGTCAGCCTGTAGTATTGAAGCTTTGCATTATTCCGACAGTGGCAGTCTGCATGATCTAGACATATTTTCTCTTAACGTATTACTCTGCTGCAAACAATATTGGTGAAAGTGTCAGTAATATATTACATGTGGAGCAGCATTGTTTAATATTACTGTAATTTCATTAACTGGAATTTGTCATACTTAATCAGGCTAGCTATGTAGCCTAGTGTTTCAGAAGGTGGCAAATTTTTACTCCCATTTTCAGCCATCCAATAAAAAGTCCCATACTACGCCTAGACAAATTCAATTTTGTGCAGGAAATGAGGTGAATGACTTCCTCACCCCCACAGAAAGCAATTTATATCCCAAACCATAAAACAGATAATCTTATCATTAACATGATCTGCATAACTATAAATCTGTTCAGCAGATGTGACATCTTCCTTTTCCTTTGAAAAAAACTACTATATTATTTTACGCTACACCAAGTATGTCCCTTGGTAAGGAGAAATGCACACTGTGACTTGGAAGGAGGGATGGCTGACTGCTCAAAAGGTCTGCAGATCTTCAGATTCCCAGCAAGTATTTTGGTTCAACTGTTATTATGTCTTTCTTATGTGATATTCACGAATATTCCTGTGGTGGTCAATCTGTCTTTCCTACATATGAACAAAATATTTGCTAGCCATCACAACTATTTGTTATCTGTTCTTTAATTTTAAAATGTCAGTTACCTTTCAGAGAGCAGAAAAATGCCTTATGTACCCACCCATGCACCATGGGCAACAAATATTTGGAATGAAAAGTCAGTGACCAAGCATTTCAGATAGTATGTTAAATACAATACCACAAACAGGGTTGAAAAAGTGCAAAATCTCAAAGACGTCAAAAAATCAAAAGCTGTTGATGCATAATTTGAACACTGATGTTCAAACCATGCCTATGTTTTCCACCATATAGATGGGGAGCAGCATAAAATCAGTCAGGTAAAATGGTAATCCTAATTCCTGCAATCACTGCTTTTCACTTAGTGGTGTAAGAACAATATAATCGATACATAATATTTATGTAATATCAAAAATTACGGGTGCTGTGGAGCAGGACCAATATATAATGAGGGGTGATTCCAGAGAAGTCTACTCAAGATGTATGCAGGCTAAACTACTCTATAGAATGCCAATCAGGGACTTTAGGGTTATTAAACTGCTAATTAAAATGCTCATAATTCTTCTTCCTTGCTGTTTGTTTCATACTTGGTTGAATGTGACTGGTATGGAGTACATTGCTAAATATAACTGAGTGCCTTCTGATAGACTAGGTAATGGAAGATACCAAAAAGGAGGAAGCTGACTGCTTGTGAACAGGAAAATGAAAAGCAACCCAGCATCTGGTCATTCAGTAGATAACTGTTGCTGTGGTGAAGATATAACTTTTTGCCATATTTTTCATATATCTAAGAATAAAAGATAAAAGTTAATTTGTATTCCTTTAAGATATATTATTATAACAATGAAATTCACATGTAAGATGTCTGACAGTTTTGTTCCCATTGCCATCCTTTCTTTGACCTGGGTCTTTCAGATTGGGTCTCTTAACCCAATCTGCAATTAATATTTTTACTTGAAAATTACGTTCATACAGGACCTTCCAATGACAGACTTCAGAATGGATTTTTAATTCACAAGTTCTATTAACTCTTTATTGCTTAATTTTAGTGAATTTAAAATCTTTAGAGAGAAAACTGTATTGATTTGCAAACAGTCTTACAAGAAACAGTATGAATAACTTTAGTGGATTTATTTTCTACTGGGAGAAGGACATGATCCCCACAATCTTTACAAATGCATGCCAAGCAATAGATAAAATTCTGGACTTCATTTTTTATGCAACATTTGAAATGAGAGCTACTCCACCTTTGCTACCGGAAAATTTGGCTGAAAACTGATTTTGGCCTTGCCTATAGAGATATTTAACCCTTCACAAACATCAGAAAGTACTAAAACTTACCCTGAATTCACTTAAACAAACCTAAGACATTTATAAATCTTGAATTTTAGTGCTTGAGCTCTTGTCTTTCAGAATCAACTTGGCCTACACTCAGCCTCAGAGTCCTGATGCTGCATATCGTGACATCTGGATGTTTGTCAAAACCAGCCTCAACTCATGTCCTGACAAGGAACATGTCCCGGGAAAGGTCATCTGACAGTCCATTCCAGAAGATGAGCAACTTGAACAAAGCACTTTATCATTTTTCAGCTGAAGAGAAATTTGTCCGTTGTCAGGACAGTCTTCTATTGCCGTCCTGATCATCTCAGGTCATGACTGGTGATCAGGGAAACTGAGAAGTGCTGCCTTCATAAACATTTTTGAGTGCCTGCTGAAAGCATAGCTTGCTCCAACATCTGCACATTACCAATACATCCCTGAGGACAAAATAGTACAGAAAAAAGCAAAAACTTTTAAGGAAAGTTTAATCATAAAGTCCTTATAACTAATAACTTGAAGTGATAAGAAATCATAAATTAGTATCTCTAGAGGTATTTCTTGCTCCTTGGTGAAACATCATTAATGGTTATAGCACTGTTCAAGTTAACAGAATGTCTAATTATTAGTACTAGAAAAATTATCTACTTTTTGGATGGGTTTTAATGCATGAAAACTGTATGGAAAAATCACAAACTTAGTGTGCATGAAAAAAGAAAAGTAGTTTGAATGCTGTGCAAAATGTCTATTGGATAGCCTGAGAAGTTCAGATCTAAATATTTTCCAAATGATCTCAGCTGAAAAAAATAGAAATCGTTACGGTCAGGAGAAGTAGTTGGTCCTAAAGCTCTGAAAACAAACTGTACTGTTAAAATCTGCAGTGCACTTTGTATAGCAAGGGTCTCTGAACAGGAAAACTATTTATATATCACATACAGTAATAACGCTTAAGACAGTGAGAACATTATCATAAAGGCTGCCTTTCATATACACTTTATTTGCTTCTGTTAATCTAAACAATCACGTAGTATTCTGACGGTTAGTTGCACTAGAATTCACTTTAAAAAGTGGAAAGTTACATTTGCAGCTTTTTAGTTATAATTAGAGGAAGTATTAAGCACACAGTGCCTACTCAGTGATAAAGATATTTCTTCACGTTTGAGGACCACAGGATTATAAATTTTAGAAATAAAAAAGAACAATATAATGAACCCTGAAGTCATCACATATTCATTAATAATTCAATTTAGCAACAGTGCCAGTTTTTTACGATAAGATGAGGGCTGGCTACATTACTACAATTTTTCCTTCTGTGAACATCATATACAGTTATGCCCTTCTACAGCCTAATATCCAGCAGAACTTAGGTGAAACAAAGAACAAGTGAAAATAGATTCTTTCCATCAGAGATTTTTTGGCTTAAAAATGATCTTTTGAAACAGATATATTTATATCAAAGCTTGGCCAGTTTCAGAACATGGCAGAGACAAGAGTTCTTAAAGGTGCACCTACATTTCTTGAGACATTTCTTAAGCTGGTAGAAAGAATTTATCTAGTTCCACCAGGCACATGGATTTGTGTATCTATAAGTCCTTGTTCAGCACCTTGGTACAGTAGATGTCTGTAGACCTGTCAGACCTCAAAATATGAAACAATGCCAAAGACTTACAATGGCTCCTGAAACCTGGGATGAGGAAATCCTTATATTCTTGAGCACACGTTTGTTTTCCTCCTTCTTCTTCACTTCTACTCATTATATTTCCCTTCAAATTTCCCACATATCTTTAGGACCCCCTACTTACAACATGTACTGTCAGATATGTGTGTGGTATTTGACTAACACTAAGGAAAAAGGATGTATGTCTAGAAACTGATGCAGGAAGATTCCTATTCCTAGGAAAAGTAGGTTATTGGTGGTATTTTAGGAAAGTTAAAACATTTTCTCCTCTCAGTAGTAAAGGTCTTAAGGTTTAAAGTTCTTATTTTTCTGTGACTGTTTTTAAGGATAGAAGATTCCTTTAATTCCAATTTCATTCATAATTTGGGAACTCCTAAGTCTTCACTGGGGAACCTAAAGATACAAACTAGCAAAATTCCATCGGTATTTTGCTGTAAGGTTCCAGTAGGTTGGATAGTGGTGGTGGAGGAAATGAACTGTACTGGAGAGAGCTGTTTGAATTATTACTCTGTCTCAGTGCTGCTTGTGAGAGTTTGGCAAGTTAGTATGTCCTTTGCTGTGTTTCCTCTCTGAGCTATGAAGGTTTGGATGATTCTGGAAATAAAAAGCCAGCAGAAGATACTGAAACATCCCCCCACTATCCTGAACTAAAGACTGGGTAACTTTTCCATAAGGATCCATGTTCCTTTTTTAAAATCGACTAAGAAACGAGCTAGTTTTGAATAACTGAATTTGAGACACATTTAAAAAAGCCAAGAATTTAAAGGTTGAAGTGAGTATGCAATCCTTCATTTATTCTTTTATGCCATTTTTAGTAGAATGAGATAAGTTAGGGACGGAGTGACAGCCTTATCTCTGAATTTTCTTTGCTCTGTCTGGCTTTGTATCAACTTTAATGCTAATCAGATAATAATAGAAGGACAATTCTTGATTTATACTTCAGGAAATAATACTATACTTAAAAAATCGGAAACAAAGAAGTATAAACATGCATCTCAGAAGGGATTCAGAGCCAAGGCCAAAGCAGCTCTCCTATCAAGTTTAGAATTTTCTTTTATAAGGAATTCAGCTTTCACTGTAGTACTACTATTACTTTTTTTTTCAAAGGATGGCTATGGGTATGTGTGACTACATACAACATTTCAATCAGATCTGGCCTCTGGAAACAGCCTCTCTGGGAGCAACTCCTGGAAACAAGACTCTTCTGTGGAAGCTCCCTGAGGTGGCTCCTAGGCACTGTGGTAAGAGCAATAACAATAACAGGAGCAGATGGAAAACTGCAGTGATGGGCTCTCTGATGACCGTATACTTTTTGTTAGGGGTTTCATGCCGAACGTAAGATTTTGGGGACATGAGGTCTTGCTTCAAGCCATATGCTGCCTGCCAAGATATTAGTTGTTTCCTGGTCATTTAACCACCTAACACTCTGGCTGAATATTAGAAACTCTTTTCTAATTAAGCCCAAGTGAACTTCATCAGCATAATACAAATCGTTTAACACAGTTAAGTAAGAGCTTCAATTTTTGTCCGGATTCTTACCCTACTTTCTTGCTGGGGACACAGCATAGCGCTTGGCTGAGTCATCTATTCAAAAAGTAAGCATTTAAATAAATAAACTGGGGGAAGGGGGCAAGAACGGGAGAGAGCAGGGGCAGGGGAGTGTTTCCCCATTCTCCCGGTACTGCTTCACCTCATACTTTTAGGCAGGAGAATCAGCTCCTGAAAGATTTCCTTGTCTTCTATATTGCCAGCCATGGCCTCTGGATACCTTGTGTAATAAAGCTATATTAATACGGCTTGGCTTCTTAGCCTGGTTAGTACCTACAAGCACTGCAAACTTAAGGTAGCTATACTAATCAAGATTCAATTAGAAGTTTATTAGAGCTCTGGCTTCTGTGCTTACTTTGAGAATAGATCAGTAGATACTTTTGGAAAAGTCTGGTCCAGAAGCATAACTCTTCAAATGAAAATTAAGTACTATATATGTTTACTTAGTTAACAATATGTTAAAAATAAATCACTGCAAAATGCATTTTATATCCCTCTTGATTGTTACAGTCTGTGTCAACATGGGCAAGTGCCTGCAATAATTATGTAACAAGATTTTGTAAGAACTTTCTTTTGTGGCCTCTTAAAATCACATCCATAGAAATAAAATTCCTTGTTAAGAGTTCCCTGGGCCAGCTGACAAGATTAAAGATTAAGTATCGCCAGCAACCTGAATCGCTGGTTACTAATTTAACAGTATAACTCCATTGGAGTTCTTACCATCCTCTCAGCTAGAGTCCATGGAATGATGTTCTTGTTTTTGGATCACAGCTAAAAATCCAGAATAAGGATTTATTTCAGTAAGGTCTTCATTGTGTTCCCAGTTAGTATGTCCATGCTGGTTTATTTAGCCAGTATTTTAATTACCCTGGATATGATGGAAAGATTTCATATGCCCTGTCAAAAGAACAAAGGGCGGCTATGATTTGGCTATGTAACAAGTGCATTTTTAGCCCAAAATCAGCTTTCTCCTTGGAAAGGATTTCATACCTTGTGCTGGTTTTGGCTGGGATAGAGTTAATTTTCTTCACAGAAGCTAGTATGAGGCTATGTTCTGGATTTGTGTGGAAAACAGTGTTGATAATACAGGGATGCTTTCGTTACTGCTGAGCAGTGCTGACACAGAGTCAAGGCCTTTTCTGCTTCTCACCCCACCCCACCAGCGAGCAGGCTGGGGGTGTACAAGAAGCTGGGAGGGGACACAGCTGGGACAGCTGACCCCAACTGACCAAAGGGACATTCCACACCATGTGACATCATGCTCAGCATATAAAGCTGGGGGAAGAAGAAGGAAAGGGGGGACGTTCAGAGTGATGGCGTTTGTCTTCCCAAGTAACCGTTACGCGTGATGGAGCCCTGCTTTCCTGGAGATGAGATGCCTCAACACCTGCCTGCCGATGGGAAGGAGCGAATGAATTCCTTGTTTTGCTTTGCTTGCATGCACAGCTTTTGCTTTACCTATTAACCTGTCTTTATCTCAACTCACAAGTTTTCTCACTTTTACTCTTCCGATTCTCTCCCCCATCCCACCCGGGGGGGAGTCACCGAGCGGCTGTGTGATGCTTAGGTGCTGGCTGGGGTTAAACAACGACATACCTGATTGCTTCTAGGGCTTCAAGAAAATTATGTGTGAGTACCCAGAACAGGTCCAGAATTTTGACAGCCTTCAGCTAAGGGTTACATGAGTTAAAGTTAAATGCAAAGAATATCTTTTAATGAGAATAACTGAAGACTGAACAGTCCCAAGAAGGTTAAGATTTTAGAGCCAACATTAACAAAAAGTTAAACAAGATGCTAGCAAAAGTAATAATGCTTGAACTGCAGAAAATTCTCTTCAAAGCCTCAAGTTTTCAAGCTCTCAGTGAGCTTACTTACATTCTGCCTGTAACTTTTGCATTTTTCACCTGTATGTTTGGATTTCATATTGATCTAACCAACTCTAGTGATGCCCCATTCAGCATGGGATAATAGATCTGCACTCAGAAGTAGCAGAGCGAAAGAAACTTCTTGCCCCTATGTATTTCCCTTGAAATTAGCTAACTCACACAGAACTGCTAGAGGAAAATGAGAAATGGGCAAGAAAGGATTGTGTTCTGCAGTGCTAAAAGAGACAACTGAATGTAGATGGAGCAGCTCATTGTCCCTCAGTTTTCAGCAGGAGACTAACTTGCCAACCCAGCTGAGAGCTTTGTTTGGAACTGCCAGGCAGGAATACTGCTTATTTTAAGCTGTCATGGAGCGAGTTTCTTGGCTGACTGTCAAGCATCTATGGCAACTGGCTAAGGCTGCACCTGCACCTGTGCAAGGAATATCATCCATTATTCTGAAAGACCTGCAATGAATTTCTTTTGGGTGAGAGCAAGAATAAGCTGCTATGTAGTCTAAGTGTTAATTTTTGCATGGGACCTCTTGTGGTATTGCAGTCCTTTCTGGAAACCAGAGAACAAGCTGGTCCCTCAAGCAGCCTTGTACCCTTTAAAATCACATTATGGCAGAGCTCAATATACTAGCTAAGATCAATTTTTGCTGACACAGGTAAGAAATGGTGGAAATATGTATAGGTGGAGCGAGAAGGTCTTGCGTGGAATTGGAAAGGTAGTGGTACTAACTGCAGATGCATAACAGAGATCTGTGTTGATTTTGTTTAACCCCTGATAAAACTCGTGCAGGAAGAGTTACCATAGCAACAAGGTCCAAATCAGACTAGCATGAACTAAATAAAGGCTGAGATAACACAATCCCATTTTTAGCACTCCAAAAGGGAGAAAATCGCTGATGATCACACTAAAGATGGAAACAATACAGTGTCAAGCTGCACAATACGCTAGTAGGTCAACAGCTGAAAGTAAAGAATGGCAGCAAGAAGACGATTTCATGAGCAACCCCCCCCCCCGCCCCAATTACAAATCAATAAGAATTTAGTGAGATGTAAAATATCAAAATATAAAAGTGAGAATGCTGGGTGTCTCTATCCTGTTCAAAGTGTAGTTCTGAAATCAAAATATGATTGTTAAAAGTCATCATACAACACATATTTTTTATCTGTAAGAGTACTGTGACCAGAAATGCATTTGCCAGCTGTGTGTTCAGGAACTCTGCCTTTTCTACTCCAGTTCTTCTGAGGCACTCTGCAGGATCATCCCCAAATATTTATCATTATAGACTAACTATGTTGGATCAAAATATGATGCCACTCCCTCCTATATGTAAAGTGTTGAAATCAATAGAATATTACTTTACAAGCCAGTAGTAACCTCTAGTACTCTACAACCTCATACAGGATGCAGGATGGGCCACAGAAAAGTGTCATTGAAGGTCTATGACTACGAGGTGTCTGCTGCAGCTATGGCAACATATAGAGAATCTGAACAGGGACCAGAGAGGGGCAGTAAGCCAATGGGCCAAAAGTATACTCAGTTCTTGGCAAAGGACTCTTATGATTGCATCTTCTCCTCAGGTGGAATTCCAATGTACTGCACTTCTGTCTAACTCAGACATTACCATACACTCTACAGTCATTACCAGATACTATACAGTCATTACCTGACATTACAGTCATTGTCTCTTGTTCCCCAATGGTGCAAGTTTTTTTTTTTCAAAGACAAAACTGTGGGAAATTATATTCTTTCAAAAGTAATGCAAATAAATGCCTCCAACTGGATGTTCAGTGTAATCTACTGGGCAAGAACCATAAAAGCCTAGGGGTCTTGGTACCACATTGACACCTGAGGAGCCTATTTGTAATTCTGCAGCAGGCACAACATGAAAGATCACTTCCATCTTGTCTAGGTGGCAGCATATGTTTTCTCCTAAGAAATGTGAAGGTTATTCAGGCAAAGCGCCTCTGTCAACAGATTCTTTGTGAAGAGCAGATTGAATATTTCATGGGGACATTTTCCTGACAGATTTGTTGTCAGTCTTGGCTTCCTGCCCTAAAGACGCTTCTTTGATCGAATGGCAATGTCATTGTTCTGAGTAGCCACACTCTGGATTAAAGTCTTTCTTCATCGAGCATTATACCTGCTATGTATGTTTAAAGTATTCCCATTTATTATCAGCTACTCTGCAACTCTAAAATTGGTATTATGCTGTATTTAGGATTGGGGTTTAACTGTGGAGTATGAAAGACAGGCACACCGGAAACAGTAATTTGTCAGACAAACTATTGGACCATAAAAGTGTAATGTTATTCAAGGAATTGTGCTTTCCCTACATAAAAATGAAAAACTGGTGAGTATCAGTTTAGCTGTCTTCATGACTCTTGCTGTCTGACCACAGCTACTATCTACATTTCCTGGTATTTAGCAGTACTGGATACTGGTGACATAGTTTAATATTTCAATGAATTTTTCTTCATTGGGATTACTCCCAAAAGTCTCTAAGGTGAACGTAAGCACATAAAATGTTACCTGAACTCTTGCCAGGACAATGATTTACACATTACCATATGAATCAAAATCTGATTATGGTGAATCTACTGTGTCCTGAAAACAAAATATTTTAATTCCAGGGAGAAACACTACCTAGCATCAAGGTCAATAAAGCACTTTGCTGATGAAATAAAATCAACACTGCTAATAAATAATCCAATAGACTAGCTTCTCCAAACAGTTTAAAACATGGTGTCTCAGAAAATAGATATTAAGAGGTAATATACATATATATATGTATATCTCAAGGGCAATAAGGTAGCTTGGTGTTTGAACAGCTCTGCACTGATAGGTGTGAAGTCATGGGAAGGTGAAACTGATATCCTCTAGTCATATCTAACCATATAGGGGACAATGCACAGACTGTTTTTGCGGCTCAGCTGGATTTTCAAGAGCTGCTACAGTAACAGCCAACATGGGACCCTAACGTACCCAGCATTACCAAGTGAAATACCAATCAATAATGAAGCAGTGATGTCTAATGTAAGAAATGAAGTTAATTACCTTTCTCTATTTCACTTTGAAAGGACAATTTCCGTCTTCGTAGTTTGCAGTTATCTCCATCTGTATCATTAGTAGTTTGTGATCTTATTACGAGGTCAGACTTGATTAATGAAATATGAAACATAATGACAGATTAGTCCCATCTAAAGAGAGCAGGTTTTCAATAGGTGATTCACTGTTAATCATGTTCAAGCTTTAAGAAAGGCAATATTACACAAGTCAGTCTGCATCAACCTCTCCATCCCCAACTCATGGGTTTGCTCAATGCTAACGTTAAAAAGTTAATGGAGATTGAGCAAAACCAACAATGTCACCACCTGATGGTGAAACAAAAGTATCCTGATAATAAGTTCACATGGAAAGACATGCGTTCATATGTTATCAGCTTCCTGAACTTGCACAGATGTGGTTTAAGTAATCTTAGAGAAATTAATGAAAAAAAAATTGAATAACCTCTAACAGAGAATGTATACTATTGCAAGAAGTAATGTGGAACTGATTGTAATTAGATTTATATTTAACTACATGGTAATGATTATAAAGGTTAAATTTTACAACAATAAATATAAGGCTGACAAACACCAGACACTTTACCCCTCATTATTTTATCTTTCTAGACCCTCCCTTCCTCTCAGATTCAGTTAATTCAGATACTTATTTCCATAGGAGAACACAATGTTTTTTTCTATCCATCTTATAGAAGATGGATGTGCTTTTTTTTGCCATAATAAATACAAGATGCATTTAACTCTTCTTTCTACTTATTTAAAACTGAGAAATTTACAAATAAGCAAATATAACGCCAGTTATGCTTTTTGTGTACATACCCATGGCATTGGCTTCAGCCTACTTCCCTTCCTTGTGCTAGTGAGGTTTCCCATACCACTCAAGTAAGCAGATTTGCATGTGGGAGAAGGGCAGAGGGAAAGAAGTGGGAAGATTTTACATCTTTTTCTATTCCCTTCATTGTAAACCTGGTGAGTAAGGTGCCTCAGTGGTGGCCCACTGGTAGAATAACTGCACGAAGGAAAAGGCACTTTTACATAAATAGGAGGACAGGAGCAGAAGGTGAGGCAGAAGCACCTATTATTCAGATAACAAATCTGGATCTGAGTGATGTTTTGAAGATCAGAATGTGCTCATCACTTCTTTTGGGGGATGATTTTCTGGATTGCAATAGACAGTGGAAGGCAGGTGGAATTGCTAGAGAAAACTGATTTTGCAAGCTCAGAGGCATGGGTGAGCCTGTCCTCCCTTCTCTGTCTCTGTGAAGTCTAGCAATTTTTTCTTAGTAGCTGGTACAGCAGTAAGAAATAACAACTGAAAAATTTCTAAGCAACATGAGCAGTGAGAACTTTCTTTATGTATTCTACACCACAACACAGAAGATGGAATTTTGTTTCAATTTTCTCAGATCTAAGGAAAAAACAATGATAAAACATTGATGACATGTAATTGCAGGAAATAATTGCTCAGACTAAAGTCGTTAATGTGGATTTATCCTCAAGGAATTTTTCAAATATGTGGATTTTCAGTTTTAACTTAAACTTATCACTAGACTATAAATTCATTGTATTGTATTTCACATGTAATTAATAATGATGACCTTTTCAATAAACACAAAAGGATGACTTTTAAAATAACGAATAGAATTGGTGTTTTATTTTCAGAACAATCTTTTATTAAAAAAAAGGCTCAACATAAAAAGAAGTGACATTTCTTGTCAGAAGTTATATTTGTTTTATTTTTTTAAAGATCCACATGTGATTAGCAAAGATGTCCCTATCACTTACAGCCCAAAACTTAGTGTTCTTTATCTCCTTGTTTCTCAGAAGGCCTTTGAGGCCAAATTATGTTAGTTCCTTCTCACTGAACCTCTGTTTTTCCTTAAAAGTATAGTCAGAAACCACAAAACGGCAGTATCTCAGAAATAATGAAATGTAAACTGAGGGCAGTGTAGTCCATATTTGGTGGTCAGTGCTGGTGTACCCTGCAACTTTCTAGGGAAAGCTTTAGCCTCAGTAGCATGAGCTAGGCAATAGCATTTCCCCTCTCCCCTTCTGGCTAAACCTCCCCTTTCTTTCCCAATTCAGACTGACCCTGGCAGTCTGAAATAATGAAACACTGCTAATTTTCCCATTTTCCTGAAGATGCAGTCTGGGCAAAAGGGGACACTTAGGAGAGTCACTCTGGGAAAAAGAGACCAAGAAATCCCTGCAAATCTGGAGAATGAGTGAAATTTGAAAATTCCCTTGTATGCTTTTAGTCTCCTAGGAGGTAGGGTGCACTCCAAGATAAGAGAATTAACAATTCATGTCTGAAAGGCAATTAAATATTTTCTATTGTTAGACACAGAATGAATCTGGATAATCTGATTTATCTTTATTTTATGGCTGTACAATTATATTTAGTGCCAAAAGTTCCCCTTGTGGTGACCCAGGTTATAGTCATCTGAAAAAACCATATTTTCCATGGCTTTAACAAAACATCCAAAAATCCCCCTGGCTGAAACTTTAATGCTCTTTAAATATAGAACCGAATCCTGTTAGGTTAACATCATCTGAATCATTTCATTGACTTCTGCTGCATTTAACTGACTTCAGTAGGAGCAATCAGGTGAGTATATTTTTTTAAAATAGGATTTGGCCTCAGGCTTTTAGCTTTTCATTTTGCTGACCTTGGTTTTTCAATTGCTATTTCCAAGTTTTGTTACTGTGGGACAGAATTGGCCCAATATTAAGAAAAAAAAAATAAATCTTATTGCATGTACCTTTGCAGTTTCATCTCTCAGATTAAAAGTCAGTTCTAGATTGGTGAGGAAGAGATCAGAAAATTCAGGGTACATGTCCAAAACTTCTAGTAGATCTTCTCGCTGGATCTTATGCAAGTCACAGTAAGTTAAAGCTCTCACATCTGCATTTGACTTTCCTGGTTTTGCATAAAGATGTACCATCTCTCCAAAAATATCATTTTTCCCTGCAGAAAGAAAATTAGATGGAGATTATTATTTTAAACATGAATAAGCCAATAATTGAATGATGTATTTCGTTATGGTAATGGTCTAGAATACTTGATTTGACATGAAGTGATACAATCAGATTACCATTGCACATATGTTGTTGTAAATCAAAAGTATTATTATTAAATATTGAAAGTAAAATTATTAAAATCAATGAAATTACACAGACATATAGCCAGACTAAGTGAAGGGAAAATCTAGTTTCATCACAGGTTTTCTTCAGTTCCATCAAAACAGCATGACTAGAGCAGGTTCCTTTGTCCTTTCTCATAAAAACATTATTTGCTGATTTAAATCATATTCTTATGATGACAAAGATGTAATTTCTGTTGTTCAGTAGAGTCCAGGACCTGTCTGGCCTGCAATCTCATTTTGTTAAGAATTACATGAAGAAACAGACCATACTTGAAATGTATTTTAGTAGAAAATGACTTAGTTTTTATCTTTTTCAGAGGGAATGCAAAACTTCCAAGATGCAGAAGTTGTTTTGAAGAACTCTTTAAACATAGCTGCTTGTATTTTGATACTATTACAATTCTTTCCATCAATGTTGACACATTTGCAGTACCTGTTTGCTAAAATTGTCATCTCTATTTAATTGCTCGTTTTCCCCAAATCTGCACCTAACCTTCACAAATGCAGGGCAGCCGCAGCCGTAGACCTGTGCAAAATATGCTCTAAACTAAGGATTGCAGGGCTTACCTGCAAAATGGGGTTTAGGGGAGAACTGGGAAAACACTTGTGGAAAAGAATAGTGGTCATCATAGCAACTGAGAAGCAGTAGACTGGCAAGAAAGAATACAGGGGTGATTTTGCCTCTCTGTTAAACATTTGTGGCTTTTATATTAGGTTACTGCAATTAGTTCTGGTTTCTCCATTTTCTAAAAAGGAAGCTGAAAACTGGGTGAGCAAGCAGCTAAAAGACGCAAAAAATAATTTAAGGGCTGATTTACAGTGAGGATCTTAAAAAGCACAGTCTGTTTAGCTTATCCACAGGAAGATTAAGAGGTAACCTGGTTATATTGCATATATCCTTATAGAAAGGAAAAATTACACAGTACTAAATGCCTCTAGAATATAATAAGGAATGCATAGCAAGAACCAATGGAAAGAAATTGAAGCAAGATAATTTTATACTGGAAATAAAGCACACACTTTTAACAATAAAAATGATTAACTATGGAAATAAACTGTCAAGGAAAGTGATCCCTTTTTCATGTTGTTATGTCTTCAGATCAAAACCTGTTGCTTTTCTTTCATCAAACACAGTTCATTAGACACAACAGATAGTTAAAGGTATGAAATTTAACAGGAGTCAGTGATATAACAGAGGTTAGCCAATATAATCTAATAGTCCTTCTGACCTTAATGTTTATGAATGCAGAGGTTCCTATTCAAGGCATATAATACCTTCTCTGCAATGTGACTATTGACACGATCGCAGTATTTTTCTATCTTGTCTGCAAAGCTGAAAGAGGTGGTAGATTCTACGAGGTCCACAGCCATTGTATTTTCTAAGGATTTGGCCCAGAATTACTGTTGTCAGGTCAGTACTGATCAGACCTTACTCAGCGGCATCAGACAGTGCTGACAAGTTGAGGAAAAATAGGGGACAAAACCAACATTTCTCAGAACTCTTTGATTTCTGTGATGAAGTTGCAATACTTGTTAGGCGTGGAAACTTCATCCATGCTACCTCTGTTGGACTGAAGTCTTTTTCAACCCCAGAGGACAAAGCATTGAGTGGTTTTTATGTCCATTTCTGTGTGTAGGTTTTTCAGAAAGAGGAATTAACTAAAAATGTTTGGCTAAGTATTGATAACCTTTGTTAGGTTTCTGTGTGATTTCATTGCAGAGTAATTTTCATTTGTATCACCTTCTATTCTTTTTTAGCAGATACCACAGACTCTGACTGGAGCCAGCTATCAGGCAGGCTCCTGCCTCATGGATTGTGCAACAGATGTGGGCCCACAGAGCAGTTCCTTTCAGCTGCAGTTGTGCACAACTGTCTCTCTTTCTGTCTGGACCACCATTCCCTGGGAGAGAGGGCCTCCGACCTGCAGCCCCTGGCGTGAGGAGCTGTAGACTGGAAGAGATGTAGTGGCATTGCCCTGCAAATACTTGGGTTTCTGCTGCAGTGTGAGAGCACAGGGATGTGGTGTGCGTAACATGCAAAACTTGACCAGTCTGCATCTTTGGTCTGGGAAGAAATTAATGAGTCCATAAACTTGTCAGTTTTTCTTGATTGTGAGTGCTATAGAAATTTACATGTTTTTGATGTAAGAGATGAAATCCTTGATGAACCACACTGTTCATAATCAGGGGGAGACACTCACACAGGTAAGTAAAAACCTCACAGTGTTATACTTGCATACTCCCTACTTTGCTTGTGCCTAAACCTGGCCCAGCTGATGAGGTGCAACAGCATGAGATGACAAATTATCTTGATAACACCATCTAAACCTAGGGAAGAATTGCTGTAGACACACCTTTGTACTTCTGCTCACGTATCCACCCTGCAAAGTACTAGCAGAATAATCAGTCACAAGTGGATTAATAGCAACATACTGCTACCAGTCCACATTTTGCTTCAGCTACTTTTCTGGCTGTAAGTTCCTACAGTGGGTGATAACCAGAAAGGAGAACATATGAATGATGTTACAGCTGGTGTAGGTTTCCATACAGCAAAATCCTTACTCATCTACTCAATTATTCTTTGCGTTCTTGTTACCTGATATTAAATGGTAGAAACAAATCAGTGGTCTTGTTTAGGTAGGGTTTTAGTTATTTTGCTTTTAAAATTGCTGTACCTAATGAAGTCTTATTGGTTCCACATAACAGCCATCACCAGCAGCAGGTGAGCTCCCAGCTGGATAGAACATTGCTCTGAGCCATCTTCACTGGGAAAGAAAACAAGTTAACTCCCTATGCTACACAAACAAGAACATGTTGATAAGAAATATAGGTGAAACACTGGTGTTATTACACTTAAGTATCAATCTAGATCAGATTAATCTGTTATTCTCTTCCTTTTCTATATGCTCAGTGGGCAGAAGCAGACATTTCCGAAAACCTCTCGAAGACATTTTGAATGCCTGAAGTAGATACATGTTTTTCTCCAGTTAGCATATAGGGGGTCTATGTGTCTCAGTACCCTCATGCACTGTTCAAGAAAAGGGTGTCCTTGACTTTGGCTCTTGCAGCATAATCAGAACTGGAGTAATCTGATATCTGCTCGCCTCAACTTGCAGTTTACCACTTACCTAGGGATAAATCTGACTCACTCCTGCTCTTATATTTTAGACATCCAAGGACGTGGGCTCTTTGGTGCACATGAATTATTGCAGTAATGTAGACTTTGCTCCTTAAACAAATTATTTCACTGCTTGATTTTAAATAATAGTGAGTAAAACATTTACAAATTTCCTTCCCCAGGAACAACAATGGATATTTCTTTTCAATCCCCTGACTCTTTTAGCATGCCTTGTAGTAATCTGCTTACCAAGAATGGCTACAACAATGTCACTCTTAAGGATTTCAATGGAGCCTCTTGACACAAAGTAAAGAGCAGTGAGAACATCTCCACAGTGCACTAAAGTGTCTCCAGGAGGTGCATGTGTTGTCTTAAATTTCATAGCCAAAGCTCGAAGACAGCCTTTACTGGCCCCCCGGAAAGCTTTGCAATTCTGAAGCAAATTTTGGTTGAGGTGCAGACAAATGTCAGCTTGTAAGCATTCTGGAAACCCCTTCAGGACCTGGAAAGACAAGCATAAGGATTTCATGTGAATGCTATGAAAGTTGCTTTATATAATTTTTATGTTTTTTTCCTGGACAGAAAGAAAGAAGTGACATACAAATAGAGGTGGCCCTAAGAGCCGTCAGAGTATTACAATTCAACAAGTGCATATTGTAATCTATATTGCAAAGCTTATACAATGTGAATACTAATGTACATACTAATGTATGTAGTGGTTACAAAATTCATTATTAAGATTTCTTTCATTGCAAGAAATGGTATCAAGGTATATGAATGAATATACTGCAGTAAAATAACAAATAAGACAGCTAAAGGGAGAGTTGACGGAATTTCACCTATTTGGACTAATATGTCTATTTCCTTTTTATCAATTATAAAAGTACTACATTTAATGTAAGAGAGGTTTTTGATGAAATAACCATGACATTTGTAAAATAAGAGCTATCTGAACAAGATCAGATATTTTTCAGACAGAGGGCATTTCAATGGAATTTTTATGTTAAATATATTCTGCTTGCAAGTGTAGGACTTAGATTTTTATCAGAAAAAGCAACACGTGCCACTGAAACAATGATGTTATGCAGATTTACATAGGCAGATGATTAGTTCAGCAAACCACAGGGCTAGTTGCTATGGTCCTTGCTCATCTCTTACTCAGAACAATGGGAGTTTGCCTGAAGTAGAACCACGGGATTCCTCTTGGGTACCATGGTAACAGGTTAATTTTGTTTAGAAGAAAAAAAGTGAGCTACTTACAACATGGTCATTATGTGTGAGCTTTTCTAAATTGTCTAGGATCATCTTACCTCTGCTTCTTTTAGAATCAACAAACATTTCTGCTACTGACTTCTATGGGAGTACTGCCCACCTTGTGACTCTGCTGGCTGTGTTAAGGAATGGGCCTGACCACCCTTTCTTTCTGTTAAATCCTGTTATTCACTGTCAATGATGTTAATGGGTCATATGCTTTCCCTGCGACCGGCTACATCTGTTGCTTATTTCTAAGGACAAAACATGAACTGATGCTACCAGTCTCACAAATATGTGAACAGGATGTGTCTTTTTGTTATTAGAGCAGTCTATTAATTCATTCCTGTTTATCCTCTGCACTGTTTTTCTACAAACACGTAAATATTCCTGCACAGAAAAAAAAAATATACAAAATAGCATTCACTTGTTGCTATATTAATTACTTCAGCACAATAAAGGTCTGTGCACTCACTCTTATTGCATAAAGATATTCACAACTCGTATCCCTTGCTAACGAAGATGAACATGTTTCTGGTATGAGGCTTCTGTCCACACAAGCCAAGCTATGATTTACAAATGAAATATTAGTACCTTTAACTGAGTTGAAATGTTTCTATGATTGCTAATGGAAATCAATGCTGTGAAATAACAAACAGAATGTTTTAACACACATATATACAAGAATTTTATGAGCTATAGGGCATTACCACATGAAATTTATACATCCTCAGAAAAAGCCAGCATTCAACAAGAATAAGCAAAAGAAAACATGATAAATGAAAAGCTTTTGTGGTGCCACTCTGTTTTCAGTATCTATCACACCACTAGAAATAGCTTAGTATGCAATTACTCTTTTTATTTTAATGTAATTATATTGAAATAAAAATATTGTGGGTTGTACAACTTATTTACTGAATGATACTGAGAAACTGATAAGCAAATACAGCCGGTTAATGATACAGGTGGAGAAAAATTGCAGGTATTTATTTTGAAATTGTTCTCTAGTCATGTGAGTAAAAAAGACCTATTTTGAATTAATTCTTTTGCTATATGCCCATCTGAATATAATTTAGAAGAGCTCAGGTTTTTATAGGATGCAAAATAGGAAATATATTTTCAATTCAGAGGTACTTACAGGAAAAGATATTTGAATTGTTAGAAAGTCAAGAGCGCAGCCTTAGGATAAATTGTATTAATTTTTCACATCAGCTTTTGTTTATCTCATTTATCAAGGGATTGTACTTTACCATTAAGCAAAAACCATGCAGACCATGTGTGTTGGTTTATATTTCTGAAGATACTCTGGGGATTTCTTTAAAGAAACAATTATTTTGGTAACTAATTTATACTTGATATGAAACTGTTCTAAAATCATTGCAATTAGTTAATAGTAATTTATATGCCAATAACATCTGAAAGATACTAGCCTCTGTTCAAGTATCTGTGATTAAAAAGTCCCTGCCCCATGGAGCTTACACTCTAAAATAGTTGTTATACATCAGAGAGGAAGAACATTTACTCTAATACAATCGTCAAATGTCTAGAAGGAAGACAGGTGCCCAAATAACATTGATTTCCAATGGAGTTTTGGAGATTACTCCACTAACACAAGAAAGAAATGCAAGAAAGAAGCTGATTTGAAGATAAATTTGTTAAAACATTGCATTATACTACATTACTAAAAGGAGCTTACCATATAGCGCACATTGTGTGTAGTGAGGCATTTAATCCAAGTCCAGTAGCTGACGCTATACAGAATTTGATGTTTCCAAGCCCAGTTTTATGTTGTGCAGTATAGACAACATCTTGTCAACCCAAGCCTCCACGTACATTTCTAATATTCAGATTTTCATTACTTTGAGAAAATATTTCTTATTCATCAATTTTTAGCTTGTGTTAATAAGGAAGTAACTGATTCTCACAGATATCTTTAATTGTCTGTGTAGCGCAGGAACAATTGTATTGAAAATCATGTTCTTATAATGTGGCAATCAATATCAATACATTATGTGCACACATATTGACAACTCTAAGTATTAGAAAATCATCCATGCAGACTTCAAAATCATGAGATTAGCTTAAAAATAATAAAATTCTAAATATTACATTTCACTTCATTTGTTGTGAGCTTTTGGAGTCTTTAAACGCATTTAAGTCACACTCCAATGTGACAACAAAAATTCAAAATACACTTTTCTAAACAACTAAAAGCCAGCATAATCTTGAAATTACATGAATGCAGGACTAGGTGATGCAAAAATAAAATAATTTTCAAAATAAATTTTGAAATTGATAAAGTTAGAATTGCTCTTTAAATAGCATTATTCTCAATGACAAATCAAAAATTAATAAATAATTTGAATACAGGTTTGGGTTTCAATTGCTCCATTCTTTCCTGACATATTTCTATTGTTACACTCAATATCTCCTCAATAGTGACTCCACCGTGCCCTGGTGAGAAAAATCTTGGATTCTCATGGTTAGAATCATAGTTAGAATCAGAACTCATGCATAATTCAAGAGACACAGATCTTCTAAAAAAGAAATGCAACAAGATATAAAATCAGTCTCAACCCTCCCCCTCCCCCCCCAAAAAAAAAAAGAAAAGGAAAAACAGTTATGATGCTGTGACCATAGGCTCCAGTTGTCTCTCCCTGATAGTTATCAAGCCCAAGTTCAGTCGCCTCTTCCTGTCTGGGATAAAACTTATTCCACGTCAAATAATATTGATTTATCTACTTGGCATGCTTAGAGAGGAGGAAAGCGTCATTCAGTGAGAAGTAAAACTTTTTATGTGGAATAAGTGATTGAAGCTGATGAAGGAATAAGTGAGGATAGTAGGGACACGATTCATATTGCCTTGAAGAATGTGGTCTTTTGTAAGTAGAGAGGGAGTCCAGCTTCATTAACTTCTCTTTTTCAAGATGACAAGGTATATCACTCATACATGTATCAGACACCTTTGTGACAACAGAACTGGAGACATCTATGTGTCCTAACCTCAAAAGACTAGCAAATGTTTGGGGCAATGATAACTTAGTTTTGTTTGGATAAATGATAAGATTCATGACAATTCTTAGATTTTCTCTCCTCAGTTCTGTGGCAGGTATTGACATCTGTCCCACAGAAAATATTTAGAAAGCATCCAAGCTGAAGCAAATCAGGATAGTAGCTACAATAATTGTCATTAAACATGGAAGTATCATCCCATTCTATACCAACAGAATCACAGAATGGTTGAGGTTGAAAGGGATCTCTGGAGGTCATCTTGTCCAACCTCCCTGCTCAGTCAGGGCTACCTAGAGCTGGTAGCCCAGGATGATGTCCAGATGGCTTTTGGATATCTCCAAGGATGGAGACTCCACAACCTCTCTGGGCAACTTGTGTCAGTGCTCAGTCATCCTCACAGTGAAAAAGTGCTTCCTGATGTTTGGATGGAACCTCCTGTTCCAGTTTGTGCCCATTGCCTCTGGTCCTGTCACTGGGCATGACTGAAAAGAGCCTGGTTCCATCTTCTTTACACCCTCCCTTCAGGTTTTTGTTTGTATTGTTGAGATCCCCCATGAGCCTTCACTTGTCTGGGCTGAACAGTCCCAGCTTTCTCAGCCTTTCCTAGTATGAGAGATGCTCCAGTCCCTGCAGTCTGGCAGTCATTATTTCTTTAATTCTGCATATAATCTTCTGTCATACATTTTCTCTGTTGAAATATAGGTGGGATCAAACATTAAATGCCAGGCAGCAGTTGAAGGGAGTACAAGAGACCTCTTGTGTGTTGTGGGTCTGCTTGGGGTGTGTTGAAACTCGTTTTGACTAAGGCTTTCTTGTCCTACAATCAGAGTCAGACTTACTTATGAGTGGCAAGCATCCAGCATACAGAGGGAAAGATAAAGGTAGACTCTCTAGTTCATTTTGGTTTTTTTGATCATGGGGAGGTTTACACGGCACCGGGCCTGCTGGTGACAGACGGAGTTCAGCTGTCTCACAGGGGAAAAAGGATCATGGCTCATGAATTGGCAGGGCTCATTGAGAAGGCTTTAAACTAGGTTCGAAGGGGGAAGGGGATAAAACCAGGCTCACTAGAAATGAGCCTAGGGGTGGCGTGCCGATGCCGGGGGCGAAATCGATAGCCCAGCTCAAGTGCATATACACCAATGCACGCAGCATGGGCGGCAAGCAGGAGGAGCTGGAAGCCATTGTGCAGCGGGAGAGATATGACTTAGTCGCCATCACAGAAACATGGTGGGGTGACTCACATGACTGGAGTGCTGCAATGGATGGCTATAGACTCTTCAGAAGGGACAGGCGAGGAAGGAGAGGCGGTGGGGTGGCCCTGTATGTTAGGGAGTGTTTCGATTGTCTAGAGCTCAACGATTGTGATGATGGTACGGTTGAGTGTTTATGGGTAAGGATGAGGGGGAAGGCCAACGAGGCAGATATCCTGCTGGGAGTCTGTTATAGACCACCCAACCAGGATGAAGGGGCGGATGAAGTGTTCTATAAGCGGCTGGCAGAAGTCTCTCAATCGCTAGCCCTTGTTCTCGTGGGGGACTTCAACTTCCCGGATGTCTGCTGGAAATACAACACGGCAGAGAGGAAGCAGTCTAGGAGGTTCCTGGAGTGTGTGGAAGACAACTTCCTGACACAGCTGGTAAGTGAGCCTACCAGGGGAGGTGCCTCGCTCGACCTGCTGTTTACTAACAGAGGAGGACTGGTGGGAGATGTGGTGGTCGGAGGCCGTCTTGGGCTTAGCGACCATGAAATGATAGAATTCTCCATTCTTGGTGAAGTAAGGAGGGGGGGCAGCAAAACCACAACCATGGACTTCCGGAGGGCGGACTTTGGCCTGTTCAGGACGTTGGTTGAGAGAGTCCCTTGGGAGACGGTCCTGAAGGGCAAAGGGGTCCAGGAAGGCTGGACGATCTTCAAGAAGGAAGTCTTAAAGGCGCAGGAGCAGGCTGTCCCCATGTGCCGTAAGAAGAACGGGCGGGGAAGACGACCGGCCTGGCTGAACGGGGAGCTCTTGCTGGGACTCAGGAAAAAAAGGAGAGTTTACCGCTTGTGGAAGAAGGGGCAGGCGACTCAAGAAGAGTACAGGGATCTCGTTAGGTCGTGCAGAGAAGAAATGAGAAAGGCAAAAGCCCAGCTAGAACGCAATCTGGCCGCTGTCGTTAAAGACAACAAAAAAAGCTTTTACAAATATATTGATGACAAGAAGAGAGCCAAGGAAAATCTCCATCCTTTATTGGATGCAGGGGGGAACATTGTCACTGAGGATGAGGAAAAGGCTGAGGTACTCAATGCCTTCTTTGCCTCAGTCTTTAACAGGCAGACCAGTTATCCTCAGGGTACTCGGCCCCCTGAGCTGGAAGACAGGGACGGCGAGCAGGATGAACCCCCCGTAATCCAAGAGGAAGCAGTCAATGACCTGCTATGCCACCTGGACGCTCACAAGTCTATGGGGCCGGATGGGATCCACCCGAGAGTGCTGAGGGAGCTGGCAGAGGTGCTCGCCAAGCCACTCTCCATCATTTATCAGCAGTCCTGGTTAACGGGAGAGGTCCCGGATGACTGGAGGCTTGCCAATGTGACGCCCATCTACAGGAAGGGCCAGAAGGAGGATCCGGGGAACTACAGGCCTGTCAGCCTGACCTCGGTGCCGGGGAAGATTATGGAGCGGTTCATCTTGAGGGCGCTCACAAGGCATGAGCGGGACAACCAGGGGATCCGGCCTAGCCAGCATGGATTCATGAGAGGTAGGTCCTGCTTGACCAACCTGATCTCCTTCTATGACCAGGTGACCCGCCTAGTGGATGAGTGTGGTCTACCTGGACTTCAGCAAGGCCTTTGACACCGTCTCCCACAGCATTCTCCTAGAGAAGCTGGCGGCTCACGGCTTAGACAGGTGTACTCTGCGCTGGGTCAAAAACTGGCTGGACGGCCGGGCCCAGAGAGTGGTGGTGAATGGAATTACATCCAGTTGGCGGCCGGTCACGAGCGGTGTTCCCCAGGGCTCAGTACTGGGGCCGGTCTTGTTTAATATCTTTATTGATGATCTGGATGAGGGGATTGAGTGCACCCTCAGTAAGTTTGCAGATGACACCAAGTTGGGCGGGAGTGTTGATCTGCTCGAGGGTAGGAAGGCTCTGCAGAGGGACCTGGGCAGGCTGGATTGATGGGCTGAGGCCAATTGTATGAGGTTCAACAAGGCCAAGTGCCGGGTCCTGCACTTCGGCCACAACAACCCCATGCAGCGCTACAGGCTTGGGGAAGAGTGGCTGGAAAGCTGCCTGGCAGAAAAGGACCTGGGGGTGCTGGTTGACAGCCGGCTGAACATGAGCCGGCAGTGTGCCCAGGCGGCCAAGAAGGCCAATGGCATCCTGGCCTGTATCAGAAATAGTGTGGCCAGCAGGAGTAGGGAAGCGATCGTGCCCCTGTACTTGGCACTGGTGAGGCCGCACCTTGAGTACTGTGTTCAGTTTTGGGCCCCTCACTACAAGAAGGACGTTGAGGTGCTGGAGCGTGTCCAGAGAAGGGCAACGAGGCTGGTGAGGGGTCTGGAGAACAAGTCTTATGAGGAGCGGCTGAGGGAACTGGGGTTGTTCAGCCTGCAGAAAAGGAGGCTGAGGGGAGACCTCATCGCTCTCTACAACTACCTGACAGGAGGTTGTAGCGAGGTGGGTGTCGGTCTCTTCTCCCAAGTAACTAGTGATAGGACGAGAGGAAATGTCCTCAAGTTGTGCCAGGGGAGGTTTAGATTGGATGTAAGGAAAAATTTCTTTACTGAAAGAGTGGTTAAACATTGGAAGAGGCTGCCCAGGGAAGTGGTGGATTCCCCATCCCTGGAGGTATTTAAAAGACGAGTAGATGAGGCACTTAGGGACATGGTTTAGTGGGCATGGTGGTGTTGGGTTGACGGTTGGACTCGATGATCTTAGAGGTCTTTTCCAACCTCAATGATTCTATGATTCTGTGATTCTATGATTCATTTGACAATTTAAGCTGGCATAAAGTGAAAGAGGAATTCTGGTCCTTCCCCACATTATCTGTTCATTCCTGCCCCATCTCTTGATCTCTCCCTGTGAAATGGATTGAGAAATTGATCCACACAAAAACTAACCCAGCAAAAAATTTGAGCGGCTGAAGGTACAAAGAGACTGGAATAAATATACTTTGTGTCATAGACTACACAATCTCTATTTGAATCTCATCTGCATAATATAGTTCTCAGAATATCTTGACATTGGTATCACTAAATGCTGAATAAAGTTCTTGAACAATTTGAATAATAAATTTTGAACTAATTACAGGGAGCAAAACCCATGCCTTGGAGAGTTCACTCTAGTGGGGATTTAATTTCAAAACTAACGTTTTGTCTGTCTTAGTTTGTTCTGTAAGAATGAGTAAAATTAATTCATAGTAAGTCATATATTTTGTGAAATAACCTATGTCTTTAATTTTTACCTTTCTGCTACCTAATTTTAGCACTAATCTGATACTCTTTAGCTGCACAAATCGCACTGCATAGATTTTGAATTAGGATCTCTGTCCCCCAGTAGCTGTTCCCTCTGATGGAAAAAGTAGTGCAGGATTTAGTTCTGTCACAAACATTTGACTCTCAGATTTTAATAACATCTTAATCTATGCTAAAACTTTCTGTAATTCAACCGAGTTCTATTTCTAGAAAGAATTTAGAATTCACTATTTCTGTGATAGTTAATTACAGAAATTAGCTATTTCTATAAGCAGAAGGCCAAAACATTTCTAAGGGCTTTCACCATTTAGAAAAGAATGAACAAAGTCACAGGTGGCGATAATTCTGCTCCAGCATCTCTTGGGCTCCACATAGGATAAGGATTATTTCTGATGATTCCTCTTCTTCATACAGGAAAATTTTGCAGAGTCAGATTTTGTTTGTTTGTTTGTTTGCTTGTTTTTGGCAGGATATGAAGGAGGTCCTTACAACAGTTGAGAGAGAAGAGCAGCAGTGTGTGATGATGAGCTAATTCACCTTTCAATGAGATTTGAAGTCTGACAACCTTATCGAGAATTAGGATCCTTTGCTTTCAGTCATTGCCATGACACAGACTTGTGTGACATTTTTATGTTGAAATTACTGGAGCTGCAGTGGATCATTCTTCATCTATAATCTTATTACAGTTTCTGAGTACCTCTGAAAGGTGATCTCTGAGATATGTTACTTTGCTGGGTGAGGAGGACAGAAAATTATTTCGGTTTCTTAGACTATTGACTTCCTCATCAACAGAAAAGTTTAATGTCTGTAGAAGTTGGAAGCTGACCAGATCCATGTCTTTCCAAAAACATAATGGCAGTTGGAAAACTGTTAATTGCTCTTGACCACAAAATACAATGCAGTGAGAGACTGATAAAGGATCACTTTGCAAATAGATTGACATTCTTAGTTTTTTTTTTCTATGAGGTCTTCTTTGCTGTAACTCAATTAAATGTAGGCATTTGTGTTTTTTAAGTGGTCTTGTTATAGAAAACGAAAGAACAGCTTTACAGCTAATCATAACTGAAGTACTTTCTGATAGACTTCTATGTCTTACGATTTCCATTATGACATATAGACAAATAGCAGTACCGCTTTCTACCATGATTACATATTTCCTCTGTTTAACCAATTACTACTAGTTTTTGTTCCAAACACTTCTAATTTGAATTTCCCTTCTGATGGTATAAGGGACATCTCCTTGCTATTTTTGAAATTTTAATTTGCTTTTCTAATTTTCTGGTTCAAAGAATATTACTGGCAATAGTTCTATTGGTAGAATTGTTTTAGTCATAAGAAGTGATCACAGCAGGAGGAAAAGCAAGAACAACAAATGTGGTGGTGTCATCCAGTGACCAGTGGCCAATTTCTCACAAAAGAAGCCTTACCAAAGCAATGATGAACCTGGCCTTTATTTGATATAGTAGCACTGCTGGTTCTGAACCTTCAAGATAGGTGTGTGCTCTGCTGTACTTGCATGATCACTGTGGCCAAAACAACTTATCACAGGTGTAAAATCAACCATTTGCTTGGATGCTTACAGGAGAAGGTTCCATAAATTTATATATAAAAATTCTGACTTGCTCTCTCCTTTCATGGTACTGGGTAAAACCCAAAATAAAAAAGAATCTGTCCCACATCCAAAATTTTAATTAACATGTACATTTGGCTAAACACTTTCCAAAGCTTGTCCCACCTATTTACTTCTTTGAACTCTTTTTAAAGGTAAAATAAACCAATAAAGCTATTCAGATGCACAGAAGATCCATGGAAAGAAGGGGGGGGGGATTGTAAAAAATACATGCATAACTTAAAAAAGGATCTCAGACACTAAATATGTCATCTTTTTAGGGTAAGCATCACAGGCATGCTATTATCAGTGCTGGACTGATAACATTGGAATGAAGGGGGGAAAAGAAGGTGAAGAGAGTTTAGGAAAAACAGAACAGGATAGTTTAAAAAATAAAAATAATATCTTTGAATCTTTGGGACTGGTGACATCTTTCATGAGACGATATACACTGTAAATAATTTTTTTGTAATTTAACTTTGCCAGTGTATACCACAGGGATATGATTTAAATTATGCTTATTCTATAGACTCAAGATTTTTATCCAGATGAAAGTAAATCCCAAATCCTGTTTATCCAGACCATGCATAATTATGTGGAACTGTTTTTGTCAAAATACATTATGCAATGAAACATAATCAAAGAGATGTAGAAATGAAGCAGAGGGGAACAAAATAACAAATAAAAAACATTCTCGGCATATTTCACCAGCAGATCTTTAAAGCTAATTTTAAGTTTAGCCATTTCAAATGAGCATAAAATATTATCTTCTGGTTTTCAATATAAAGTGTAGGATTTTGTTTAGGAAATCAAGATTATTTAGTCTTAGTGCAGTATTATCCCTGAGGTTAAAAGCTGGGTTTTTTTTTTTCACTTTTCCTGAATTCTTAAGTATATTACTGATGATAATGAAAAGCATCTTTTGAAACATATTCTCTAATATTATTTATATATATGTATATGAGTATGTGTCTGTGTATACATTGCATGTACATATATATATAAAATGTAAGTTATTCATGCATTTCATGTTTCAAAGGAGAAAGAGGACTGAGTTTTTGAATTTTATTCAGTTTTCAGTCATGAAATGAAAAAGAAAGACATTGGATCAAATTCTGCCTTCAGATATTTGCAAAAAACTCCCAGTAAATATTGACAGGAGTCAAACACATTTGTCTGAGGACAGTGTTAGCCCTTTGGTGTGTAAACGCAAATATTTCATGCAAAATTAAGTTAATACCACATGCAAGTCCATCTCATATGCACATGGCTTATAGCCAAGAAAACTTCATTGGTGCTTGTGCTAACATGCATATATGGTTTGAACTAAGAGCATTCACGCAAAGGAAAATGCAGAATGATCAGCATGGCAACTTTGTCAGAGTGACATTCCTACAGAGCAACTATCTAATGCAAACCAATATGCACATGACCTTTTTTGGGCAGAGAAGCATGATTTGAGTTGTGGGGTAAAATAGTGATTAATAAATGTGGTTAGATTAGCATTTCTTAATGTCTAATTTTTAGTAACCATTTTGCCCCACATCTGGTTCTACTTGGATTACTTCCCTTTGCTATCTACCCCTTCATCATGCAAAAAGTTACAATTAAAATTAGAAAGCATTGAACAAGCTCTAAACCCGACAGATAACATGGATATTCTCCACACTTTATACTGGAATTAAATTTGATATAAATACCTCCTGCTCTTACCAGTGGGTGGTGTTATTCCATGTATTTAGGTATGAAGCAGACAGGAAAGAGATAAATCTTTCATAAGTACAACATAAATCACACAATTCTTATATTATCCTTGCACTAAGTGTAATATATTCAAACTCACTTTTTAAGAAAATTAAGCGACTGCCATAAAACTTGAGGGATAGAATTGTGAACAGTATAAGAAATAAAATATAATAAAACAAGATACTAAGCTTGATTTTTTTCACATTTTATTTAAAACAAAGCCTCCATACTGCCTCACAATCATATTGCAGAATATGGGCTGTTTAATCCATTTAGTTAGTATTTCACATTAATGACAAATCCAGGACTAATTCCAGCACACCAATTCCTGCATTATGCAAAGTTTAACCTGACAACATCCAGTTTTAGTTACTATTTCATGTGAAACAAGTGTTCTTAGTACATCCATTAGTGGTGATGAATTAGTTAAGGCGTACATGATTTTGTAATATCTTCAGAAATAATTCAATGAGCTACTTTAGGCTTAGGCTGCACCCACCTGCAGCTTAAGGGCCTGATTCTGCAAAGTGCTGAGTACCCCACAATCCCATTGCCATCAGAGGGAATTAGAGCCATTCAGTGCCATGCAGGATGAAGCTACTGATGCTGCCTTCCACTGCAGTAATCCCCAGCAGAGGTTTATACAAGTATCCTTGTCCTGTGCTGGGCATAATATCCCTCTGGAGGGGACGCTCATGGAAGTGGGAGGTGAAGCCCAATATATTTAATTTGCTGTCTTACTTTTAAGATCTGCTTTACTTAATGGTAACCATAAAGTCAAGCTGTCAGTGACTAAGCTTTATAAATGCTTTTAATCAAGACCATTGTTTCTGCTTACTGCATAAAAGTGTACCACTCTGACAGTCATTCACAAACGTATGTATAGATACCACATGGAAGCTGTTTGAATTTATGTCAAAATTTTGGAGGTTGATTTCTGGTTAAATTGTTACAAAAATGTATAGATTTTCTTGTTCTTGCCAACTTTATGGAGAGCTCTGCAAAGTCGCTAATCTATAACTCAAAATAGCTCTGGAAAGCATCCCTCTAGAGACACAGATTCACAGATCCTTAAGATGCACAATGCTCTCAGTGTCTTCAAATCTATGTCAACTTTTCAGAAAAAATGTTGCTGTCTCCAGAAAATAAGCCAGAAATATAGATGCTTACTTTTGCTCCTTAGCAGATTGTTACTCCTTTTTAGCTGGCCACATAATACATTTTTCTATAAGGAGTGTTTACAGTTTTTTTATCAGGAAGAGAAAATATGAATGTTGTACCTTGTCACTTCCTAGAAATGAGATTCTGTGGATTGCTAAATGGTTAGTAGTACTGTGTTGACTTTCAGTGCAGAATTATGTGGTTGTGAATGCAAGTGAACTACTGTTCAGACTATTGTATGATTAGAATATTTCACTCTGAAAAGAGCAGCTAATCCACCTGCCTGCTCCTTTCTTCCACCCACCCCCAATATACCTGTTCTAGATTACATGAGAGGATTTTGAAAAAGAATTGATCTCCACAGGTTTTATAGAAGAGTAACTCTGTAGATACCAACACAGGTACTTTTGTTTGATACTGGAAGTGGAAAATCAGGCCAAACAACAAACAAAATTCTGGAAGAGCTATGTCTGAAATAAGAAACCTATGATTTTCTTTTTCTTGTCTTAAGCTTATAATAGTCAATTGCAGTTCTCAAGCTTTCCTATGCACAGTGAGAGTTCAGATTTCTGTTATAGCTTGTAATAATCTAGGCAGTTAAAAGTTTGGATGCCAAACTTGTAATGGCTTGGTTTTCAATAATTGCTATATATCCACCTTCTTAAGCTTGTATTTTTACAGCTCAAAAATAATCAAGACTTACAATCTCTTTCTAAATTCTCATGCATTTGTCTATTCCTCAGCATCCGTGCCTGAAAAACAGAACAACATACCATGTTCATGTCAATGCCATTGGTGTATGTCCACGCATGCTGGAAGTATTCCTCAAGTCGCTGCCGCAGAGGGTTGGGGATTTGATGAAAGCGTATAAACTCCTTTACTCGCAGCATCTGCATGTGATACCGTGCCGTTCCCGAGTAGAGTCTTTGGATTATTGCAGATACGTTTCCAAAAATACTAGCGTACATTAATGCTGGATTAAATAGAAACAAAACTTACTTAAGTCATATCATTGGCTTTGCAGATGATGCAACAGTTCTTATAATGTACTTTGTATGTAAAAAAGCTCAGATGAGACTAGAAACATTTTCAGAGATGTGGAATTGATTTACCTGAAGCTTTTTATTGATTTGATTGTATCAGTACCAACTCAGTTAGCACATAAGGCTTAAATATTAAATAGCAATCAAGTTGGTAATATTTATCTTTGGAGATTTGTAGTCCTGAATTTAGTGTTGTAAGTTAGGTTCATCTAATTATACAAACTTCGGTAGAACTAAGAACTAGGAACTAAGGTTAAGGACAAGTTAAGAACAAAGGGCAGAGTTAAGAAGGTATGCATACATTTACAGGTTCAGTGTTTAAATCAACAAATAAAACATGATTATCGAAAAATGATGGGCTATAGTTTCCTAAATCCACTCAAAACTCAGCTTCCTACCTATACAGCATTTGCTCACAGACACTGATACACAAGACAAAACTTCTGACAGTTTCGATAACAGATTTTGAGTAGTCAAGCAACTTGACTGCTTCTTGACACTGCATGAGTCACAACATATTTTCGCATATAACATTGCTTTCCCTGGGAATTTGCCCTTCCGGCTGCATGCCTATAATCTTATTAGCTTAGACTGTTAAGTCATTTGCTCAAACACTGAGAAAAAAAGAAAAAAATTAAGATAAAACTACTTACAGCCAATCAACATGACACAGATGGAAAAGATTTTCTCTGAGTTGGTGTTTGGAGACACATTTCCAAATCCTACACTTGTCAGACTGCTGAAGGTAAAATAAAGTGCTGTAACATATTTGTCCTTGATGGATGGTCCAGAGCTTGCATCACTCTTATTGTAATGCTTTCCTAATTGTTCTCCTAAAGAATCCAACCAGCCAATCTTGTGAGCCAAGTAAGGTCTTTCTACATTTCCAATGGCATACCAAATGCAAGCAAGCCAGTGTGCAATTAGTGCAAATATGCACATAAGGAGCATCAGAACTGCAGCACCATATTCTGAATATCTGTCCAATTTCCGTGCTACCCTCACCAAACGCAGCAGTCTAGCTGTCTTCAGAAGACCTATTAATGTTGTTGTCTGTAAAAATAAGATATAAATAGAAATTGATTTTCTCTGTTAGCAAATGTACTTTCATGAATACCCAGCATGAATACACCAGTGCAAATTCCATTATTTTGGGGAATCAACAAAACCAGTAGATTAACCCATTTCAATGTAATCTTAATTTCATTTTCTTTAAACTGTCAAATTTATTATAAAAACAGTGAAGAAAACAATAAGAAATGCACATTTTAAATTAAGATATATTGAAGTCATTATCTGCTGAACACTTTTTCATTTTGAATATTATTCTTGATCTGGACTCTTCAATCCACCCTAATGGACTTAAATGATCCATTAGATTCATGATGTTTTGGAATGCTAAAGTCTGTAAGTTTTTGGAACTACTCATAATTATATGACTGGCTTTGTAGGTAATAAGTATTTATGATATTTGAACAAAGCTGTGTGACTATATTCGATCCTAACTGAGAGACTCCTTGCAATGCTCTGGCACACATGTTCTAGAAGAGAGAAGGAATAGGGCAGAAATGTCCCAAAGAGTAAGTATCTTATTCTGCAAATATTCGTCCTGTTTGTAATGGTCAGACACTGTATACAGGTAAAAGAAGATGAACCACTGTGAATAGAAAATCATGGAAAAGTTACTGTTGCCAGACTCCAGATTATTCTTCTTTTTGCATCTTTAATCCTGAAGCTTGCAGGTGTAGTGGTAGAAGACACTAATAAAAGTACTATACCATTAAAAAAAAAAAAGGGTCAGTTGTTATAAACCAGGAATATATTACAAGCTTTTTAGTGCAGACCTGCACTATGATTCATTGCAGCCTCTTTGAGGCTCTGATCTTTTTAAAGGAATCTGAAGTTTATTAATGTAAATTTACAATTTTCAATCGGTAAATTGTTTTCATACTTGTTAATTCCTTGTAAAAGAGATTGACAACATTCTAAATAGTAACTACTCGATTTCAAAAAGAACTCAGCTACCTTTTTCCCTCCATTAAGCCTGAACACATATTAAAGTATTCAGTAAATGTCAAGACTGAATAAGTTTTTAATAAGTTTTTTCTTCCTTTTTTTAACATGCATGTATATTACATAACGCTTAACTGGAAAAGTTTTCCAAGCCTTACAAACCACTCTGATGGTAGTATGTGTCACGTTAAAGCTTTCTTTCATCAAGTACTAGACTAGGTTTTATGTTTTATTAAATCCTTGCATTTACCATGTTTCTGAGTAAAAGCCCTTGGAACAAAAAAAGAGGCTTTCTTGGCTGCATTTGTCAGTGGACAGTTCAATATATTGTTCATATTTTCTGAGTAAATAAGCAAGAGGATAATGTAGGGTAACACTGGGTAACACTCTTTGGTTCAACTTAACATCACAGAGAATAATTTCAGGGTGAATTTCTCATTGCCACATAAAGAAGGCTGTTTGATTGATTGTGACCTCAACAGTCTGAAAGACCATATCCTTCAAAAAGCTATGCCTAGGCTGACCTTTAGCATGCGAATATTGCCATTAGGTACATTTTTTTTGTTAGGTAGATCAGGCTTAAATATTTATGATCCTTTAAGGAAAAGAGCAATCTTAAGAAAAGTTAACATTTGTTCTTACTGGAGTGTTGGAACCATTCTATTACAGATGTACTCATATCTCTATACCATGCAAGAGGCAACATATTCTTACAGTGACCTTTAAATAGGTCAGAAGGTAGACTGCGAATCTGAAATACGTCAACAGTGTTCCACCCCATTCTTAAGATAAGACTTGCTAATATTATGCATCCTCAGTGTCAATCCCATGCTTGGATACTGCATCAGTGTGAGCTCTGGAGTATGCTGGAGGTGTATAAGACAAGCAAACTCCATCTCTTCAGAGTGAAATCAGCATGAGTGAGACTAGATATGCTGCAAACCACCAAGAAACTCATCCTGAGTTTGAATTTTCTTTAACACAGTGGGGAGGCTTTGACACTAAAATACAGCTGGAGGTAGAGGTGGAAAGCATGATCCATAGGTTTTGGTGTGCCTTTACGTGCTGTCCACTTCTCAGTGTAGATGTAGCCTTCACACAGTAACAGTCCACCTCCCATGTGTCACTCAGCTGGGGACAGAAGTACTTGGTGTCAGAACTATGCCTTGTGCAATGCAAATTCCTTGGTGTGCTGGAATACTTTGCTTAGCACGGCACCCAAGGAGGCAGAGGTCCTACTCTGTCAGTTATCCACCTTATCCCATGCAGTGCCAACAATTAACATCTGCAAATAGCAATCTGATAGATGCTACTCTTTTCTCTGAACTGCTTGCTGCTCTGTTTTCATCATATCTAGCTTTATGAGCTGGACTACAAGTTCAAGAGTTGCTGGATACCCACATCAGGATCTTTTTTTTTTCAGTAGCAACATTTACTGTGAGCCAGAAGCACATAGGAATCTCATGGCTACTGAAACTATGAATCCAGATTGGTAGAAGATGGGTATGGGATCATTTTCCCTCTCTATAGTATGTTTAGTGCAAACAACATTCCATTTATGTAAGGCACGTAAATGTTTACCTAAACTGGAATTCGTTAGGACCGTAGCACATATTTAAGCACTTTCAGAATCTAAAATACCTACAAGGCATTGAAGAAGTCTTTTTTAATTGGTAAGATTTATTAAAAAGATAAAGGTCTTAAGGTAATACCCATTTAAAATAGATTCTGCCAAAACAGACATTCTATTTCCCCAAATTTACTTTTTCATTACAAATAAACAAAATTACAGATAAAAGTAAAAAAGATCGGTTTAGATTTCTCCACTGCACTGTTTATATATCCCAATCTGCCAATCTAACATTTTGTTAACCAGTATAGCCAAGGTAATTTTGATATTTTTGCCTTGCTTGGTTATTGTGCTATTTGGCCTTTTAAAACGCCTTTTGATTTTTTCTAGCTATAGTACAGGAGGGAGACGTGGATTAAAAGTATATTGTTTTTTTTCTGTTTTGACTTTAGTAATAGCACAAAAAATAAATAGTACATCATGCCTCAATGGTTCTTTCATGCCTACATGGTTCTCTCCATGAGCTAAGTAACCACATAGAAGACATCTTTAGTTGTTTTGGAATAATTATTCAGTTCTGTTAATAAGAAGCTTGAGAAAGCTTAAAGTTTGTCAATTATTTTCTCTCCAGGGGAAAAAAATGACCTTCTAAAAACAGGAGTTCACGGATACTACATTTTCTAAATATAGATCACTGAATTTATTTTACAAAATCCTTATACTTTACAAGGGGGTATCCTTAACTCTGATTAGTCTTCTTTTTTAACAGTGAGATCAGTTTATACCCTCAATTTCTCAAGCCCTGATGCTGAAATGACCACAGCAGGGGCGTTATTTTGATGGACAGCAATTGATTACAGCACAATTTGAAAGAGGAGGGCATCAGTCTGTCTGATTGCAGAGGGTATCATTCAGAAGTTATTATTGTATCAGACTGGAAGAGGGAGCTGGTATCACCTAATTAATTATCTGCATAAATGGTATTCTGCCTGTGCAAAAAGCCATTTACGACCCATGACTTTCTCACTGATGGCCAAATCCTTAGGTTTCCTCTAGATTTTTGTCGTTTTTTTTTCTTGCTTCATAACATCCATTATCATTAATGTATAAATCTATAATGTCATCTCTTATTTGTCTCTTTTTTAAACCAAATAACCCACTGAAGTGTATGAGTAGCTCAAACTGCCTCTTCCAATGTGCATTAATGTACACTTGCTTACACAGTATTTCATCTGCTAGGCTCCTTTTCAGCGTCCTGGTATTTTAAGGTCCTCAGTTTCTCAATAATTTCCTGTCACCTACATTTTCTGCTAAAACCATCATCAACCTTCCACCTTGTTTGCAGCCTGTATATAAATAAATCTATTAAATATGAGTACTATAGCATCAAGCATAGTTAACTCCTTTCTCTCTCTTGGAAAAATCTCTAATATATATCAGAATTTTGCCTTTCAGTCTATGCTCCATTACCTTAATAGCCTCTTCTGAGCACTGTGTCATTGTAGAAGATCTTTATGCTGTATGCGTCATGATACTGAAAATGTTAGTATAAACAGCAATTAAACAAAAATATTTCAACTAACCAAAACTTCTTATTTATAGCATGGTACTGGTACTTCAACTGCTGTTGATAAAGGACTGCCAAAATGGTCTACGAATAACTGCCTGCTCAAGCAGTGCTGGGGTTCCTCTTTGCTTGATCTTCAAAAACAATCAAGGGAAGAAAAAGTTGATACTAAATGCTTCTCTGATATTAGCCAGCCACCTAAATAATTTCCAGAGACTCTACCGTAATGCTGCATCATCCTGGACTGTACTCAGTCCACAGAGTTGCTAACACAAAGGCAGATTGCCTGTATGATAAGCTATGCAGTCTTCAGTGTAAAAGACTTAAAATTCATTGGAATAGGTTTTCCAAGTAAATTGCTGAACTGAGCACAGGAAACTATATTAATCTCTTCCTGAGATGTTTTCTGAGCTTGATTTTAAAATATATTTTAATTTGGAAGGGGGTAGAGTACTGATTCTATCAGTGGAGATGCAGTCAGGACTATTAGGGTCAATCTCTAATTCTGGAAATGTGGGATTCTTCTTTTCAGTTTGCTTTAACAGATACACTGTGGAATGGAGTGAAGTGAAGACTTCAAAACTAAGAGAAGAGCAAGAGTACTTTGATTTATATGTCTTCATTTTAGCCGAAACCCATCTATTTTCTTGATTTATTGCTACAAAGAGAAGACATGTTCACTTTTACATTTTGTGAGTATGTTGGCTATATACATCATGATGTATTTATTTTTATTTAAATTTGAAAAAGCAAAAGCCTTCATGGTTTTCTGCATATTTCATCTGAGTGTTCTCTCTGGCCTCAATTTAATAAAACTATAAATATGAAAATTTTTTTGCTGAAGCTGTTACCATCACTTGTATGTATGTTTTATTGCTGTAGGTTCTAGATGAAAGGGAAGAAACTCTAGTTTTCTATATATCCAACTGATTTTTCTCTACAACGTACCTGTCTTTAAAGTGAAAAGCTGATCAATACATTAAAAAGCACATTATTTTAAATGCATATGTCTAAAAATATCTAGTAATCTTAAGAAGCATTCCACTTGTACATGCACATCATCTATGTGTGTGCTTTAAGGAGCTGTGCCACTGCAACTATTATTTGTTTAAAATCCAACCCAGACTCCTCAGATGAGCAGAATGATTAAAAATAAACTACCAAAAGAATAGAGAGTGAAAAGTTCATCTACCCATTAATTTTATCTTCCCAGGTATCAGGGATGTCACTTAACATTTAAAATACACAAAAAAAGAGAGAATGGTTTACTACCAGCCATAATAATTTTGTGTTGAGTCTGCTTAAACAGAAAAAAAAAGTAAAATTGTATTAGTTCCCTGTTTTAGAAATTGGAAAGTTAACTGTCTTACTCTGTTGCTTTCCTATGGTTGACAAAGTATGGCTCAAATGGAAGCATTCAGATAGTGCCGCATGTGGTATTTGGATTATTATCTCCTGCCCTTTCTAGACTCGGTTTGATATCAAGGTGTTTTAAAGCTGGGTGAGCACACATGGAGCTCTCTTTGGAGCTTATGTTGTTTAATAAAAAGACTGTTCAATACAATAGTTTGCAGGGGATCTTATTTGAAGAATCTCTAGATAACAAAAAGAGCTATTTCATAAAAAAGATAACCCTTACGACTGAAAAAAATCTATTAAATGAAGAATGCTCCATTCTAACAGTTTTACATTTGCTGCTTCTTGCTAAACTATCAAAAAGGGATCATTGGGGAAATATTATAGTTAGCAATGTAGGAAGCAAAACTGCAGTAAGCAGCAGCTTAGAAAAAGTGATTGACATATTCAGTACCATGAATGAGAGAGAGAAGTCACGATGGCATGATGAACTGGTCATAATCTGTATAGTTTCATTGCTGCTTAGGTAAACAAACTAGTTTTTCCAGATAGTGAAACTGTTCAATTACTAGGTTTTGAGGGAATAAAGAATTAATTTACTTATATCTGCAATACTGAAAAAGTCATTTCATGGTCCAATAATTTCTGTTCCAGGTTCCATGCTTTTGTATTTGTATACTCACCTGCCAGAATGTGCTTGTTTGCTAGTAATCTGTAACATTATCTTATGTTAAAGTTATCCCTTAAGCATCACTTTAGAACCTGGCACTTTACTCTTAAGGATGTCTGTAATAGGGGAGGTATGGAAGAATGATGTTCAGGATCAAATCCAAAGAGCACTCCTTCAATGAACTTTGGAATTGGTCCCTGTTGTAATTCTTGATGTTCCACATTTCCAATCACTGAACATAATTTTTGGCAGTGATGAGTGCTCAGTGATCAGAAAGGGATGCAGACCACACCCGAAGGGGAATGATGCGGTCCAAGTTAGAAGTAATGCCATTGTCAAAATGTTTGTCTTTCATGTGTCTGTGCTATCAAAACCGCAGAAAAAAATCTGCAGAAAGACTGAGACCTACCACAGGTAATGAATGCAAAAGGTGATCAAAGTTTCTCTTGAATCTCTGAGCTTTTTAGTCACCTTCTGAATAGAAAAGTTCTCTTTTGGTAAGAGAACTATTAACATGTTCCCTCTGTCCTTTATGTTACTCTCTCTCTTCTTATTGCATTCTTTTAAGAAAATTTATTTCTACTTCATGCTATTACCTACATGTTTCTCCAGATTCCTCATTTACCTTGAGTGTGTATGCTCATGTTCAAATTAGTAGGAATATCACTATTGATTAGGAACATTACTATTGATTTCTATGACTGCTGAATTAGACCACATTATTATAATGATTTTTCAGAAGTAGAGGAGATAGGAAAACATTTTCATTATATAAAATTTAAGAAAATGAGTTTAAGAAAAGCATGACTGATATTCATCCTACTTCTGAAATTTTTAAGAGTGAATATGCTCACAAGATTCTCAAGGTGCATGTAGGTATGTGCCTTTTTTTTTATACTGACCCTTAAAGGCATACTTAATTAGGTTTAGATGTAAATTGTGAGGATAGCTAGGGTGTGCTCAGAATTCACATCAGGCTTTTGGGGTGGACATAAAAAAATTTGCTGTCACAGCAAATGACTTTAATAAAAAGGAATTAATTTTAACATGAAAATGTTTTTGCATTCTCTGTATTGTGACACAGAGGCATACAGTCAGATTAGTAAATTTTCATGCTAAAGGTTGTCGATTAATTTGTAGTTTTCACCTTTCTCTTCTCAACTAATGAGATACATATATGGTCCACAAAACTGTCAGCTTCCCATATGTCAATATGTGTAAAATGGTTATTTTAAGAAATGGATTTGTGTCCTTTGAAAAGTGAATGGTTCATATTTTGCTTGGTTTGCTGCTTTTTTTTTTTAACAGTTGTATTCTATGCATCACAAAACCCCCCAATTCTCTACTTATCAGTTCACTTTTCATCAAAAAATATGTTATAACTTTAGCCCTTCTTAAATTAAATAAAATTCTTTGGCAGGAGGCAGAACTGGGTCAGGCATCCAGAACATAGCATATGTTTTATACACCTTTGGGCAATTTTTGAATGCATATATTGAACATTTTTTTAACCTACTGTACAGATAGGGTGAGGACATTAGTCATGTCTCCAAGCTTAACCCTGTATAATCTTTTTTCTTTCTTTTGGTAGTCCATATTCTTGATAAAATAGACAACAGCCAAATCTTTTTGTTAACTGGTATAGTTTACACTACAACTAATCTGTTTGACACTGAGTAAACATCTGATCTAAAGATTTTGAACAGAGAAAATTTATATTAATGCTTTAACGCTAACACAACACATGCATTATGAGCAGTTTTTACAAAGCAAGCAGCAAATCAAAGGAGCAGTTCATAAATAAAAACATTTGAACAAATTCTTCATACACGATATATTTATTTCATTATTTGTAAAGATAGTCTCAAATATGGTATAATTGAAAAATACTAGCTGAATTGTTCAACTTGTTCTCCTGTCAATGAAAGCTAATATTCTACATTATTCTACTAAGGAAGATTTAATTTTAGTTTAACTTTGAAAGATGGGGTGGAACTACTAAACATCCTGACATTTTTTGACAAGCAAAAAATATATTAAGATATACAGATTATTGTAGTAAAGTCAAAACTTAAAATTTAAGATTTCATATTCATTTAGGCTTACCTCTTCAGAGCCAGAGCCAAAAATCAGCAGGTCAAAAGGTATTGCAGCAACCATGTCAATTAGGAACCAGCCTTTGAAGTAGTGAATTGCTATTTTTGCTGGATCACTTACCACTTCTTCATTCTGGTTTACATACGTTGTTCTGAAGTTTATTAGAATGTCAATGATAAACATAATATCCACAATTAAGTCTACAACGTTCAGTGGACTGCAAGAATATCCACACTCTCTCCTCTTCCGTTCCTCACTATCATTCAGAAGGAAGGCAGCAGAGTAAGGGGTGAATATGGCGGTGTATATTACCAGCAACAAAATGAGCCAGTCCCAGACAGCTTTGAAAGGACTATAGTGCAATATAGTAAACTTGTTGATGCGAGGTGTCTGAAGTTTATATTCTGGTAGAACATCAGCCCCTAAGGATAGAACCTAGAATAAGAAATATACCATGTCAATAATCAGGCAGTGTATCTATTCCTATTTTCAGTAAAATTAGCAAATACAGGACAAACTTAAAAAGTACTTTATTGTAGTTTTGAGGATTAAGCTTCGATTACTCGGTGTTTTGGCAAACTAAACTTCTGTGAAATTCATGATCTTTGCCAGGTTCAACAAATTCATTGGCAATTTTACACAGTAGGTTGATTCTTGTTCCCTGTAGCAACCATTAAGTGGCAAGTCTGGTATGCAAATCTGCATAATTAAACATGTCATCAAATTCATTTATCCACCACATGGTAACCTTGCCAGCCTGTTCCTGGCCAGTGAATGACTTTTCTTACAGTGATGTGGTGTTTTTCTCCCAAAGCATATTATCATCAGCTTAAATTCACTACAAAAGAGTCTACACTCATTAGATAACGTTTAGGCAACCACAAATAAAAAAGTTAGAAAAAGATCTGTGAGTGCCCTTGACAGCTATCTCCACTTTGAGTTTTGTGGTGTGGAAAACTTTAGTGCACAGACAAATTTCACCAAGGCTATAGTTCTAGTACAGCTAAAGGTGTGACAAAGAAGGGTACCACAGAAGTATTGCCTTTTGCTTCACTTCTACTTCTGTCAATTCCTAAAGCTTGTTATCATTCCTTTACAAGTGTGGATTTTTTATCTGTTGGTATTATCTAAGTTGGATTTCAATTTTATTTGGAAGGGATTATGTTTGTATGCACTGCTTGATTTGCTGGCTCTAGAAGCTGGAATGTTTGCTTTGTTGCGAAGAACAAGCATAGTGTGGACACCAGATAAAACAAATTTCCTTTGGCTGCTCCTCCAGTCTGATTGAACTCTGACATGAAGGAACAAAACCTTTAAGGATAAGAAGGTAAATTATGTTTTCGTCTATTCAATGCTTGGTGTATAGAGACTGTCAGCAATGATGTTAATTATTGCCTTCTGTGCCGCAAGTGCTCTCCAAATCCTACGGGACTCAGATCACCACTTCATTTTACACAGACCAATGAACAAACAGCAGATGGTGACAACATTCAGTTTCTACCCATTTGGGCAAGTGACATATTCAAGAAATCGTATTCCTATTTTCCACCACTTACTTCTACTTATTTCTTATTCCTCTGCTAATTAAAAACAATACTGTTTAGAAAATCAGACCTTTCAAAAGAATTAAAAGGAATAATTAAACCGAAATTAAATGATGACTGGAAGGAGAAATACCTCATCAGCAACATTGTCTGCTTTTATTTGCTTTTTGTTTAGCAGTAAGTAGTTTGGGATTTGAGATTTCAGCTTGTTCAAGATTGAGGAATTTCATGCTCCTCAAACATAATCTTGTAAGATTATAAGGGTCAGCACACTCCTTTCTGTTTAACTTTCCAAAAGCAAGTGTTGTATAAACCTTAGATCCTATCCTTAGTAATCTAAGTGGCACTTCTTATTCAGTGAAGTTCTACGCCGAAAATGTTGTGAGAACACCAGGGTTAATAACCACTCTTCTCCTTTGAACTATGAAGAAAGAAACGATTAAGCCATCCAAAAGATTATAAGGTACCTTCAAGTAGCCATTAAGCACCATGCTGAGGTGATGGTAGAGGCTGTTCATCTATTTTTTATATTGTAACTAGGACTTGCACTTAATGGTGCTAGCTATTTTTTTATGCATTAAACACACTAGCTGACAGCAAGCTGAAGCATAGGCATTGCTTAGTCTCTTAAGCAGTCTTAATACTTTCAGACCCCCACCTGGTGAGTTGACAAGAATGTTTTTCTAGTATTTGAGAACAGTGTGAGTATATGCGGCAAGGGAGCTGCTATTTATAAAATTTATATCAGTGTTCTCCTGCTGGATTTTCAGACAATGAAGGAAATGGATTAGGCAACAAGAATAAAGCTTACTTCACATGTTTCTTGCAGTTGCTTGAAAATTCCAGCCAGTGTGCTTCACTTCAGAGCAACACATAATGTGAATTTGACTTATTCCCCTGAAATCTGGCTCCTATTCTCATTTTAGTTACATTTATTCCTAGGTTGGTTTAGACTGAGTTAGGTGAAACCGAAGAGTACAAAACCCAAAACCCCAATAGGGCAAAATGAGGAAAGAGCAGTATAAAAGTGATCATAGCAAAAATGGATCCAACTTTTTCATGCTAGTTTCTTAGACACACACAACAGGAGAGGCTGACTGATGGTTGTGAGTTTCATATTCATAATGCGATATAGAACTCTACATTTCTGCATTACTCCCATACAATGGTAGGTGAAAACAAACACTCATTACATAACTATTTTTGCTTGCTGGATCAAGAGAAAGAAGATGGGAGTTTGTTTCTCAAATAAAAAAATCATAGTTGCCCATACATAAAAAAAATGAAACCACATTATTGGGTTTCATGTTGGCCGTTTCAATAGAGACTGAATATGAGGTGAATTTATCCTTTTGCTGTTGTGTGACATCCTTGCAAGGCTTGGGTACTCGTGTTGGCCAATCTTGGCCATCTCGGCTAGATGGAAGACTTCAGTGCACTTAGCAATCCACTCAAAAGACCTTTACTATTTCTACTTGCTTAACATAGATGTTGACAAATTTACTGTTAGTGAAAAGACATTTTATTAACTTATCTCTTCTGGACAGTGAAACTCTCCTTACAGTTTGGATTGTAAAACAGGTGGTTGAGGGAATGAAATGTTTTTAAGAGTAAGGAGCAGCACTGGGACAAGACTAAAGTACTGGAGTGTTAAAAAGTCTCTGAACCTTGGGACATGACATGATGAGAAAGCCAAGCTTCTGCATCTTACTAAAGAGAAGACTATACTGCTAAGTAGCAAGAGTCATACTAGCTGCCATGGATTTTCTCTTAAAAGAATTTTAGAGGTATTCAACCTTGATGAAATACTATCTCACACTAGTTTTGTTGGTGAAAGCAGGAATGTATTTATAACTGGTGTGTTTTACAAGCAGTATTAGGTGATAAGATTTATTCCGTTTATAATGAGAAAACTTCAAAGTTAAATAAACTGCATTGTATTTTGCCTTTGAGTAAAGAACCCTGTTCTAAAATCCAACTTTTCCTGTGTATTCCTGTTTATCCCACTTGCTGTTAAACCGGCGCTGCTGCAATTCAAACACATTTTTTGACTCTGAGAATCTTGCTTCAGGTGTTTCACAGAGATAGGGCTGGTGAACACCTTTTGCTCTTTTTAGGTTCATGTGTTCACTTTCTAAGATCACAAGTTCAAGGTGGCACTTATTATAGAAGGGCTGCAATCAGATACCCAGAAAAATATGGAGTGAGATCAAAGTAACTGTCACAAAGTCACACAGTTTTAGACAGATTTATCTTTCTGAAATGTTTGGTAGCTTTTAGTTTCTCAAAGATAGCAGTAGTTCACTGAAATGGAATGAAAAGATATTGAAGAAGAATGAAAATTTATTAATGGCTGCTGTTCTGTTAAGCAGAAGGAGAAAGGAAGTGTATGTACCAGAGGTACTATCAGGTGACAATTAATTAAAAAAAAAAAAAAATTCAGTAAGCCTTTATCACTTTAAACTGGGCTACACTGTTTGTGGTGTTATCTTTTTTTTGCCAGTTCCAACATCTTTCACCTCAAGAAAACCTGTCTGGTACTGGGTAACATTTCTGCCCTGTGTTGTGTTCAAAAGACCTTGTTTTGCATAGTGTTTCTTGGTGAAGTGTCAAGGAGCCAAACTGGGCTGATGTGTTTTGCAGCACATTGGCCGTATGCTTCACTGGATAATTGGTTTGTGTAGGGGAGTCTTGTTACAGGCTCTACAGCACCACATGCAGCAACAGTGTTTGACACTTCCTGGAGAAACACAAAGATTGTTCCCTGTACAATTTCTTCTGTAAAATAGAATATGTGGGCAAAACGCTAGGCAAGATGTTGGATGATCTGGGAATTATACTCTCGTATCCGCCACTGAGTTTCTCAGTGATCTTAGGCAAGCTGACATTTAACCTCTCTAACTTCTGTCAAGTAGGGAGAATAATATTTACCTACTAAACTGAAAGCATCTTGCAAAGGATAATGAATGGAAAGCATTCATAGAAGCTGTTATGCAACAGCAGTGTGTTATCATTCTTACTCCTCTAAATTTAGTTGATTCTTTTTATTTTTAAGATTATTTCACACAAATATTTGTCCTCTTCTCCTTTTAATTTTGAATTTATAACTTAATGGAGACACTTTCCAGTTTATTTTTATTTTCTGCATGAAAATGCTTTATTTTTGTTATCTATTATACAAACTGTACAGTTTCAAGAGACTCCGAGAGATCCATATTGCTATGCATCACGTATATTCGTAAGTTTTGTTCTGAGGCATTTTCAATCTAAATTTATTAAAGAATGCAAATGCATACAGTAAAAACCAACTAACTAGAAACAAAGTAAAGAAGCATAATAGTGTACTACTGAATCATGACAGAAATAATAAATGATAAGCCATCTGTTACAAATACCACCACGAATTGTTAAAGAAATACTTCTGTCAAACCACTGCATGGGTTTACAGTACGGTTTCCTAGCTATTCTAGCACTGCATGAGAGGAAGTGTGGGGTAGGGTTATTATATGCTGGACCACGGTTCTTCAAGCAACTAAGCACATGAACATAGAGAACAACCAGAAAGCATGCTTGATGCCTTCAAGAAGCACTGAACTCATTCTATGAGCATATTGCGATTGCATGGACCAGATGCTATAAGCAACTTATTCAGAAAGCATTGGACCCTTTGCACTTTCACTAAGAATTCACATTTTTTTGTGTGCTGTATATTTCCAAACAGACAACAGATACATGATTAATGTACACTCACACAAATAATATGTAGCATATTCACAATCTAGGTGAGACCTTTCATCATGGACAGAACTACCGCACATCTGGAAAATTTCAACAAAGAGCAATGTTTACAGGTGGCAAAATACATATATGGGGTGGGGGGAAACCCAACAGTTGTAAGGTAGATGGATACAGCGTATATCTATGCAAAAGGTAGATGTGGAAGTTTGATGGGTGCAAAGCTTAATAAATTAGCTTTTCAGAAAGACACTTTCCTATGTCTCATGCCAAAGTGTGTCTCTCATGAACTGTATATTCAAATGACGTAGTTATATTCAGTACTGAATACTGGTTTGTCACTGCAGCTTGTGCCACAGATGAATTAAAGCTTGTACTAACAACATTAGCTCTTGCATAGCACCTTTCATGTTAAGAGAATTTCATAAACATTTAATAAAGCTCAAACTATAAATATAGTCCCAAATTACTTGAGGACTTTAAAATAAACATTTATCTCACCCATAAAACAACTTGTGTAAAACTATGGAAATTGAAATACAATGTTAAAATGATTTATTTCTAGGAAATACTATATGACATGAAAAATTATTTTGCCAATATCTTCCTGGGCTCAGTCCCATGCTAGGCGTACAGCCTTGACAGATGAATGGATGATCACTCCTGCATCTTTAAGTCAGGGAAGCTGTAGCAAATCTAGCAATGTCAGCTCCTTGTATGCTGAGAGACTTGAATATCTTTATTATGAGTAGAGATTTAAATTTCTCATTGTATAAAGTGTACTCAGCAGCCAAGATATGAAATTTACATGAAAATGTAAACAAGATGATAATGGAACCAGGATAATTCTATTGTAGACATTATTGTAGCCGGTCAAAAATAAGGGAAGGAATTCGGAAGAACTTTTGACTTTTCAGATCTTCTAATCCAAATATATTTCAAAGTTGAATCAGAAAGCCAAAATCATCCATACTCATTATCTGAGTGTAAAACAGTGGAAGGTGACTACATGAATGAAATGTAAAGCATGTTCTGTTTTCTCAAAGAACATAGTCAAGAGGTGACATGAGAACATTCATACCCTTCTCACTTTTATAGGAGGTTTCCATAGATTAGGCTAGGTTAATCTTAATGACCTCTAAGTAATTTGACAAAAACATGAAAAGCTATTTGGATTAAAAATTTTTCCCAGCAGCATTTTTAACTCTGTACAGGTTTATTGTTGGTGACTAGGAAATCAAGGAAGGTAGCATCTCCTAAGTTACTATTCCTGTTTGCTCTCTGTTGCAGCTCATGGTGCAGAATGAACACTGCCAATATTATCCAAAGCCTGTTAGATCTTGAGTACAATCTCTTCCTTTTAACAGGTAGTTTTGAACCCATTTTCAGACCTTTGTTAGCAAGACAAATAACAGTATTGAACAGGAAAAATTGGGAAAACAAAAGAAATGCGAAATGTGAAGCAGACACAGAAGCTAAAGCCATATTCCTGTAATAATTAACCCTTTTTATCATGACCATAGACCTTAAATCTGAATGATAGTGCAGTTCAAAAAATGAAGCAGTATTACTTCAGCTTTAAAAGAGGATATGATTTTGCATTGGAGATTTTATTAGATTTGTGGATCTGTCTTCTCTTGATGTAACCTCTCCTGGCTCTCTTTTCTCCTGTGTATTAGTTCTACTGAAGCTACCAAGCTATAACTAGCAAGGACGTCTCTTCCCTTTTCTTCTCTATTCATACCATTACTGTGAGACCCCTACAGACTGGACCTCCTAAAGAGATCTCTGAATCTATAAAGACCTAAAACCAAATATGACACAAGTATTACTGAGCAAATGGAAATTAAAGCAACATTTGCTCCCTGATGGTAGGCATTACCTAATTCCCAAGAAGACTATAATGGTCTTTCATATTTCAGTCATCTTGATGATTGTCTTCCTTGATGCTGACATGAACAACCAGCAAGATTACACCAATACTCAAAGAAAGGTGAAGTGCTTTTGATTTAGTGCGCCCTCCAAACACAGCATTATATACTGCTTTCACACATCAGCATTAAAAGGCATTTTTACATCTAAAAGATATTTTTACATGTTTTTCAAAGGATACCTATTAAAGAACATCTTCTTAACCAAGAAATACTAATGGTGGGGAATGTCAATACTTTTCTTGTTTTACTCTTTTCTCTGTATTAAATGCTTTAAAATTATGTAGTATGACAATTTGTATATAATGCTGATACTTAACTTTCTCTGTCAGACAGTTTGAAGTATACCCATGAGATCTTATAACACAGTGTTTTAATGGACTCCATATTTTTTAAGTTAAGCTTTTGTTAAAGAAAATCTGCTGCTCTGCGAAAATATGACTTGTCCTTGCCTGTCCTATATGTTTCCCATTTGGTACTTCAGATACAAGAGGATATAAACCTTTCTTATTTAAACAATAGGCTCAACATTTCTTTGTTTGCAGGGTCAAAAATAGCACAATAGATTTATTTTTTTTTTTTAGACTATGCCCACATATTCTCCGAGTGTAATTTTAGGTAGGCATTGAAACAGCACTTTTGTTATTAATGGCTGAACCTGAAAAACTCAAAGCTTATCTGAGTGTATTTAAATCATTTTTGTTCCAGAAGTCAGTCTGCCACTAAATAAAGCTTTTTTGAGTTAGTTGAAGACAGACTTTGTGGCATTCTCAACCTAACTGCAATGCAGAAACACTGGAAAGGTTTTTGAATATTCAGTAAATTAATATTCTGGAGGAGCTGCAATTTGGTAGGCAATGAGACAGTGCAAAAGAAGAAAAAAATGGGTAAGTTTTAAGTGGTATGTGGAATCTATTTGATCTAGTGTTAAGTAATTTTTATAATAAATGTCCAAAAAAGTTCAGTGAAGCTGAATGTTAATGCTGTTTGGTGGTGTTAAAATTTAAGAAAAAGAAAAGTTCTAACTGAGACCTAGACATAACCTCTTAATATATTGCCATAAAAATCGCTAATTTGATAATGGAAAATCCACAAGAAATAGAGACTGACATTGATTTAAAAAGGTCTTGTGCACCTATGAGTGTAACACTGCTGCCGTAACTGTTCAAGTTATATTGGTTGAATCATTCTATCTCTGCCGTAGGTAGTTTAGTTACAATTCCATCTTTGAAATTTTTGATACGGATTCACTGGTACAGGTGAATATTTTGCTGCCCGCATGCCTGCTTTCTGGTGCTCTGATTCCTCTTTAATCTCCTGCACTGTAATGTGTACAATTTGTGTGGCTGAAGCTGCAAGCCCTTCCAGATGGAAAGACTGCCATCTCAAGCCTACCTCAAAATACCTGTTTCAAATTGCTTGTTTCCTCCAAGAGAGGAGAGAAATGCTGTTTTCCAGCCTTTGCTGGGAAGGCTTGTGGGAAACAACACAGAGCAAGTAATATGCTGCCAACAGAGTTTTACATGGCTCTTTGCTCTCCCTGTTGGATGAAGTTTTAACTTTTAAGTCTTCTGTAGCTTCAGTGTTAATGGCACTGTGATAGCAAGTTGCATTTGAGCTGGAAATGGAAAGTCTTTTAGAAGACATTTTCAAAAAATGATACACATATATGAATTAGAGTGTATAACTGTAAAAGGGGGTAGATATATAAGGATCAGCCTGAACAGCAGAAAAGCTTTTACTTGATGTTTCTCCTTCTGTGTATCATAAATTTGTATTTTAGTATTTTTAGAATTAAAAATTATCTCTCTGTCTATCTTTCTCCTCTGCTCTCCACATTTTCTATTTAGGGCTGTCATTAAAATACATTTCATTATACTCATGAATGTGGTGTTTAGATAAGCAATAATAATATTTTACATCATGTCATCTAAAACATATGATGAAACAGAGAACAAGTTTAAGATCTGATCCCATGGCTGAAACCCACACCCACACAGTATGTGTATCCATCAGTGACATGACTCATCTGCATACAGTGATTGGGTTGATGCCTTGAAATTATAGCAGCCGTACTGAACAATTACTGGACACGCACTAGTACTTGCACTATATAAATGTAATGATATCCTTGAACACTGAAATCTCCAGAAATGTAATAGTACATCAGAGAACTCAATCAATACTGCAATACAAAGCAAAGACGTAGGCCTTATAATCAAGTAATTTGACCTTCCATGTGAAGCGAATTACAAAACTATTCTTGGTCTTAAAGACTTACAAAGATACCTCAAGAAATGTTGTCTAATTAGTCTCCATTTGATAGGGTAGCATCCTTCCTCAGTGATGATGAAAACTTTCAAATCCAACTCAGATTTGAGAGCACTGGGACTTCCTGGGAGTGCTGAGTGCCTTACAGGACCGAGGCCATGAAGTGCCACATTTTCATATGACTATCAAATTATTATTAGGTAAATCTATTCAGCTAACAATATTTAAATACACAGTAACCCAAAATCTTCAAATTGTCAAGGAAAGTTATGTATGCCATGAGATTAAAGCAGTAGAACAGCCTTCTTCTCATGTTTGTTCAGTAAAATTGTGCAGGTTTCATGGAAATAATATTTCTGTGGATGTTACTGTTAAAATTGCTTCACCAAACTTGAATATATGTAGGAATTTAGAAAACCCATTATCTCTAACCTATCATTTATTTTCTCATGAAGATAGATATTAAAAGAGAGGAAGTATTTTTATTGTTAATTTTCCATCCATTATTTTCCATGAAAAAAAAAAGAAATGGCTTATAGATCTTAAACTTCAGGAGCCTCTTCCTGACAGTCAGTATGTAATTACTTTCATATTAGTGGGTAATGCATCATCAGAGCAACACTTAGAAGCATGCAGATTTATTGAGTGTGCTTTACTGAACTTTAAATCTTAAATTAGTGATATGCAGATTATCAAAGAAGGAGATATTAACAACTGACTATTTTTAGCAAACGTTAATGCCAGAATATGTATTAAAAGTTGTGTAACCCTCTTCTTTAAAATTCACTATGAGGTGTTATTTCAGAAGACAGAAAATGCTATCCTTCAAAATGCTAAAGAATTTGTGAGTTATTCATTGCTCTTCCGGCAACACTAAGCTGTTAACAAGCATTTATATGTCTGACAACAAAACATCAAGGGTCACATTTGTAATAAGGGCTTAAATTATTGCTGTGGTTTTTAGTCACCTAAAAGATATTTTCTATCATTTGTTCATGGCATGACAACAAAACAAAGTAGATATTGTGCTTGTTGATGTTATCTCATTTTCCTTACAATATTTATGAAAAATGTATCTTTCATTATTATCCATTTAGACTGGTTTGCTAGCTGCCAAACATTTTGATGCAGCTAAAGAAGAGCATAAAAGCTGTAAGAATATCTGAAGTGCACGGAGTGAAAATGAAGCAGACACAGCCATAGTTTGGGTCTATGATTACAGTACTTACTGACATAACTCTCAGAAGTAAAGGAGAAAGGGAGAAAAGATCCTTATGCATACATTCATATTTAAGTTTAACTTTCAGTTTCATGGTAAGTATTTTTTCCATAATCAGCAAAATAAGCAAACTTTAGTTTCTAGAAAATTTGCATTTTGTAATTAGACCCCTTAGCGTTTAAAAAGGTGTGAACTGCAATTGAAACTGCTCTGGTAGCTGGGGAAAAGCTTCATTTAGAATCGTCCATCTCCCCTGTGGCTCTCCAGTGTTTATGCCTAATGAGCATCTGCCAGCCTGGTTCACTTTAAGGAGACATTTAGTCTCAGTGTTCTGCCCAGGTTCCTGTCTTCACACCACTTGTAGAAAAGTTTAGTGTATTACCCAACCTTCTACCAAATTTGGTCAGTAACATTCCAACCAAAAAGCCATTTGGCAAGGGGACATAGAACAGATTGCATACAGATGTACACAAAATGTAATGATACAAATCACATTTCACTAGCAAAAACAATCTGTAAAAGCACAATCCAGATTTTTAGAGCTATCCATTCCATTCTTACTGGTTGGGCAGAGAAAAAGAGTGGAGTTGTGACCATGGAGAGCTGAGCAGAAAAACTTGCCTTTCCTCAGTCAGTAGCTGGATATTGAATTAGACATTTTTCTGTTTTTTCTGATGTAAAAACATATTTTGGTTTTGGGGAATTGTGGCAAGACATGGTAGGACCTTCATGATGATTCTTCACTAGCTACTCTGGTACTCTAACACAAATGTTGTGATAGCACAGCATCAGCGAGCCAAAAATAACTCCCTGAGAAGCTCTACCTTGCCTGTGTTATGTTAACTGAGGCTCATGTTCAGGAAGGAACAGGACTTTTTATTTATGGATTTAACAAGGGAGATATGGAAATCTTCTTGGTACTATGGCTGATCACATGTATGACTGCAGGCATCAAAAGCTCAATCCAGTGGAAAAAATGCCTGGGATAGAGGCCTGACTGTAAGCTTTAATGTTCTTAATGTTCTTTGTTTTCTAGATATATTGACTAATTTGTCATACTGTATAAACTGCAGAATGGGTCATTCACTATTGCAGTTTCCTTAGCTTACTTGATATTGTAGGTGTAAAGAAGAGAGAAAATAGACAGCATAATATACCTGGAAATTACTATCCTATACAAAACTTATTTTTCAAGCTCTGTTTGAAAACCTGGAAGGAGGCTGCAGTCTGCATGCTATCCTAACAAAATTCATCAAAATAAATTAGCTGGCCTCTAACAAGTTCTACAGGATGACCACGAGCCGCAGGCACTGATTTCTTGCTCACTTCCAAACCCAGCAACTAACATCATTAGAGACTAAGCTGCAGCAAAAGGTGTTACTTTCCTTTGGTTGTAGTCTTCCATTGTTAACGCTCCTACAAACCCAGTGAAACTAAACTTCTCTGAACAAAACAGTTTGGTACAGATGTGAGACCATACTATACAGCAGTTCTTTTGTTTCAAAAGAGAGTAGGTTTCTTCATAATTAATAGAATTCATTTAGAAAGTGGAACATTTTCAAAGAAGATGGATACTTAGATTTGAAAAAAATGCAAAGCTGTGAAATGAAGAACTTTTCTCATTTATCAGTAGTAGTATTTTGAACAGGCTGTCTGGAGCTGAACATACCTTCTCATGCCAGCTTCCGAATATTAAATGAAAAGTAGTTACTACAATTTCATATTTAAAAAGATGCTGCCTTAATGTAAAATTGGCAATTCTTTAAATAAAAAACTTATGCTTGAAAATACACCTAAAGTACCTTAAAGATGATTCCACCATGTGTTACAATGAAAGATTTATTCAACTGTCAAAGAAAAACAGACTTATCTAAGATAAATCTAATACAAGGCCACCCTGATATCAGGAAGAAGAAACTCTGAGTTCTCTATGTACTATGAATATCAACTAAATATTCATGCAATTTAGGTACTTTATTTCAGATAGATTTGAATTTTATAGTATATTTCTACACTCTAGATGGCCCGAACTAGCCACTTTTAGGAAATATTTTCTTGAGATTTTTGTTGTGCCATGCTCATTAATTTTATGCTCAGTATCACCTATACCACCCATAAAGCTTAATAAATGCTTTGCAACTACATGTTACCACACTGATTAGCACACTGTTTCATAAACATAACATTTGGGATTCAATGACCCTCTGATTTTTGATTCACACAGCTGGTTCCTGATTTTTCCCTTACTGTGATTTTATTGATATTTCAATATAATTTAAGGAGTGTTCCTCTTTTTTTTTTTTTTTGAAAAGCATTCTCTCTGAACTATTCTGGGTACGCACTTCTCTATTGATCCTGTTACCAGTTACAAGCTGAAAGCATTATCCAAGTTCTAACACATGACAGACAATAGATGAGAAGAATGACCTTCTCATTTGGCTTATTAATTTTGGGGGCATTCAGGATTCATCAAACAACATACTGTGTTGACTGGCCTTAATGGTCTTTGTTTTTTCTTACTGTTTCTAATCCTATGAAAAAAATCCCAAACCCTAACAAACTGAAACAAACCCTAACCAGAAAATATTTTCCTCAGCTGCCAATACATCAAAACCAACCAATCCACATGCTTCTCTCCTACCCCCTGCCCAAGCCAAAAGAATAATAGACTTGCTGCTGTTTCTCCTTTATATGCTTAAGGCCACTTGATTTCTAATCAGTAGTAGAAAACTGCTTTATAATTATCACCAGTTATATCATCACCTTACTAGCTGCCAATTGCAGGAACTTTCTGCTCTCACATTTAGTTTATTCATCAATTTCTCTCATTAGCAATGTGTGGGAACTTAACTATTTCCTTGAAAAAGTTAATCTTTCAAATTACCCACCAGTTTTTCACTTTATGTATTAGCTAGTATTACGCTAAAAGGGAAACCCATTACTTGCAAGAAATTAGTATTAAATTGTCAGCTGAACATACCTGCATTTTTTTGTCTATGAAAATGACTCTTAATAGGGGTGGATATGTAATTTCAGGTAAATGCTAAATATTGCCTGCCCAGGTTATGGCATTTTGTAGCTAGATCCAACATTGGTACTACAGTGCGTACATGTGAGGTGTTTGGCACTAGAACAGAGTTCAGAATCCAGACCATTTGAGGGTAAGGGCACTCAGACAGGGAGGGAGGGAGTCCTGAGTCTGAGTCCCTGGTGCCCGGGGTTATTTCTGTGGGTTTTTTAACAGATGGTCATTTAGGACAACAGGCAAAATACTCTGGGACTACAGCCCAGGACTGCCTGTTTCTAAGTGAGCACCCTAAATGTTAGCTACACCAGCAACGTTCCTTGTAAAATGCCAACTCTTTCTGGCCCATGAGATCCACAGCTTCCTGCCCTCTTCCCTCCCTCTTTCTGCGCACCAGCTGCTATTGTTGTCTATCGCCGGGCGATTTTCTCAGGGAAAATATATGCTTATGCTGACTTAAACATAGAAACCGTTTCCTGAGTTAACATGGTAACCACCTGACTCCGATCTAACTTTGAAGTTATGCTGTTTTGAGTAGGAGGTTGGGCTAGCTGGCCTCTAGAGGTCTCTTCCACACTACATTTTTGTATGGTTCTAAGGTTACGTAAAAGAGAGACTATGACACCATTCATGTCTGTTTTAAGGCCGCTCTAACTGCATGTGTGAAAGGTATTATTTCAGGCTGTGCATGCCAAGTGGATCAGAGAACTCTGCGAGTTCTCTGGATCTCAGTGGGGCTTGACAGGGGGTAAGCAGAGGCTTGACTTCTTGCAGTTCATGGTGGGACAGTTCTGGTGGGTGTCGAAAATGTTGGTTTTAACTGAGCAACCTACCAAGTTTAGAAACTTCCAAGGTCAATCCACCATGAAGTGGGAGTTTGGGGGTTTAGAGCTCCAGTCTAGAGAAATGAGGTTTGCCTAAGTGCTGCCTACACCTTGGTTTTGATCAGTTTTACTTGCTTTGTAGGGCATTAGTTCTTACACCCTCAACATATTCATCAAATTCATTATTTTCAGAACAAACTACAATGCAGCCTGAAAGCCTATGTCTGCCTATTTTCCCCCACATATTAGCATCAAAAGAAGAATGTTGCTTTGGAAAACTATCTAGTATTAAAAAAAAATCATATGCTCCATTCCATGGGGGAATCATGGAATAGATCACTGAGTATTTGGTTCAACGCAGTAACAACAAAGAGATCACACAAAACATTGATTACTCAAAATTATAATTCATAGATGATACTGGATACTTTTTCCCAACTCAGCAAAATCAGGCAATCCCTTTCTCAGAAAAGCAGATCTTGGGGGAAGGACATGGACTAATTAAGGATGCATCCAGGTTACATGCTTCAGAGCAGCTGGGCTTTCTGCCTGCTCCATTTCTACCATATGTTGTGAAATCTTCTCAAAACACTGCAGCAGTTCAGATGCCTTAGCCTATTCAGTTGTCACAAAGAGAAGAGGCTCTACTGGAAACAATCACCGTCAAGGAATATTTTATCTTTCACAATTGCTGTGAATCTGTAACTAAATTAGCCATTTTATTACTTGATGCAATAGCAAGTAATTCCAATGAAAATGCTGTGTTTTCTTCTCAAATTGATCAAAACAGTGGGCTTTATTTTCTGCTTCCATGCATTTCGTATAGCTACTTGCTCTGGTGGAAAAGAGCCTACTCCAGTTCTGGTGACATCTTTGCACAGGTATAAATGACTACCCTGAGGCTGGGGTATTTTTATTGGTTTTGCCATCACCATGATGTTCTCTACATTTCTTCTTTTCACACACAGGTGTGTCACACCTTCTAAATGATAATGAAATTACACACATTTATACTCTTTCTATAATTACATCTATAGCAATTACGAAGCCTAGTTATATAATGACAATAAAAGATGAAATGTTATTACATGAGAGTGCTAAGTATGATTGTAAACAAATAGAATAATTCTTGTATAAGCTATGTCAATTGGTCATTGAGAACAGGAATAGTAAACAATAGAAAAAAGAAGATTCTCACTTCAGCAGAAACAAATAATTTAAACTTTCTATACAGTAACTAGGGAATGTTGGCTCTGCTTACCCCCCAATTTCATTATTATATGTATGCCTTGCTGTGTAATTGGAAGACATATCAAAATTGTTTCTCCTTAATTCAGAATTTTCTGCTTTATGTCAGCTTGCATTCCAAAATGAACAGCCTTGAAGTGTTGTTTGTGTGAGTTATTGCATGTTGTAAACAGCGCAGTGTGTCAGCTGAATCAGACTGCTGAAAATGTATAGCTCAATAATTTGGTTTATTTTTAGGTCTTATATTGCCCCTCTCTGTCCTAGATGCTGCAAGTCTTCTTTTAGCCTAAAAACCTGAAGGTCAGTTTGAAGTCATGATCATATAATAGTTCTTTTTCTATCAACAGCTGAGACTGGCCTTGGGGGATATTGTTACTTATTTCTTAATCTTTTGGGGCTGACAGAATAGAGTCTGGCCAGATTACAAAAACAAGCAGTGAAACTACAAGGTCTATCACTTCATACCTGACCCCCCCCCCTTCACTGAGAGCTCCACTTTCAGAAGAGCTGTGGGAGTTCAGCATGTCTGCAAATCAGATTAAAATCTTCCAATCAACTGTGTAGCCCATCAAGGTATATATCTATCATTTTTATTTATATTTTATATAATTTAATTTATATTTTATATGATTTTATTTATATTTTATCATTTTTCTGCTCAAAACCAAAAGAGAAGCGTACCAGAGATGGAAAAGCATATGAATACCTGTTGAGAACTATAAGGGCATTGCCAGGGTGTGCAGAGATGCTGTTAGAAAAGCAAAAGCTCAGCTTGAATTGAAATTGGCCAGAGATGTCAAAAACTACAAGAAAGGGTTCTTCAGGTATGTAAACAACAAGCAGAAACAGAAGGAAAATATTGGCCCACTGTTAAACAGGAGAGGTGAATTAGTCACCAACAACGCTGAAAAGGCAGGTTTTCAACACTTTCTTCACCTCTGTCTTTACCAGCACTGTTGGGCTGCAGGCCTTGGGAACAAAAATTCAGGTTGATGCAAACACAGACCCACTGTCAGTGAAGGAATAGTTGGTATGTGAACTATTACAGGAGCTTGACCCGTACAAATTGATGGGCCCTGACAATATCCACCCAAGGGTGTTAAGAGAGCTGGCTGACGTCATTGCGAGGCCGCTCTCCATAATCTTTGAGAAGTCATGGAGATCGTGGGATGTCCCAGAAGACTGGAAGAAGGCTAAAGTCACCCTCATCTACAAGAAGGGCTTAAAGGAGGATCCAGGAAATTATAGGCCCATCAGTCTTACTTCAGTCCTTGGGAAAGTTATGGAACGAATCCTCCTGGGGGCTATCACAAGTAAACGAAGCATGTGATTGGGAAAAGCCAGCACAGATTCACCAAGGGCAAACTGTGCTTAACAAACCTGATTGCCTTCTACAACAAAGTAACCTGCTCGATTGATGTGGGGCGAGCGGTGGACATTGTCTACCTGGATTTCTCCAAGGCTTTCAATACAGTTTCCCACAGCCTCCTCCTAGAGAAACTGATGTGTTATGATCTAGACGAGTGGTCTGTGCGATGGGTGGGGAACTGGCTGACAGGCCGCACCCAGAGGGTGGTGGTAAATAGCTCCTTTTCAAACTGGCAACCTGTCACAAGTGGGGTCGCCTAGGAATTGATATTGTGCCCAACATTGTTTAATATCTTCATAAGTGATCTGGATGATGGGATTAAGTGTACCCTGATGAATTTTGCTGATGATACCAAACTGAGTGGGGAAGTGGACACCGGAAGGGAGAGCCACCCTGCAGGAAGACCCGGATAGGCTGGAAGAGTGGGCTAACTAGAACCTTATGAAGTTCAACAAAGACAAATGTAAGGTCTTGCACCTGGGAAAACATAATCCAGGAGTGCAGCACAGGCGGGGATCTACCTGGCTGGGGAGCAGCTCTGTGGAAAGAGACCTGGAGATCCTGATGGACAACAAGCTCAATATGAGTGAACAGTGTGCTGCTGCGGCAAAGAAAGCCAACAGGATGCTGGGTTGCATCAACAAGGGCATCACCAGCAGATATAAAGAAGTCATTATCCCACTCGACTCAGTGCTTGTCAGGAGTATACACGCCTGGAATAATGTGTTCAGTTTTGGTCCCCACTATACAAAAAAGATGTGAACAGGATGGAGAGGGTCCAGAGAAGGGCCACAAAGATGACCAAAGGACTGGGAAGCCTGCCGTATGAGGAAAGGCTGAGAGAACTGGGTTTGTTCAGCTTTGAGAAAAGAAGGCTTAGGGGAGACCTTATCACCATGTTCCAGTATTTAAAGGGTGGCTACAAAGAAGATGGAGACTCCCTTTTTAAAAGGAGTCACATGGAAAAGATGAGGGGTAATGGGTACAACTTACTCCTGGGGAGATTCCAATTGGACACAAGAGGAAAATTTTTCAGAATGAGAACAATCAGCCGTTGGAATAATCTCCCCAGGGAAGTGGTGGATTCCCCAACACTGGACACTTTTAAGATTTGGCTGGACAGGGTGCTGGGGCATCCTGTCTAGACCGTGCTTTTGCCAAGAAAGGTTGGACCAGATGATCCTTGAGGTCCCTTCCAACCTGGTATTCTATGATTCTGTGATTTGATCAGCCATATAACCCGTTTGGGTATATATATTTCCTACAGGTGGGTGGATGATGAAACTGTTTTGAAAAGTATTATTTCCAAAAAGTTTAAAGATCATAGAGTTTTACCTTCCTGTAAGTCAGTTATTGAGACAAATCATAAACAACAGGTACATATTGGGTCTTTCAACCACATGGTATGTTTCAACTGACTGATGAATTTCAAGGGGATCAGTAATCTCTGAACATTAATGACCAGGGGCCACAAAACAGTTTTTCTTAAACAACACAATAAAGTGATCAGTAATTTATAAGTTTATTAACTGGGCCAGCCATTGTTTGTTGCCAGTGTTAATCTATGGGTATTCAGGAATTCTCTCTTTTCTTTGAAAATAAACATAGGTACTGACTATTCTAATCTTCATGCTGCTCTGAGTCTGTTCACAACAGAGTTCACAGCATTGGAGCCATCCCTCAGTGGGAACTGGATGTGTAAGAAGATTTAAAATAAATCAGTATTTAAACAAAAGATAAAATCACTTACTGTTGCGCCTCTACACGCTGTAATTTTAAGGCCAGAAGTCCCCTTTATGAATTAATCAAAAATGTTAAGGGACAGATGTCAAATACTTGCCCCACTGCTTTCTTTAATAAAAGTCTACTTTTTGTGCCTCTGGGAAGACTTGTCTCTTTCCAACAATCAGTGTTAGGACCCCATCTGAACCTGTCAGTGCAAAAGAATGCAGAAATTGGACTGTCCCCCTGAACAGACTGTCAAAAAAAAGAATAATGAAAAAAAGTAAGTTGAGACTCTTCTAGAAGAGAGTCTAGCTTAGCACCTCTGGAAATCATAATGTGAAACATTAAAAAAACCCAACTGTTAGTAAAGTGGAATTTAATTTTAGTGACAAATATCTGCATTGGGATGTGACAATGCCAATTTTTCAGTAAGGGCTATCCGGCAGCTATTACTGGGCTATTCCTCTCAGTAAAAGTCAATGTTATGCAGAAACAGGCATCCAGAAGATGATATGCTACTCTGCATTACACAAGGAGTTTTGGTCAGCGAAGACCCAGATGAAAGGCCAAGAGATCTGGGTATCTACTTAGTCAGGACCATCACATGTGTGGCACTTCACTGCAAGCTATATCTTAAGGCAATATTCATCTCTACATAATGTCCTGAACACTCCTGTTAAGTAATAAGACAATATTTTAAGGGTCTTTGCAGTAGAATTTATAATCTAACTCTTTTTGAAGAGATTAATTTATTTGTATTACTTAAAAGGTAAGAGGCTGAGGATTTTATTTATTTATTTATTTATTTATTAAATTCTGAAGTGAAATGTCATTTTCTCCACCTGCATTTCAAAGTTCATATTTTTCACTCAAAGTATCAACCACTGTCCCCACAACATCTTCTGTTCTTTCTGAAATTATTTTCTAAACTTTTTTCTTCCATCTGCTCCTAATTTATTCCACTAAAATCTTACTGCTAAAGCATCTCACTCCTCTTTAAATGCATATCACTTCTTCTAAACACAATGGCCATTACTCTTTTACTTATTTTATTCATTATTCTTCCTCTACCTTGTGAAGGTAGCGATGTGCCATCCCCTCCTTTTTCACTGTCTTCACTACCTGAATTACTTCTCCAGCTTTTGGATATGACAAAAGTCATACAGCTGTTATCTCTGGAAAGAACTTGTTCTTGTATCCTGTGATGCTGATACTCGTTTTGATATTACGGATGCATGAGAGAGAATCCAGAGCGCAGTGATCCAACTGTGAGGCTCACTGGTACCTTATTGTGGTGCATACCACAGTCTATGTCTCTACATTTTGAGTTGCACAGTGAGAAGAGCCACAGTAGTGGAAATGTCAGGTTATAGCAGCAGGACCAAATTTCTCAGCAAAGCTGAGGAAAGGAAATGGAGAGAGATACACAATGAGGAGTATAAAGAGACAGATGGATGGATGTTTGGATGGTACAATATGTGACTGGAAGTGGCCTTCCATGTCACCAAGTCCTGCAATCCCTGAAAAGTACATCATGTTATCTATCCCTTTACTACATTTCTCAGGCTCTGTCTAAAGACATTTGGAATTCCTGCCCTAACTTCTTTTATTAGAAGACTATTTCAGGATGTCACTACTCTGATTAAGGGTGACCTTTTAACTTACCATGGCCATTTTATATTCATTTGCTCTTTTAATGACATTGTCCCACACATTAAATAGGTCATATTGCCCTCTGTACATTTTTGATGCTGTTTCACAGATTTACATATCAGAGGCCTGTGCCAGCATGAACATATCTTAATTATCTCATCTGACTTTTCTGCCATATTCTATGCTCAGCACTGTGCTCAAACCTTCCAAACCCACTTTTCCACTATTCTGCAGATACAAAATGGATCTATGGACCTATGACAAGTTTTACAAAGAGATTTAGATTTTAAAGACAGTGCTGACTCTTATAAAACATTTTGAAATCACTGGGGATTAGAAACATAAACAGGACTAAAACTAGCCACTTTCATCTTCTAAATGTCTATTTCTAATCCAAATCATGAATGACTAGCTAACTAGATCTTTGATGATTGAATTGAATAGACCTACATTTATTTATATCTCCTAGGAGTTTCTCCCTGTACCTAATCCTAGAGTTTAGGCTGCAGCAGCAACTAAAAACATTGATAACAATATAATAAGAGAGAAAGGAACAGCTGTGGGGAATTCTTTCCAGTTACGATGAATGGTACATTATCAAAGTTTGCTACACAAATTGTACTCTACACATTGGTTGAGATAGTTCTAGAAAAGGACATAAACCAATGTCAAATTAAATTGGAAGTCTTTTGTGAAGTGTACAGATTTTATAGAGCATTTCAAATTTAATTTTTAATTTAGTTAGTATCAATGTTCCTGGAAGGTTTAGCTGATCCAAGCCATTTCTATGGGACCTTTTCATAATATCTAAGTTGTTTGGAGATTTTTTTAAATTTTTTTTTTCCCCTCCATAACAGTGTCATTAGTACATAGAAACTTGGCACTCTGGCACTAATTAGCCAGCCAGAATTTTGAAAAAAACAGTCAAGCTTGACTTATGCTTACATAACTTACAAAAATTAGTCTTTTTAATGCAACTTGACTTTTTGCCATATTATCTGTGAAAAGATTTCTATGTATAACTACTATGAATAATTTAAAACATATCAAAATGGATCCAGAAGAGATTAAATCTTTCACAACTGACCAGGGAAGAAAGTACAATGGTTGCAGATTCAAGTTAGCTATCAAAGACAAAATATATGAAAGATAAAAATCCAATTACTTTTTAGGCACTAACTGATCTCAAGATAGAACTGATAGAACTTTTATCTCTGTTTCTCTAGGAGGGTGTACAATACATTCCTTTTTATATCCGTCAAAGGGAGTAGGAGCATGGAAAATATTTGGCATAGTACCCATGTAGAGAAGCCGCAGTCTGGTCTATGGAAGGTAGGTCAGCAGTAAGTCAAAAGCTACTCTTGGCAAGATCTTCCTTATGGAATATCTATCTGCATTCTAATACGAAGCACTTCTAACCTCTTTCAGTCTGTCAGTGGATGGACATTTAAGGGCTGACCCTCTGCTTTCTAAGACCATAAAAGTTAGTTGGTATACTGTCATGTCTTAATATTGTTTTTCAGTATGTTGCACCTTGGTAACCTGTCCTTGCCAATCTCCATATGACATTACAACACAAATGTAATAGTGATCCTGAATTTAGCTGAAAAGTTCTGTTGCCTTCAGAGGCCACTGTATCTGTCTTAGAGTGAAGAAATATAGTATCTTGAATTGTTTTCAGTTTTGTTTCAACTGTATGCTTCATTCCCAAGTATGACAGAATATATCATACATCCAGTCCAAAGGTATCTGCTTTTCATTGTGACAGGCTTTGTGATGTACATATATGGAAAAAAATACCCACAGGAAAGAGCATTGTGAAAAGCCAAAGAACTGGAACAGAAATTACAAGATGTAACTATGATACCTATACCAGTGGCACAATCACCTACTATTTGTTATCATGTTGTGCCTTGCACTAATCAGCAATTCATAAAGCTGAGAAAAAGAAAAAAGAATGAAACTAACATTTATGACTGACTGGAATCACTGAAATTAGTGGATTTATTTGGGGCATTTGGTGCATGCTACAGCTTTTTTCCGTTGAAAAATCTAGACCTGAAAAGTTTTGTTTGTTAGCGGTATCATTAATGTTGTAAACTATTGCATGTGCAATTGAATGGGAGGTAAAGTAAGTAACGGCTCAAACCCTTCAAATTGTCTTGGAGATATCCAAATCATTCATAAAAAGAGTAACAATCTATTGAATACACTGATAACTGGCTCCACAAAACTGAAAAGGAACTAAAATAATGGGTATTACCTTACCTGGGTAACCTTCTCTGTTACATTGTGCGTTCGGTCTTTCACCTTAGGTGCAATAATTGCTTTCTCCGAAGAAGGAGGAGATGAAGATTTTTTTTCACTTTTGATATCTGAAAAGTTCAGTGTGAGTTGAGGAATTTTATTGATTGTACTGTATTTGTTGAGATTTGAATCCGATGTGGATCCCAACAGACTTGACTTGATATGATTAAAAGGCCCTGAAAAATCAGAACACATACTTAGTACTTGACAAATGCAGAGAAATAAGTTATCATTAATGTTTAAGTGGGATATGTTAAAAGTGTAGTTAAAACTATTTTTCACTATACTACTTGTTAATAGTAAAAATGATCTGCATTTTAAAAATAACTCTATTGCTAATGAGAATCCAATTTAGTATTGGATATAAAAATGACATTTCCTTTACATATTGCCCCCAATATTTTTTATAAAGTCAATGGATTGCAAAGTACATAATGCATCCATCCTTACTTGTTTTCATGTTACTGGGTATGCTGGTATGCTCCATTATAATTCTGGCTGAATATGAAGACTATATTCTCATTTGTTTATAAAAGCAGAAATAGGACACATGATTATATAAGAGTGTCTGGACTGAGCCTTTGCTCTATTATCACATCTGTACTGTTGTTCATGCTTACATGATAGTTAGTTCAAAAACGCCTTCTGGTAAACTGGAAAATTGAGTAGACCCCTGCTCTACCCCTGTTGACTCATCAAGTAACTCCATACTTAATCAATGGAAATATTAACCTAACATTGTCCTAAAAGCCTTTAATTTTGCAGTATCGCAAACTCACAAAATGTATTTCTTCAATTGTCATTACCAACAAAATATTGAAAACAATAGGGATACCCATATGTAGAATATTAATGGAGTATTGAATATACACTTAAACATCTTATACTACTTTAGTGCATCATGATAGATAAAAAATATGGAGTTCGTATACTTCATGAGATACATATCCATTATAATTATTCTTTTCAATATTGGACAGAGTTCTTTGTACAACAAAAAAGCCATATAACTGATCGGTATACTTATTTTGTACTGTCATCGTAAAGTTGGTCCAGAAGCCAAAAATTTTTATAGTAAGGAAAATTTGGTTTTGAGAATAATACTGGAAAAAAGAATGATAAAGATGTTTAGCCAGCGATAACTAGCTCCAGTTATGGATTTAAGAAAAAATCGAGGTCTTGCAGTCAGTAACAACGTATCTGAAGTGTGGGATCGAAGGGTATTTCTCAGATCCACATGAGAACCTTACTGCATTCTAATTCTATTATGGGCAACAATGTGATGTTTTCTCTCCTACTGTTTTTTTGGGGTTTGTCTTCCTGGGAGGGAAACAAGAACGAGTGCTATGATTCAGGAACAGCCAATGGGACAGGATTAGGCCTATGAGGTAAATTGCAGAGTCAACAGTGAAACAGCTGGATTGTATTTGCAGTGTGAGAACAAGTGAAATTCAAAATAACCAGCTGCCTGGAGATAGCTGTGGGGAAATGCTTCAGTCGGTGCTGAATTCTACTGTTTTATTTTTTTCGGTAAAATTCTTTAAGTGAGGGCTGGTCTTCCCTCACACCTGGCTTAGAATGCTTGCTGAAGAACCAGACTTTTAATTTGCTTTCTTAGCTTCAAAGGATTTATACACATGCTTTCTACCTCCTAAATTCATGCTAATTATATGTTAATCTGGGCTGGAGATAAAAATCTTCTACTACTCCATTTCAAATTGTGCTACTGTGCAGAAAGGAATTCACGATGACAAAGGAGGGCATGATGCTCTAGGCTAACAGTTTAGGTGCTCCCCTGGGAGAGATCAATCCGGTAGTTCTGCTCTCAAGACTTTCTGTATTTTGTCCAATGATCATTTGATGTAAGACAAACAAAAATTTGTGGGTGAATGCTCTAACCACTAAACTACAAAATCAGTCCTTCTTTTTCTCCTTAGACCAATGAACCTAGTATATTCTTTGTGGAACAGCTTCACTGGAAAAAGGAAGAAAGCACTACCTTTCTCCCACAGGGAGTGCTAAAAAGCCTGGTACTGAGAAGACTACCAAGGAATTGGAATATTGTGCTTGAACACTTTTTGGCCCAGGTAGGACCTGAATCTATCTTTCACATCATCTACATGAGTCTATTAAAAAGTGGTCTTCAAAATAAATCAGGGCTCACAATCCCCTCACAAATCAGTGAAGTGGCTAATCTGGCTGGCATGTGCTACGTATGTATGGTCAGACTTCAGTTCTTCAGCTCTACTTCCCTACATAGTCATAGCAATTAGTAGTTTTTGAATATTGAGTAGGCTTAGACATGAGCAGGGTATCAAGTTGGGGCCATTTGTCAGATGAACAAGGTTCTTGATACCTAAGGAACTCAAAGGTAAGAGGAAACTAAGGGAGCTCAGGCAAATCCATGAGTAGATAGTAGGTAAGATTTTTTTTTTTACAGTAACTTTATAGATGCTTAAATTGCATTGAAGTTTTGCTTTCTGGGATGTAAATCCTTTATTACTTCTATTCCAAAGGGAATTACTCTCTCCTTCGCTACCTAAGACTCATGCCCTAGCGTGTGATATTAGACTTAAGTTAATTGCACGTGAGAAGAAAACCTTGCTTTTTTTATCCACCTTCTTTTGCTTTAAAAAGTAGTAAAAGGTATACATGTAACTCATAGACAATGGTAATTAACTGGAAGACGTTAGTACCTTAAGTGAGCTGATACTTGACAGCTAGTGGACCTTTGCTATAGTCTCATAGCAGGAAGCAGAAAAAGAGGGCCGTAACAAATCACAATCACAATTGACACTACTTGGCACCCTGATTGACAGTTTCAGCAGAGCAGCCAAGAAATGAATAAGCAGGGAGAATGGCATACTTCTGCCTACCCTACAAAGGAGATTCTTTAAGGTTAAGTTTGAGCTCCCCATTTTTATGGTAGGATTCCATTGTCCTTGCTTACACAATGCACTGAGAAATGATTTCACTCTCCTGAGCTGTCAATCCATCATCTTTCACCAGCAGTAAATACATTTATACAAGTTGTTTTACAGTACAGAGACTGCATTTTTTTCCCCAAGATTTTGCCAACATACACATGAAGCAAATGCAATGATTTCATAGTAAGAGTCGCTTTACAGAATCTAGGTCATGCACTGCATGCAGTTTAGAGAGAAGACTTTATCAGGTACACACACTTTTTGCATCATGCATGAGGTCACAAACCAGTTTTCAGACATAGCTACAAATATTGCAATTAAACTGAACACTTTAGTAATTGTTTTCTAGAAATTGAGGAAGTCACTTAAGAATTATGTTCAAATTGCTTCTAAAAGATGTAGCTCAGTGCTGGTGAATAGAAACAATTTTGTAACTGCACTAAATATTATTTAGACATGAAATTGGCAATGAAGTTCATGCATACACATTTTAATACTACAGGAAGCTTGAAACCATACCCCCTGCCATCCAGGAACGTGAAACTAGTTTTAAGGAGACAAAAGAGGAATAAGTGAAGATACTTCCAAAAGGCTCCTGATTACCAATTATTTTATTTTTGAGATCGTTAACTGAAAACTAAGCAACTTATAACAATAGATTGTTTGTTAGTGGCCCTGCCCGATTATACAACCTTTCACAGGTAAAACTCCTGGTAGCTTCAACAGAAGTTTTGTCTGCTTAAGGAGAACAGCACTGAGTTAAATAACTTGTTCTATTTCCCTCTCTTCCTTTTTTGAATTAACAGATAATTAAGTTAAATGGTTGTTTAACTATGCCTTCACTTTTTCCAGGGATTGGTAGTTAGTGCTTTGAGACAATAGTTAAGGGAATAACTATGTGTTTAACAAATATAATTTAAGTAATGCACCTGGCCCTAGAGAGATCAACATGAGAATGTTGCATTTGAACATTTCATACAGCAGGCAAAGTAACATGCCAAAAAGTGTGGCTGTTTGAAACACTAGAAAGTACAGTCTAGATGTATACTTTACCTTTGACATTGCGACCATTGTCTGGTTTTCAGCATAATAAAAGTGAAGAAAAAGAGAGAAAAAAGACAACTAAAATCTACATCAGAAAAAGCAGAAAATATTGCTTCAAAATATGTATGTGGTTTGAATTGAAATATTTTTGCACATCCTTGATTATATTACGTAGACTTTTAGTCAAGATGAAGTCACTTTGACAATTGAGAGATAATCTGTAAAACTGTGTGAGTAGATCAGCAGGTAGTAGGACTGGCTGTAGCTAACTTGCCTTAACAGTAACGTGACAAAATTGTTTCTCCACAAGTCCAGCACTGGGTTGGAGGTCAAAAGTGCTAATCCATGAAGTGGTAATTAGTCACACATAATTAAGTGAGGCTGAGGCACCCACAGCTGTGGGCAGTGGCACAGGCTGGCTGGCTGCGGGAGGTGTGGGGCTGCGCAGACGGCCCTGCACAGACCCCCGGGCCCTGCGCCTGCCCAGGACTCACAGGAGGAAAAGTTTTTACCATGGCAGCAAGCTGAGCAGCGCCTTTCTGAGTAAATACTGGAGAAACACTGAGGAGAAAGATATACCTTAAGCCTTTCTTCAGCTCTTAGGAGCCTTTCTGCAAGGTTAACAGTGGCAAAGCTCTCTGTCCTCACAGGCACACCCAGCCCTGAATCCTCTCATGAGAGCAAACCTCTTTAGGGAGAATATTATTATTGTTGTTGTTGTTGTTATTATTGTTATTTATGATTTTAAAGAAGCCACACAGGTGGATAGGTAGATGCCACCCCTATTCATGGGTGTACAACGTGACCAACAGGCCACCCTCCCTTCGCGTTGTGCCCCTGCCCGGCTGTGGCAGCTCGGGGGGGTGTGAGGGTGGGCGAGGGCCCTGGGGGCTGGCAGGGAGCGAAGGGCCAGGCGCAGGATGCAGCCCTGCCCCTGTGTGCTGCCGGCCACTGTGACCAGCTTACCAGCTTTCAAAGGTGCGTTGGGCTCAAGCTGATATTCACCTGCAGTTGTGCCGTGCTGACAGGCCGCCTCTGAGGGCTGAGGTGGCTGTGTCCCCATCTGCCCCAGCGGCAGCCGTGTCCCTGCAGAGGGCCTGCTTCAGCCCCACTCTGGAGAAAGGCCATGGCCTTCTCCTGTGAGGGGAATTGGAGGTGACGTTAGACCTTGTCTGTGGCAGCATGTCACACCTGCTGCCTCTCTGGCTTTTCATCAGCTTCCTGAGGACGGGGAAGCATGGGACATCGAGCTGGGCCTTTTGGACCATGGGTGTGGGAGAGTGTTTAGTTCCTCTCAGCCTGACGCCTTTCTGTGCCAGGTGTCTGTAGCAGTAATGCAGATTTTGTAGGCTGAGTGAGGCTCAAAAGCCTGCTGTTTTTTTCAGAAGGCTGCGGGGATGTTACTGAGGTCACTTTCTGAAGACAATAAAATTCCCGAAGCATCCCTGTGAACCTGAACGTGCCTGCAAAATCTGGATTGCTGGCATTTCAGGTGAGAAGGCATTGGCTGGAGTTTGGGCGGTGGGTGGAAGACACAGTTCCTGCCCTGCTGCTTTTGCTGTCAAATAGGCAAATTTAGAATGGAATTCAATTGAGTACGCTCAAATGAATTTAAAATCCTAAATTGTCATTTTTACTGTAATACCTTTCAGCATATAATGGCCACAGCTATGATAATTTTAAAGTGATAGGCAAGTAGGCTACAGAAATTAATTTAACACATGAAATAATTTATATTCTCAATTGCCTTATCTTCCAAAAAAATAAATTTGACTGTGGGTGAATTACTGCAGTTAGTATTGAGCTAAATAATGCTATTCTCTTCTGTCAGAATTCTGTTATGCCAATTCAATTAATATTATCTGAACTGGAAGAGGTGGAAAAAAAATAAGTCTGAATCCTGAACTGCATTTTCAGACAGAGTAGTAGTTTTCAGTAGATTCAGGAAAATTCAGAATTATTAGGATCGATAAACAAAATAAAAATGGAATGGGAAATATATTAAACCTTATGCTTCCTTGGGTAATACATTTTGCAACATCAAGGGCCCCATAACTTAGCCCGTTGGGACTGTAGTTTACTTTTACTTATTTTAGTTTACTTTTACTTATTTTACTTTACTTTTACTTATGGCTTTACATTCTCCAATACAGTATACAGCTTCTGCTCAGAATCTGCGAGTCCAGAGAAGATGATTTAGGCTGAATCCTGGTTGCCTAACTTGCATGGATAATTTTATAGCAACAATAGGGTTTTACAGCTCACTGTTGAGTAAGGCAAGCAGGACTTGCTGGCTAAATTTAAACATCTTTTCAGCATAAGGTGCCAAATTCTAATATGCTTGGAAGCAGATGGCATCAAGGATGGTTACTAATTCTAATGCAATTCTGAGAGCCATCCTCTGTTCTGCTGTACTTTTTTAGAATGCATATGTATGACCCAAACTTAGGGCCAGATTCTCTACTATTTTGCAGCTTATGCAGAGTGAAATCAGAGTGGCAGTGTTTTATCTGTTTACACTGTAAATGATCACATCACGTGAGAGGCTATAGGAATTCAAATGGATTATTGACTCCTCATAGTAGAATTTATTTTCCTTAGTATTTAACATTTGAAAAATATTATTCAGAGAAGTGGAGCTAGAAATTTTTGCTCCTCCACGCAGCAAGTATTAAATTATGTAGCTATTTCTTCATGAGCTTTGTACCACCATAACCAGAGATTCAAACTGATTTTTACATATTTTCATTGTATAACTATATGAAGAATGGTCAATTGGGGAGTGCTTTAATGAGAATAACTTCTGAAAATAGAAATTGACAAAACAGATATCTTTAAATGTGTTTTATTTGAAACGTTAGTTTAAATATCTGGGGAAGTTGAAACGAAGATGAAACTTATGCAATGGCCCAAAAGACATGCCAAGGTTCAGCCTTGGAGATTTTTGCCTCTACATCCTGATCTTGAAATCTTGGCTTGAATGTGAACATGAAATATAGCAAAATGGTATGGTTTAGGATGGATTTATTTGAATTTTCAGGTTCATTTGAGCTGAAAAAATCAGAGTCCAAAAGCAACAGAAATGAGAAATGAAGTATTTAACCATTATATTTAATACAGGAAGAGTAACTGGAAGGAATAATTAGTTCTGCTAGTCTAGGAGTTAATCTGGGTGGCAGAGGAGCATTCAGACTTATATTTTAGGAGATGTACAGAAGCAAAGAGCCCTTGATGTGGACCTTCCAGAAGGCAGGAGAACTTAAAGGAATTTTACACTTGCAGACAATGAATAGGAGAAAAACAAGCAATCACTGAAAATGAAAATCCATTTTCTTGCTAATTTATGAATCTGTGCACAGTCTTCCATGACATATGTTTTTGAAATCTTAAAATATTCCACATACATTCCTTGTCATCTGGCTTGAATAAAAAGTAGGCAATTCAAGTCATTAGACCATCAGTAGCTGCAAAAGTATTATATATGTGGCACTTTTCTGCAAAAGCCAGTTTCAAAGGTGCCTCTCCATTCACAGGGCTTTCAAACCTCTGTTTGCTAAGCTGTTTGCCAAGTTTCTCAAACTCCCTGTCTCCAACAAGAACTCATGGACCACACTCCATGACTTTGCGTAATTAGGAGAGACAGTAGAAAAAGAAGACAGAGAAAACATCTTTGTAAATTTTGCTGGTTGCAAGAATATACTAACACAAAGAGAAAATTGCTTACATGAATTTAACACTACGCATTTTACCATTTCACTAAGCATTACACAAAGCATTTCAATGGAGTTGCTGAGGATATTTTCCCCACTGCAAGGGAAAAAGCATGTATCAGTGTTGGATAAGTGAATATACAATGTACACGTTACAGATTTAAGAAAAATAAATTGATCAGTCTCTGAAGTAGGATTTCATACAGTCAAAGACCATTTAATATATGTGAGTATGGGACAGAACTGTGTGTGCAATTTTAACTTGATCATCTGATTTTTTTCCCCCCAAATACCAATATTAGGTTTAGGAACGTTGGGCCCGATTTTGCTATATCTCTCTACAGAAGGCAGATGGTACTCTAAGAGCAACCCCATGATTTCATTGGTCTGCTTAGACATGAAAAGCAGTATTTAGTGTAATTAAGCCTGCCATATTTGGGCCCTTAATTTTTTTTTTAGTGTGCCTTTGAATGTATACAGCTGATTATATTTAGTTTTGCCTACTGATAATTACTATGAAAAATGGCAATAATTCCTTTCTTAGTACATCAGAGAATACTGATTGACTTTCTACCATACCTTCGCTTGCGTGACGGTCCCTAAAAATGTTCTTGGGATGGACGTTAAAGCCTTCTATGTCATGTACTGAAGACGCTCTCCGTATACTACAAATGCTTTCCTTTGATCTGGAATGGGTTAGTGGATTGCTTGTCTGTATCATGTCAGGGTAAAGTCTGTCCCATTGCTGTTTAGGTGATGAATGGTCAAGAGGTCCTGATATATTAACCAAAGGCGAACATTTACTGGGTTGAATCAGTGCTTTTGTATCATCCACTTCTGAAGGACTACAGCTTTCTTTTGTAGGTGATTTAAAGTGCTTCATAGCCACTGAGTCATCGCTGTGCTTAGATGAATCGACTATCACTGCATCAGGGTCTTCCTGTGGTAAGGACTGCTTTCTGTACGTTAAAAGTCTCAATCCAGGCAACCGGAACCCAAGAAGTCTGCCTGCATGTAAATACATACGAAAGAAGAAAATATTACATATTAGTTTCTTGTCATTAAAATCTGCTTTTTTCACACACAGAGTGCATAATAATAACTATAAATAGTTGACCTATTCCTAATAAATTACAATGCTTAGCAATGGAATGTGCAAATATGGAAATATTATATAGCTATGTTTGTTATAGTCATGGTGTTAAAGGATTTCATACTTCAGTCAGACCTAAGTTATTGAGCTCAGAATAGGGATAGCAGCATTGATTCTACAGTCTGTTTTAAAAGAGATAAGGTTATCTGTTCTGATGGTCCTTTCTAAATTAAAAATCTATGCATCTATAAAAATGTCGAACTACTTTGCTTAGTAGCTGTTATCCTGAAATAGGGATTTGTGGATTCTATTATTAGTGGAACCCCATGTGCTTAATAGTGTACTGATGATTTATTGATTTATTGGCTACAAATTAAACAGGAAGATACCGGTGCTAATCCTTCAAGAAAGAAAAATAAGTTATCAGTTTTGCCACAATCCTTTCCAATACTTACTTACATTTTAAGAGTAAATGAAACACTTATTTTGAATGAATTTAAAATGAAAAGTAAAGGAACACGCAGGAAGAAAAAACAGCGACACAGCTCTCAAGCCTTGGTTGCACCTATACAATGCAATTATCTTTTGTACGTTTCCATGGGTGTGGTCTTAGTTGGGCTTGGTATATTGAATGGCAGGGTAGGCTGTTCTGAGTGTATGGAAAACTAACAACTTTGTGTAGTGGTAAGAAATATCAGTAGCTGAGAGGAAGTGTAAAATATGGTGCAAATAAAGAAAATCTAGCGGAAGAACTGTAAAATCTACAGACTGTCCCTGTAAAAAAAACAAACCCAGATAGCAAATATTTTAAGGTATTGTGTAATACAGCTCACAGATGGAGGCACAGGGACTTCTGATGTACAGAAAACATAGTAAACAGTTTCGAAAAAGAAATGCTAAAAAAAAATTAACAAAATAAAATAAATGAAATAATTGAAATGATCAGATGTCATTGCATAAATGGCCTGACTTATCTGATAGCTTCTTGTCACTCATCACTTTGCTACATGAGTGTTTTCCACAGTGAATCAATAGCAAAATGATTTCTCAGAGGACATCTCAAAATGTCTTGTTATTCCCTCTTACTGGGATAAGAAATTCTGTTTGGGATAAGATTTCATTTTTTTTCAGTCAGTTTTAATCGCTGGCGTTTGTAGCTAGCTAACATTCATTAATATTTAGCACTGAAATTTATCATCCCATACCAAAATGTTTTGAAATAGTCTTTCATTGATGCCTATGCCCAACAGTAATTGTAGAGCAATTGATGGCACAGCTTAATCATTTAATGTTTTAAAATGAATTTCCTATATATTTAGTATTGAATGTATTTTGAATTCTAAACGAACGAAAGTGAGAGTGCCCTGCTCTTCTTAAAGGAAAACCTGTGTAAGAGCTAAAGGTGCTATACTAAATGACACCACAGGTTCATCTAGCACACTGTTGGACATCTGATATTTGCCAGTAGTGGATACATGGAGAAGGAGTTTAAGAACCACTACATCATGTTATTTCTCTCAGTAAATTTACTCAGTTTCTGGCTATCTGCAGTTCAGAAACTTTCTGAGACAGAGATTGTGTTCAAAACACAAACGGAATGCTTGGTGTACCTTTCTTCCATGAATTTGTCTCAGTGCTTTTGAAACACAGTTGTACTTTGATCTGCAAAGCATCCTATAGGAAACAGTTCCGTAATTTTAGCATACCTTTGTGAAAAAGTACTTCCCCTTGCTTGCTATAAACCTGTTGCCTTGGGGAGGGTGCTAGATCTTATGATATGAAAAATAGCTAATAATTGCTCCCTTTTTATAGTCTCAATAATGTTTATAGCTTTTCATATATCTGTTGCATTCCTCTTTGTATACCTCTTTTCCAAGCTGAAGAATGCTAGTGTAACGCAGGTATTGTGTACCTCTGATCATCCTTCTCACTCTTCTCAGTTCTTTTTCATTTCTAATGTAATCATTTTTGACAGTGGCCTGAGCTACTCCCAGACCCAGGGATCAATGCAGTGACATAATGGCTTTTTGTTTTGATCTTAGTTCCTTTCGTTATAATTCCTAATATTTGATTGCCTTTTTGAGTTATCTTCCTAGCCTGTGCTAATTTCAGATATTTTCACAACAGCTGAGAGATTTCTTTCTTGATTGGTAACAGATAGCCTCTATTATTATGTCTGTAAAAAGTTGACTTTGCTGTTTTATCACTCGGCCACTCAGTATCATAAGATATGTCTGTAAATCTCATATCATATTCTGAATAATTTTGTGACATCTGCAAACATTCTCATCTTGCTGTTGCACCTTTTTTATCCAAGTAATTGAAAATGTATTAAATAATAAAGAACCTGTGAGATCCTTCTGATAACATCTCAGTATTTAGAAATCTGACCATTATTTCCACCCTTTTTGCCCTACTTTAAAATATCAATCCATGTAACAATCTTCCTTTTTCTTCCTTGACAATTTCTGAAAAAGCTTGTTGAATTCCAAATATTTAGCATTGAATCTATTACTCTAATGCATATATGCACACAACAGTACAGTAGACAGAAATGTCTATTGCATAAAACCAGAGTCATGCATGTTTTAAACAGCAGCTAGAGGTGCCAATTTTCAGTCTGCACAGTGATAATTCAGCAGAGTGCATGTTGGGAACATGCATATTTCTTCTAACTTACTAAGTATACTTGAACAAATTGCTTACAGTTGAAATTAGTGAAGTACATAAAAAATACTCTTTTTAAATACATGTGGAATTGAGTTGTAAAGCAGTTTATAAATCAATTTTGAAAGCTTATTGCATCAAAAGTGAAACAAATACTATAATTCCTTTTTTATCAATTACATTGAACTTCTTAAAAATACCATTCGTAAGGTTTTCTGGCATTAGAGACTGTTAAAGGCTTTTTGCTGGCACTCTATTTTAGTCATATTCATGGTGGTGCAGATGGTCTTTTCTGCTTCACCAAGTTAATATGACCATGTTATACTGCATTACTGATTTAGCTGTCTAACTGCAGTTCAGCTGGAAATAATACTCAGTGAGAATTTTGCTTCTTGCTAAGACTCTTGGGCATGAAATAGAAAACTTAAATGGGTAGCTTTTTGCTATTCTTCTATAAACTGTAATAAATGGTCTCAATGTTAAAATCCCTATTTCCTGCTTTTTAATTTGAATATTCTTTAGAGGAGGAGTATTGTTATTCTTCTTCAGTGTATAGATAATGAGCTATATGATGTGTTGGACACTCAGCTCTCTCCTGCAGTACTGCAGCTAAAGCAATCAGGAGGCCCATTCAGAATTCGTCTAGTTTACATTACACTTCCTTGCTCAGCTCAGTAATAATACAATTTGTCATAAAGCAAAATTCATGGCCCCAGGCCCGCTGTCCCAGTGTAGACTAGAAGGGTCAGTGGAAGCCTTCCTGGCATGCTGTTTATGGGGTAAAATCTTTTGTTTGAAAGTGGACAACCCCTGCTTTGTGTAGGTACGGTGTCAGAGTAGATTTATCTTGGCTTACAATACTGAAACATTTTTAAGATGCAACTAGCTATTTACTATAAATATACAGATAATGTTACATTAAAATCCTTATGTTTTATTGAAGTTGAAGACTAGATTGCCAAGTTCTTAATGCTGAGTCAGAGATTTGTACAATCTTGGCTTGCTAAGAGCAATTGAGGAAAGCAGTTGAGTCTGAGTCACAATTCCAGGCTTACATTCCACCTCCTCCTTTCAAACCTTGCTTCACTGAATAAGTAATTTGCAAATGAGTTAATCTGGTTGCATTTATTCTCTGTGCCATCTCAGCTAACCCTTAGAGTTTCTAAATAGTAGAACTCAGTCCAAAAATATACTGCACATAAGAAAGGACACTTCTAAAGTGTTCGCAGATGTAGTTATCTCCGAAGTCCCAAACTCAAATTGACTTTTCTTGCCTTCTGAAAGCCTTTTTTAATTCTCTCTCATAGTTTGGGAGGTCAAAGGAGAAGATATTTAGAATTCATGGAAATAAAATGTTTTCGTTAGTAGTTTTGTGAAAAAAGTGTAGGAAAAAAGCTTATCTTGATAAGAAAAATTAATAGCTGTGCTTTTCCATAAGTATTGAAATGGGAAATGTTAACATTAATGGAAAATTGCAATTCTTAAACACTAAATACTGTCATACAGAATTTTGTGGCAGGGAAAAAAAAAAAAAGAATGAAAATTGGTTCCAAAAAGACCTTATTAACAGTTATGATCACGGTTGCAAATTTCCTGTCCTATCAATACAAATTTCATTTTGAAAACGGGGTATTCCAGCAAAAACATATCTGAATAAGGATTTCTTTAGTAACGCAATACACTTGCGTGGCAAGTAATTCCCCTATCTGTTCTGTGCAACGAAGGGAAATGATATTTTGTCTGAATATTGCCTTGCTACAGTGAAGGTACTCCTCAAACTTCTAGTGATGAAAATGTATACTTACATACTAGACACAGTGGCAAAGTCAGAGAAACACCTACGACTGAGAGCGCTTTACTTTCACCACAATTTCTTTAGTGGTTTTAGGATTACTGGTAGATGCTATGTGCTATCCCAAAGTCTGTTTAGCCCATGTCTATGCACATGGGATTCCTGGTTTTCTATCGTGAGCACTGCAGAAGAGTAGCCCTAAGAGATAGCAGCTGGGAGGTAATGATGGCTCCTCAAAGAATTGCTCAGTCAGTTTTTGCAGCATCTCTGGTAGCATTGTTACTTTCATGCTGATACAGAGAAGTAGTTATCCAGAAACCAGTATCTGAAGCTGCTTTCAGATAAGTCAACCAAAGGGAAAAGAAGTGGTAGCTGGTCTCAGGCTCCCTAGCTGGGAGCTAGATTTAGTCTATTAGACTCTCAAACTTCTCTAGATTTAGACTTTCCAAAATCAAATCAAAGGAGCTCAAATGCACAAAAAGTTTGCACAAGATAGATTAAGTGAGGTGTTGAAACTGTCCCAACTGTTTCCTGGTATGACATACCACCTGTCCTAGGCTGAGAGCTAAACCAAACTCTGAGCCGCCCATCTTCTGGTACAACCTGTTAACTGTGGTAAAGTGTTGAAGAAAATCAAGTCTTGCATAGTTTTATTATAGTGGATGACTGGTGTGGCTGTAATATGAAACGTTACTTTTTCAGTATATAAGATTAAAGAATACAACATACATATCCACAAAGATCAACCTATTCTAAACAGAGAGATTTCCTTGACAAGGGCAGGTAAGGTAGGTCAATTATGACAGACTGCTCCAGAGCATGGGTTAATTCAACAATACTGTTCTGAAACTTCCCCAAACAATGAGCAAAATTACTTCCACAAAAGGAGCACAAGTCAGCTCTTTGCTGAAAGTTTTTCTGATAATTGAATGCCTACTGTCAAGGAATTTTCAGGATCTAGGTTATCAGAAATACAGACACAGGCAGTTATTGAATTGTTGCTCAAAGGCTTGGAAATACCATCTAACAACTCATTCAACAGACTGAAGGAAACAATTGCTTTTGAGAAATGGAATCCCTAAACATTGTCAGTCTAAAATAGCAACAATTACTTGAATGTGCTCTATGCAAACACTGAGGCATGTGATGCTGCCTTATTTTCGGTCTGGGCTCAGCAGGCCTTAGGACAGAGAATTATAGCAAGAGCCATTTATGTTTTTTTTCGGTTCTTTTCCCCCAAATGTAGAGAAGCATATGTAAGTGGATCATTTTCTTGCTCTGCTTATTAAATAATCTTCATTTCTTTTCAGGCAGGAAAAGGAAGGCATATCCAATTATTGACTTTAGAAGCTTAAATTTATAATTCTCAGATACTGCATACACACATATCTTTTTATCTTCTGGTACGGTCTACTTTAATTTTGGCACTTCAGTTCATCTTCTTTTAGTTTTCTCTACAATTTAAGGTTGCACTTGAGTTCTATCAGTATTAGTAACAGCAATCTTCTTTATGTTCCCTTGTAAGTGAGAAAGTTGTTTTATCTCTATGCTGGTGATGGCACATTTTTGTCTTCAGGCCATACTTCTCCTAAAAAGTACTATTGAGAATGGCTGAGAGAATAATATGGTTCCAGATCCTCCCATCTACACATAGGCCTCTGAGGTAGCATGCCAAAACATGAAAAGAAGGGAATGGAGTCTCTGGCTACATGTAGGACTATGCTGTGTGTGGTTGACCAGTGAATTTAGTCTGAACAATGTTCCCAGGGTCTCCCTCAAAAGACAGAATGGTTATATCCTTGGATGTTGTCCTGGTTTCGGCTGGGATAGAGTTAATTTTCTTCCTAGTAGCTGGTACAGTGCTGTGTTTTGGGTTTAGCATGAGAATAATGTGATAACACACTGATGTTTTAGTTGTTGCTAAGCAGTGTTTATACTAAGTCAAGGACTTTTCAGCTTCCCATACTCTGCCAGCGAGGAGGTGCCCAAGAAGCTGGGAGGGGGCACAGCCAGGACAGCTGACCCAAACTGCCCAAAGGGATATTCCATACCATATGACATCATGCTCAGTATATAAACTGGGAGGAGTTGGCCGGGGGGCAGTGACCGCTGCTCGTGGACTGGCTGGGCGTTGGTTGGCGGGTGGTGAGCAGTTGCATCACTTGTTTTTTTTTCTTTCCCTGGGTTTTTGTTTCTCTCTCTCTCTCTCTGTTGTTGTTTTACTTTCCATTACAATTTATTATTGTTGTTGTTGTTGTTGTTGTTATTGTATTTCAAGTATTAAACAGTTCTTATCTCAACCCATGAGTTTTCTTACCTTTGCTCTTCCAATTCTCTCCCCCATCCCACTGGGGGTTGGGGGGGAGGGTGGGCGAGTGGCTGTGTGGTGCTTAGTTGCCAACTGGGGTTAAACCATGACAGATATTAATATGAACCTGTACATTTACCTGTCTGGTTTTCTTCCCATTTGTTAATAGAGATGCCATTTTATTAGATCTTATTCATTATGTTAAGATTATAGGAGTTACAGTGTTTTTGTGAAAAAGTCATAAGATAAAAGAGTTTTTAGTCCTCTCAGGAAGAGATTTTAGTTCTTGCATTTTTATTTCTTAGACATAATTAAAAGTGAAAAAGAAGAAAAAAGTAAATAACTGCAATGAAACAAAACAGCAAGCATCACAACAAATTTTATATGCAAAGAATTAATCAACTAGCACAAAAATTTGCTGTCTTGCTGAGAATATGGTGGGGTTTTTGGTAGCTGGAAAAAAGAATTCATTCCATCTATTAAATCAAGTTCTTAAGAAATTCTAAACCCTTCATCACCTTGGTTGCCAGACTTCATAGAATAAAAAATATTACTTTTGTCTGAGACAGGAAGCCTGAAGAAGTTCTTTTTAAGTTTTAACACTGAATTTATATACCGCTAACAAATTCCGCAGTGTGTTTTGTCTCATATATTGATGGAAATTTTTTTATGCTCTGCATACAAGAATTTTCAGTGATAATAAGCTGAAAAGTATCACTACATTTGGATTTTATATGTCATATAATTATATTAAATTTAATAGTTTAGCTGTTATATCTATAGTTTTGCAGAAATAAGTATTCAGAGTGGGAGCAAGAGCCATATTTTGACTTGCACTCTCCTAGAATTATATAAAATGTAATGAGATCTGGAAATAATAGAACCAGAACAAACCAATAAAAGGACTTTAGTAGGTAGAATTTTAGAAGATAGATTTACCTGAAGAAGAGCCACTCGAAAGGTTGTTACCATCTGAAATACAATTAAACTAGATTTACAAAAAGCTTTAGCTTAAAAGGAAACAGGTTCAAAAATAAACAGACTATTAAGAAAAGAAGATAGAATATCAAATTTCCACACATTTTAGAAGCAAATTCAGGTAGCTTGAATTCATATACAATATATGTAATCTGCAGAAGAATTGTTCTAAAAGTACATTGCATTTTTATTTGGAAAATTTAAGAATTATTCCAATAAGAAGTACTTTGATAATTATTAAGTTTGTCGCATAGATCAATATATGTTTCCAATTCCAAGTTTTAAAGTTGGCTAATGTTTCAGACAGAAAACTAAAGTAGGTGTATCCAGACTAACATGTTATTTCTCATGAAAAGGAACCTCTTCTAATTTCTTAGTGATAAATTCTTTGCTAGGAAATGCCAGTTTTGTTTGGAAGAAACTTATTGAAAAGTCGAAGAATTCATAATCTCCCTAGGAAGAATAGGCTTTATTCACTGACACTTGTTTAGAGTATGACCTTAGAGAAGTTTCGTATTCCTGATAGGGCCCACTTATTTCATGACTTCATGGGAAGCACTCCTCAGACTACGTGTCTTTGCCAATTGCTTTCAGGTCTTTGAAATGCCCAACTTGCCTGGGTGCTATGCTCCTTAATATAGTCAAGTAATAACGATAGGATTCTATGCCTGAGAGATAAGACACAGAGGTGGTAAACCCCCTTATTTTTATCTATAGATCTATTTTGTTTGCTTACCTTAAAAGAATGTCTACTCCATGTTGAATAAGATAAATAACAAAACATATTCCTTACGACCAGTGTCCATCTGAAAGCTTCTCAAATCCATTTAAATATTTTTTTTCTGCTATCTAGTAGAGTCCTCTTCGTCTAAGCTTGAGATACCCTGATAGTTTTGAATTCTCCCTCTTCAAGGTTAAAATCTCTAATTCAATTTAGTAAGTGTACAGATGTGTTAAGTTCTCTGTGCTAGTTCTTATTATGAATAATAGAGACATATGTCTCTGTCTTCCATCAGAGAATGATGCAAAACTCACTGCCTTTATACTTTCCTGAGGATATGTATTATAATGTGGGATGACTTTGGAAAATCATTATCCTAGCCTTCACGTTACCTCACAGAACCCACCTGTTTTAAATGTCCTGAAAAGAACAAATAGATAGGAGACCTGTTGAACAAAAATATAGGACTGAAAGAAACCTCCTGGATCTAGTTCAATCCAAGAATCCTTTTCATACTCACTTCTCATACTTATTATGTATTTAAATAGCAAAAGGAAAATTTGCAGTCTCTGCATAGCCAGTGTATTGTCAGCTTGTGTTCCTTTTCCTGTCCAGTGAGCACAAGTCACCTGCACTGAAAGCCACTGAAAGCTGTGTCATTCCCTCTTTTTGGTTTGTAATCTCTTTAAGCAGAGATTGACTTTTTTATTAAATGTTTGTACAAGATATAGCACAATAGCTCTGTCATCCTAGCTGGGAGAGGCTGCAATGCAAACAGCTAATTACAGTGGCTAGAATCCAGGGAGGCTTCCTTTCTAATCTGAGCCCCAATAGTAGCTGTCATGAAGAAACAAAATATAGCCACCCCACTTGTATTTCTCTGTAAAAGAAAACTAAGAGAATTTATTTATCTTAATGGCTGTTCTGTTAATTAGGCAGTTAGGTATTTGTGGAGCACTGAATGTAAAAGTACCAGAGGTCCTTCTGTCTTTTACTGTTAATTGCTGTTAGGCTATATTCCTTGGCTAAGAGTTCAACACTGTCTCAGTTCACCTAACATTCACTGTAATTTACCTTGGAGACAAATACACATATTGACACTGGCGTTGTCAGAACTATGCTGCTGGTTGGCTAGATGGAAACCTTGTCCTCCTGGAAACAATTTTTCTTGACTAGCCCTGACTTATGATGAATTTGCTCCCAGTGGTGCAGGTAAAAATAAGACCCTGGACAAATTCCTCATTACATTTTAGGAAAAGTCAGGGGATTACTATTGCTTATACGTGCCATGTTCTATGTGGCAAACTTGTATGCATCAAATGGTATACAATTTTTCATGACACTGTTGTTGTCCAGAAATGTTTAGAAAAAAATATATGCTTGCCTTTCATTGAACTGCTATGCTTACTTATACAGCAAAGTGCTCTGCACAGAGGAAAACAAATACCGTTTTTTGAGTTAACTCTTTTACTTAAAGGAGAGGCCTGATTTGAATTTCAGTTGTGCTTGTTTTATTTGTACCTTCAGTGGATGCAGTGATCTCTACTCCTGAGACGTAACTCCATTGCTAGGACCAGGATAGAGCCAAACTTGGTGAAGTGTAAGCACCTTGAAGGATCTCCTTGCTTATCCAAAAACTATGCATTTATTGGATGTATAAGAGATCTTCTCATTTCCTTTAGAGGAAGAAACCCAAAAAATTATTCCAGGGTGTCTTTAATAGGCTTACAGATTTTGAAGTGATAAAATGGTAAGACAATCTTCAAATATCCCTTTTCCGCAGAATGCAATTATGTGCTTAATCAAATAACTTTCTGGGCTTTCTCCCATGAGGTAATGAACACTGTCTTTGGGAACCAGTATTAGCTTATAGGTTAGTACTTCTAGCTAGTCAAAATGTTTTGAAGTTAAATGAATAAAACTTATGTTAAAGTTACCTCATCTGACTTTAGCTATTTTAGCCTACATATTAATAGGAGTTTTGCTTTAGAAAGGACTGGAGTAAAAGTTAGAAAAAACACTTACAGGTCAGTAAAAAAGCAGCATGCTCTAGGTGGGGCAGAAGATGAAGACAACTCAGAATTAAAGTTCACAGAGGTTTTTCACATCTTGTGCATGTGTGTACATTACAATCCCACAAATGGTCTACTTTGAGTAGAAAAATTATAGCTACGTTCTTCATATCAAAGTCAGTATCCTCAAATCTATGACTTTCTGTCAGTGTGAAATGGCTGCTGATTTTCTGTGTCCATTCTGTGTCATGACTGATTTTGATATTTTGCAATTACTAGTTTTACAGATGCAAAATATTTGACAGCTTTGAAGAACAGAATCAGGTGCCAGGAGCAAATATTAATTTATGTCACCAGTTCCTTAAATTTCTGTAAAAATTCCTCATCAAATTGGTGGAGTGGATGAACATGCCAGCTTGGAATGTTTGACAGATTTGGGAATAAAATTGGACACTTACGTTCCCTTTCCTCAACAGATTATTTAAAAGCCATATTTATATACAGAAGTTGTAGTAGCTTAACACTTTATAATAAAGAGTTTAATGAAGTCTGTACAAGACACTGTACAGGAATTCTTATCTCATCTTATTTTGGCTAACAACTGTTACTAGTAGACAAATTTAAATGATAATTTAGCAGTGTTCACACAGGTTTTTTGCTAAACTGGTATAAAATCACATCTCTTCTTATTGTAGTTCTTTGTAGACAATCTACAGAAAGCCCTTTTTTTTTTCTTTTACAGTGAGTCTAACAGGAGTGAGTTCTCTTTTTCTAAAAGCGCCCTGCTAAATATCCATTATTTATGCATTATTTCAGCTGGAGTTGAAAATTTTATACAACTTTGTCAAATGATTAGATTCAGGAAAATTTATGAACAACACTTTTGGGAATAATTTTTTATCATTGCAGTGACAATCAAGCAAATGTTACTGTCTTATCAGATGTGACAGAGAACAGTCCATAAGAAATGTTATAGTACGAGTGAAAACAATTTTTAGGGCTTATGTGGCTCAAAACTTTTGATCTTAACACTTTTAGATGCTAAACAAATATCCTTTCACTTAAAAAGCAGGTATTTATATCTTCAAGCATTTCACAGATAAAGTGAGGTGGGGTAAAGTTATTAAGTGTTTTTATCTTTGGGTATAGAAGTTAATTTCTGGAATTATAAAACATTTACATGATCTAAGAAAAGGCAACACAGAAAGCAAACAAACTTATTAGAAAAGACTTGAAGTAAGAATGAATAGAATTCTCATATCTGGAAATGAGACAAATTTAGAAAGAGTGTTTGGATGATGAATGGACATCTATAGAAGAAATCGCTTTCTGTAAGTCTCACTTTAACTGCACAAATAAATCCTCAACTGGAAAAGAGGATGTTACCCAGTCATGGAATAAGTGCTTACAGAAGAAATTTCCTCACCTCTCTGAATATAACGATGGGACAGATATAGTATTAAATAAATTTGGTTAGAAGTTTAAACAAAAAGATATGAAAAATGTTTTGGGATTTTTTTTTTCCCCAAAAGGAAGATGTTAAAAAGAAAAAAGATTTTCCAAAATTTACCTATTTGATTATACAAACACTGGTCAGACTGACATAGACAACTGATGATAAATTCTTGCAAGGAAGAATAAAGGGAACAAAAGGATCAGCTGTAAGGATTTTTACACTGCTATTGTGAAGCCAGTGTCTTCACTTTTCACATTACTGCCTATTCAGCTTTTTGCTGCATATGAGATAGGAGCTCTTGAGCACCAGACTAGAAAAAATTCTATTTATACTCAAATGTGGTCATCAAACTACTGGCAACATACCATATTTTTTTTTAATAATCTATTATTATAATAATCTGCCAAGCCCAATGCTGAATTAGAACGTAGCTGTGTTAGCCATCATAATGGCACATAACAAAAGACAGAATCCCAGTCCTAAGAGTTTACAAACACTATTTAAAATATATGTCACTATTCAGCTGGTAAATTTTTAATTTCCTGCCTATCCAGAACAAAATGTAGTCTCTGAGCTCAACCTAGCAAATGTCAGTTGCCTTCTGTAGGTCTTTAATTTGCTCAGAGGGCCCTCAGCCCTTTAACAGATTGGAATCCCTCTTTCTGTTAGAGCCTTTGAATGCACTGTGTGTACAGCATGAAATGCTTTTTCTTACATTGTGTTAGATTTCAGTCATGGAGGAGCACTGTGGTAAGCGGTCTTTTTCAAAACTGTTGGCTGCAGCTCACAAGATAGATGCTTTTAGAAAAAGGAAGGGTTTTTCAAAGTTACACTTGATAAATTTGATGTCAACTCGTAATAAATCAATTAGAGGAAGAATGATAGTATGGAAGAGTTATCTTATTTTCTAGGGTCAGGAAAATAACTAATCTTTTTGTTGCCTATTCACTTTTAGTTCTTCTCTCCTGCAACCTGACTCAGTCATTTTTATTTGCTCTCATGCTGAAAAGACATTCTAGTATGAGAAAACTCAATCTAAGGAGCTCTGGAAAGAAATCTCTCATGATCTGTGTACTTCTGGGTAGTAGATGTTAATGCAATCTGAAATCTTTTGTCCTTTGTCATTAGCTGTTGCTTATCTTGGTTGTTTGTCAGGGATGTATTGCACTTGTTATATGGCTGTAAAATAGAGAGGGTTATATCCCTCTCTATTTTTATTCTCTAAATTGGTTGCTGGATTTGAAGGGATTTTGTTTCTTTGCTTTTTTTTTTCCCTGAACCAGTACCTATTACTGTCCATTTTGTGTGTGTGATCCAATGAAAACAGAGCACCTGCTTTACCTGTTGATGTGTGTTCAAAATAGAGTAAGATGATGAAAAACTAACTTCCTCCTAGAGAATCTGCTGTTTGCCTTTCTTATGGTGGGAACATGACTTAAAAAGGATGTTTTTACTGGTAAACAATCCACCTTTTTTGTGACTTCTTTTGTTGCTTATTGGTCTCTCTCTGCCTTTTCTAAATTTCAAGGCTTTTGTTTGTTTTAATTCAAACCCACCATTGGCCTATACACAACATCTTGCAGTTATTTCTGGATGTTTTGCACAGGTTGGCCTCCTTCTGGAGAATTCTTTCTGCCAAGAGGAGTTTTTGGCTATGTAGCATATTTTGTATCACCTTTCTTCCCATCCTGCCCACATAAGTCGTCTCTGAAACCACAAGCAGCTAGGTAGGAGTAAAAGCAGCCATGTGCCTGCTGTAGTTTCTGCCAGTTTCTCGCATCTGGCTGTACCCACTAGCAGGAAAATAGTTCGTCACCTTTCTTTGCCTCCTTTTGCACATTGATCTTTCTCTATTATGTACTGAGCTTGGAGCCGCACCTATCCATTTTTCAAGAACTCTCAGCAAGGAAATCCCCTGTGTATGTCAGGCATAACTACTGTAAAACAAGAGAAGGATGTTTTGACTAAGTGCTTTTTTTGCGGATGTCCTCTTTAGCGGCTTTTCACTTTAAAATACGGCAAGTGACAACACTTGAAAATGTACAGTGGTGTATTGCAGATAGCAGAACAAAAAAGCTATTTTTCAGGACATGAAGCTCTTCCCCCCCCCCCGCCCATTGGTATTTCACCTTCTATTTTGTCAATAAAATCACATTAAGCATAGACCAGCTGAACAATTTTATTTATGTTATAAAATCGTTTTTTAAAACCAGGAAGTAAAGTGTTCAAAATTCACAAAATTATGGCATCCTGAAATAGAAACAGAATATGAGTGGGGTTTACTTGATGTAATTTTTACCATTTTTTTTCTGATGTAATTTTATTATTTTTTCTGATACCCCTTAGTGGGATTTTTACCATAACGTTACTAGAAAAAAAAAATGTTTTCTTGCTATCTCAAGAAAAATGAAAAATACTGTTGTATTGGTTATTCAAAAACTCCCTGCAAAACAGAATAAGAAAAGGAAGTATAAAAGCACAAGGTTTTAAATATGCACTGTAAAGAATATTTACAAAGGCTCTTTTAAAAACATGATATTTGATGAACAATAATTAATTGCAGACTGCTAGTTTCCAGTAATGGGAATTTTCCTTTCCACAATCTTATATCTAGTGCCATTGTAGGGTTATACGGACGTAAGTGGAAAGACTTTGGCCTATCCAGAGTGATTCAGTCAGAGCTCTTTCTCCATGCTTAATGAAAATGGTATTTTTTAGTATCCCAATTAGTTATAGAAGTAAATTGCAATTTTTAAAAATGTGAATGATTTGGCAATATTATGGGGGGGACTTTTTGTTTATGTATTTTTCGATAGTCAAAGAGCTTTGAGTGAGGTCCTATGCATTTTGTCCAGAAGATACAGTGCAGAAAGTCTAGATTATGAAGAATGGGAAAGACTGCTTTTATCAGAAGGAACCTGGTAATGCTGTTATATGCACAGCTACAGGCCTGCTCCTTACAATCTTCTCAACATAACTAGCGGAAAAATTAATACAGCATGTCATCACTTCAGGTAGTACCTAGTGCTTACATTGGGAAAGTTCTCCCCTTGCTTCTCGCAGTGAAGATCGTACCGGTCTTTGTCTCCTATCTAGAGAAAGCTGAAGTGTTGATTTAACAATCAGAAAACTTAGGTTCCAGGTCCCTTTATCATACTAACATTAAAGATTGTTACACTGTGAAAAGGTATTTTCCAACTGTTGCTGAACCAGCCAGGGGAGAGTGTTAATGCTCACTGTTAGAGCATGCTGTGCTTTACTAAGAGCTTGTACAAATGTGGATGTGTTCTGGGAAATCTTGTAGTAAGAGCAGATTATGTGAGTGCAGATGCAAAGCAGAAGGATCATGTGCTGTTGCTGCACAGAGTGAAGGTCAGCAAAAGAGCACACATTCTGCAGATAGTGGGACAGAAAGCTACACTGTCTAGCTGTATAAAAAGTGGACTTTTGTTTTGTGTAGAGTTTTCTGATTTTGACAATACTTATGTTCCAGAGTGGAATGAAAACAAAAACTTTTCCTGTATATCCAAAAAACCGCACATCCTTCAAGCCAAACTAAATACTTCAATTTGATAAAATCAGGATGTTTAATTATGTTTTAACTTTTTTTTTCATGTTTTATATTTTCTAGTCTAATTTAATCAAACCTTCCACCAACTATTTTTTGTTTGGAAAGGAAAATAGCAATATTCAATTTTGAATAGGCTAAGGTGAAATATTTGGGCTATATCATAATGATTTTTTTGCAGTTTCATGTTCATAATCAATTTTTATCAAGGGTAATGCACTTCTGTGAAATATTTTACTTTTAATGAATTTATATTTCCTAGGATTACTCACAAGATCCATGCTGTTAGTACTACCAAAGATCTGATAGATTATCTTGCCAACTTTATAACAGCTTTGCTACATTTGACTTCTTATTGTTTTGAGTTCTGTCTTAAATAAGTCAGGCAATGGGGATTGCATCATTTCTTTGGTATCATTATTGCCCAGGTTAATTACTCTCCCAGCTAAGAGCAGAGGTAAGCACAGAACTTTCAATGAGTAACTTACGATTTACAAGTTTGGATGGCAATATTGGCTCGCACTTCTCAGGAGATGCCACATTCTCTTCATCTGTTACATACTCAAAGTTAATAATAAACATCATTGCTACTCCCTCTTGATTTTTTACTGGAATTATGTGGGTGTTGCAAATGAAGGTAGATCCTGCAGATGGAGGAAAAAAAAGAAAGAAATACATAAATGAAAGGAAACCACTATTTTTTCACTCCAGTAATTCCAGTTACACCAACAGATAGTGAAGAATATTTCTTTGAATTTAATGACTGAACATCAAACACATTATTCTTTAATTTAAACAGGAACAGTTTCTTAGAAAGAAATACATATTTTGATAATTTATTAGATTATTACCTCTTCCAAAAGATGTCTCCTTTAAAATGTCAGTTTTACTTTTTGTTTTTTATTCACTGGAAGTACCTGTATAGACAGACTTGCGTATGGAGACATTTAGCACCAAAAGTAACAATGTGAACACAGTTCCAACCACAATACTAGCAAAGAAAGCAGAACCTCATTCTTCTAAACGTCAAACATTCTTCAAGCTTTTGATTCTATTACAACAGGATGAATCATGCATTAAATATTTATAGGTGTAAAAATATCACTATTCTTATTTTAGCTCTCAATCTTTTGGGGGCTGTATAATGTTGTTTAGGTTTGTGTTAAAAATGATATTTGTTATCTGATCCTATGGGGTTTTATATTCTATCACAAAAAACTTCTAAACTGGTAATAATTTTCAATAATTTTCAGAAGTATTTGACTTAACTGTTATATACAATTTGAAGTATGAATTTAAAAGTACTAGTTTTCATACATATGGAGCATACCCAGCTTATACTGAAATGAACAGAAGGTGTAATTTCTCAACACCTCTGGTACTCAGGGTGTTTTTGTTCAAATGCCTAATTACAGATTTAAAGAATTCTGTGTGTTAATTCTTCCAGTATAACTCTTAAGAAGTTTCATTTGTCAAGATCATTAGTTTTGATTTAATGCCTTCTATTAACGTAACAAAATATAATGGTTCCAAAAATAATGTGATTGCTGTAAGCAATACAATAATGTGCTAAAAGCTTCATGCAAACACAACTGTGAGATGGTGTCTTTCCATGATAACTAGGGACTGGTTTAATGTACATCATCTGCAATTTATGCATTCCAATGCAGTAATCACTGAAACTTGACAGGGTGTGCAATTTGACAAAAACGGATCCTGATCTGCGTTACACAAGAATAATTTTTTTTTTTTTGCCATTGAGGAGAGAGATAGTAAAGATTTATATCATTATAAACAAGATCAGATTCTGGCCTCTCATATTTAATGTAGTACTTGCTATAATGTGGTATATATGGCAGTTTGAGCTATGTATAAAATTGACATGCTGGCCTTTCAAGTTTTGCAGCTGTACATTCAATCCATTTAATAAAACAGTTAAGCTGTGGCACTTGCCGCAGTTGCCATGGTTACAAGCTCAATGACTTTAGTAAACAGAAAATAAGCAATTTAAGACTGTTCCATTAGAGCTAAAAATAGAAGTGCCGCAGGCCAAGCATTGCAACATAGACTGGTTAAATGCAGGGTCTGAAGAGAATTTAGAAATAATCTTTGTGTTTTTTGCTAACTAATAAAAATACATATTGAGTTTAAACAGTCAAAATGATAGTTATTTATTCGCTTGGAAGGAAATACTTAATATTTCATGATATAGACCATGTTTTGACATGCAGATTTATAGGTTGGGCAGATATCCCCCAATCGGACACCTTTAACACAAAGGACTGGAGGTGGGGCTAGGCTGAGGTGTGCATGGCTTTGAAGAACACTGAACTCCAGTGGATCAAATGTTTATCAGTTTTTGCAAACAAAGATGACAAGGAGCCTCAGATTTCTTTAAAAACTTTCCTGCTTTTGAAGGCAAGAGTGTTTCAGCTTTTGAAATTCTTCCCACAGTGCTAAGTAATGACACTATCTCCCGTTTATGTAGAACATTCCGCCCTCAAGCATTTACAAACCTCATTTGTACTGGAGCTAGGGATTCGCATCTCTGGGGAAATGCAGAAACTGTTTAACAGTCCACAGCTTAAGAACGTGGCAAAAAGAGCACATGGCAAAACAAAGGGTTAAAAATTTAAGCTGTATGTAGAAATATTTTGGGAACAAAAAATGGGAAAGATTCGTATCTGGTATAATTCAGCATAGTTCCTTTGAAGACCAAACGCACCAGCAGGCTGATGAGTCCAGTGTAGTTCATTAGTCTGAAGCTTTTCCAAGACACCTGGGCTTTTTAAGAGGCATAGAATATTTACTTTGTGTGAATGACTGGAATTGGGATTCTGCAACTTTACTAAAATACAATGCCTGTTGCAGTCACTGTTAGTGTTTGTCTTTAGTACAGAAACTGTTATCTGCTATACACTTACCAGTATCTATCGCTATTGAAATGGCAATAAGGAAATACGAAATACAAAATAACAAGGAAGACCCTAGTGTGACTGAAAAATAAGAGTAGGGTACAAAGAAAGAATACAAGCAAATTCAAAAGATAAACTTTGAGTTGTTGGAGTTGATGGCAATAAAGAAATATTAAGAAGTAGCTTCTTCATAAACAATCTTATTCAGCATTTGCACTCTGGCATTTCACTGCCTTTCATTGCACTCAGCATGTTTTCCTGGTTTCGTCTCTATACTGACTATTTTGAGAGTAAGAAATGCTCCTGATGAGCAATAAAAATTGTAATGAAGTTTCTGGAATATGCATTTCTCATCTAACAGCACAGGGCAAGTGGATGATATAATCAGAATAATTATGAAAATTATACCTTTATAATTGATAGATTCAATATGCAGCAATATATCTGGATTTTCTAAAGATTACTATTGAGGAGTAATCATGAAATATACCTGTTGTGCTCTCTTGTTATCATTGTTGGAGGTGATAAAGAGGAAAAGCTGGATATTTTCTTCTCAGCTTGAATTCCATGATTGTAGGGGCTTATTTTCTTTTGTCTAAGGCATTTTGAAGCCCACTCTTTCATCTAGTTAAATTAGTGGCAAAATATCCATATGTGAAGAAAAGATTCTGCTCCCCTATATGCTGTGTGGATATGATGTATGATTCTGTAGTTATGTATTCAACAGTATGATTTCACAAGACTGGACAGGCTGGTGTGAAACAAATAGCTGCCAAAATGTACACATAAGTGACAAATATTTAAGAAATAAAGATTTAGGATATATTAGGATTATATGAGTGTATATTGCACCATTTGAGCAATTCTGGTGAAGCAAAGCCTATTTAAATATCTGGCTGCATAGTGTTTAAAGTTGACTTGCTTCATGAGAGCAGTACGAAGCAGGCTTATCAAACCAATTAATCTGGTTCATAAAATCTATTTACCTTTACAGTGATTTTCTATAGAAGATTTTAGGACAGATTTTTATCGGGCTGCATCTTCTAGATACAACCACAGTCATTTATTTGAATTGTAGTAGCTCTGTTTATGAGCAATTGGGAGAGGACAATACAATTAGTACAACAGTGAAGGCATTCCAAATTACAAGAGCCTCCATTCTCATATGCAAAACTCTGTCAAGCAAACTTTGAAAAATGGCACATCCCAAACAACTATTTTGATTCAGCCTTCCTGGGAACAAAATTTTCACAGGTCATTACATATGCCAAGCTCAAAGGATCTCCAAAAAATGAGACACTGTGGCATTTACTTGGTACTCGGCACTGATGAGGCCGCACCTCGAATACTGTGTTCAGTTTTGGGCCCCTCACTACAAGAAGGACGTTGAGGTGCTGGAGCGTGTCCAGAGAAGGGCAACGAGGCTGGTGAGGGGTCTGGAGAACAAGTCTTATGAGGAGCGGCTGAGGGAACTGGGGTTGTTTAGCCTGGAGAAAAGGAGGCTGAGGGGAGACCTCATCGCTCTCTACAACTACCTGAAAGGAGGTTGTAGCGAGGTGGGTGTTGGTCTTTTCTCCGAAGTAACAAGTGATAGGACGAGAGGAAATGGCCTCAAGTTGCGGCAGGGGAGGTTTAGATTGGATGTAAGGAAAAATTTCTTTACTGAAAGAGTGGTTAAACATTGGAACAGGCTGCCCAGGGAAGTGGTGGATTCCCCATCCCTGGAGGTATTTAAAAGACGTGTAGATGAGGCGCTTAGGGCCATGGTTTAGTGGGCATGGTGGTGTTGGGTTGACGGTTGGACTCGATGATCTTAGAGGTCTTTTCCAACCTCAATGATTCTGTGATTCTATGATTCTATGATTTAGGTAATTCCTATGTCCTAATTCTGCAGAAGCCCCACCTTTCACACAACAGGGACCCTTGAAAATCCATCGTGGTTCTACAGGATGGCTCTGCAGCCCTGTTGCCCTGAATGAGTCTAACAGTTGCTATCTGCATTTCATCATTAAAATTTCAGACTCCCCCACCTCAGTACAAATTTGAGGACTGCCTTCACTGGGGCTGAGACTGGTTCCAACATATTTTGGAACCAATCTTGGCTCCCTGCACCAAAACATTTATGACTTCTCAGATATTTTTTGTTACTAGAGCTGCTGTGGATAATTGACTAAGGCTATAGAAAGAAAGATGTTGAGTATGTCCTCTGTGTGCATATATAAATTTCTGGACAGAGAAAACTCATACAAGAGTTTTCTAGGTTTATGGTAATTTTTTACTGCTGCAACCTACAAGTAGTCTAGTGTAGGTATCTGTACAATCTATAGCCACTTCTGCTCATTTAAAATTGAAGGTGAGATGGAATAAATCAAAACAGAACAAAGGAAGAGCCAACAACAGCTTGCCTACTAGAACAAGACCAAAGACAGTTAAAAATTAGAGGCAGAGATACTGTACATGTTTCCAGACCTAGGCAGTCCTCTTCTCTGTTTGAAGACAGATCTGAATGAAACACTTCTGCAACGTGACAATTTTATGATAATATAGGGACAAAAGAAGGAAGCTGGGTATTCTTTGCACTTTTATTAAATAATCAGCATGTTTATTTTGGAAAGAACTACCCTCCACTTCCCCTGATATGATCCACATTTTGTCGTCAAAGTAAATGCTCAAAATGCTTTATCTCAGAGGCACGAACGTAGAACATAGTTACATAGAGTTTATACTTTACATTTTAATTAAAAATCTTAAACTGTCAATTATAGCAGAAATGCAACTAAATACATTTCATATTAAACTGTGTACTAGGCTTATTCTTAATTCTATCAACATTTTACTGAAAAGGAGCACAGAAAAGTCTGCATAGTTCCCACTTGATTAGTAATGAGGTGAAATATGTATTGTTTTCATAGGTTGATTTTTGACTAGTTACTCTGACATTATTAGAGTCTGATCACTGTTATATTACGTAGAAACTTAATATTCCTTTGTTAAAGAAAGAATTGACTTCCATAAATACAAAGAACAACATGTAATAAAACATAACCAATGACATTTTGTTATCTTGTATTCCTATTTACAGCCTTATTTGTCCTTTCATCATAGCATGGCTCATGGGGATTGCCCAATGTTAATAAGAACTTTGGGCAAAGAAAAGAGACATAATCCGAGGGAGAATGAATGTGGAAGATCAGGAGACTTTCTCTTGACTTTGCCCATCCTTCATGGGCCTTCGTCTTTGAGATAAGAAGCCAAGGCATGGCTTTCTCCTAACTCCTTAACTCCCCAAATCCAATATTCTCTTCCTCCCTAATGGACAAAAGAACATCTCCCTCTACTTCTTCCAGACTGGGGCAGGTCTCGGAAAGTTGGTTACTCTGTTTATTCAGGCCCAGGGCAATACTTGTCCAGGCAGAAAGTAAAGGGAATTTAATGAAATGAAATATATGCTCTGTTCTTGGGAAAGGAAAGACTGTCCCGCTTTGTGTGGGCATTCAGGAAGGCTGAAGCTGTGGGTTTTGTCCACCATGCCCAGCATGGCAAATACAAGTAGTAACAAGCCCCTTAGGAGCATATGAAATGCTGATAACTCAAGTATTGTTCTTTGGTCCAGACTGCTGTTTATAATCCATTTTGTTGCCAGATGCTGGCAGATAAAGGACATGGACATGCTCCTTATACGGACCAGTGTGGTAGGGTCACAGGGACTGGGTGGTATATGAAATAGATGGAAGGCAAGGTGGGAAGGGGGATACAAAATCTTGTGAAATAAGGCTGTCTTTTGCACACTGCTGATAAGACTTTTGCATTCTTGAAATGTCCTGAGGATAAGCAGAATACCCTTCCCTGAAGCAGTTTCACGTGTGATCTTCTGAATTGTGACCTTAGTCCCTGTTGCTCCATATCTACTTTCAGCCAAACTTTAAAAAAAGAAATGGAAGCAAGCCAAAACTTTCTTCTGTATGTTGTCAAGATTCTAGTAACAAACAGGTTAAAACCTTGTTTTAGCAAGCAAGTGCTCTCATCAAGCTGTGAATGGTGCAGAAAAATGACACCTGAAAATGACTGGTTGTAATTTACTAATGAGACCAGTAAAGCAAAGCACCTTGTACCCTTGAAGGGTTAGAAAGAAAGAAAAGGAAATTGGAAGAAAAACAGTACCCAGTGAATATTTGCTCTGCCTTGTGTGATTTCTGTGACTTATCACTGAAGAAACTCCTTTTCTTTTATGCTTAAAATTCAGAAGCCTATTTACCTCCGATTTGAGGTCTACTCTAAGCAAACAGGGTACTTAGTTGAGCTTTTGTTGGCATTTAGGGACAATTGCACTGCGGATGTGTATTGAATATTCAAGGGAAAGCCAGTTTGTCAGATATTGAGGGTTGATTTGTATTGTGATGTGGGGACTCACCATGACAAATCAAGGGCTGAAAATCTATTCCTTTGTGTTTCTATTCAAGCACAAGCTAGGAATAATGCAGCATGTCACAGGTAATCTTGTTTTCAGTGGACTTACTGGAAAGGTTCGCTTTCTTTCTCAAATCTTACTAAAAACTCTATTCCTGTGGTGTTAAGTTGAAAATAGTCATGTGAAGATCCTGCAGAATTTCACATTATGTGATGTTAAACGGCTCCAAATGCCTTTGCAAGCCCATTTCTGTGTCAATTGAAACGAACTATTTACTAACAGATTTTCACAAGTTAGTCTGCTTGTTTATATAATAAAAACGAGTGGCAGAGTGACCGAATCTGCCCTGAGAAAATTGCCCAGCTCTTAGTGATGTAGAATCAGATCACTGGAGACAGATACCACGTAGCTACTTGCTCAATTCAGTAATAACCCCCATAAAAAAAAAAAAATCAGATAAATATTTCTGTCTGTTTTTACCTGCAGCTCTTTGCATCTTTGCACTTGATGTCATTTATTCAGACCTTTGGAGACATCTGAACAGTAAAGACCCTATTTAAATTTTGTCAAAACTTTGGCTCTAAAGGAAAGAATCACCCTTGGATGTTCCTTCCCTCCCCACCCCCCATTTGTTATGTAGCTGCACACATGAGGAATAGGAGGAAACACGATGCTAAGACTAAAGATGGTAATATTTATACCCATAAAGAGCATCTATTCCAGGAATCCCAGGCTGCATTGCAAACGTTGCCTGTTGCTGCCCTTCAAAGTGTACAGGTATTATTTTACTTTCCTCTAAAGGTGGTAGGACTGAGGCATAAAAAGAAAAGTGTTTTATCCAAAGCTGCATCAAAAATGAATGAAGAAACTAAGGGTAACACAAAGAAACTCTTGATCTCATTTTCACAATTGAATTAGTAGATAACAGCCCCACACTGTTAAAATGTGTCTAGTATATTTCCACACAGAACTTTGGGTAATGGGTTGTACAATTCTCTTTATCTTTTACCTGTGCTGTGTCTTTATGTCACCATTTTCCAATTCCATCTGACTGAAAACGAGCTACCGTGTGTGGCAAGAATGGGGAATTCACAAGCTTCCCATTAAACTTGCTGCAGATGTATCTGTATGACTGTCTCTCTTAAAAGATTCATTGCAGAGAACAACTAAAAATAGATGGCAGGTTGAAATGTATTATATCCCTTTTCAATTGAATAGCTATTTTTAAGGGGGATGGGTAGAGACAAGAAGAGTATATTTGACTGATATTTATTAGGGAGCTTACAGTGATTAAAGGTGACCTGTTCCCTTTGACATTTCACTCCACCCTCCATATCAAATAGATATTCATTCTGTCACTGATTCATGGTTGCTGATACTAAGATTTGATTTATAGGACTGATGTAGGTTTTGTAAGGTATTAGCTTACAGTGTTTAGAGGTGAGGGAAGAATGTTTAAACTAGCAGACTAAGAAAAAAATTACCCTCTGGAGGCTATGGACAAGTTCATTATTAGACTGGCCTATACAAATATCTCATTTTCTCTCCTTTTTTATCCCATTTATAATATAATTCAATAGCTAGATAAATACTGTTCAACTGCTCTCTCCAGCGTTTCTTATGCTACTACATTGACAAAATTATTGCTAGCCTCCTAATTATAGTATCTACACCTACACTAATAGAGCTATGGTGATTAATTGTAATGCTGAACACATTTTATATGGGAGGCCAATTTCCTAGTGCTTTGTTGTTTATGCATATATAAATGTGTGCAGAAGCTATAGAGCAATTAAATATTTGGCAAGGAAAGAAAAAGGAAATGAAAAATAAACAGCAGTGATGCTGTAAGTCTATAAAGTAGAAACCAAGAAAAGAACATAGAGTGAAAAATGTTGAAAACTGTTTGTACATGAAAGGGTAAAGACTTAGGTTCCAGGCTGCACATAGAATAATTTATAGGAAACCACAGCTGGTGCAGAAATTGCAAGATAGGCTTTTGTCTTTCTGTCTCAGTTCACCTTAAAACTCCATTTGAGTTTTGTCAGAGGGGGTTTCTCTGGAGCACAGACTGAAGACAGGAGGCCCAGTTCCTACAGTCAGTCTTGAACGCTCTTTCAAACTGATCTTTCTCAGAGATACACTCTGGTACATGCATAGTGGGGTGAAAGCTGTGTCTGAAATTGTTTTCTGGATGGGTTCTCATTACTGGCATTTTGCAAAGCTGGTATGTTCAAACATGAGTGTAACTTGGAACCTTTTAGGTTCCACTTAAACTTAGTCTAAAATCTCTATTACACATTGTCTTTTTCTTCCAGAAGGATACAGCAAGCAGTGCTGCTTCTGAAAAGCAATGTCTCTCACTTGTTAATGAGAATATTTCTGTCTCTGCATATGCAGTTAAGTGTCTTGTGCCTGGTTCCTTGCACCTGTGTAAAGCCTCTGTGTGCACCACACACAGTGTACTACCAGATGCTAAGCAGTCAGACATGGAAGGTCACGGCAGATTGTACAAAGGGCTACATCTCTGAAAAAAATTGTTAAGTCTGTAAATTCTTTGCAGGTTGACTGTTGAATAACTGGGGAGGATTTTTCATTCTTTTGTGTTATAGCTGTTACAGACTATGTGAATGAGGCAAGCCCAATGGTTTTCATCTTGTTGTCTTAGTATAAATGCTTGATTTTATGGACACTCGCAATATAGTTGTAGTGAACGCAAGATATACTACACTTGATGAATTTCATAACTGAACTTTTTTACAGGGAAATATTGCAAGCAACAGTGCTATTTTAGAAAGAGAGAAACTGAAATGTTTCACTTAGACATTTTCAGAAGGAAATATTTATCATTTTTAAAGGAACAATATTGAAATGTGATTTTTTTCTACATTGCACAAGATAGTCCTGTGAGACAAAATTAATATTTTGAAATGTTCATTTCACTGAAAATATATTAAAAAAAAATTTTCAGGATTAACGGTGAATAGAAAATCCATTGTTTGCTCAGCTGCATGATACACTTGAGCTAAGGACATATTAAAATAAGAGCTTTTTGTTAGGTATTAAATGTGGATATACTTGAGTAGAGTTTTATTTCTATTAACAAAAAAGAACCCAGAATGTAATGCCATAAAACACGGAGCATCCCAATATGTGACAGTAGACAATAAAAAATTTCCAATGTCCAATGTCATTGGACATAGATCAGTACCATTTGAGAAGGGTCAGTGATGAAATATCAGATTCTTTTTTGAAGTTGAAGAGGTGGGTGAAAAAAATGTAACAACTTAGCCCAAGTAATAATAATGAAGCACTATGAAAATAAGTTTGTTACACTATGTTTTCAGTTGTATCAACAGGCATTTACATATTAGTTTAAGTAATTTTCATTCATTTTTCAGTCTGTGTCAAGACAGAGAATTTTAATTAGGAAAGTTCACAGCAGGAGGGATTACATAAATTCAGTGGAATTACATGTAATTAGAATAGTTTTGAAAACAACTGGATTTCATTGTGAAAATGCTTTGACTATTTTCATTCACATTTTCAGTAAGCTTATTTAAAGCGTAGCACGCAAGGAAGACCAGATGTAGAACTCAAGGTGAAAAACAATGGTAGGACACATTTTCTTTCACATTTTTTTAACAGAAAAATAAAGAACTACAGAGCTTTAGTGTCTGTTTACAAACATTATGTGATGATTTTAAGGTTAAATATACCTTAAACTTAAATAATCTTTACAAAAAACAACTAGCTGACAAATAATGGTTCTAGTTTCTTATTTTTTAGCTAGTTGGCTAAGAGTTAGCATGTATTTAATTGTATGTGCTAAAATTGAAGATGCCTTTTTTCTTTATTTTTTTCCTCTCTTTCTTTCTCTCATTCGCTTTCTCTCTCCCCGCCAGCTATTCTTTTCTAAACCCTCATTAGAAGCTATGCACCTCTGGGCATTCAACTGAGAAATGTCTTATTACGTCCATGAGAAAAGGGAGCTCAGATTTGTTGAATATTGTCCATCTTGCAGAAAAAGTGCAGATTAAGACATTTTTGTGAAAGTAACCTCATTTATTTCCCCAAATTAAACTACATAAACTATTTTAAGAACTAATTGAATAACCTTACAAAGCAGAATGGAAGGAAAACAAAAGGCAAAAAAACCCCCAGAACTCCGTTTCAGTAATTTGTTTCATTCGTCCAAGGTATTGGTCCAGAATATACTATGAAGTAAAGGAGTGATCCAGATTCTGTTCTCACTTACACTGTGCCATTTCAGGGTGATTAAGGTTTTTTTATGATACAGTTCTTAATAGATATCAAAAAGAAGAAGGCATTAAATGGCCATATAGTATGAAGGGTGATATAGAAAAACAGATCAACAGCAGGTCCCCTGAGGCAAAAGAGAAATGCTGTCATTGCTGCAAACTTTCACAAGTGCAATGTGCATCCAGCTCCATTGGCCAAATGGAAGGAGCAACATTTTCTAAATATAGGTGTCTTTCTCATGGAAATCATACCCTTGGAAAATCATACTCATGGAAACATACCCTTCCTGATGCTTTATAGGAGAGTTGATCATGAGTAGTTAGAAACACACAGAACCCAAACTTGTAGAAAAAAAAATGTCATCATATACAGCATCGGATGTAAAGTCATAGTGTATGCATTACAGTACTTAACTGTTATCCAGCAAAATGTGTCTGAAGGGAGAGAACAGACAGACAGAAAATGAGGGATTCTTGTTGTATGAAATAGCCATCATGAGGTCTTGGTAACAAAGACGATGATCTGGAAATCCTCATCAGTGAGAAAGCCAATTCTGAAAGCTGATGGGAGTGGTCAAGTTACTGGGATCGTAAAACAAGTGTATCCTCCCAGGACAAACAAAGTAGCTGAAAGAGACGTGGTATTCTGGAGTTCTTGATAATACAAAATCGTGGGATTTTGCATGCATATTAATAAATGTGGTGGGAGGTCTATGTACTGGAGGTTTGTCAAACACACTAGTAAAATATTAAATTTTTGTAAAAAGAAAAAAAAGTTTTCTAATGGAAAGTCTTCATGCCCAACATGATGTATTTTTAATTTAAAATCTTATTAGAATTGATAAATATGAATAACTTACTGGAGTAGAAGTTCATGACTGCCCTAGGGGTGGTTTTCATGACCTGATTACAGTCAGTGTAGACAAACAAAGAACAATCCTAAGCAGTAAAATGGTGATTCTTCTAAATGGGTAATTTTCTATGGTTGAGAAAAATATACGTGGAAATAATTGAGAGGAGAAATCAGACAAATATATGAATGAAAAATGGGAATTCCTAAGGAAAATGTTAGATAACAAAAGAGTAATGATTCAAAGATGCTGAAAATCTTAGCTGCAGGTCCATCTCCATTGACGGCAAAAGTAAAGGTAGCAAATAGGAATTAACAGGCATATAGTGAATGGAGAAAGGAGGAAGTAAATACACGCCTGTGGAAACCGAGAGGTATGACATATAGAAAGTTGATAGAGGAATGTGACAACATCAGAGCAAGTCTAAGGAGAGTAAGTAGGTATGTAACTACATTAAGCAAAAAATAATTCCAATAATAGCGAAAGTCCATAAAAATCCCAATGACAACAGTTGTAAAATTGTTAGTAAGTATGTGATAATTATTATGCAACAACCAGATGGATCCTTTAAGAAATATTTCTGAAGTGTGCTAGTTCTTTGCTAGATCCAAAACATGAGCAAACTTGGAAAAATTGTAATCAAAGGTCTAGGTCTACAACTCAGCAGCCTACAACTCTGATGTAACCTCTTAACAAATCTTGCTGGGCAAAGTTCCAGAAGGTTGGAACAATGCTAATATTGTGCCAGCATTCATAAAAGGGGTATAGTGGTTGAAATGACTGTATGCCAGTGAGCCTGACATCAGTTCTAAGCAAAATAATGAAACTTGTGATGTTAGATTAATTTATTAAAGAATACCTGACAGGAATATAATTAATGTCACTCAGTATGGTAATACAGACATTATTAATGGACAAGAAATCTGATTTGATGATTATATTCTTTGTATAAAAAAAACCCAAGTAACCATTACAGACATACGCTTTTTAAGGTATTCTACTGATTGCTATACAATATTCTAATAAAGTAATAGCACTATACTTATAAAAAGCTCATTATACAATTTACAAATTGACTAAGAGCTTCCAAAAAGTCATTAATGGAGGATCACAATTCAGTGCCAGAGTTTCTAGTGAAAGTCCACATAAATGACCACAACAGCATTAATTTGCTTTGAAAAGATCTGGAGAAAATATAAAATCACTTCTATGAAATGTATGGATGCTTCAAAAACTAGTTGTGAAATGGCTAATGACATGGTAATGAGTCAAAATAAAAGAATTTGGATTATTCTGTAAGTGGGACATTAAATGCAAACAAATGCATTCTGAAATGGTAAATTTAATCATACAGTTATAGAACCAGGGCACGTAGGCTGAAACTAAAAAATGGTAGCTATATCCTGGAATGTACTGTCTCACAAAAGAAATAATAGGATAATATGTAAGAATGGCCAGTGTAGTCTGCATAAAGAGGTAGAATAAGAAGTCAGCCTTTCCCTATGTATATAGCACTGGGGAGACTAAAACTGGATTACTGCATACATTTTCTGGCATCTGAATTCTTAAAGGACATTGAAAAATTGGAGAGGGCATAAGAAAGAGCAGAGGAATAGCATTCTTCAGAGAATTCCTTTGGTGAATCTTAAAGATGTCAGTCTTTGTTGTTTAGTGAAAAGTAGTTTGAGAAGTGACTTGCATTGCAATCAGTAACTTCATGGAAAGAGCGCTGAATACCTAAATATCTGGAAGCTGAAAGCAGATAATTCAAGCTGTATCCTCTGGAATGAACCATCAGAGGAAGCAATGGTTCCCCCTCTCTTTATGTTTTTCGATCAAGACTGGAAGAAACAGACAAGTCCTTTTAGTCAACAAAACCTATGTACTATTCATCTTCATAAAGTTCTAATGTTTCTTCCAAATATCTCATTTCAATTGAAAGAGGAATTCAGTGCTTCCTGGCCCAACTTTGCTCTGAATACACAGTGCTCCATAAACCAGGATGCTGCGTCTCCCCTGTATTTGGGAATAAAATTTCATGTGTTCTGCTTAGTCAACTGGTAAAATTTCAAAAGCCCTTCGTGATCTAGTCAGATTTCTATGTTCTGACCTTAGCAAGAAGTGGGATCACATTTCAGCAGCAGGCTTTGGCCCGTCCTTGGGTTATGGTGGTGTAGCAGTGAATTAAATTCACAAGGAGTGACTCCTAACCTCTTTCTCTCTCTTGCTTATGGACATAGCAGCAGACGGCTGTGGGATGTGCATGCCTGTTTTTCACTGAGATGCATCAGCAATGCTAGCTCAGTACTCTCCAGGGCAATGTGTGTGGAGGTGTTGTGCCTCTGTTCTTCTCATTCTCCCCTCATCAGGAAAGGGCAGCGGTTCCCAACTCTGACCCTCCCAGTAATGGTTGCTGGAGGATGCATTTGGCTTTCTGGGCTGCATTTGCTGCTCAAATACGTTTCCTGTCTCCTTTAGGGAAAAGGCACAGGCCAGGTGGTGATGCAGGGTGAAAACACTGCCAGTGCAAAATCATTATAATTAACTACATCTCCCCACAAATAAGACATGCTTATTTGTCAGAATGAAATCTCCCTTATGAAATGTTAAAACTTTACCTTATAATAATTCTGTTAGAAAAAAAGTCTTTTTAGCCACCAACTCCAGCTGATTAACTAAGAGCATAACTGTTACTGGACATGGCAGTGGAATTTATTCTTTATTTTTGAAAGTAAATCCAGCTTAACATCCCCTTAACCTTCACAGAAAGCTCATGTTTTTAGGTTGGAATCATGCCCTTAGTATCCATACTTGATGGCTTCACATCATGTCCTGACTACCCATATGTATGTCCATCTGTTAGGCTGGCATGGTGCCCTCCCACAAGTTGCTGGACTCTTGCTCTAGGACATGGCTGAGGACTGAATGCTGACTTATTATTTCATGTGACTTCCTGTCTGTGTGGATGTGTGTGTGTGCGTGTGCGCACGCGCGTGCTGTAACCCTTCTGTTTGGACAGGATGGAAGATATTTGCCCAATTTGCTTCAGGCAAAATAGTCTAAGTGTGATTCAGAACAAACTTTAGGTAGGGGATTTTTGCTAGAAAAATAGTAAGCAATTCCATGGAGTGAGTTGGATTTTCTAAACTGAGTATCTAAATCTAAAGAGTTTAATAGCAAAACATTGCTTTCTGTTAGGAAGAAGTGCAAATACTACAAAAAAAAGGTCAATGCTGAATAATTTTAATGAGACAGACCATTGACAGATCCCTGAATAAAGTTTTCGTGTGCTAAAAACTAAATGGAGGAGGATTGGAAAGGTATCCTTCCAAGAAGGCTGGATTTTTTAAAGTCTTCACATAGTGTTCCAGCTTGCTTGGCATGATCTTATTTTGCCAGCTTTGTTTTTCAAGTTGAATACAATTGTTGACTAAATAGCTAGATAAAATTGTGCTTCTCTTATCAACTGCTTCTGGGTGGCATCTGGTTAAGAGCATACATCCAGGCTCAATCCACTTCATCACAACGGGTGATTCCAAAGTTCTGTCACTGGAAACCCTACAGCTAGTGACTCAGGCTCTCCCCCATGAGATGCTCTGCCTGCTGTGTTTCCTTTCTATCACTCATGCATGCTTCCTCAGAGCTCCTGTTAGGCTATAGATCCCTTAGCATCTCTTGGCCAAAGTTACTATACAGTACACACTCACACTCTTGGCTTCTGATTTACTCCTTGGGGACAACATAGGAAAGGAAGAAACATAGATGTACTAGAGGAATTTCTAAGGCAAAATCACTTAAAAAAAAAAAAAGAATACTTTTGCAAATTGATTAAATTGTTCCTGAAATATGTTTCCTAATGTTTCCTGGAAGATGAAAATTTGGTTGCTGCTCAGAGAAAGACTGTGCTCTGGCTCATGTGCTCTTCTGGGAGGCTCTGGCACATTCACTCCACCCATGAACCTTTTTGTAGAAAAAATAGTGAATGAGGCTCTGAGTTTGAGGCCTTTTATTTGCGATCTTGGCTTTCAGTTTCCTATAATAGTCCATCAGCCTTCCTTGGACATCTGTTTCAAACGCATTACAGTAACCTGTTTGAGACATAACCTGCTTCAGGCATAGTGCAAAATGGAATTCAAAATACAAAATGATGCAGTGTTCACAGCCACAGCCCACTCTGTTAAACTGCGTGTTCCATGTGCTGGTTCTTAAAAGACAACTTTCATAATTTTTTTAGGTATCTATACGGGAAATGAACTCTTGCTCTGTTTGTATGGGCTGAATTGCAATGAAATTCTGGCTAATAATCAAGAATAAAAAGGGTTAATGCTAAGTCATCATGTATCCATTCTTGAAAATACCCTTTAGCAGAACCCTGTCAAATATGTCAAAGCATATTTTTCTCATAATAGTCTATTTGATGCATTCAGTCCTTGTTGATTTTGAAGTTTAATAACTCTAGGCATTGATTATCTTTCAACTTGCTAAATTGATAACCCTCAGCAACTGAGTAAGATACATCTTACTAGTATTATCCAAGCATCTCATTTTAGATTTGTTGCTTCTATGGAACTTCGTAAAAAGTATTGATGTGTGACTTACATGTAACTAGTTGACTTATGTAAATTGGTGGCTGGCAATTTTAAGTGCTTCGGTGTCTTAGCTGTACAGCCCCCTTGAACTTAAGCATACCGAAAATATATGTAACAGACACACACATACGCATGTATATAAAACCGTATTTGTTCTATGTATAAAACGCTGTAATCAATGGTCAAGATTGTCTGACACCTTTTATTGTAAAACTGTACTGTTTACAGTTGAATTGTTCAGCTTGAATTTTTCTATTGGTTATTTTGATGTTATTATAGATGTTATCATAGAATCATTGAGGTTGGAAAAGACCTCTAAGATCATCGAGTCCAACCGTCAACCCAACACCACCATGCCCACTAAACCATGGCCCTAAGCGCCTCATCTACACGTCTTTTAAATACCTCCAGGGATGGGGACTCCACCACTTCCCTGGGCAGCCTGTTCCAATGTTTAACCACTCTTTCAGTAAAGAAATTTTTCCTTACATCCAATCTAAACCTCCCCTGCCGCAACTTGAGGCCATTTCCTCTCGTCCTATCGCTTGTTACTTCGGAGAAAAGACCAACACCCACCTCGCTACAACTTCCTTTCAGGTAGTTGTAGAGAGCAATGAGGTCTCCCCTGAGCCTCCTTTTCTGCAGGCTAAACAACCCCAGTTCCCTCAGCCGCTCCTCATAAGACTTGTTCTCCAGACCCCTCACCAGCCTCGTTGCCCTTCTCTGGAGATGCTCCAGCACCTCGACGTCCTTCTTGTAGTGAGGGGCCCAAAACTGAACACAGTATTCGAGGTGCGGCCTCACCAGGGCCGAGTACAGGGGCATGATCACTTCCCTACTCCTGCTGGCCACACTATTTTCTTCCAAAGCTATAACTTTATGGGTGTTTTGCATAGAATCAGTAAGTTATTTATGAAAATAAGACAAGTGGGCATTTCTGGCAAGGGACTGGAGATAAAACTTAACATCAGGTATTCTGAGTAATCTTCTTTTACAGGTTACAGATGCATCCGAGGGAAAATGGTCCTAATAGGCAATAGTTAAATACCCTATATGGTTTCTTGAAAAATTCATTCATGATCTATGCAGGACCGAGCAGTTGAAAAAAATGAAGAATAGTAAAATAATAATGAGAAACATGAGTGCAGAAAATAACACTCAAAACTTCACGCTATAGCTTCATTGTAGCATTAGAGTTTGGTAGATGGGAAAATGAATGATCAGACCTAAACCTCCACTTTTATTTTCTTAAATGCCTGAGATGATACTATTTTTGTGAAAGACTTAATGGGTCTTACAGATTTTATATGCTGATTGAGTCACCTTTACTTCAAGAAATTAAAATGTGTAAATTGCATTCTATTCATGTCATTTCTGACTTTAATACCACAAATTTTAAAACGGTCTATTTATTTAAAGATAATAATTTTTTAATATATACAATACGCATTTTTCTGTGGAGTGCAACCACTACAGTCCACTGTAAGCTCATCTTTTTCTAATTGCAGTAGATAAATCTGTGATAATCTCCTTTGCAAGTATGGCATAGAACATGTATAAATACCACAAGAAGGGCGAAATTTACTGTGTGGTAAAGGTCAAAATGATAAACCCCATAAAACGTATAATGAAGCCCATTGGCTGGAATTCAACTAGACACTTAAGTAGATGACAATTTTTTAGCCTGTGAGAAGTCCCATTGACTTAAGTGTCCTGCTGAATTTTGTCAGTAATGTGTACTTTGCGTATTACTTTATTTATCTTTATATTGTTTAGACATTACAGTTAAAATCTTATGCTTTGTGCAGATATTGGAAATGACAGTGGAAGAACTGAAATATTTATTAAGCCCCTTGTGTGTAAGAGAAATTAGCTAAGACTTCAAAAAAATATTTAGGAAAAAAATCCATCTGTACAAACATGTAATGTGAAGTCAAATCTGAACTCCTGCCCTGGCTTTTTTCTACTTTTGAAAAACTTCTTGTTAGGAGTTCTCTCCTCATATTTCACTTCTACTTACATTAGGCATTGACTGTGAGGGAGGCAGAGAAAGGTAGCTGAAGCCCTCCACCTTTTTGTTGCAGCACCACAGCGCTGTGAGGCACACTCTCTGAGTCAGCATCATGGCTATACCCACCCTGAATGTCATTGTGTCATGTTGATCAGCAGAGTACCTGAATTTCGGCATACAGCTTTATGTGCTTACTCTGATCACTTTGCTTATCTTTACAGGACACTCCATATATCCCTATAAATCTCGGTATAAGGAAACTGTAGTGCTCCCTGAACTCAGAAGCAAATCAGGCTTTGTGCCCCTGGGCAAAGAGATATCAAACCAAGTCTGCTGCTGTCTATGCCGCAGAAAATTTAATTCAGTTCAAGGTCTTTTGAAATTAATTTCAGTGTCCAAAAGATGAGCTTGATTTTCTTTTCACTAACACAGATCTTGACTGAGTTGCTCTTGATCTATGCAAATGTGAGAGAGACCTATGCTGTGCATTTTCAAAATAAATTTCACAAATGCATTGTATCTCACTTTTGAGATTCCAAATTGAGCTAATGACTGGTTGCAAAATTGTTACAGAAATACTTTCCTGTGAGAGTTTTGACTAATGTAGAATTTTCATAAAGTTATCTGGGGAGAAATTTTGACTTTTTCTTGGAAAAAGAACCAGATCAAAGAAACAAATATAAATGTTTTTTGTGAAAAATTAATCTTTCAAATGGGAAATACTAAACTGCTACAGTGCCAGGTGTAAGTCATAGTTCATTTATAGTATACCCTCCTTGTATTTGCTGGATTCTCTGGCCATGCTGCATCTCCCATGATACCTTATAAGTAATTCTTAGAATAGGCAAAGTACTGTAGAACTGTTTCAAAAAAACCCCAAACCAACCAAACTTCCAGTGGCTGAGAAAACTAAAATAATTCCATCTGCATTGATTTGTTTTCATTTCTTCTTAATGGGAAAATATCAACTTGGAATTTCTTTATTAACAGTAAAATTTTTCCATTAATTTTCTCTGCTCCAACAAGTTTTAAATTAGATTGTTTTAGATAGACTATATTTTGGAATTGCACTGTGCTTTTGGGCCTCCTTCAGGTTAAGTTTGCATACCTGAGACTAGCTGCAAAATACTGATTTTAATAGATTGTACCTGTGCTGTACAGGTGTAAATAATGTGTCCAAATTCACAACCCTCAATTAGGGAAACAGTTTTGGTGAGGGTGAAAATTCTCTCACTGCAAAATTCTCAGGCTGTTCCCTTTTCTTGAGCAACTCTGAAGTCAGAAAGACTCAACTCAACTACAGTATGACTCTAGAATGAGAATATATACCCTTTGGAAGGAACAAATTATTTTCACTTCAGAGAATGCACTTTGTCCATATATGTTTGAAGTTGTGCAATATTATTGTTCCTGTGTTCACGTTTGTTGTGTGTTCTGGCTAATCTTGTGCTATTACTGCAATGGACTTCTGAAACTCCCTCTCAATCCTGTGTTGCCATTTGATACCCAAGAAAAGCAGAGAGGCTAAGCTCACTAAACCATAACTGGCAAGGGAACTGAAGAGGTGGATGGAAGCAGAAATTAATGTGACATGAGAAAAAAGAGTAGGAACATTACATGTCCTGCAAGCCAGCAGTTTTCAGGCTCAAAGGGAAGTCTAGCAAGCATTCCAGATTGAGATGTCTGTAAAAGTCAGTGGGAAAGAAAAGAAATTTCTCTCTCTTCCCTGCCAAAGCCTATTGCCTAAAACAAGGTAAGCATTAATCAAGATTAAAGTGTGTCTGAAAAATAAAAAGAAAAGTCAGTTCAGATCCAGCTAGGAATATATTCTGCTAATCCATCTATAAGTCATGTTAACATGCTAGCATGCCCAACTTTTGATTTCTATGCTTTGCTGGAATTTGCTATTGCAAATTAATGTTACTTTAATGAAGCATTTTGTAGCTTATTTTTTTTCCTTGTTTAAACTCCCATTAGAGAAGTATTTGAGGGGTGGTACAATAGATGATAGCAATGCCTTCATGGTTATTCCTCCCTAAAGAATCTGAAAAGGGTATTACTTGCCCATGAGGCTTCCCTTAAGATGTTAGAAAGCATGTAGTAAAATCCTTACTAGGCACTTGCTGGTGTTTACTTGTTGTTAAATTGTATTTTAAAATAATAATTTTCTTGTTTAATGGCAAGTTTTTAATCGTCAGCCCATTAGACTGTTACATAGTTTTTCTGTTCCAATGCATTATAATAGAAGTCTTTAATTTTTTAAAGATTGTTTAAATCTTGCCAGATTTTCCTTTTCACTTTCTCTACTCGGGACCCAAACATCACCATTAGATAGGGGGAAATTCTTCTCTCAGCCATAACAGGAGAAATCATAAGTGAAATTCATCTCTGTACAGATACCTAGCATGAGATGTCTGTGTTTTGAACAGCTGGACAAGGATGGATTTCATACACACAGAAGGCAAATTGAAAGCAAATTTTTAGCATTTAAACTATAATGACTGTGTAGATGGTCTCTTAGAGCCTATTACACAAGTCTAGTGAAGTCCCAGCTGAATGGCTCTGCTTTTGCCACCTCAGAGTTATCACACTAGGTAATGATACACTTCAGAAGAATATGAAGGTCATTTTAGCAGCTGGGTTATTTTTCATAGTAAAGGCCACATTTAACAAAGTGTTCTGCATAAGCTACTTAGATTTTTGAGGTGAAATCTAAGTCTTACTCAAGTTGTTGAAACCAAGCTTGTTTGTTTTTCTATGAAACATTTATATGTCTTGTAAGACTCAATAATTATATAAAAAAATGTAATCCTCTGCAGGGAAGTGTCTGTAACTAAATCCTATCATAATGTTCAGGAAAGCATCCTTACCAGAGCACACATCCCTGTTTCAGGAAGTGCAGTGTGGTAGGTGTTGAGCAATTAGCAGTTTACAAAGAATGCTCGTCATGAAGAGAGATGAAAACCACTACTTAACCCCTGGCAGAGAGAGAGGATGCTTTCCTTGCCCTTAATGCTAGTGATCTGTCCGTTTTTCTTCTGCCCACTAACCTTCGTGGCAGTGATCTGAAGCACAAAGATTTTGCTTTGTTTAGAGGACTTCAGGCTGTAGTGGATTGGCTCGGTCTTCAGTGATTCAACTTCTATTCGATAAAATTAAATTTCCATACCTTGGCCTCAGATGGAACATTTCAGTTTTAACAACTTCTGTCATTTGGTGACATTAATGACAGTATACAAAGCTCAGTTCATGTTACTCTCTAAGTTTTGTTACAATATAAAATATGTCTCTTGTTTTAATTTGTTACCACCACAAGTGATATCTGAAGCGCTAGTCTATGTCAAGCTTTGACAAAGACTAAAATCCTGCTCACGTCAGTGATATTACAGATGTGGAACTCCAGTTGAATTCTGCATGTAATGCCTTCCTAAAACAGGAGGCCTTGAGTAGCAGAACTATGCAAGCCCTTGAGCAGCATAAGCTCACAAATAGATACTGGCATGCAAGAAAGCTTCATTCTTTTCACCTGTCTACCTGACTTGATGAGAGTGTGTATTTATGGCTTGTAAAGACAGTAGTATATAACATTTGAAGTCAAAGTATGTCAGAAGACCAAGACCACTATATGCTGCCCACAGTGTAGACTAACGTTATACTGATCTTGGGGGAAAAAAAAAGACTATTTCCATTTTTTTTTCTATCTGAACTACACTGTTGGAATACACTTGCAGTTGAAAGGATACCATAAAATACTGAAGTTGGTAAAAACAGGTGACATAAGCCAAAGACTAGTATTAGAAACCTATACATTAGAAAATTAGGAGCTGTATTGATTGCACAGTCTAAATTAACATATGTAGTCTAAAGTAACATATGTGCATATATTGTCGGTGCAAATTTTGAAAATCTATTAAAAATTTCAATAAAGGGAATATTTATAAATAACATAAAATATAAGAGATTACTTTTTCTAATAATTTATGAGTTACTATCAGATTTATATATGTGATTGATTATTTTAGTACATTACAGATTATTTTATAATTAAATATTCATAAACTGTAATATATAAACTTTGTAATGGAGGTCATGTATACAGCATTCTGTAGCATCTCTGGCAATAATTTATTAGTGAAATTGTTTATTCAATTAATATTGTATTATTTGATAAAACATTTATATAGATCCAGATCTGACCTAGGAGCCCTATAACTCTGATATACAGTGCTGTTGCTGTTCAGAAATGCTGAAAGTAGTATGTAACACTTGCGGACTAATTTTTTGCTAGACTGTGATCTTCAGACCTGTTTCTGCAGAAATATCACATGGGTTATGTCTTGATGCAATACTCTAGAAGGTGGAGAAATGAAGGTAGGAATACAATACTTTGCTAAAGGGCTTTTGCACTCTACCCATCTCACTAATCCTATCCTATTCCCTGCAGCAAAATTCATAAGGGTTTTTTTTTTCTGTTTTGTTGTTGCCTATATTTCCAATGCACATGAAGAGTCAGTATCACTGTTTTTAGGTTATAAATAAAGTGTTGTTCTCAGAGCTCAAGTCCAATGTACAGGCTCTGTTCCAGTTTGCAGCTAGAATGCTTTGGACTTGTATCATCTGATGCGTATTTCTTTTCACATGGCAGAGGCAGAGTTCTTTCTAGTTTCTTAGAATGCTGTAGGTGTGAAACTAAAACGTTCCCTTGAAATGGCTTAGGCAGGTACCTAATTTTGTGAAAGCTGGTGTGGTACTTAATGCAGAGAAGGATGAATTTATGTTTTCATAGTAAACATTCAATTATGTATAATTCCTTCTAGTCCTGAGCTCTTCATACTTTTGTGCCTGCATTAGAGCAGAATACTGCATATCTGTGATTGTCATGCAGTAAAATACAAAATGTGAATAACTGTCTACATTTCTTTTCTGAATCACACAAGGCTGTTTCATATTGTCCAGCACTATAATAGATCATTATTTATTATTTTTCCTTTGCACCTCTCACCTGCCAGAAATATTCAGCTTTATTCACACCCTCAGGAAACAGAAGGAGACTCTTCTACACAGTCAAGATACATTGCAATTTTGCCTCTTATACAGACAGAATATCCCCTAAGGGACAGCATAACATCTGTGCTTTCTGCCAATGTGAGAAAACTGGTCATGCTACTGAAAAGCAATAATGGTGGCACAGGCAATCTACCTTGTCCTCCAATCTTTTCCCTGCTGCTGAACAAAGAAATGAAAATTATCTTGCAAATCAGTTGCACTAATAAATTTTTTCATCTGTTAGATGAGATGGAGTTAGAAACAGTTTCCTTGAGAGTTCCCCAGTTGTCAGACAGTCCTAAACCTTGACTGGAGGGAGAATTTTAGAACAAAAGTATATACTGGTCCTTCTCCCAGAAAAGTTGGAGACATGTTAGGAAATAAAATATTCATAGAACTAGTAACAGTACTCAGCCTCTCAAAATCCTGTATATGCTGGTACAAAGTACAAGGTACTAGCAAAAGCTTTAAAATTACATCCCTACTACCTCTCTAGATAATTTTGAAAGTTAAAAAATATCACCTCAGTGGAAAGGGCTCACAGTATAGTGTCTAAAACTTAGAAATTAATTAGAAGTGGTATTTTCATGAATGGTATAGATAGCTAAGAGAGTTTGCCTGAACATCTCATTACAATTGAGTAATGACAATTTAGTGACTGGTAGTTAACTGGTAAAATCATCTGACTACTCCTGTATGATTCTGTTGTCTTAAATTCTTAAATATGCTGTGGATTATTTTTTCCTTATTTGTTATACAGCTTGACCCTCTTCTAAGGGGTTGGTCTTGAACAGTCAATATCCTGCCCCCAAGAATTTCTGCTATGATGCAATATCATATTTAGCAGCTTCCACATATGAACAGCAGATGGTTTGAGCTAAATATACATAAGCATATGTGACTGTATGTCACCATCCTTTAGTTCTGTTTAACCCTTCAGCAGCTCTTTGCCTTTGCCATTTAACAGTCTTGTTTGGAAATGTGAAGGAATTCAGACTGTGAAAACATGAGTATTTTTTCCAGCTTACACTAGTGGTTGGGTTATTTTATATTATTGTGATAGCTAAGAATAATCTGCTTGACTGGTCAGTGGATATGAAAGTCTGTTTTGTTTCCAGCTGCTTACAGCTCCTCTGTGTTTAACAGCAGAGAGACATGGGAAAGTATAGTTTGGTAAAAGTCACAACACATCATTTGTGAGACAGTGCTTCCAGCCACTGCTACCAACCACAATTTTATTCATTTTCAGGATTCTGTCCCACTTTACTCCATTATTATTTTCTCTTTCTGTTTTATGCAATAACAAGAAAGTCTACTGTTCTTGTTGTTGATAAACTAGTGAATTCTTTTTTGTGCTGAGTCATTTTACATAGAAATATAGAAGTGCTCTACATTCTTCTTAGCAAAATACTTATGTTGGATGGTTTTGACATTGCTTCATGTCTCAGGTAATTATTTAAAATGTCAGAAACAAACAGTCATGACTTATATGAGCTATGCTGAGTGCTTAGCAACAGAAATATGAGTATATATGCACCTGCTTTCTGCCTTTCTCAGGAAGCTTGCAGCTGACCAGATTTCCTCCAAAAGATACCAGTGTGGAAAAGGAGTTGCCTGCCAGCCTTGTGGTGCTTCAGTGGTTGGGGTGCTCCACAGCAGCCCTGCTCATGCAATGTGGGACATGGTGCAGGCTCACCATAAATTAGGGGAGATCTGTCTCTCTTTAACTACAGTATAAACTAGAATGTGCAATTTTGCTTCTCTCCTTGAACTGTAAACATTTAAGCCATATCAGAACTTGGCCTGAAAATATTTCTAAAATGTATTTGGTATTACCACTGCCTTCCTAGGCAGATACTTACCTTGATTGCAACCTACTCCTGTATTTTGGGATAAGACCCAGACATGCAGTAGCCTGTCCTACCTCCTTACCAATGCTTTGGCTTCCATAGATCAAGAAAGAAACTACATTGCTTTCTACCCATCACATCACTTGGTCTAGGTGAAGACTGAGTGCCCTGACTGAATACCCCGATTAGGGCCTGAATTTAGATAGCTCCTAGTGTAGTAGGAATAAAGGCAAAATGTAGTTTTATGTGGAAAAAGACCCACTGTTAACTGATTTGTCTACAAATACAACACCTCAGAATTGCAGTAACTCACTGGAAGTCTTGCATTACACAATGATTTCATATGGCATATGTAATGATCTTTTCTGTTCAGTTTTGTACATACAGGAATTACTTTCCAACATATGTTTTTCAGTAGCTATATGTTTGCATTATCTGGTTTTGTTTATGATATTTGAGGAAGTAATAACTACTTGTTATATATGAGTTTTGTAATATGGTTAAAATATATAAATAGCTTTCACCAAAGCAATCACCTTTAGCCCCTAAAGTACTGATCATGGATGAAGTGTAGCCAGACAGCAATTTATTTTTTTTTCAACAGGAGAGATTTTTAATACCAGCATGATTAGCTTCTTGCATCTGGTAGCTGCTGCTTTTAAAAAATACTTTGTGAAGCATTTTATGAAGTATATCTGACTCAGTTTACATATTCATTAACTGTAGAAGCCCATACAGAAAGAGAACAACACTAGAAGAGTTTTTAAAAAGACACTCTAGTAGTGTTAGTAAATTAAATGGAATTTATAATCTTTTTAGGCTGTCCATATAACTACTCAGAAGCCATTGTTGCTGAATGACACAAATCCCATTTAACATCTGCTTGTCTCTGTCCACCTTCACACCTACCCTGGTATCTAAATATGACCCCAAAGGCATATTGGAGGAGGAATTAAATGACAGAAATGGCAATTAGGTAGCTGATTCTCAATTATTTTGCTACAGAAGTTGAAGAAAACTAGACACCAAGCTACTATATATTTATAGCTGTTCCTAGTTATTAGTATACTGCTTCAGTGAAAACACATACTCAATCAAGCTAACAAATTAAATGCCACGTTTTCACTAGGCTTCCTGTAATATATATTGGTGTTACAAAGGCTGTTGTGATAAGGTTTTATTAACCATAAGATTACTTAATATTACTTAATTCAATATACAGACTATTGGTTATAACATCTTCAAATAAAACTAAAAATATTTTCAACATCGAGCAATTACAGAGATGCTTGGGGGAAGGAGGCTTACAAAATGCAGCACAATGCTGAAGAAAGGAATACAGTAGTTTGCCACAAGAAAATTAATGTAAATGGACTTTATTTTATTTAAATGTTGTACAAAAACAGGGTAAGAGCATTTATTTTCTTGTCAAATGAAGGTTAATGCAAAATAACTACCCAACTAAAATATATTAAATCTTATTTCAAAATAAACATAGTGACTATTGTGCAAGAAAGAATAAAGTCGCTGAAAGTCACTGAAACTGAAAAGATTTTTTTTTTGTTTTAATGAAGTAAGTAATTTCCGGTGTGGAATGGAAATGAATGATTTTTCTGCCAAAACCTCAAAATAACCCAAGCCGCATAGTTGGGAGAAAGATGTTTCTTTAACTTTTTTCTGTTTAACCCTTGCTCTAATGCTGGAGCAGCTCCGTCAATGAGATGCTACTGAAGAGCAGCAGCCTGCATCTTATCACTGTGATTTATCTCAGTGCTCTGAACTACTCTGTACAGCAAAATGAGAGACCCCATGGCTACAATTGCTACGCCAGCTAAAGCTGTCAAGGTGCTAGGTTGATGGGAATTTTCAGAGAGAAATTGGTGGTTGAGGGAGCCACTGCTGAAACTGATGCTGCAGGGCTGAGAAAGAAAGAAACGTCTGTTTGTAAGACAAACAGACATGCAGACATGCACAAACTGAGACTGTAAGGATTTTTTTTATGAAGACTTTTATCCCATAGCTAACAGTTTTATCTCATGTTATTGCCACCACACCTTAGCCTAGATTTGCATTTTTTCCATCCAGTGTCATTTTTGTTTTCTTTAAAATATGTTTTGACTTCAGTTTTGTACTACAAAACTCCAGGGCCACTCTTAGATAATCCTCTTTGTCTCCTCTGCTACATTTAAAAGTGGAGGGAAGATTCTAGATACAGATGGATGAAACCAGTACCCAGGGTCAGCCAGCACAAATTGCAGCCATTCAGGAGTAGGCAGACTGGTGACAGTGAAAGAAGGAGGAGAGAAACTTCAGGTAGCCTGTATGCACAAGCCATTCATATATACTGACAAAGCATAGGAATACCCTGTTATCAAATTCACTCGCAAATGCATGAGTCTGTATGTGAAACAGTGGCATCCTCGGTTGAAATAAATTATGACTTCATGTAAAAGCCGTACAGAATTTTTTAGTTTCAGTGCAAGTTTGAGAGATTTTAAAGATAGCAGCAACTATTTGAAAGTTTGATCAATCCCTTTTTTTTTTCCAAGTGTGTTTTCACCTTGAAATGGTGTTAAAAATTGAAAGTAGGTTGAATTGTGTAGGATAAAGAGATAAGAAAAAGATTTCAGAGAAACAGGTCACAACAGTTGTAGCTGTTCTTCTCAAATAAAGCTCAGATTCATAGAGCTATCTAGGTAATTAGGCATCTAAGACTAACTGTATAGAGTTACATATCTAAAACATCCTGGCCCAGTCAGTTTCAGTGAGGGAAATTTCCCTTCCAGATCCCTTCTAGATCAGACCATAAAGCTGCTTTTCTCTGATGACAAATGGGTACTGTGAGTCAATGATGAGAATTTGTCTGCTCAGAAGGAAGAGGAACATACACAAAATACAATAGAATGTACCATAAAAAACCATTAAAATGCAAGGAAAGAGTTTTGGATAGACTGCTGAAAATTTTGAGGGAAACTTTTCTTCCCAGAAAGTGTAAGTTTTCCAGCTTCATTTTTTTTTCCCCCAGAATAAAACTGCATTCAAACTTTCACAGTCCTGACTGGAATGGAATTTCTGTCCCCAGCAGTTCTAGTAATGAGAAAAAGGTTGTATACATTTTCCAGGGAGATGCAACAGTGTTTGACTGACTGTGTTTCCTTTGGGCTAGGAAAGTAAGTACTGAGTTCTTCAGGCTGCTGCTTCTCAGAACATAAATTATTCTTGCAGTGAAGAAATGCGTATCACACGTTCTTTCTGGTGGTTGGTATAAGAGAATTCTTTATGTCATATTTATACAATATTTGACAGGAAAGGAATTATGTTTTGTGAAATGTCCTGCACATTTGTGACGTTTTTGTAAATGATATGTAAAAAACTTTTAAAGTATTATATACTATAATTATGATCACTCTATGTGAGTACTTGCTTAGAAATTGCTGGTAGTTAATACAGTTTCTCATGTTCAGAAGTATCTTCATTACTAAGAGATTTTCCATAAATAATTTTTTTGTCTACTTTGCAGTGTTAACAATTTCAAGGAGCAGTCACTATCTATATGAACAGCAGTTTGAGGCAGTGCAACTGAAGGCTAAATTTTGCAGAAGCTTTACATCAGTGTAAGCCAGTGTTTCTGCAAACAGAAGCAGTCCTGGCCTGTCTTGGACTGCTAATTTCCACTTTATGCAACCCCTTGCTTTGTGCAAATACAGATGATTGTGTGGCTATGTGAAACCATAGTGAACTAAAATTAAACTGGTTTTTGGCTGGCTAATATAAACTCAATTCTCCTCCCTATTCCAGATCACTAGACACACACACATCCCATTGTGTAAGGGGGTAACATGGGGTCAGGAATAAGCACTGGAAGCAGACTGAGGACAAGACTCAGTCTTTCAGCATCAGTGACAAGCTGTTTATGGTTACAAATGCATTTTCAGAAACAGCTAGTCCTAATTACCTTATTAAATAGATTATGCAGGGTCAATTCTTTTGCCAGCACTGGGCATTTCCTTGGCAGTATCGGGCAATAGAAAGCCCCAGCTTAAATTTTGCCTCAGCTGTGTGTATCCGTTGTGCCTACAATATGATTACCTTTGTTTTGGCCAATGCAGTGCTAATTATTCCTTACAAGATAACATTAACGTGTCAGAAAGTTTCAGCTAAAAACCTGAACTTGACTGCTTTCTAGGCAAGTGTAAGACTTTCATTTTATAACAAAGTTGTTGACATCAGTTATGTTTCACTAACAGGAGAAAAGTGTGTATTTTGAATTAATCTTTGATTGCTTTCATTGATGCCTAGCCTTTAAGGACTGAAAACTGCCAGGGACAAATAAGTTATTCAGTGAAATCCTGTAGGGTTTATGCAGGCTTGGTTGTAAAACAATGCTACCTACTGCAATACAACAAATTTTTGAAAATGAACACTTACTATAGACTTAAAAGCAGCTCATACTGTGACACTGTTCCAAGATGATTGACTGTGATAGTTACAGATTGGTTGAAATGCATTACAGGATATGCATTATATATCAAGACATTATAAATTACAAGAAACTACTGTCAGGCAAGCAATTATGATCACTCATCTTGCAATGCTAATTACAAAATGTCTGGAAAATACCTTTTCTACATTTATGAAGCTTCCTGCATTGATCAATGAAGTAGATATGACGGTGTAAAGAGGGGCGCTACAATTACTAAAACCTCAGTTAAGTAGGTATCTAAATGGCACTGGAGAACTATTCACAAATGTGTACTGGTGCAATCTATGGAATGAGTGGTGTTTGGAAGTGAATTTTGTGACCTTGAAACAGCTTTTAGATCCGTAAAGTATTTTGCTCATGTCCTCTGGAATGAATAACATCTTCTAACATAAACTGATGATGGTGATACTCATATCTAGCAGCTAACTAGGAAACAAGTTGTGTAAAAGACAGATGAGATCCTAAAAAGCATTTCATAAGGTACATACGAATGCCACTTTTTACAAGACACTGTTGACACTTCATCTGAAACACTAAGTACCATTCTGGGCGCTCGAGTTCAAGAAAACATTAAACAGAAATCAGCATAAGTGCAGAGAAGGGTAGCCAAGAGAATGAGGGGCTTATCTTGCTAAGAAAAACTGATATGTAGCCTTACAAAGTGAAGGTTAAGGGAGCAGACAAGTCCTGTATGTAAACATATGGGGATGAGATAAGAAATATTTGAGCCAAAGTCAACACCAGCAGTGGAAGAAATGGTTATTAATGGCTCAAGTACACATCTCAGCTGGAAATTAGTTAAAGGTACATAATAATTAAAATAATCAAGTTCGGAAACAGCCTTTCAAGCAGCTGGTCCAAAACCCCTAACTGTGTTTAAGTTGGAACTTAGTAAGTTTAGTAAACAGATTATTTGGTGTGATTCTCTGCAATAGAAGCAGGTGGGACTTGATGGCATCGAAGTTCTTTCAACTTTAATGTTCCTGTTGCAACTGAATTACCTTCTAAATTCTGCTTTTCAGTCAGCTTTCCCATCCCTTCCAATACTTTTTATAAACTCAAGGGATTATTTTTATCCTTTGCTATGGTATTAATAGCAAGTCAATGGTTATTTCCATCTACCTCCCCATCAGTGTGTCAATGATGATTAAATGTATCTGCATTGCATTATGCAATATCACTGCTGTTCAGACAGGAGTATTATTTTTTGCTGCAACAATTTGACTAAAAAAAATGAAAAGAATTGAAAAATTGAGAAGAAAGATCTTTTCATGTCTACCGTCTTTGAGAGTGCTGTGGAAAATCTGCTGTTATTTAGAAGCTACAGGTTATATATGATTAGAAGGGCAGCCTCTCTAAGTCCACAGCTTCCCTTTCTACATATAGGAGCATAAGAGTAGCTAAAGCCATGGCACCATTTAGAATGGAATAAATAGAAGTGAGCTACTCCTAACACAGACTAGTTATAGATTAATTCCCCTGACACACAGCAAAGAATTGTACATTTCCTTCTCGAAGCTTAGAGTGAACTCTCAGTCTGCAGAACTGTAAGATACCATGGCATGAAGCTCCTGATTTGTGGGATCTCTAAAGTGGATATGCTTAGAAATTTTGGAATATGGAGAATTATTGTAGATTTTTTAGATTTCTTTTCCCTCGGAATAGTATATTTTAAATTACTAGTCACAGCTTATGAATTTTTGAATTGCTCTTTTTAGTTCATAAATGATTTCTCAGTCAGATAATCATACCTATGGAATACATAGCTATTTAAAAAAATAATCTGTGAACAAGTGGGTAATACAGTACTTGAGAACTGCTGCAGTCTAAATTATTAACAAATCTGTTGCAAACAGTACTGCTAAATTTAAAAAAATGATGTTTCCTTTGCATTTTATGTTATACACTAAGAATATTTACTAGCAGCAGTTGCTACTGGGGGAGGGATAGATAGTCATTAACTGTTAGCTATCTCATATATTGGAAATTTGTCAAGAACTGTAACAGTACCTATGTGTCATTAGAGTCATAGTGTCATATCCTAAATTACCTGTAATGCTAAGCGAAGCTAGTAAGGTCATTCAGCACAGAAATAGGCTCATGCTCCTGTATGTGTATTATCTTTATGCTAGATCGAATGTATCTGATTGCCACTATTAGTTAAGCATTTAAATGCAACTATTTTCCAGTAAACACACATTTTGTTCTCTACTGTTAGGATACTAAATATAGATTTATTGATTTGAAGAAAATATCACAGGCTTAGAAGAGATAAATGAGTATCACGATTGAAAATCTTTTCTGTCACTTGGGATAGGTTGTATTTTTAGCCTTGGGAGAAAAGCCAGAAGGTAGTTCAAAGCCTGACCTTTACTCCTCAATAATCAGACCTATATATAGTGTTTTACTGGACAGAACTTCATAAAAGACCTCCAGGTCCTTGGTCTGCCTGTTCTGCTCACTAAAGTAAAAGGTTTCAGTTATTGAAAAGGATACTTTGCTTGCAAGTAGATCTGGTAAATGTTATTCTAAAAGGAATCCATTCCTCATCTCATACTCCATACATTTCCTGGATTTAGGAAGAAGGCATCTTCACCTAAGTGCCTATTTTTCTTGTTCTATCAAAATCGTATATGCCTGCTTGGCCGTATACTTTTTTGCATATTCTTTCTACAGTAAGCAAAACATTTACAGCTTGTATCTGGCTGTATTTCTGCTGCTGCTCCTTTGCTGCTCCTCTTTTGAAAAGGAAATAACTTATTCTTACTGGAAGGACCTGAGAAAATAAAAATATACCACTCTCCTTCAGCTATGTAGCATTGTTCTAATTGAGAAAGGCAAGGATCATTAATCATCAAAAAGGCTCCAAACATGTTCACTTTCTTAGATTTAGTACGTCATAAACAACAACATGTACTTGCCTCTAGGGCTGACTTGACCTATGTGCTAAGCTTGCTTGCTGTAAATGTGTCATATCTCCATAACTGTTTAAACTTTAGAAGAAATAGAAACAAAGCTCTGTGTTAGCGGAATACAAATTTTCAAGAATACTCCTTGTCTATCAGTAGTTTCATCACATGGTTATCATTTCGTGACAGTCTTTAAAACTTGTAACAGTGAGTCAATACAGAATATACTTTGTTTAAAAGTATTGCAAAATTTTCTGAGTAAACCCACTTATCTCATATCATTGCTCTTTCATCTATGGCTGTGTAGAATGTAGCATTTTGATGGGAATTAGTGACAAAGAAGAAGTACAAGGTAGTCCTGAGCCAGATTCAGGATCCAGAGTTTATAAATTTAGACAAAATAAATTATAAGATAGAATTATTTAATTAATTTTAAATTAGAAATAAACACTCGTCATCTTTCAAAGGTTTGAAAACCAATTCCAAATCCAAATTATGATGTGACTGTGTATTTTATAGGAATCAAAACATATTTACATTACACAGAGCAGTTGCTCACCTATGTTTACATGTGGAAAAGATAAGGAAACAGAAAATACAGGCTTGTCCGCTTAGAAGATTTGCTCTATCTTCTGAAAATGCTATCTCTTGTTGAAGCAAAATCTCTTTATTACAAAAGATGTTACTTGTAAATAAGATGGGCAGATACTGCACTTTCCTGACCCCGTACACAAGAGAATTTTGCATTTCCATTAAAAATGTATAACTCGTGGGACTCAGCTGACAAGCATGGCCATCTTCAAAGCCTGAGGATTTGCCTCTATGGCCAACCTGGTTTGTGTGTTCTTTGGCAGCTCCTTCTTTCGTTAATAATTTACAGTGGTTCTCAAATGGTTTCAGTCAGCTTCACTACAAAGTTCCAATTGTACCTTAAGGAGAATCATATAACAGTTATGGTCAGATTCTAGTGCAGTTTGAAATGAAAACACTTACAGGTGATTAAACATTTTCAGGATCTAACCAAATGCAGTTTTATTTTCAAAGAAATTCCTGTCTGATCATCTTGAAAATTTTATGGCAGATTAGCATTAATATCTATGCAAGCACTATATAAACAACTGGACTAACCTAGAAACATGTTTTGGGGCAGGATTGTTTTGCTCCAGCTCCTCCAAGAGACAGTGATATCTTAATCAGAAATATCTGTTTCCTGAAGATCCATGCCAACAATAGAGATAAGTCTGAGTACTCTTCTGATTGATAATAGGAATATTTGGTAACAACCTGCCCCTAAAGAATCTTATTTTTAAAATGAAATTTGCATTAAAGTTTTTCCAATATTCCTAGAGGTTATATTGAGGACTTAATAGGAGACTTCCTTGTTTTAATTACAGGTTCTTCAGCAATGCTGTAGACAAGCTTGAGCAAGTAACTCTGCCCAAGTTACTCATAACTCTGATTCACTTTATTCAAAATCAACCAAAATGACTGATGAAATATTTATCCCAGAAAGGTACAGCAAGTCTTATTCATTAAGGAATACGGTGGATAACTTTTCTGGAATTTAAAATCTGTTTCTACTATCTGTCACATTCCCATTCATACCTTGATAAGACATTAATAGAGAACCAGATATGCTTTCTATGTATTTGGCAAACAAGGTTCAAAAATAGAGTATGCAAGATAGAAAATATGAAATTCTGGCTTCATTCAGGTAAGTAGACATTTTGATACTTTTTTCAGTGGGACCAGATTTCTCTTAGTTTTGTTGGGCTTGTAGTTTTTTTTCTTGAATTTCATCTTGGCCTCTTCTTTTTCGGCTGAAGTGGCAGAGTTAAAAAAGACCCATTACCAAATGCCTTCTATACTGGCAGTCTTTGAAAAACTGATGAGTATGTATGAACCAAAAATTCAGGGACATTGTGACATTTCATTGTCACCTACAATGTAAAATGAAAGGAAATGTGAGTAAAACTAAATGAAAAGTAGAATGAAATGAAATTTTGAATTAAGGTTTTCTTCAATGATAAATTTTCATGCTAACAGTTATTAGGAAGTATTTCAGTTCAGAAGAAATTCTTGTGTCTGTTATCTATGAAATCCTGCTTCAGTTAAGTGTTTCAAAATGAACTACAAGTCACTGTTGATACCAGAAATTCAGCGCAGTGTATATGCATCAGTGACATCCCAGAAAGAATGATACAAGTGGAATTAAATTTTTACTTTAGACTTCAAAACATAGTTTCTCATCTGGGTTCAGCTGATCATGTCTGTAATAGGTAATGCAGACCTAATTAGTATATGGAGCCCCCATAAACAGAGTAGTATGGAAAAACAGCTGTGTGTTGAAAGTCATATGTACACTTCCCTTGGCAAGTGCAATCAGTTCCATTTGCTCTTGGAATGGTCTATTCGTGTGTTTTATTTTGAATTAATGTAGGATGGGTACTTGCCTGGCTTTTATGCTACTCAAGAATTTCTTGTACAAGAGAAAGCTATAGCTTCCCTGCTAGTGTGACTTACTTCTTGCTAGCTACAAGAACATAAGAAAGATGTTATGTGGCTGAGGATCTGCCCCCAAGAATTCATGATGCAATATTATGCCAGGATGGATACAAGAGAGATGCAGAAATAGAGAACATAAGGAAAATAGTATGAAATAGTCATAAAATACCAGACTACTGTTCAATCTAGCCCAGTATATGCATAGCAAGAGTCATTATCTTCAGGAAAACAATAGTTTATATCACGTTTTTATCATGTTGGGACAGAGCAAGCAGAACAGTCTCCTTGGATCCTGCAGACCGACACTGAGATATCAGAGGTACCATTGCTCCTAGAGGGTCTCTTTAGGAATGTAACCTCAGTATGTTCCTGTAGGTATTCAGCACCTGGCTCAAATTTATTTTTATGTCGGTTTATAAATATATTCCTACTCTGATCATTAGTCTTCATCTGCAAATCAGTCTTGAGTCAAATTTTCTTTTTCTACTTTTTCCATTGAAAAATTAGAATTATATCCTCAAGGACTCTGATCCCCTATAGACTCCTAATGTTCTTGCAAGTATTATATAAAGTATAAACTTTTATCTGATATGTCATATATTAATATTCTTGGTTCACTGTTTTTATGTAGTAAACAGTCTAAATTCTGCAACATAGAAAGAAATAATTTGCAATCGGGTGTATTTTTTTAGTCTCAGAAGAAAATATAAAACTATAACACTTCCAACTGCTTTCTATCCTGATGATAGAAAAAAGACACCATTACACAGTGGTGACCTTTCTGACCAGAAAAGAGGATGAAAAAAATTAGTCAAACATGCCAAATGCACACTTTTAAAATAGACATAGAATACTATTTGTAATTGTATCTCAAGACTAGATGTAAATGACAAGGTATTCAGATACTGCTACCATATCTTGTCACCTTAAAAGACAACACTATGAGTAGGGAAATGTTAAATAAATGACAAAGATGATGCCATCAGTTTCCAAATTAACTCTGTAAACTACAATTTTTATTCACTGTAAGCTTTTAAAATGGGGAATCTTTGTGACTGAAGAAAAAGAGAAGATATTTTTTGATCCCAACATTCTGCTTTTATTATTAACAAATCTTGGCTTTTATTTATTTTAAAAGATTTTTTTATAACTGCTATTTATATTAGATTTGGTTGTGACAGTCATGCAGAGAATCAGCTTACTAGAAAGATCCATTTAGATATGTATGCAGCATTTTAGCAAATGAGCCCATGTTTTTTAACTTTATTTGTCATAGTTCAATACCTCTTTGACAGGCATTAAAGACATCATCACACATTTCAAAATGTTTTGACAAATCTTGTCTCTGTATGCACTTTGTGATAACTTGAATGCAAATCCATTTTGGCACTATTGCCCAATGGAATATGGTGCAAATTCTTCAAATTTTTATTCTGGAATGTGAAAAACCTGCTCCATCAAAGGCAATTACAGTAACAAATGCCAGGTTTTATTAGTTCATTTCTGATCAGCACTATTTCCCCAAATCTGGCAACCTGCTTTGTCCTTCAGGAAAACAAACCCATTACGCCCCTTTCCTGCCTGTGTGATGTATTAGCAGATATTTAAAAGCTACTCAAAATTAATGCTCACAATGGACTTGTCTGTATTCTTGTGTTGACAGTCAGAATTGGATTTATTTTTCAATCATAGCTCATCTGAGTTAGCTTAATGTGATTGAATAAGATTAATCAATATTCAGGCTGACAAATCTGATGTTCTCCGTGTTTTAATCTAGGATGATCTTTAGCTTTTGTGTAGTTCTCTAGTGTAGTTCTCTGCAGTATTTTCTCTTTTTTGCAATATGTACTTGGATGAACAATGACATTTAAATTATCACTGGCCTCCGTGTCAGCACCTGTTGAAGTAAATGGGAGTAGTTTACTCTCTTGGCTATTGCTTTATTCTTTCTGTGGATTCAGAAAGACATAGCTGCATAGTTTACAGTCCGGATACATTAAAAAAAATTTCCTGTAATCTGAAGAGTTAAAGATTATAAAAAAAAAAAAAAAAAGAAAAAGAAAAAAGAGTGTTGTGAGTCTGGGAAGCAAAGGATGGACCATTCTTTTCAATCCTACTCAACTGTATAGTCCTCTCTTCTTCAAACTTTGGAATTGACATTGCACAGGAAAAAGTTTTCAAAATTTTCTTGTAGCTAAATTAACTTCAAAGGGCTCCTATAGAAATAAATTATGTTTCTAATTATCACGTCCCATGAGTGCTTTGTAAATAAGGGATCCATTCAACTGTAGTTATATCAAGTACATTGTCAGAGTTCAACTAAATGTAGGTTTGTGTTGAAAGTTAGGCGTAGGCAACTGAAACAGATATGCACATACATGCACTGGATTTGGATGTTAATAGAGACCTTCTACCTTTGGTTCTGTTTTACCTAAGTGGTAAGGATAATCCGTAGTACCTAACCTGTCTGGAGCTGGAGATGCTTAAATAAAATGTCAGAATAGATTTAGTTCATAGGCATAATATTACACAGGAGTTCAACATGGTATTATTCTGCAATACGCTAGTATAACTTAACAGGGTTATTAACTCTGTACCACTGGCACTAGCTCTTTAAACTTAAAGACTGAGTATACCACATTCAAAAATTATATAAGAAGCTTCCATTTTCTTTAAGCAAAGTGAAAATTAAAGCAACAGGATAAAGCATTTTACGTTTTACATGCACGAAGTATATAGACTAATGTAGATAACTACTCAGTATTTCTTATTTTTAATGAAATAGAGGTACTTTTATGTAATTAAGATGTTTCAATTAGGATAAATACATTTAAAACAGATTTGGAAGGGCATCTTGCAACATTATGGCTAGTCTCTTGCTATGCAGGCAGTCATGCACTATGATTCTTTTAATTGCTTATGCTCACCTTTGCAAATGGGGTTCCAAACTTTTTTCAAAAAAGTGTGTTGCAGTTTTATTTCTGCAACAACTTATTTCTGCAATATTTCTATTATTTTTTATAGAAAAAATATAGAGCAAGAATACTGTGCTTTATGCCTGCTCCATCTTAAATTAGGAAAAAAGAATATAAAAGGCACAAATTAACTAATACAATTAATTGTATTCTCAGCCAAAGTTTTCTATATACAATTCTTTTGTGTCTGCTATTTGAAACATTTAATGCAACACTGATTGCAGGAATGTGCTGTGTATTCAGGTATTCCATCACAATGGAAAGTTGGATGATCATGACAAATCCAGGACAATAATTCAGTAACATTTCAGAGCCAAGTCCCGAGATGCTAAACATTTTTGTTGACAGTGATCTCACTGTGAATTACAAGTGCTGATCACCAATAAGAAAATAACCTGACAGTAACGGGGGAAAACGGGGGAAAAGAAAATTTATATTCCCTCGATACACATTTAAAGATTTTTTCAGAAGAGTACTGTTTTGGGGAAAATTCAACTTCAGATCCCCTTTCACCCACACGTTAAATCATCAAAGATAAGCTTATGTACCTATTTGATGAACGTTAGATGCCTGAACCACTGAGGACACTGGTCTGCTACAATTCTTGGCTAAAAACTAAGATTTTTTATTCCAAGCTTAAGAGTTTGTATTTTAATAAATGCCTCGTTCAGCCTTGCAGTCCAGGTGACAGCTGCTATACTCATAATGAGAAAGGTATAACTTTATGAAGCATTTTCTTAAGGTGTATGCAGAGTCATAGGCTTATAGATCAGTGACTCACAGGGCCAGGACACCCCTTGCATACTTAGGACAGACTCAATTTCATCTTCTCAAAGATTTTGTGCACTAAAGGCTTACCTCTTTTTTCCAGCTATCATAGTTGGTCTAATACATGATATTTCCTTTCCATGCAAACCATGATTTGCTTGTATCTTTAGATGAAGTCGTCTCTGACAACAATTGTATTAGTCATTCCTGAAACATGTTTTTTTTGGCCAACCTCGTCTCAAAAATTCCTAGCACTGGACTCTGCTGTATTTATCCTGGAAGACAACTGAAGCAACATAAATTTCTTGCATGTAGAAAATCGTTTTGGAGTAATCTGTCAGCTAGACTAAATGGGAGCAGTTTTTACACTAATTAATAGACTTGAAGTCCCCCCAGCCTTAGGGACACTCCACTGGTTGTAGGAGTTTTATAAGGCCATCCCCAGGGTTAGCTTGACTTCCTGTAACTGGTGCTGCACCTCCCTGAAACATCCTTTTACCCCAGCCATATGTTCAGGATTAGTAACTGAAAGGTTGTTGTCATGGGAACCACTAAGAAGACTTTTCATTGTCCAGAGTTATCCTAAATAATGGAAAATAACATGGATAAACTCTGAAATGTAGTTCTCGTTAGAATTCAGGAAGACCCTTGCTCCAGTGGGGAAATACATGTGAAAGAGAGGATGCGCTGCAGTGTAAAAATCTCTCCAGTCATGTTGAAATGCTGAAGAAAAGCTATTTTTTACTAAGGATCTACAGCTCATAGAAAAAAAAAAAAATTTAAGTTCCAACAATGGGAGACTGTGTTTCTACAGCAGACACTTAAGAGCTGATTAATATGGTGTCTGGGCATGTGTCCTGCAGAGGCAGTTAAATGTACTGCTTTTGCCTACCACTGTGGTCTTCCAATTTGTTTCTCAAAGTTACAGCAATTTTGCCGGTGGAAATTGTTTTTTGCTTTTGGCAAAATAAACAGATCTGAACAGATGAAGCATCAGAAAAGCAAACTGATGTAGTTGTCTAATTTATCTCTACTTATGGAACTATTATATACAATCAGTCATGTCTCCACACAGGGGGTATCTTTTCTGTTAGTCCATAAGCAAAACGCCCATGGAAGCCAGTCAGTGCTGACTGAGTGGCACATGAATACTAGGGAAACCAAGATAAAAATACTTAGTAGGAGTGGACTAGCAGGGGTCAGAGAAGTTTTGAGTAGACAATTTATTATTTGCATTTCTTTCTTCCCAGTGTATTGGCTTACATTCTGATTTGCTGAAAAGGACTTGGTATAGACAAATGTGTGCATGAACTATAAAAGGCCCATTGGGCAGATAAAGCAGGATTTAAAATATAACTCTATTTTAAATACTTTCAAATGAACATTTCAATGCTAGATTTTGTCCAATATCTGGAGTAGTAGCCATCAAATTAAATAAGCTTTTTTGTGTGGTTTTTTTTAAACCATTTGGGATGGAGTTTAAACTAGTTGAGTTTTAAAATACTGAGAGAAATTCTGTTCCAATTAATTTATTCAAAACAAATTCAAAGAAGTTAGGGCCCCAAATGTTATTTCTGCCACACAAATGATTTTTTGATGCTTCCTTTTTATAATTCTACTACCTCGATTTTGGGAGTGAAATAGAAACCTATTTCTCAGCTTGCCATCTCAGTTGATATCACTGCAGATCTGGACAAAAACTCAACTCCCCTCTTTTTTCGGTACATGAACTTCTGATTTTAATTTTATTTCAGTTTTCTTTTTTGGAAGATGTATGTGTAATGCTTCAATATCGACAAGTAAATTATCTATAAATTAATAGATGATGAACTGCTTGTTTAATCTGTTGAATAATTCTTATTTCTCATGAGTGAATGATGTTGTATGGTATTACTTTTTTCCCTTCCCGCTCAGATGAAAGTAATCATTAGCTTTAGAGAATAATGAATTATAAACGGCAAATAAAGATTAATGAACAATGAATAATAAATGTTCTTATTTGAAACCAAATATCAGTACTAGCTTATATGGATGCAATTATTCGTAGAAGAATATAAATTTCCCAAACATTAGTTGTGAATAAAGCCAGTTTGCTTATTATTAGGAAATAAAAAGCCTACTCTTATGATTCCATGTATGTTTGAACGACACTTCTGCTTAACCACTCTCTTTGAAGAATGATTATGAAATCTGAATCTCATGATCATTCTTCAAAGATTATAATAAATAAATAAATAATAAACACAGAAGTATTTAAGGTGCTTAACTACTCAGCCAGATATTACTTCTGTGCAAATAGTAATCTTTGCTGAATCATGTAGTATGATAAATATACTCACTCTGCCATACTATTTAAATGGATAAGGGAAATAAACTGACAAAATACTTTCAGAATAATTTTCAAGATTTTCAAAGGCAAAAAATGTCAATTTTGGTTTGATTCCGTCATAGTTTCCATTATGTGTACTTTAAATATACTTTTAAAATACCTTTTACATACCAGACTGGAATTTTGAACTTTACTTTTTTACATTAAAAAACCCTTTTACTTAATTTCCATATAAAAGATATTATTTTGAAATGCCACAGAATTTGGTTAGGGCAATAATAAAAACATTTCTCATAATATTGTTTCCACTGAGGAGATTGCTGAGGTGCAAGTGCTGGTTAACGTTGCATTATTCCTCCTCAGTTTATGGAGAACAATACTGAAAGATTACTGAATGTTATGTAGGAGAAATTTGCACCTTATGCGTAACAGATACCCATATGTTTTATAAGACATAAACAAGAATCCAGGACTATAGAAACTGATACGTTATGCTAGTGTTTCCCCATGGAACTACTACTATTAAGAGAGTCTTAAAGAATATGCAAAAATCCCATAAAAATCAGCCTTGAAAGTTAAAAAGAAACATTACATTCATTGCTGCAGTACAAACTACGTTACTGCATTCTAGTGAAAATCAGATATTTCTTAGTGCAAATATGGTCGGTTATGACTGTGTATTCAAAAGATGTCATGTATGAGTTTTAGGGACTAAACTAACAAATTGCTTTAAGTGTAAACTTATGTTAAAGCTCATATTGCTAACAGACCAGATGGTGAAAACCAGTGTTTACAAAGGGCTAGCCATGTTTGTTCTAATACAGCTCTCTGTAAGAAGCGCTAGGAAATGCTTGGTTTTGGTGGTGAAACCAGTGTTTGTTCAACATAGTCCCAGATGAGGACATTATCCTTGTTCAGGATATAAACAGAGGATTGTGTTTAGGAATGTATGATTGATCTGAATGTGATTTATTAAAAATAAATGCATGTAATTTAAACTATCAGCAGTTTTTATCTATTTAACTTTTTTAAAATTTGGCTAAATATTAAAAAAAAGTGGTTTTAATAATTTGATTTTAACTATTTTATAGTAAGATTATATCTGCAAATTATGCACTGTTACATCTTTTATAAGAATAACATAAAACAGTAGATTGTTCATTATTTCTTTTAAGTTTTGTACAAGCATTAACTGTTTAATCTACATGCTGTTTCTAACAGCATTCTTAGCTGAAAATAAAATATGAAAAGTCCTAGGTCAGAGATTGTGGCAGGATAATAAACAAAATTAGAACTCTTAAGACTGAACTTGCTCCATGGTATTGTGTGCAATTATTCCTCTTTCTGATGAAATTCACCCTAGAAGGCTCTGACTTGCTTCCAGTTACATTCAGAACTGAAGTGGTTCTGCTTTGTTTAGAGTCCATCATCCCAGGACCAGGATGTGATCTCTAGTTGTTCACAGCTTTATAGATTGACAAATTAACATTTTTTGCTTGTTTCCATAGTAACATAACAGATGAACCAGAATTAAGCTGAACGTATCTTGTTTCAAGAGTATGAAGATATCTTTACACAATTGTTTTTGGTGTGTTCAATTGTAAATTGTGTTTTCTATCATGAAAATCTGATTTTGCTAACTGACTGTTTTGAATGCACATACTAGACTATGCTTTCTTCCACTTAAGGAAGTCATCAACCACTCACACCAGCCTGTTAGATCAAAGCTAGGTCGTTCTAATTTAGTTTCTTTCCAAATATTGACTTCCTTTTCTTTGCAACCTCTTGATACTTCAGATTTTTTATATTCTTCCTTTGAAATGTGTTTTACTGCATTTTGGTCTTTTTCTCCCCAGTTCTGTTCTTCTGCAAAGGGACATACTTCATAGGCCTTTTTATGCCAGTTTTTAGCAGCAATTATAATAGCTAGAATATTATCATCATTTCAGCTTCGCAAGTGAATTTGTCCCCCTCAAAGGCTAACCCTTTCAACTTTTTCACAGCATGCATTTTTTCATTTTATAGCTTATACTGTGGTGTATGCATACTTGTTCCAATAACTTTTTTCCTAAGAGGCATTTTCGTACATAGTAATGATCCAAATGTAAAGTCTTGTTCATTATTTGATTGCATATATATATATATTTGATTGATTATATTACAAAGCATAAGAAAAAACTCCAGCAAAGACAATTGTGGATGGAATGTTCTCAAGGTCATTAACTGTTATTTATTTTCATCACCAACAGTTGTTGCTGCTATGAATAATTAAATGTCTGAAATTCTACAGAGCTGTCACTTATGATACCTGAAAATGTTAATGGAATTAATCCTCTTTTAGATTTTACTTCTCAAATCTTCATGTCAATTTATCTTCTCCTAAACTATAAATCTGTTCCTTTAAAAAGACAAAATTACAATATTTTTACTAAATAATGACTAGAAATAGAAGCCAGAATATCTATAGCCCTAACAGCTTCAGCTTAGTTTCAGATCATCAGACTATGATGATCTATTTCATATAGAAATATGACTATTTCCATCTATACTATGGAAATAATGCCACAGTCTCTTGCTATTTAAAGACAAATATAAATTCTGTGATAATTTAAAATTTTATAGGGAACAATAGCAAAAATGAGTCTTGCAGTTGCTGTTTTTCTTCTCTCTCTCTAATAATAATGCCAAGCACTGATAGTCTCCTGTTCTTCTTCATCATTCATCAGAAAACCACCACCACAAACAAACAAAAACCCCAAACCAGTGGGAATATTAACTGAAAAAGCATTTTTGCTTAAATATCATTATTCCCAGCTTTCAATTAGGAATTTTTTTAGGCTGTTTTTTTCTAATGTTTAAAGGAGTTACACAACAAAATTACACTGAAATTAGGTGAAAATTGATCCCCTAAGTTCCTACAATTTCTTTCATATTTTTAGTCTGAGCAGTTTCCAAAGTCACACAACACGTTGGTTTTAACCACGTTGGTTTTCTGTGCTACACACAGAACTATAGTTCCTGTCCTGGATAACCCCAAATCTCTGTAGATTCTTCTGTCACTTTTAGACTTTCAGTTAGTCCTGAACACTTAGTTTGGAAACCATTAACTCCAATTTCTACCAGCCCATTCAAGCACCTGAATGTGACTCAGACTTTTTTGGATAATATCGAGATACACCTATATTGATCTGATGCTTTATTTATAGCATCACCTTTCCCGATCCAATGAAATGTAACCAAATAGCCCCTGAATGGGTTCCCTGCTCTGCAGTTTTCTTTGTTGTGATACCATCAGTGAGAGCTGTGAGTTATCACTAGGTCTTTTCTAACTGTTTCTCTTGTAAGTGTGTAAAATTTGTTTTTATATGAGGAAAGCGTATCCACTTCTCTTTTCTTTTTTGGGGGGAAGTCTTCTGTTCATCCTCTCAGGCCTTTTAACTGCTATGTATATTGACAGACGTCTCCTGCTTAGCTATACCTTTGGCCAAAAGGGGTGAATACGTCTGTTTTTGTCAGCTGCTGAACATTTGGCCCCTTCCAGTTCTATTGCAGGTTCTGCCTTGTCCCCAAGACTGAAGAGCCTGTCCTGTGCTGAAGTATTTCAGAAGTCTACGGACTTCTGTGACTTTACGAAGAGAAGGAAGGTGTCTGCAATGGTGCCCCTCTGCACAGTAACATTCAGAGCTCAGCTGTCAGTCTATGAGACATGATCCAGCTACGCAGAAGCGGTCAATGCCAAGTGGAAAGCCCTGGCTGGCAAAACCCAGAGTGCTTTCCCGGTAGGAAGCATGCACAATGAGTGTGTTCTACAGACTATTCGGAAACTTAATCTTATTTCCATAGGAGCATGTCACAGTGTTCACCACTTGCTGTATGTATTCTTGACAGATAGCTGGCTTGTCAGCTGATTGCGTTATGGTTTGAAGAGAGAAAGAAATATAGTCCTGAAAGTGGATATGCACCAACCAGAGATATGTAACCACAGCCACTGTGTTCTGCACTGTGTTTAATTCCTTACTCCTGTTACACTGTACAGAGCATCTCAGAGCCTCTGCAGACGTGTAGATAGTTTCATCTGTGGGATCTGGAAGCGCTGGAATGACCCAGTCATGCTTATTCCTAGGAAAAGAGATTCTTTGTCTAGCATTTTCAAATATTCAATGCATCAATCTGTTGATGAGTAAATCATTATAATGCCATTAATATCAATGGAGCTAGTCTGGTTTATACCAGTGGAGTTCCTGATGAAATAAAGTTTTCCACTTAGCAGTGATAGTAAAGAACAGAACTTGGTTTGTGGCTGGAGTTCCCTTACCTCTTAGTTACACAGCAAAGATTCAGTGACTCCAAAATGTATTTGTCTAGTGTCAAAATAAAATGTTTATGCTGTGCATTCTGAAGTTTATTTTCCACTAGCTACAGAATAATTCTGAAATATTCACTGAAAATAAATTGGTAAACACTTCTATTTGTGCTTAGTTTCCTGTATTTTATTTCTATCCTGATTTTCTTCTGCTGCTTCGCTGAGAGCATTGACTGAATTAATTGTTCCATTGTAGTGCCGAAAATTTCACCTGGATAATACTGCCTGCTTGTAGGATACTTGTTGCATCTGCTGCTAAGTGTCTGTCACTTGCAAAGCCACTCGTATGTTGAAGGCTGCTGTCTTCTCTGTCACTCAGACACTCTGTTTGCTCACCCTCCAGTTACGTTTCCTAATCTTCATGATATCATACTTTGCTGAGTCTTACATTCCACCTTCATGGTGTCTAGCTCATAGCTCTTCCATGCTTGCTTTGTGCACATCCTGACCTTTCAGTGTCTCATCTAAATGCTAAATCTTTTGATGACTGTTAAACTGTTCCACAGCTGTTGCATATATGACAAATGATCGTAACAATCTAGATATCTAGGATACTACCACACTGAAGACAAGTAGAAAAAAAATTTCTATAGGGCAAGGTTTCTCTTTTCTCTAGAGAAAAAGCATAATACTATTAGCTAAGTCCTTGCTTCTTCATGTCCTCTCCCACCTTTACTCTGTGCAGTAAGTGCTAATAGAATTAATAAAATTTTTCTTGTGTTTGAAACATTGTTTCAAATTATTTAAAATCAGTATGTCCAAGGAAAAATGAGTATTGAGGCCCCCATAACTAAAACCTTAACAAATAAAGGCCATTTTCCCCCGTTTTTGGTATGAGCTTGCTTTTGCTGAGAGGTATCCTACCAGTTCTCTATATAAGTTTATCAGATTACATTGCAAAGGGCAGTGTAAAAATTCAGCTGTAACCAGACCAGTTGCAGGTCTATAAACATACCAATAAATATGGCAAATCACAAGCTTATTCTGAAATATATTCATTCAGAGTGTTGATGCGTGCTCTGATCACATTGTAGATATTCTTGTTCTCTTAAAACATTTCTTTAGAGGTTTTTGGCTTTTCTTTAAATTCCGAATTGTTGGATCGTGTCATATTTCCCTATTGATTACTTAACTGTTTCAAGAAAAAAAAGAAAAAAAAAATTTTTCTGCCTATGCATCAAAAATTTGATGTTTGCTTATTCTGCAGTTTTGTAATCTCATCGTTTGCCCACTAGTCTGCAAGATTGTCCTTTTAAACATTCACCATTTTTGACTAAGGAAGTTAGTCAAAACTAACTACTTCAACTACTACTACTTCAACTAATCCTCAAATCAGAGGAACCTTGGCCAAAGTAAATTGAACAAGGCCATGTAAAGCCAGTCCTTCTTAGGCACAATGAAACATCCTTTTCAAGCATACATAAAAGTAAGATCTTTTTGCTGCCCTAAACTGATGACATTTATTAATGATTTGGAATGGGGAAAATGGAAGGGAATTGCTACCAGGGTATTTCTGTTTTCAATCTGTAATATTTTTTAATAATTAAAGCTTTCCTTAAAGGCTTGAAATGAGAAATTGCAGTTAAGTTTTTTCAAATATTGCTGAAAATATTGTAACTATACTGTATGAATACAGTGAGTGCCTTTCAATAGAAAAGACGTTATCATGCTGTTTATAAAGTCAGCAATTGACTAGATATTTCACCTACTATTAGTAGTGTATCAGATGCACTTATCATATTTGATTTGTCATTTCAATTAACAATCTAGACCACCTGTTTCTTTTCCAATGTATGATGCTGGATAAATATAGCAGTGCTGCTGCTTCTGTAGTGTTCACTAGCTATTGTGTTTTATTTAGTGCATTGTTCAAGGAAGGAAAAATGACTTTTATTCATGTTAACACTCTATATGAAACGGTATTTACTTTGGTGGCCCTGTACCTAAAGGAACTGGACTTAGTAGACTTCTATTCACTCAGAAAAAAAAAAGGAGGACAACCAAATCAACATAGAGTTGTATGAATATGTGGAGGCTATTGAGTTCCTTTGGTTTTGGCTGTGGTTCTGTTTCTTTTAAGCATTACTAAGGTTTTTACTTTTCTTTTATGTTCATAATGCTCACATTTCCGATTTGCTCGCTTTGCTTCTGACCTCGAAGATGCTTGCTACCAACCTGATAGGAATGTGATGCATTAAAGTATTGCAGTAGATGCAAGTGTATTTTCCATATGGAATGCTCCTCTAGGGTTCCTAATTCTAGCTTAAGAAATGTTTATATTCCCCAGTGCCTTCTGATTTTAGGAGCTCTTACAAGTGCTTCAAAAGCACTAAGAGATATTGAAAAAAACCTCCTGCCTACTTTGGCATACAAATTATTTAAATGGACCAAATGATCAGAGATTATAAAAAGTATTATTTTATGACATTTGTACATACACATGTACATGTTGTTGACATACAGGTAATATAAAAGCTACAATAACTGGCTGAGGTGTTTGACAGTATAAATATTAGAGTAGACTATTGATTACTGAGGATAACAGGTGAAGAATTATTTCAATAGCAACCTTGTGTAGTCAGCCATGGAAGAGCTTAGCTGTCATGGAAAATTAAACTGAGCCCTGAGATCTCTCTGACTAAGGAGGTGAATAAAGTTCGGATTGAACACCTGCTGGTAGAGAATAAAATATTCACCATAAATTGGGTATCTGTAGTCACAGCTGCACTGTTGTACAACACATGAAATTACTTTTTGTATGACAAAGCTGATACAAAAGTTATCATTAGATTAAGTCTTCTGCAAGTATTTGATGTGACTGCTTTAAAAGATCCTGGTTCTGGAGACACCTGCATAACATTAATCCTACTGAAATCGAAGAAAATCTGTATATGTAGTAAGATGATGACATGTTTGAGGCCTGAAATTAGACAACAAATGCTTTATTAGGAAACAACAGATTTGTTTTTCTCCTTTGTGCTTCTCAATTAACTTATTTCTAGAAAGATGGGACACTAATGGAATGTTGAGATAGGAAATATCTGATTCAGAGGAAAAATTATTATAGTGGTAATAAAAATAAATTTTTATTTTAATAATGTATTGTCTTTTGTATAGTTCTCTGCTCTTTCACCCATAGAAATGGTGGAAGTCTTACAATTTTATACATGGTCAAATAGGAGATTCAAGAGCAGTGATTCTTGTAAAATATATTTCACTAAGCAGCCCAGTATCAGTTTTTATCATTATCTCCAAACATTTAATTGTTTACAGTCAGAAGCATATCTCTTTCATCTTTCTCATAGCATGTACACAATACATGCACTTTTATTCAAGGTAAGTTATATAAGCATACAAGCTATATGAAAATACAGTGCTTAGTACTTACACAGTGCCTGTCAGTGCCTTAAGAAGACACAACAGCAACAGGAGACTTCCCACTTGATATAGAATGAATAAAGGATGGGTACTACGGAGAAATTAGTTTGCCATCGTATGTTGGGAGTTTCTGTCTCAATATATCCACTTATCAGCCCACAAATCTTCCAAGTGTAAATGGCAGGGAGTAAAAGGGCTGTGGGAAGCTTGGACAGAAGACCTAGGTTCTGTGCTTGTCTGGAGGGTTTCCAAGTCCTCTGCTAACTCCAACCCATAAAGGATTTACAAAGAAAAAGATAAAAACACTTTGAAACATTCTGATTTTTCTTCCACAGCAGGGTTCATCTCTAATGGGGCTTCCCTAGCAGCTTCTTCTTTGTGCTGCTGTGGAGGTATACAGCCTCTATGCATACAGCCCTAACATTTCTCTGGTTCCCTTGGGATTTGCAGAGCTTTATCACAGGAGGAGTGGATTGGCTGTTTGTATCCAAGTAGGGAATTCAAGGAAGCTGCCAAGTCAGCTATTAGCAGATGAATGACAGTATATATAAAGTAGAGTTCATGTTTCTGGATGATGGAAATTTCATTAGAGTCTATTTCCACTATCAATTATTAAATAAATTCACTGGAGTCTTTTCCTTTCTTGCCTTACTGAAGACAAATATACTCTGAGGAAGTGTGTGCTAACCCTTGTTATACATAAGCAGATTTGGAAATAAGTAGTATTATATCCCTTTCGTGCTCTGGGGATTTCCTGGAGTGCCTCACTACAATTCTGTGTCAGATGCTTGTTTGTGCTTTTCAGGAATGAATAAAGGAGTACAAAACTGTATTAGACATCTAAAAAGAGTTGCAAAATGGGTAGCAGGGAGTAGCAAATTCTTAAACCCTCAGGCAGACATCTGAGAGAAGTGCAACTGAGTAAAGAGTATGAAATAGGGGATTTAAAAATATAGCAGTCTGTGATATTGGGTGTCCTAGCAATTTTACTGCCTAATTGAAAGGAGTATATTAACACTAAAATGAAACTTTCAGATGCTTTCTGTGTAATCCTCAGGTCCTTTTCTTTCTGTCTTCCTTTAGCTAGGTCCATAGACAAAGACTTCAGAACTGAGCCTTATATGATAAGTAAAGTTCTGGACAAAAATTTATCCTCAACTGAAATATACATACCCAGAAATTTTTAGTTGGAATAAGTCACTCTTTTGAAAGACAGCTCATGTTGTTCCATGTTATTTCCTCATTGAGGCTAGTCATTCTGTTTCTTAATCTTTTTTTTTTTTTTCAGTACAGTTGTTTGAGTGTTATGCTGAGCTATAACCCTTAATGTAGTCAGCTAACATAGCTGTATAGCTAATATAACTGTAAAAAAAAACAGCTGTGAAAGAAAGAAAGGGTACTCTAGGACTGAACCTATTGCCCACTGTGATGGTAAGAATCTAGGGGAGTAATCTCAAGGCTGTGATTTCCTCATGACTCATGCTGTTCCTTAGAACACCACAAAGGTAAACAGAAAGTTTTCTCACAAATAGTCTACAAAACACCTTTGGTTTCCTTTAAGATAATAATAAGAGAACTTTCAAATAGTACTCAGGGAACAGTATTCTCCTGGGAAGCATCAGTGTAGGTCTTCTGAAGGCTGTAGAACCATTCAGTTTTAGACCAGATTAATTTCTAATTACTGAGTAATAGAGATCAGCAGGATTAAAATCATCCAGGCTGAGGCACCAGGCTGGATGGCTGTAGACTCTCCTCCACAGGATGTAATTCAAAGCAATCCATTTCAAGCCTTTAGCAAGCTGGTACATTGCACAGAGTTTTAAATAGGAATACAGGAGAATTTCACTATGAGAGTAAATCTGTGCAAGGATTCCAAGCATTTACTGCTGTCAAAATTATTGTAGTACACAGGGGAAAGGAATATGCATTAATCTTTACTAAAAAAACCCCCAACAAATGAATAGGATGTACATGGTCCATGTATAAAAGAGTTCCCTAGGAATTCCCTGAAATGTTTCAACAATTACTAGACAACAAGTTAATTTGAGAGGGTTCTCATACTTTCTGTGCTTTTATGTGTTAATATGTTAATACGCTCTAAAACACCTAGACGTTTACTCATTTGGATTTTTGCAAACTGAAACAAAAGCCCTTTGGAGCCTAGACACACACTTGAAGACAAGCAAGCCAAGTACTGCCCGTGGCTAACAAACGAATCTTGAGATAAATCAATCAATGCTACCATCCGCCAAGCACAGTTGTCAGTCTGCTAGAACTGCCTGAATCTAGAGAGTAGCATGGATGCTTTTTTCACTGCAGCCTGCACCAGCTCATGTTCTAGTTTGTTGTCCTAAAAAAATCTCTCAAAGGCCCCTGCTGCTAGTAATACTGCCCTCTTTGTGGCTCTGGGTCAATAAGATGCCAAATTGCTACACGGAAGTCAGAGAAAATCAATGTAGCCCCAAAAGTTAGAAATGCTGTTGCCAAAGGTCACTAATACTACTGAGACTGTTGCTATTTGGGAATGGAATTTTAAGAGGCAAGCTAGAGAAATAGCCATAGATAGGAAAATAAATGCGCAGTTTGTTGTTCCCTCTCTGACATATTCTACATATGCTTATGACAATACATACCTTTCATTGGTGATCTTTCTTTCCTCTCTCTCTCTTCTTAAAACAGCAATTGGCTGACACTAGTAGAAACCACTGGCACTGGCTACATCGACTAGAGCTAGGCATAGCTTGATTTGGGATGAGGAACTGAACACAGTTCTGCTTATACATTCACTCTTGTCCTGCAGGACTCCACTTACTTTGTTCTGACTTGCTGGACTAAAGGGTTAAAAGATCCTATAATAGGTATTAGGAAATCCTGTGACTGCAGAACCTTTTGAGCTATCTGTGCAGTTGCAAAAAAATGTTTGTGGCAATAGATGGAGAGCTACATTTGCAAAAGTTCACCAGCCACACTGAGGATCTTTTCAGCTGGAAGCAACATGGATGGGACTTCTATTTTAGGATTGCTCTCTATTGTAAAATTAATCAAATATTTCTGTCTGAACTGTCTAGACTGATATGTAGGCACTACATTGCCTGTGTCTTTTTGAACAATTCCAGTGTAATCTACAGATAGTTTTCAATTTTATTATGAAACAAGCTGGGAGCACGTTGAAGTTTTCTGATGTATGGGCAGTATAATGAATTGCTGCAGCTGATCCTCAAGTTATGATTAATTAACATGGCAGAGATCTGTGTTTTTATATCTTCAGCTGCAAAACTCAAATCCCTGTTTTCCAAGTGGGTAAAGCCTTATATTTAGTAATAGCCTCCCTCCTAGCATTCATCAATTTACAGTCTCATGATACGTGCACTGTTCAATTTCCTCGATAACACTACCCATTGCAACATTATTTTTGGCTGCTAGATTATGGCAGAATGGACTCAAAACCATCTGAAGTTTGTCTTTATCTCACCTCTCTTCTATTGGATGCAATATGACAAGCATCAGACATTTCATGGCCATAGTCACCTCTGAAGTCAATGGGAGCATTTTAGCTGATTTGACGGGATGTGAATTATCCTGCTCCTTCTCCCATTTCGTCATCGTATGTTACCTGTCGTTAGTATGTTACCTGTTGTTAGTATGTTAGTGCCACTTAGCAGAGCATGATTGTCATCTGTCAAATCTCTTCTCCTGTTCTGGATTTATCCTCCATCCAGGCTTCTTTGAGTAAAGAGTCTGTCTTGGAAGAAACCTGCATTGGTTCTTTTCTGTGGTTTTACTGAAGGAAAGTGAGGAAAACAGTGTTCTCTAGCCACTGTAGGAGAAAGATACTAGCACTGCCAAATAAACAGAGCACTCACATAAAGGAAAACAGAGTAAGAGCAACTGCTCAAGAAAAATTACTTATAATTGAGCTAATCTGTACTCTTTTAACACTCTTTGTGGAAGTTAGTTCACCAGGTTTTGTTAAAAAATAATAGCCTTTGTTATCTGCAGCCCCTTGGTATACCTTAACTGCTTATGAAGAAGAGCTGAATTCTGAACTTGTCTCAACAGGCTATGTTACCTGTTGGAGAAAATAAGGTAATACAGATCAAAAGGGGACACTGTTTATTGTACTTTTAATGCAATTGGCTTCAGTTTATAAAGAAGATGACTGCAGAAATGGTCTGCTCCCTTATATCAAATTCTGTATATACCAAGTGAAAACAGGAGAGCGGAGAGTGGACAATCAGAGTCACTGAGCAAAGCTTGGTAATTGCTATAACCAAGCAACAATCTCAGTTTCTACTTTCATTTTTACTTCTCCAAGCACTTATGGATGAGAAAAGTGTGAATGACTTATTTTCTCTCCTTAAAATGAGGAGTTTTCAAAAGAACCAGAAAATGAGATGGTATGACTTTTGTCTCATTTTAAACAGCGTGTCAGATGAAAAGCCTGGCAAAGTTATGTTTTGACAGTGAAGATTGCTGATTATTTGGGAAAGATGTATTGTTTCTAAATGATTCATTAAGCTGGAATTTAACTCTCATTTTATTCTACAGTTATTTATCCTCATCTTTCTGACTGCAAATCACAACTTTAGTTTCTAATAACTGAAAGGCAGTTTTGACTAGCAAGAGTGATTCCTTTGCTCTTTAGGAAAACGAGGAAAGATCAGATGCTGCACATCTACTGTTAAGTGCAAATTATTTGCACAACTCGGAAAATCTTGAAGACTTGCCAGAATAAAAATTTGAAGCAAATGAAAAGAACATTACGATGCTTATCTGTCAGAGAACCCACTGAACAAAGCAAATCATCCAGCAACAGAATTGTTATCTATGTTAAAGAAAAACAAAATAGATTATAGGGACAAGAAAATAATGTCAAATGAATGCTCAAGGAAATGAAAAAGCAAAACAAAATGCAAGCAATTTTCTGTTCTGCAGTTAAATCTATGAAACAATTGGAAATTTCCCTATAATTATGCAAACACATATAGGAAGAAAAGACTAGAGAAACTGAAAGACCTGAAAAAACCCCCAAGAGTTCTCCTGCTTCTGAAGCTAAGTGGATAAAAAAAAAAAGTCCAGTCTTCCCCATTATTTTCCTATGTCATTTGAGATTTAGATTTCTCGATCCTTAACATTCTTAATGTATTTTAATCATCACTGGATAGTGATTTGTGTATGCCTGCTTAACAAGGACGATGATTTGAGAAGAAAAAATGAGCATTCATATCCAAGACATCTGATCTTTACTGAGGAATGTCCTGTAATTTATCACTTAAAATTTATAAAGGAACTAATTCTTACAAGCACATGAAATTTTGAGTATCTCAGTGAAGGATTTTCACAAGATAAGTACTTGCTACTTTGTGGGATTTAATGAGCCTTTAAGTTTCTGAAATTGAACATTGAAAAAATGGAAGAAACCTAAACTGCTATTTCCTTTAGAAAACATGTTCCTAACTGGCAAGTTCTTGGCCTTGAGTTTGTAAATATGTGGAGAGGGTTCTCCCTCCAACACTTCCTACATATGCCCATAGAGGTTTACTACTTTATGCAATTCTCCTGGTAAACCACTGCTTGAATGCTGAATTCTATTAAAAAGCACTCATTACCTATGAAAGCTACTTCTTACCCAAAGGGAAGGTGGAATTTTTTAGACTTCAAATCTGTGTGAAATTTTGCTGAGGTAAATAAGATCAGTATATTTATATTGAAGTTTAGCAAACATTGCTGGAATTGTACTGTCTGCTCAGTTTATCTCTCATGTTTGTATACATCTAAAAATATCATGTCTGTTGCATGTGACGTGACTAAGCATCATACAAAGAAAAGTCTCAGACTTGGTAATGAAATCAAAAGGTTACTGTAAACCAAGGAGGTACATGTAAGGGTTCTGGACAGAAATGAACAGCAGGTCCAGAAGGTTTTTTTGTACACAGCCTAACAGTACTTTCTTCTCAGTCATGTACATCTCCTTGAAATTTCCCAATGAAATGTAATATATGGATATTTTCCTATTTAACGTATAGCTTTTCTATTTTTACTGCAATGTTTTTCTGTACAAAACTACCAAAGGTCAGCTGTCAAAAATTTATCTCATAATTTAATGAAATTAATTTGATAAGTCAGTGCTGATGAGATTGAATTTTACAGCTACTTTGTTTTATGGGTTTGTTGTGGGGTTTTTTATTATTTTTAAAGAACACTTTGATGCCAGTCTATTCGGGTCAGGAAATCAGCTATAGCTTCTGATTTAGTTTAAATTACATTTTATTTTGATGGGAATTGTCAATTTATTGTTTTGTGGGATGTATAAATTTTGCTATAAACTATTAAAATATTCAGATAGAAATCATTGTCTCATATATGAGACAGACCCTTTACGTGTACTTCAATTAAAACACTGAGAATACTGATAATACTCAGTAAACGTTTTCCATGCATAATGAGAACAATGAATCTCTTCTCTTTATGGGTAGAAAATACACATTAAATTGAAAATCAGCATCACTGATCAGAGACAGTCACATTTCACTGACAAGGCATATCTTGATTTTTTGGTGTGTGGTTCTCTGACTGAACGAATGGTGATGATGAGTTATGCTGCATCTACCCAAAACTTCCAGAGAAATAATAATGTTAAAACCAACAAACATCTTGGGCAAATGAAAATTGTTTTTCAACCCAGAACAAAGTATTTGGTTTTTGGAAATATTTAAAATGATTAGCTACAGATATGGTTTAAAAATTAAAAATAGAAAGTAGCTGTTTTCAAACGGCAGAGCAAAACAGCTGGCTTTTTACATTTATCTTTTAAGATTTTGTGGGGTTTTGTTTTTGTTGAGTGAACTTCAGATTCACAGACATGTTTCAGAGAGCCCCAAATGCCATGCTTTTAGTAGAAGAAATAGGTGGGAGATTAGATTCGACAGTTTTTACCATGTATTTATATTAAGTGCTTTTTTTGGCCACTTCACCTATGATCTGTTTGCTTTCCTCTAATTTTTCCATTTAAATGACGGAGTCCTCTAAGCAAAGATGGGTGGCCAAGCCCATCTGAAGTCCGTGGAGATATCCCTTGAGTTTTTAAGAAAGCTCAGGAGGAAAAAGATGTTTGCAAAGAAGTCTAGTTCCACCTCTCTGCTCTCCAGAGACGCTTAATGTCCAGAATAGCATATTTCTATTTAATTGAGCTACTGTGGCATAGGAACTCCAGATAGAAAGTTTCCCAGGAACCCCATCAGGATGGTTTCAAGGAAGAAAAGGATTCAGCTGGAAATGATGACAACACTTGGCTAAATTCGGTCTTCATTGGCAAGTGCTCGAGCCTCACCACCCAAGCTGCAGAAGGCAAAGGCGGGGACTGGGAGAATGAACAGCTGCCCACTGTGGGAGAAGATCAGGTTTGGGACCATCTAAGGCACCTGAAGGTACACAAGTCCATGGGACCTGATGAGATCCACCCGTGGGTCCTGAAGGAACTGGCAGATGAAGTTGCTAAGCCACTATCCATCGTATTTAAGAAGTTGTGGCAGTGCGGTGAAGTTCCCACTGACTGGAACAGGGGAAACATAACCCCCATTTTTAAAAAGGGAAAAAAGGAAGACCCGGGGAACTACAGGCCAGTCAGTCTCACCTCTGTGCCTGGGAATATCATGGAACAGATCCTCCTGGAAGCTACGTTAAGGCACATGGAGGACAGGGAGGTGATTCAAGACAGCCACTATGGCTTCACCAAGGGCAAGTCCTGCCTGAATAACCTAGTGGCCTTCTATGATGGAGTGACTACATCAGTGGTCAAGGGAAGGGCTACAGATGTCATCTATCTGGACTTCTGTAAGGCCTTTGACATGGTCCCCCACAACATCCTTCTCTCTAAACTGGAGAGGTATGGATTTGATGGGTGGACTGTCCGGTGGGTGAGGAATTGGTTAGATGGTCGCATCCAGAGGGTAGTGGTCAATGGCTCAATGTCCAGATGGAGGTTGGTGATGAGTGGCATCCCGCAGGGGTCCGTACTGGGACCGGTACTGTTTAATGTCTTCATCAGTGACATAGACAGTGGGATCGAATGCACCCTCAGCAAGTTTGCAGATGACACCAAGCTGAGTGCTGGTCCTGGACAAGCTCAAGAAGTGGGCTTGTGTGAACCTCATGAGGTTTAACAAGGCCAAGTGCAAGGTCCTGCACCTGAGTCGGGGCAACCCCCGGTATCAATACAGGCTGGGGGATGAAGGGCAGCCCTGCCGAGAAGGCCTTGGGGGTACTGGTGGATGAAAAGCTGGACATGAGCCAGCAATGTGCGCTCGCAGTCCAGAAGGCCAACTGTATCCTGGGCTGCATCCAAAGAAGCGTGGCCAGCGGGTTGAGGGAGGTGATTCTGATCCTCTGCTCTGCTCTGGTGAGACCCCACCTGGAGTACTGCATCCAGCTCTGGAGCCCTCAGCATAAGAAAGACACGGACCTGTTGGAGTGGGTCCAGAAGAGGGCCACGAAAATGGTCAGGGGGATGGAACACCTCTCCTATGAAGACAGGCTGAGAGAGTTGGGGTTGTTCAGCCTAGAGAAGAGAAGGCTTCGGGGAGACCTTACTGCAGCCTATCAGTACTTAAAGGGGGCTTATAAGAAAGATGGCAGCAAACTTTTTAGCAGGGTCTGTTGCGACAGGACAAGGGGGAATGGCTTTAGACTAAAGGGGGGTAGATATAGACTAGATATAAGGAAGACATTTTTTATGCTGAGGGTGATGAAACACTGGAACAGGTAGCCCAGAGAGGTGGTGGATGCCCCAACCCTGGAAACATTCAAGGTCAGGTTGGATGGGGCTCTGAGCAACCTGATCTAGTTGAAGATGTCCCTGCCCATGGCAGGGGGGTTGGACTAGATGACCTTTAGAGGTCCCTTCCAACCCAAACTGTTCTATGATTCTATGATTCTGTGATAAATTGCTGAATCTTTTGTAGCAATCTGGGGAAAAAGGGGCATCCAATCACTAGCAATTTCAAAAAGTCAGAAAGAGAAAGAAAGATTGTGTCTTAATAGTGAAACAAAATTTTTTGTTGAACCTAAGAAAATATTTTGGGGCTATTTCAGGTATTAAAGTTAAATCAATGAAAAATTTGAAATAAAATGCCCTTTCAAACTAGAGGAACCAAATATTTGCCTACAAAGCTGAAAATAAACTTTCAGATTTTTTTTTCCCCTTTCCCTTCAGGAATAGGGAAGGATGTTTCCCTCCTTTCTCAAATGAACAGATTTTCTGCAAATTGATATGTCGTTCCCTCATAGCTGAATTTAAAATATTTTGCTGGCAAAACATTTATGTGAAAAATAATCTACCTTCGTGAAATATCTTTTGAGGTTGAAAAGGATCACATCACGATATTTATTTCCTGATCTACTAAACTACAGTCTCAATATCAGAATACAAGGACTTAATAGGAAATGGAGGACAGGCTGTAGACACATCTGGTTTTTTCCTATGTTCTGTCCCTTATTTTGGCGGAAAAAAGAAAAATACTGCTTTTAGGCTTGGATGCTATTTTCTGCCTTGGGTGAAATGAGACAAAGGTTTTTAGAACCACACTAAAATAGGCCTTATAAAAGAAATACAAGTTCAATGATAAGGGTAGAGTTACAAATCAAACACAATAATCATCAAATTGTTATCACTTCAGGACACACCGTACCCTTTGTAATTGAATAGAGCTGCCCACATACTCTGAGGGCAGAATATGGCTGTGAAATACTGAAATACTTGCATATTTATTCTCTGGAGATTTATGGGCAGTTCAAGAATTGATTTTCCCTTAATGAAAGTAATGGTTATATCATTAGATTTTAAAAAAAGTTCCTCTGCTGGTGTGGCTCAGTCCTTCTTTGGCTCTAACACCAAACAGGACACCATTACTGAACTTGGTTACTCAGGAAGGTACCTACTTGCTCCCTGTTATTCACCAACTCTATCAGTACACATGGAATACATGTGCATGTATGGAATACATGCACAATACATGGAATACATCACAGGCTGGATCGATGGGCTGAGGCCAACTGTATGAGATTCAACAAGGCCAAGTGCCGGGTCCTGCACTTCGGCCACAACAACCCCATGCAACACAGGGGAAAGCAAAAAATGCTTTCAAAGCATGCAAAGCAGGCTTGGGGAAGGGTGGCTGGAAAGCTGCCTGGCAGAAAAGGACCTGGGGGTGCTGGCTGGCAGCCGGCTGAACATGAGCCGGCAGTGTGCCCAGGCGGCCAAGAAGGCCAATGGCATCCTGGCCTGTATCAGAAATAGTGTGGCCAGCAAGAGTAGGGAAGTGATTGTTGCCCTGTACTCGGCACTGGTGAGGCTGCACCTCGAATACTGTGTTCAGTTTTGGGCCCCTCACTACAAGAAGGACGTTGAGGTGCTGGAGCGTGTCCAGAGAAGGGCAACGAGGCTGGTGAAGGGTCTGGAGAACAAGTCTTTTGAGGAGTGGCTGAGGCAACTGGGGTTGTTTAGCCTGGAGAAAAGGAGGCTCAGGGGAGACCTTACCGCGCTCTACAGCTACCTGAAAGGAGGTTGTAGCGAGGTGGGTGTCGGTCTCTTCTCCCAAGTAACTAGTGATAGGACGAGAGGAAATGGCCTCAAGTTGTGCCAGGGGAGGTTTAGATTGGACGTGAGGAAAAATTTCTTTACTGAAAGAGTGGTGAAACATTGGAACAGGCTGCCCAGGGAAGTGGTGGAGTCCCCATCCCTGGAGGTATTTAAAAGACGTGTAGATGAGGCGCTTAGGGCCATGGTTTAGTGGGCATGGTGGTGTTGGGTTGACGGTTGGACTCGATGATCTTAGAGGTCTTTTCCAACCTATCATAGAATAGAATCATAGAATCATTAAGGTTGGAAATGATACCTTAATGATTCTATGATTCTACATTAAGCAGGCTATCTGCAATATCTTGATACTGATGTTCTCCTGTCCCTTTATTGCCAGAGAGAAAAAAAGGCTGCCTGAGAAAACCAAGTGGATGGAGATGCTTGGGAAAGAGCAGCAGGAACATAATCCACTGTGAGAAATAATGAAGATGTAGCCACCTGTTACATGTAATGACACAGTATGATTTCCAGAGGCTGGGCAAAAAATCTTCTAAATAACAATCATGGACATTAAAACTAAGTAGGTGAACATGAGCTCTCACTCTGCATATTAATTTCACCTAAGGAATGCAATCGAGATGGATAGTGGCACTATATGGGAACGATTCTTACTGCTAGGCAGGTTGGAAGAAAGACTTCTGGTTCATCTACCCTTCTTTCACTGTAGATAAATCAGTTGAAGCCGCACAATTCGTCTGTATTTTAGATGGCCTAAAACATTAGCTTTGTTCAGCATCCAGGCTCTACCTTGAAACTCTGTGGACAGAGAAGCCAAAAAGTCTATTTTTCAAACCCTTGGGATTAATCCTAGTCTGAGGTCCTATCAGCACTGTGTAGTACAAATATTAGGCCATGAGTACTATCTATAATGCTTTGAAATTTTAGATTCTAGTTTAATTTCCAAGCAATTAACATTTTAAAAATATACATTTTATGATGTATGGTGAAATCAGCAGCCTGAATATTGGGAGTGAAGGAGAATCACAGAGTAGCGATATGGCATTTCACTTACAGATCTTCTTGAATTTCATCTCAATCAAAATGGGAGGAAATCTTGCTTCCACCAACATCTAAAAGATTTTTAGCTCGTTATTTCTTTCTGCTAATATAATTTCCAAACCAATAATAATGCTTTGGTGAAGTAAGCAGTTGTTTATCTAAATTAACTTTAATTTTGGATCAGATTATTTTCAAGGTTGAATGGAAATAAAAGATTTAAAGGAAAAGTGTTTGCAGCACTAATTAGTGCTGTGTTTCCTCTGTGGCAGGTTGACCTCTCTGGCTAAGATTTCTTGTGGTATTGATTAAGACTTTGTTTGCACAGTGGCAAGTCCAGCACAGGAAATAGCTTTATCAAGAAGAGAATTGATATTAGGCAGGATTACACTCACTTGCAATAAGATTTTATTCTGAATTACATCCTTATGGTTAATTGATGTATACTCACGAGATGATAGAGACACTTTAGTTTAAAGAAATAAGCAAGCTAGTCTTCATTGACATTAAAAGCCATATAGATTTAGCTAAGGTTTTAATTTGTCAAATTTTTGCAGCTCATACTTTAGCTGCAAAACTAACAATGTAAGCATTCCAGACAAGGTTACATAGGTTATGTTCATCTGAGTCATTGATATGTTCTTATTTAATCAGATTGATTTTAACTAGGTTGTAAACAAATACATATTTGCTAGAGTGAAAAAAAAGGCTTTAGTGTTGAGCATTCTGCCCTGTGACTTTATAGATTCATATTCAATTTCTACTTCGCAGAAGCTCAGTTTCCTTGCTGGAAAGCCTTGAGTTGTGAGATAGAGGCAGAACGGGAGTTCAGAAGGTGATCAGCAAAAAAGTAAGGTTGTTGTGAAAAGGAACTGGAGAAGGGATGGGAGGTGGGATTGTAGTTTACTGCTTTGATATGGTCTTCTCAGAAAGAGAATTTCTCTCTCCTGCCTTTTAAATCAGTGCCGTTTTCCTCCTACAAGAGTCTTAAATTAAAAATTGGGGATTTCGGCTTTTTAGATTGGTTTATTTTTTGGTGTTTTTTTTTTTTTTTTTTTTTTTTTTCTTTTTCTGGAGGTAGGTCAACTATAGAAGAAAGCTCTTACCCCAAAATCTTGGTTAGAACTAGTTTCACAGGCTTTCGGTGAGACATAATGTCTGTGTGGTCACTATTGTTGTTGCTCACATTATTGTCATGGTTTAACCCCAGCCAGCAACTAAGCACCACAGAGCTGCTTGCTCACTCCCCCTGCGGTGGGATGGGGGAGAGAATCGGAAGGGTAAAAGTGAGAAAACTTGTGGGTTGAGATAAAGACAGGTTAATAGGTAAAGCAAAAGCCGTGCACGCAGTAAAGCAAAACAAGGAATTCATTCACTCCTTCCCATCGGCAGGCAGGTGTTCAGCCATCTCCAGGAAAGCAGGGCTCCATCACGCGTAACGGTTACTTGGGAAGACAAACGCCATCACTCCGAACGTCCCCCCCTTCCTTCTTCTTCCCCCAGTTTTATATGCTGAGCATGACGTCATATGGTGTGGAATGTCCCTCTGGTCAGTTGGGGTCAGCTGTCCCAGCTGTGTCCCCTCCCGACTTCTTGTGCCCCCCCAGCCTGCTCGCTGGTGGGGTGGGGTGAGAAGCAGAAAAGGCCTTGGCTCTGTGTAAGCACTGCTCAGCAGTAACGAAAACATCCCTGTATTGTATCAACACTGTTTTCAGCACAAATCTAGAACATAGCTCCATACTGGCTTCTGTGAAGAAAATTAACTCTATCCCAGCCAAAACCAGCACAATTATGAGGAAGAATTTCTTCTTAAATTTATGCAAATATTTTTTCCCTTTACTTTGCAGAGAATGATATCCTAAGTTCCCTGTATAACCTCTTTGTTCTAGCAAATTTATTTTAACAGTATGGATGAACTAACCTGGAAAAAAAAAATATTGGTTGAGTGTCAAGTGTATTGTTGAACTTGTCATTTTCAAAGTGAAGCTGTAGAAACAGTTTCTAATAATCGAACGTCTTACTAGTAACATTGTGTATGGTGTGTCATCTGTATCCGCTACAGGTACCTAACTGCTTGCTATATAAAAGAACATTAAGACATTTCTCTCACAGACACTTTGGTAGCAATAAAGATATGCTTTAGTTTTGGATTATTGCTACATATCAAATCATGAAGACAACTTTACTCTTTAATTAATACAAGAGTAAAATGTGTTTGCATTTTGTCTTCTCAGTCCCAAGAAAGTGACGCATTACTGATGGTCTGGAAGACTCCAGCAGAACTTAGCCTTTCTCTTAGTGACATAATTGAGATAGAAATCAGTCCCGTTATTTACATTGGAGAGGGAACAGGTTGCCCTTTTTTCTCACTTTCTACTACAAACCGACTCAGTGCTCTAAAATTAATATAGTTATTTCTGATTATTTCTCATGGTTTGAGCAATTTGGCATTTCACTTTGCTGGAAAAAGGCAGTCTTGAAAAACAAAGAACCTGACACAGTAATGAAAGTGAATCAACGGAAGAGGAAACTGCTGTGCTTGCTCTATTCCTTATTTGCTAATCCATATTTTCTAAACTGAGAAAAGGTTACAAAGTGTATAATGACTGTGCTTTTACTTACGCACTGCTGTTGTGTATATCGGGATTGCAATGTTGTGGGAGTATGAGCACAATTCTGATGCATGATTTCATAATTTATCTTTAAAAAGCTTAAAAATATTTTCCTTAGGTCTGTGTTAATAGCATTATACAGCATTTAAAAAAAAAAAAGTATTATTGTAACAGTGTGCTGTATTTGAAACTGACTTGATGCACTGGCCAAGGGGATTAAAATATGATTTTCATTCTGACTGAGAATTCTGTTTGCATCATTAGCAAAATACAATCATATAATTAATTCAACAGAAATCTAATACTTAGGTACCTATATCCTATCACTTGCTTCTGAATTTGGTGCCCAAGTTAACTGTGGAAACAAATGTGGAGCTGGAGGGAAAAGTAAACTGCATATGTGATTTGAGGACAACAGATGGTCCGGAATGGGGAAGCCAGTACAAAGATTTTTTTAGATCTTAAACTATTGATATGTTAACACATATCACACAGGATAACACCAGGAAGCTGGAGAGAACTCATTGGAAGAGGGGCCTGCAATCCTGGAGTTATGTGGAGTCCTTGATTCCTTACAGAAGTAGCTCCATTAAATTAGTTCCCCATGGCCAAGGTTACCAACTAAAAAGTAAAACAGATCAAATGACAATATTTGATGTCTTCCCTCCAGCAATGCTGCAATATAAAGAATCTTTATGTATCCTATGAAATGTCATGTGTTAAATTTATATTACATGCGTATTATTTATACATAACATTTATATTATGCCTGTGTAAATAGAAAACAAATTTTTTAAATGATAGAAAAGTTTCCTAGTGTCTTATATCACTTTGTAAACTTAGAAGGAGCTTAACTATGGTCACTGGAAAGAAAATGTCAGCAAAAAATAAAAATAAAAGTTCATTAGATTATCTGAAGCAAGCCAAAGAGAAATCCTGAAATAGACATAGATTCATTGAAATGTAATAATATTTTATAGAATCAGTATGAGGAGGCCATGTGGTCTGTCTGGCCACTATTGTCAAAGTATTGCAATTAGGAGTTGTGAGTCAAGTGCCTCTCAAAAGAGGCCAGTGTGTTTTCCTGCAAGAGAAACGTGCCATAAACACACATTCATACTCAATCAAATGTACATCAACTTGACTTTCAAATGGACATGTTGTTTGTTCCTGCAGTGGTGCGATGTATTTGAAACCAGTGAAACACAATGTAGGGGCTTCCAACCAGATCATATATTGATGCAAGCTCCTGTCTAACCTATCTGCCACAATGGTCAGAGGGGCAAAAAGGACCAGATACGTTCTAGGTCATTTCTAGAAAAGCCTTAACATACCTTGTTATCACAGTAGGAAGGATTAGGTAGTAGTATGCGCTCAATATTACAATAAACTCCAACTGAAATATTCTGGTTTTCAGAATACACTGAGCTTTTGGCTGCTCACAACTCACATATAGCACACATAAACCCACTATGTGCTCTGTCAGCCTCTCCTGGTTTGATATATACAATTTATTATGTCATCTCATATGTGTAAAACAGGGAGACATGGACATCTTTTTTTTTTTTGTCAGAGGGAAATATAAAGTCTAGTTTTTCTATTTCATTGAAATGCTCAAATCTGACTTTTCCAGAAGGATTTTCTAGATCTGTAAAGTCACATAAAAAACATGGAAGCACTTTTAACTTTTAAGACTGCTGTAAATGTCCAAAACCTTTATCAAACACATGCATCCATCTAAACATTCTGTTAAATGCTTCATTGGTAAATGAAGACAGTGACTTGCTAAACGCTTTAGAACTGTTACGATCACATGGAAATAATTGCTAACAACATGACACTTTGCCATTGACAAGTCCAGCAGACACCTCTGGGGAAAATAATTTGCTTTACTCTGCTGAAGTACTTTTGTAAAATATCTGATCACTCTACCAAGCAAAAAAGCATTGCAGAGGTGTTAAGCAGTAGGAAAATATATGCCCAAATACACATTTTAAAGAGCTGAAACTAAGAGGTGGGAGAGTGGAGTAGTAAGGCATGAAAGAAATAATTCAGTCAGAAATGTGTACTTTAAGTTTTCCTTTCCTTTTCTTTCCTTTCCTTATCACTTCTAAAAAAGAGTTGAAAAGTAGAAATAAAGCATTTTTATACTGTGAATGCTGAACATCTACAGAAAATTCACCTCCATGACTATAAATCTGGGAGATGGGATTTTCAAATGTACTTCACAGACTCTGTTACACAAGTCCCAAAAGGATACCTACGGACTAGCCAATGAAAACACAGCCAATTGCTATCAAGCATCCTTTAGAAAGCATTGGAGAAAGTAAAAAAATCAGTATCTAATTACCCATTACAAGTATATTTAAAATGACAATTTTTTCCTGTTTAATCCTAGACAAAGTGCAAATTTCTTTTGTTATAATTTTGGTGTATGGATTATCTGCAGTATGGATTCTCAAAACTCTACCTGCTTCTATCAGATACCCACTTATTTTAGTTTGTAAAAAGTTTGTACAGAGTGCAATTGCATTCTATAATTCTAAGAGAGGGTTAAAGTTGTCATCCTCTTTTTTATTATTCCCAGTAACTACTATTCTGGGTCAATATGTTAATTTCAGCATTTCTATATAGTTAACAACCTTTTGTTTAACTGTAATATGTTCTAGTGGAAGGACATGTTACTTTGGACACTTCAGACCTTTAGACTACCAGTACTTAGGTATAATTTTCCACATATGCTCTCATTTTTCTTTTTCTGATTCAATCCCTAATAAGTAGGTCATAATTTATCAATAAAACTCAGCTCAGCTCACTTTTAGCACCAGATTAAGTGATCAGAATTCAAAAGTATTCAGCTCCCAGACAGAGTGAGCCTTTTTGAAAACCTGAACCTAATTTATGTGCCCAAGTATGAAGACTTGAAACCGACTCTAAAGTTCTAGTAGTGAATTGTTCCTTTGCCTCTGTACTTTGTCATGAAGTGAACTGAAATATAGGATGACCACACAAATCAAGGGGTCATTGAATCCTTGATAGTCAAGGTATATTGGATCATCTCTGTGGTATTGTTAAACACGTAAAATATGAATACAGCCTGTCCTGTTGCTGAACTTTCAGCAATCTCAAATAGTTTTACATCCTCTTTGCTTATTCTCACAATACCTTTAGTGTAATTTAGGATTATTGCAGTAGCCGTCTAAGCTACTTAGGACAATTTAAGAACCATATGTCTACTGAGCAGAGGTTTCCATGCTAGATATGTACTTCTGGCTTTCATGACTATCCCCATCCTAATTTTTTATAAGCCTCATTTACTGGGATCTATGTAGCCCTTGCTTTGATCCTTACCCAGGGAATGAGAGCTAAAAATAGCTTTTCGTGCTTTCAGTCCTAGCCTCCTTGTTCAAATCAGCATTTGGAGAACTGAATAAGATTTACCAAAAAATAGATAGAACTTCTGTACCTATATTCCAGTATTTTGTAGGCAGCTTCAGTGTTTCTGAGCTCTAATTATCAGTTTCACAGCAGTTAGCCTTTATTTTATTAAGGATTAAATATTTCCAAGTTGTAAACATGTTCAGCCAAAGTATTTTTCTTACCCAGAAACTGTCCATCTTTTACAGCTATTTTGGGCTTTGGGGAGCTCACAAATGGAATTGAATGTGATCTATTATGAAACATGCTGTTAAAAATAAAACATTAGAAATAGCACATTTCTATCTAGCAGGGAATGATTGATTATTGCAGCATATAAAAATCAGGATGTTAGCAGAATAACAGTAAAGAACCACATTAGAGTTACTGCATATAAAACCAGAATCTTTTGTTGCTTAAAAGGATGTAGACTTTCCAAAACACTGAGGTGGCTGCCTAGAAAATATTTTAAGATGTAAGTACAGAAATGGTGATATTTCTTATGGCATGTCAGATTCATTTGTCTTTATTTAGACATATTTACAGCAGTCAGTTTTTCAAATACAATGAAGAATATCTACTCTGTTATTTATCATCTGCTGTTGTAAAACCTTTTGTCATCTTAGAAATGTCTGATGGCAAAATGTTCAGAAAATTATTTTTAAAAGTCAGCTTACCCTGATATTATACTAAACCTTTCTGTCTTCCTTTCCTCAACATGAAAGAAAAGAAATATTGCTAAAAATCAGACAGTATGTTTAACTTTAGCTGATTTAGTTAATACCTACCTTGGCATTTGTGGGGGTAATTATGCTCTCGATTCCAACTTGTTTGTTCTAACTCTGTTCTTGACACCATAACTATATCCCTGGGGCAAAAATCAATTTAATACTTGAGCATGCACCTATTGGATCCTAGTACCACTGAAAGTTGAGTTAGGGTATCCTGCTCTGCTGCTCTTGTAGTGGTGTTACTAAGAACTAGAAAAATGTAAACAAGGTTCATCACAGAAGTGAAAAAAACACACCACCAGATTTGAAAACATTACAATTTTTGCCATAAGGCCATCCTGTCTTGGCAATGGAACTTCATTGCCTAGTTAACTACACTATTGTTAAATATACATCTCATAAATATCTGTGGAGTATTTGAAAGAAGAACGACATAAAAACTGGAGAAGCTACAAACCCTGATTTTTATAGTATCTGTGTCTTTTCTATAATAAGAAAGTGCACAAACTGGGAGTGTAGTTTTACCACTAGCATAGATGATCATAATCTATTGATCTCAGTCAAGTTTTTCCTCCCATGTCACAGGTGAATTTGACCTTGTATTCAGTATGTGACATTGCGCAGCCAAATAATCATGAACTGCATATAGACAACCACGTTGAGTTTTTGTTAGACAACTTTCAGAAGTTGTTTTTTATGGAAGTTGTTTTATTTGTATGGTTCTTTACTGAATTTTGTCAAGTTGCCTAGCACAGAAAGTGATGGTTATGGGGAAAGCTTCGGTGCATACTCCTCAGCAGTATGGAAGTAAAAAGGCATCTGATATTCTGAACTGAAATTCTCCTTCACATTGATGCACTTATAGACACATTTCAAAGGTGACATTTCTTTCCACAGTCTCTCATAGGCTTTGTGATATATTGTACTTTTTGAAATTGAAGAGTAGGCACATGAACCTATACAGTTTCAACCTTTTCGTTCAGGGGTTTATGAAACAATTTGAGTCCGAAATGCTGAAGAGTCTGCTGTTGCTATTTCTAAAATCAAATCTGTGCCATGTTGGGAGCATATCATCTCGTGACCGATTTCTGTGAGCAAGCATATGAATGTTAAAGGAAAAAGGAAATTAGAACTTTATGAATCTGATGCTTTCAAGAAATGTAGAAGCTCTTCACCAATATATTTATTTATCTTTAAGAATAATTATTATTAATTAGTATCATTATAAGGACAAAGGTTTCACCAAAGCCTTTCTCTCACAGTGTGTTTTCTACCACATCTGCATCTTCTGAATCCTTTTTCCCAATTTGATCACCTCAGCGTGCCCCATTTTTTGGCATTCCATCCTCAATAGAATATAACAATAGTAAGTAGAGCTGGATGGAATTTACAGATGCAAAACTTTTCTATTGAAAAGAGTTTTTAATTGGAATAGAAATTTTCTTCAATTGGGATGAGGTAAATTTTGCTAAATTATCCACTAGAAAGTTTCTCATTTCAACATTTTCTAAATTGAGAGTTACAACTGTTATTCCAGAATGACTTTTTATCTCAAACTTTTAATGAATTATAGTAAAGAATATGTAAATCAAAAGCTTGAGGTTAAACCAAAGCAGATCAAAAGTAGCTAAAGTGTTTCCACTGATTTCCACTAATTTACAATTTGCAGCTTTTGTGGAGATTTTGACTTTCTATCCCAATTTATAGTGGAAAGAGTTTTTCTTTTTTTTTAATTTCAAAAGTGTTCCCAAATTGGAAAAATTGTTTCCCACCTGGTTCTAATAATAGCATGTTTGAGTGGGTTGTTTCAAACCTACTGTGTCTGTGTGCTTTGCCAACAGTTAAATCAGGGTAACCTACCTTAAGTTCTTAAAATGCCTGGCTCTTGTATAAGTGCACCAGAAAACTATATGAATAAGACTAAACTCACAGCCAGTGAATTGTCCCCCATTGGCCAGAGAGGACTGAAGTTTACTTTGCCCTTTGGATTGAGTTGGGCATTTTCTAAAATGATTGTTAAAGAAAGTAGATCCCTAGCCTAGCCCCTCTGAAGTTTTTGGAGTTGCCTGCACACAGTGGGGAGCACAGAATATTTTCAGAAGAAAGATACAGACATAGAGTCACTTCACTGGCAAATTGAAGAGGTAGCTGGTTGCTGAGCACCTTTAGTCAAGTTTGTATGGTTGAGACGCAATGGGGCTCTTATATTACAATAGCTATTCCTGGTTTTGTGGCTGTAGTTGTGGGTACTGAGCCATTAAAAAAGAGGATGCATGAAACAGAGAATGCTCTTGTGCCTCCAGCTCTGGAAGATGTCAGTCCAGTCCAGATCCAGTGTCACTTTCTACTTCAGAAGGTCAGGGATGATTTAGTTTTTGCAGAATTAAGACATAAAAGAATTTGGTTAGGGAACTTAAAAAATTAAACACAAACTCTGGCTCTTTTGATTGTTGGTGTCTATTTGTGTATCTGTGTGAGAGAGAAAACAAACCTTTCCAGCTTCTCTTTTTAAGCTAACAAAATCTGTTTCCTGGTGGCTGTATCTGAAGCTAACAAAATCTGTTTCCTGGTGGCTGTATCTGAAGCTAACAAAATCTGTTTCCTGGTGGTTCTATCTGAAGTATTTAAACATAAAAAAGAAAACTGTTGCGATCAATTTTTTTCCCCTAACATTTGAAAGTCTGTTTCTTTTTTGACTCTGTCAAAGACTTTGGGGGAAAAAAAGAAATTAAAATCTTGCTCATCTAAGCAGGTTTCATTTTTTATGGGTTGTATATATTCAAACAAATCTGTTCCTTTCTTTCAGGATGGTGGGTTTTCTTGTCAAAATGCTCAAAGATCTGTTGCTCTCTTTAAGCTCACTGGGAAAACTGCTTAAGAGATTTAAAACTCTGTGTGATCATCTATTAGCACGTACATTTTTTCTAAGGTGCATGAATCTTATAATTTGGGGTCTAAGGCATTACAACTTCCTTCATCAGACAAAATCACTGTAAAAAAATTCTTAGAAAAATCTCATCAAAATATATGCATCTCTGATCATCACACATGTACATTCAGAGTTTGAACAAAATTAATTTTTAAAGTACAAATCACTCAGTGCATTTGTGTGATAATAATCCAGTGCAGTATCGTTAATATAGAACTTACTTTTAAGTGCCATGAAGTGATTTTTAACAGGATTTCAGGCTTCTGTTTAGTCAGCAGAAACCTCTTAATAATATATATTTCATAAATACATTAAAGCATCTATAAAAAGATTAACTTTACTGGCTAGTGCACATGATAAAGTTTGCAAAGTGTGCAAAGTTACCAATTGAATTTATCAAAAAAATCTTGTACTGGGAGAAGAACCTTGAAGATAACTGGGAAATAAAACAAAACCAAATACATCCATATGCAACCCATGCAAAAGACTGGTTGCCAAACACATACACTTAACATGACAGCTCCTTCTTTTTCCTATATTTCTTTCTAATTTCTATTTTAAAATGTGCTGAATTGGGTACCTGACTTTCTTACGTATGCATGTGATGCACCAGGGAAACATAGACTGGATGACTAGAAAATGTTCTTTCAGAATATGCTTGGCAAGGATTGTCTCACTTAGTTAAGGATGCTGCTCATTGGTATTTCAGGTCTCAGAACAAGTTATTATACAAGAATCTTTGACTGCCAGACAGGGAACTGAATGAGTCTCTCTTGCATTTCTTACTGAGACAGACTCTCATATGGGCTCCAGGAGGGGTGGAGACCATAGTGTACAAGCTAGTTCCTTCTCACTGCCTGCCATGTTTGTTACCTGGAGCAGAGTTTTCTTGTTATGAGGAACATTAATATCAAATGAAAAGTGTACTTGAGAAGAAGGATTTAAGAAGCCACATTTAAATGCCAGTCATGCTGAAGTCTGTGAGAGTTTTGACAGTGCTATACTCTAGCAGTTGTATAATAGGAGACCTAGCCATGGACCAGGGCCTCATTGCCCTGGGCACCTTTTCAAAACTGGATTTCATTCTTAATATTGCACTACCCAGTTGTCAAACATTTTTACAAACACTCTAATAAAAGAGTTTGGTTATTCCTTTAGTCTTATTTAGAAGTTTTATTTATTAATAAGCAAGTAATTATGGCAAAAGCCCAGGTCAGAGGAAGTTCAAATATGTGTAGACTCAGATAAGCACTTTTTAGGGCTGCCCAGTGACACTAAATCTCCAGTATCCTACATTACTGGCATACTATGAGAAATATACCTTATTCTTTTAAAAATCTAACTAAACTTTCATACTCCCTTTTTTTCTTGCCCCAGCTTTGTCCCTGTCTGCCCAGTACTCAGTAGGAATTTAGGTTATTTTGTGGTTCCGTGTCATTTTTTATTGAATTTGACTTGTTTGTTTGTGGAAGGTGATAATTTTTGATCTGTTCATCCACTGACATGACAGTGACTTACTGCAAACCATTAAAACCCCAGAGATTTCCCCTGAAATTATTTAAGTCACATTGCTGAGAATCATACCCTATGAAATTAAAATTACTTATGTTACTTACCCTTATAAGCAGTGCTAAGATCCTGCTAGGCTTAAGCTTCATGTTGGTAAGTATTAGTGCTGGAAATCCAATCACCCTCACTCCACTGGAATGGAGTTAGTCTCTAGTAATCTTATTTTTCAAGGTCTCATAACCAACAAATTAGCTCTGGATTTGCAGAAAGTTCATTGCTCAGTGTGTCATGTTCTACCAAATTCCAGCTGTTTATCTGTTTCTACTAGGAGAAAAAATATTTTGAAAAACTTGCCCTATTTGTCTGTATGCCTATATACTAGACCAGCAGATGTTAGGTAAATATTTTTGTTTGTCCCTTTTTCCATACGTTATTCATAAAAGCACAGTCTGAAGCTATTTAGGAGCTCCCTGCTGAGGGCAAGACCAGCTGTATCAAATCATTCCTGACAACTGTTTGTACAACCTGTTTGTGAGATTCTCCAGTGCTGAGGGATTTACAGTCTCCCAAGGAGTTTCTTTCCCAGGGTAATCTATCACAAACTGTATTGTTAAACTTTTTTTTTTTAATGTCTAACCTAGTTCTTCCTTACTACTTTTGAAGTCTGTTAGATCTTCTACTATTACATCTTATACTATTCCCAGTCTGCATAGAGAATAGTTTATTATATTTCTCTTTGTAACAACCTTTTACATATTTGAAGACTGAGATAATCGATCTTGAGTCAGTGAGGAGAAGAATCAGCCCTCCTTCTCTTTCTCAAGTAGGGTGTCAATTTGTTATAATTTAATGGTTTAATTTCAATGTTTGTTTTTCTTGCTGCTTTCGTTTTTCCCTTCATTGAAGCTTCACCACTGACATTTGCCTATGGTCCTGTAGCCTACTGTGAACCTAGTGAACGCTGAAAGAGCTTAAGGAAACACCAGGCTTATTCACCTCTAGGCATATGTCCTTGGGCCTGTCCTGTTCCACAGAAAGGGTTTCTGCTTGGCGCATAGTTCCACTATGACAAGCATGCTTTGCCGCATGCAGATACCACACACCAGAAGCACAGCTGATACCATCAGAGATGCTGAAATGTGAAGCCTGACTTTTAAATCAATCCCATTTGTGTTGAGTGTGTTTTCTTAGCATTCTAATTTTATCACATCATGAATGCTCCAGCTGGAAGCAACGTCTGACAGTTGATTTGAGGAAATTTTATTTTATTTTTAAACTCAGAACAGAATAATTGTAGTCCTGCTCAGCCAAGGTTCTCATAAAAATTTTAAGGATAATATTTATGGAGGATTTTAAGGCTTAAATAGTTCTGAATCTTGAGATTGTATTGTGGTGTTTCCTAGGAATGCCATGTTTCCTATGACTGTTACAAACTTTTGCTGCAGTGTCCACCTGTGTTGCATGATCTACCCTGCAATTTAAAAATAAACAAACAAGTTGTATTAAAATGCTTTCAAATTATGAAAATTTTCATGGTTTTTTTTTCAGCAGTCATGCAAATGTTCAGTTGTGGAAAGACAGACTCTGGTACATCTGTGTGTGGGTCTGGGGTTCTGAGTACAGACAATGGTCATTGGTGAGAAATCTTCAGATGAAAAGAAGATTCTGAAGTTTGTCTTAGAATCTCTCAAAGCCGCAAACACTGGTCTTGGACTGAGATTACTGGAATAATGAATTATTTACATACTATTTGCCCAGGACTACTTTGAAAAGAACACTTACTCTGTTCTCAGACTATGCATCACCAACAGAGAATCTGAATTTGCTGCCATTTAGGACAGCTGGGATAAGGAAAAATGAATCCCCACATTAAATGACAACCATTAATAATAATCTTTGAGGGAATATGCAAAGTAGAGCCCTAGCACAATACGATATTGAAATTATCTGAAACTAATGGTTTTTAATGGATACACCGTGTCACTCTCAGCAGTGCAGAGGATGAAACTGCAGGGCTTATACCTCCGGAATAACTTTACACAAAACAATTTATGTGGCATGCTTGACATGGTCAGTGTATACGGAAAAATTAGACTGCAATGAACCACTGTTTCTACTTTTTTACTTTAAGGCAATCCCATCTTTTGAAGTTGATCTCAAATGGCAGTCTCTGGATCACTTCATAAATGTCTTCAAACTCAACAAATTATCTACTTTTCTTATGTATTTCTCACCTATTTGACTAGAGCTGATGACAATGTGTTTCCATTCATTGTGGCTCATCTAGAAAAGATATTTTAATCTATGGCATCTCATTCTTCAGGCCACTGTGTTGATTCTTGACTTGTAATGGTGAAAATAAAAAATTAACATTGTTGTAGTCAGTTAAATTACACTGGTGTAAACGTTGCAAATGAATGGAGAATCAGTTCTGGTTCAACATTTTCTTGTAACTACTAGAATTTCTGCACCATAAGTCTGAGATGGTTTCCGAGCTTGGGAACATTCTAGTCTGTACTTTGTTTTGTAGCTTGGACCACTACCATCTTGGCAGCAAAGGTTTACCGTTCCTGAACAAGTATCCTGTTAGCATACCACAGCCTTGGCTGTAACCTCTGCCACTTCTGAAAGCAAAAACACAATCCCATCTTGAAGACTCTCCCTCACTTTATCTTTCCACTTAGCTTTTCATGCAACATTGTTGTGGTTCTTTAAACAAGCGGGGGCACATTTATGGAGGGACTAGACTAAAGGAGCTCTTAAAAAGACATAAACTTACAGAACTAGATGGAAACAAACTGTTCGTTGTGGTATAAATTGTAAGAAAAAATGTGGTTCAAGAATATTGCGCTGTTCCAGCATAGTATCAGACTCTGTGACTTTTATGAAAACTATATTTAACATGAACAGTAAAATAAAATAGAACCTTAATATTTTTAATTTCTTTCTCCTTATTCTGTATAGTTAAATTTTCATAATATTCAAGAAGAAGTCTTATTTATGGCTTAGTGTGGGAGGACTGAAAGACAGAAGGTGCAGTACAGAGCACTCTAATTGCAAGCAGTTCCACCTCTGGCCTGTCTTGAAAACGTCACAAAGATCAGCACAGTTCTCTTTCCAGCTGTCACAAGAAAACTCTGTTGAAAGCTACAAACAGTTCTATATTTTAGTGTATAGTCCGTTTTATCTAACTTTAGAGGCAGTTGGGAAAAATACCTTTCAGTTAAAGAAACACTGCAATTTCTGAAGTTCTTAATCAAACCTAGATGAACATTCTACTCCTTGCAGTAAAGCCATCATTAGGGAAGCTCCTTCCGCATAGTGGCAGAACCCTCCTCTACACTTTCTGCTGTGCTAGTCAGTCTCATTTTCTTCTAGTTATATGTGACCTGTACTGCCACTACCTTCCTTTGCAGTTGTGTCATGTAGGGGCATAGATAAGACTTGCTTTCTTTCACATTTGTGATCTCTAAGCACATGTCAAGGAATGGTCACTCTGGATAGAGGTTCCTTAAACTTGCCATCACATCTAGAATGCCTCTAAGCTCTCATCTAGAACTCCTTGAAACATCTCATCTACACACCTCTAACAATAGCTGTAAGATACCCAATGCCAGGCAAATGTAGGGGAGGGAGAGGTCATTCCTTTCACAGAAGGAAGAGAATCACATTCTGAAGGACCAAAGATGGGTTTGGAGCCAAATTATAAGAAAAATAGAAACTAGATACAAATTTCAACATGATCATTTGCAATTTTGCATAAAGATTCAGGTTACTGCTCACAGAACCTAAATGAACCTATGAATCTGTAAGGATTTGCTGCTGTATCTAAATGAATGCAATTTCCTTAAAACAGACAAATGATGTGGTAATGGACTTCGGTTAGAAAATGATGATCTTGGTACTCATGGATATTAAAGATAGGCCAGAAATTAAACACTTGGAGGTAATAACAGAGTTGAGAGATGAATTATTCTACATGAATAAAGGTCATCAAACTATAAAGTCACACACACACAAAGCAGAGATATGAGAAAAACATGTAGAACAATTAGAGTGAAATAATCTGCCAAGGAAGGTTTCTTAGGCAACAATCCTGAGGTTCTCAAAAACAGGTTAAAGAAAACACCTAAAAGAAAACAATTCTAAAGACTTTTTAATTTCTATTCTGAAATGGAGTTCTTTACCACTCTTCTTGTCTGTCCTCTTAATTTAGTCTCTATTCTATATGCATCTATGTTTCTAAAGACTGCCTTTAATTGCATTGTTACCTATTTCAGAATACATATTATATGCTTGGATATCAGTGGATCCTACTTGCTGGTCTGCAAAATATTCCTTAGAGAGACCATGAGTATCTTGAAATGTGCCAACCCAGCTTTTTTGTCTGGGACTGCTAAGGACTTTGACAGCTGCTAATGAGTACAGCTCTGTCAGAAAAAGAGGGAAAGGCCAGGACCAGCGTCAGGGTCCTAACCAGAAGTTTGTACCACCTCTACACCTCAGAACTGGTTGCAGCGTTGATCTCTTCGGCATTGCATGAAACAAAGTGAGTATACAGAGATTAAGGGTTTAGCGGTGGGACTGATATCAATGCGGCTACATGGATTCAGTCTGCTGTGAAAGAAAAAAATACACATAGAGGCAGAGGCAGAGTAATTATTGACTTAGCTTTTATATTTGAGAACAGGAAGAACATACTGCACTAGCCTGATTCTGTGATGCCCTATTTGTTAGCTGCTGATAGGTAGACAGGTTGGGTGCGTGATTCACTTCACACCCTGGGAAAGACAGTGTTCAAATGCAAAATGAGTTCTTAATGCTATGTCCTTTCTCACTGTTCTTCAACCTTGAAGAAATACATGTGCTCAGCTCAGTTTCTCAGCTCTTATACTGAGCCTGGGATTTGCTCATTATTTGTATTTTTCTAATTAACATTGCAAATCCACAATGTATCTAATAGCACACTGACTCTTTAGGATATTATTCCCTGCGGGAAACTTAGCAGGATGCTTTTGAGCATTCATATTATTTAAAAGTAGCAGTTTGTTGCCTAAGTCCATTTTTACTGACTTAGCAGCTTTGCTTTATCCTGCAGATGAGACCTTCCCCTTCTGTTTTACAGGTTCACTGACAAAGGAAAGACAGGCAACATGCCCTGTGAACCCAGTCACAGTCTGAATGAGTGTCATTCAAGTCACGGAGTGCAGCTCCACGAGTTTAACTTTTCTAGTAATCTTAGCAACACTGAAGTAGGTAGTATAAGAATATAGTCAGGCAAGTGTCTTCTGCACATGTCATGGTGAGAGTGATTCCATACGTAGGGTACTGGATCTGAACCTGCAGGTGGTTTAACATCCAGGCAGACTCAGGAAGAACACTTGCAGAGACCATAGAAAGGTGAAACAATTAGAGCTGCTTCAGTCCTTCATACTCTTTGGTGCAACCTGATAACTGAAGAGCACATAGTACCAGGAATAAAACCAGGCTGAAGAAAATAACCTGAGAGAAAGAATGGAAGAGCTAAAAACTCCAAGAAACTCTAAATATGGGAGATTAAATTTAAACTCTAGGTATGGTAGACCAATGGAAAGAGATTCAGACTGTCATTCTGTATTTGCAGACGGAGTGTACCAGAAAAACTGAAGGTAGTCTTAGTTTGTAATAGAGTTTAACGAGTTTCATGTTTTTCAGTTAGCCTAGGCAGGGAAGATGACTGTGAACTTATATTGTTATAAAAACACAGTCTGCATAAAGCAAGAATACACAAGAGACATATACCTCATTATCCTAATTTCCTGAGCATACAAAATGAAAATAAGTTTGTACAAACACTTTGAAGAAAAAGCTAACCAAGTCTCTGGTAAGATTTTGATTTGGGTCTGGGACTGGAGTGAGAAACTGGCAGATTACTGGGAGATTCTGACTTGAATCTTTATAATAAAACAACAACTTTGAATTTTCAGTTTGAAATAAGATGGTAAAAATGTTATTAATATGAAAAAAGAACTAAAGGTAGTGATATCTAGTGATATCTTTAGAATCTGAAAGAGATTGGCAGAGTAGATTTATGCATAAATAGGAAACTAGCAAAGGTAGTAGCTAGGAAAAAAAAAAAATTGCAGTAGAGCCATGGAAAGAGAACTTGTTATTAGGGTAAACATATAGCCAACTGTGATTTTATCAGGAGCATTCACCCATTTAGTCTTTCAGCAAGGTAAGTAAGTGTGGGCAGAGAACCACACTAAAACAGTGACCCTACTCCTAATTACAGAAGTGCCTCATTCAGTGATAGTGCGTGCATGTGTAACAAGTACTATACTGATATACTTGTTGAGTGAACAGAGGAATAAGAAAGATGGTTACTGGAGAAAAAGATGACAGATCCTTTAGGTATTGATGCAAAATAATTAAATAAGTATGCTATAAAAAATATTATTTTCTGCTGTTTCAAAACAGAAATTTTGAAGGCTAAAGGGCGGTGTATATTTGAAATAGTGCCCTTTCCCTTACAGTCTGTTTAAACAGCAATACTGACAGATGTACAGTTTATTCAACAAGCAAAGCAAACATTTTGATTGTGGGCTTGACTGCACAAAGCAGTGATGTTGCCAATACAAAAAGAATGCTGTGTTCCTCTTATATCTTCCATTTTCAAAGCAAAAACCAGAACAAGTTTCCAACCTCCAACTCTCCAACCTTACACTGATATTACCTTAAAAAAAAAAAAAAGTGGTCTTTAATGACAGCAGGCTTAGACTATAAACCTGTACTCAGTACAGTATCATTAAAATATTTCTGTTTTATACTCCCTGTAATTTTAATCTTTCTTGGTATAAGATACATCATTTCATCAATGACCGGTCATGTAATAGCTTAGCCAGAAGCAAAATCAGGTTGAATTGAAACAGTAGCTTGAAAATGGGAGTTCTGTTTTGTAGAATGATGTAGGATAGAGCTCTCTTACCCTGAACAGTCAGTGTATACTAGCCATGCTAACAATAACATTAAGAATGTGCATAATGAACAATAAACAGAAGTTTTCTACTGTACTTCATTTTGCTTTGCAAAAGTAATATTTTTTAGCATTACAGATTTATGTGTGTTTTTGCTCTGTTTTGCTCCTAGCAAGTTCTTTAGGTGAAGCTGAGCATAGTCAGTATTTTATTGTGTAAGCCATACTGATAGCAGGAAAGTAATTTGGTCTCTCCCTGGTAAGTTATTACACAAAAATAGGCAGATGATCTTGTGGTCACATTTCTGCAATCAGTGATGGGAGCTTCCTGTCACTGCAGTAGGTTTCTTGTACAAGATTGGATCAACCGCTTGAAATCAAGCCTTCCACAGTGTCCTGAACAGTGTCCAGAGTGAAGCCAGGCTTCTTACAGAACACTTCTCTCATTTTATCACCTGACAAGAGCTAGATTTTCAGAGCAGTTCAAAAGCCAGAAAGTCAGATTTTTATGACGCAACATAACAAATGCTGATGATGAAATACAGTGCCAGTCCTTTTAAAAAATAGGTCTTTAAAATAACTAAGTCCGTGTTCACCCTTTTGTCTCATTTCTCCGCCTCTAAAATGGGGACAATATTGAATGTATCTGCATACAGTATGAAAGGTGTGACCATGAATTGATTTGACTTTGATGAAGTACTTAAGTGTTCTGGTGGTAAAAGACTATTAAAAAGTTGTGTGGAGAATAAATCAAAAACAATAAAGAAAACAGAACTTTTTCTTCATATTTTTTTCCAAATATCTCCTTATTCCTACTTTCTGTTTACAGGAAATTTTTGAAGTGAACTGCCTTCACTGCTTGTCTTTTCTGGTAGGCTACAGCAAAAAGAGGTTTTTACTGACTTTTGCCCCCATGTTCTCACATATTTGTACAATACCAATACCAGGGATGAATCTTACATTGTTTACTCTTGATTGCATTATATACTGCAATATTGCTATTTTAGTCTTCCCAAGCAGCACATTTTCAGGAATATAAATTAGACATATATCTTTCTTGCCCTAATTGCAAGCTCCTGGGATCTCTTTGTGAATGAGATATTGTAATCTAAGACTGGTTTCAGAAAGCAAAATGTTAACTGAGGTATGAAACTCATCATGGGTACTGTGGAACTTTTCCCTGTTTCCTTGTAAAATCTTCAAATAAGGTGAATATGATTTCTTTCTGATTTATACCAAAGAATAAATTCTCTCTAATTTAGAGAACATAAAGGCATAGTGAGGGTTTTTAGAATAAATCTTTAATGACTATTATAGCTAAGCATACCCCTGAAGGATACAAGCAGAATTGTCCAGAGGACAGCCATTAACCAAATGTTTGCAGGGTTTATTTTTAAATAGGAATCTGTGGGTTTGTCACTTAATAACAAAACATTAAGGCAATCTACTGCTTTTAATTATTTGCTTATTGATAACTAAGCTTTGTCCCAGTTTCAGCAGGGATAGAGTTAATTTTCTTCCTAGTAGCTGGTACAGTGCTGTGTTTTGGATTTAGGATGAGAACAAAGTTGATAACACACCGATGTTTTAGTTGTTGCTAAGTAGTGCTTACACTAGTCAAGGACTTTTCAGCTTCCCGTGCTCTACCGACTGAGAAGGCTGGAGGTGCACAAGAAGCTGGGAGGGGGCACAGCCAGGACAGCTGACCCAAACTGGCCAAAGGGACATTCCATACCACGTGATGTCATGCTCAGTACATAAACTGGGGAAAGCTGGCCGGGGGGGCCGCTGCTCGGGGACTGGCTGGGCATCGGTTGGTGGGTGGTGAGCAATTGCATCGTGCATCACTTGCTTTGTGTATTATTATTATTATTATTATTATTATTATTATTATTATTATTATTATTTTCAATTATTAAACTGTTTCTATCTCAACCCACGAGTTTTTCTCACTTGTGCTCTTCCAATTCTCTCCCCCATCCCACCGGGGGGGTGGGGAGGAGTGAGCGAGCGGCTGTGTGGTGCTCAGTTGCCGGCTGAGGTTAAACCATGACAGCTTGCAGATATATCCTACCTGAATTTGCTTTCAGTGCTTCCCCTCTCTATACCTGTTGGTGAAAAATAATGTTGGCTTATGTGGTCTACTGCAAGGCCATTTATATCATTCTCTGAATTGGTGGATATTTTTAGTCATGTCTAAAATACTAAGAGCTGTTGGCTACTGCCACTACTGCCAATACTGTCACTGTAGGTTTTGCTTTGTCTGTTGCTGCTTAGAAAACAGTCACAAGTCATACACCGATTGACAGGGCCTCACTGCTACTCTTGACAACTATCAGGAGGGTTGTCATGTAGTTTAGATTACATGCATAAAAAAGGACAAAAGAATGGACATTCATTATTCAAAGCACTTTTGCACTAATCATAACCTTTGGGCTTTTCAGAAAAGCTCATATGTAAGGCTATGAAATCTTTTCTACACTTTTCCAAACATAACAAAACTACAGAGCAGTGAACAGATAACTACCCTAGAAACAGTACTACTGATAGTAGAAAAAGGGATCAATAATGGTAGTAATAAGAGCATGGTCATAGGCACTGGTCCAAAAACTGGAAGAGATTATCCTGCCCAGTTTTGTGCTTATCCCAACTTCCAATTTAAAATCCTATCTAGCCTAGAGTAATTGAAGCTATTGCTTCAAGAGTTATACCTGTATAGAATATTTCCCTTTGTCTTGCAGGGGAGACAATCTCAGTATTCAAAAATAAAACCTGGTTTCGGCTGGGATAGAGTTAATTTTCTTCCTAGTAGCTGGTACAGTGCTGTGTTTTGGGTTTAGCATGAGAATAATGTGATAACACACTGATGTTTTAGTTGTTGCTAAGCAGTGTTTATACTAAGTCAAGGACTTTTCAGCTTCCCATAATCTGCCAGCGAGGAGGTGCCCAAGAAGCTGGGAGGGGGCACAGCCAGGACAGCTGACCCAAACTGCCCAAAGGGATATTCCATACCATATGACATCATGCTCAGTACAGAAACTGGGGGGAGTTGGCCGGGGGGCAGCAATCGCTGCTCAGGGACTGGCTGGGCATTGGTTGGCGGGTGGTGAGCGGTTGCATCACTTGTTTTTTTTTCTTTCCCTGGGTTTTTGTTTCTCTCTCTCTCTCTCTGTTGTTGTTTTACGTTCCATTACAATTTATTATTATTATTATTACTATTATTATTATTTTATTTCAAGTATTAAACAGTTCTTATCTCAACCTATGAGTTTTCGTACTTTTGCTCTTCTGAGTCTCTCCCCCATTCCACCGGGGGGTGGGGAGGGTGAGCGAGCAGCTGTGTGGTGCTTGGTTGCTGACTGGGGTCAAACCACGACAAACACTCAGCAGCTTTCTTGGCCATGAGACCTATCCATTCCCACAACTGGCAGCACAAGCTTGCCAGAGACCTATGCTGCTCATTTTTGGAGTGATAGAACAGCATACCATATTCCGTCTTCAGTGTTTCCCCATGGAGCCCAGTTCTGCCTAACACAGTACCTGCAGAAGAAGAAGGTTTCCCTAGTCTCCATGGAAGAATATAATCTAAAGGGAGTGGTGTGCAGGTGATGTTTCACTGATTTGAAGGCTGTTAGTACAGTTTATTGTAACAGGAGGCAGATTGTATGCCAGCAAATAGAACATAATGAAATAGACTCAGAGCTTAAATTTCAAGCTCATAGATTGGAAAGAAACAGTAAGAATTGTTTCTTGTTCTAGTTCATAAGATGTGATTGAAAAAGTGAGCTGTAAACTGGTAATTCTCTGTGATGCACAGAATTGCTGTATGAGAATGATGAACTGAATGAATCAAATCTCAGCAAAGTCATGCCAATTTTCCTTTGATAGACCAATAGACCAATAGACTTTAGATAGACCTTAGCTAGAAATGACCAAGTAATTTGGTCACAAACACGAGTCAGTCACACCCTACTAGCATTTCACTAATCTTGACATGCTGATAGAAGCTTTTCGTACGAGTACCTTAAAGCAGACATGTTCTGACAAGCCTTATTCCACATTGAGAATGTATGGAAACCACATGGAAGCAGTTGGCTTCCAGATCATCCTAGTCCCAAAGATACATAAAATGCCTGGCTGCAATTAGCTAACTTCAAATCAGTTAGCTAGTTACTTCTCATTAGCTAAGCGTGACTATATTCTGCAAAGTTAAAGAGATCTGAAAGCAAATGCCTTCTGATCTTAATAGCAAAAATGCATTGTAGTACAAAAACAGAACTAGAGACATTGGAAAACAGAATACTATAAAGTACTGCACTTTGAGGGTACCAAGAATCACCTTTTTTTTAATTTTCTTAAAACATCTGAACATCAAACCTTTCAATGCTCCATGTATCTGGTAAATTAATTTTCACTTCTAATTTTGGTCCATACACTGACAGGAAAATGCAAAGCAGTTCTGTCAAGAAAAAATGTCTTTATAGTTCATTTTCTTAGTGAAATCAGAAGTATCAGGGTTTTCTCAGAATACCTCATCTCATGAGATTCTCAATCCAACCTTGAGTACTTAATAGGCTTTGATAGTTGTAGTGAGTTTTAGGTTACTAAATTAGTTAGGTTACTTACTAAGTAAGTTTAGGATCTAAACCGAGCATCCTTACCTTAGAGAACTAGTAATATACGCTCTACTTATAGGCTTTATGTCTTCCTGTTAGGCAACTTCTTTTTAGCTCTTATCTCGCATCTCCATGATTCCAGAGGTGATGGGAACCAACAGGCTATGGGATCAGTAAGTTAATGCATGATTCAAGTATTTGGGTGTCATAAGAAATGGCAGAGCCTTTTAGGTCGACAGAAGCTATTACACTGATCGTTTTAATGGTTCTGTTTTATATCAGGTTTTTCTACCTCACGTACCTAATTCTACCAATGTACATTGAGACCATTTTTATTACTTTCATAATTATGTCTTATATATGTCACAGAGCGACCCTTGAAATAGAAGTAGTGCAATGATTACAAAGGCTGCCTTGCAGAGAGTTTGCAGAATTTCTCATTTCTCATTCTTTTTTTAATACATAATTAACACTTTCTCTGGCCATCTATGGTAGTCATTTGTACGCTAGTTGTTTTAAAAGATCTTTCTCATTTCTGCAAAACTTGCTGGAGTCAAATCAAAAGACAGCGATTTCAGTGGACTTTGGATCAGTGATTTTTTGCCAGTAAGAATAGGGAAATAAAAAGTTTGGTTCAAGCTGAATTACCAAATGCCTTTGAATCCTTAGGACAACAGGTGCTTTTGTTCTTGAAGCTATATTTGAGTTGCATGTGAGATGTTTATATTTATTAAATATTATCCTATGGATATGAATGTTACTTATTTTGTCGTATGCAGTGCTTTAACTCAGATTTCACATATGTGCATAGATATGACAAGAAAGGAGAAGACAATGGAACAAATGCATTAACATTAATTTCCAATAGCTCACTCTTCTTCTCATTGTTATAAGCACAGCAGCACACAAGCTGATCTTACACACCAGAGTCTCTGGTGCTCCAGTGGACCTGTAGCATGACTTGAAATGCCAGCAAAAATAGTCACTGTGAAGAACTAGATAATGTGGATGTGTATAGTCACTGTGTGAAAAGTGTGTATATTTAGAAGAAGGGCTTGGAAGGATTAAATAGTTGGTGATTCTGGGGAAATGTCTTCACAGGCCCTCAGTGTTCGGTGGTACATGATCAGAGAATGACGAAACCACAGAATGGTTAAGGTTAGAAGGGAGCACACGAGATCTTCTAGTCCAACTCCTCTGCTCGAGCAGGGTCAGCAAGAGCAGGTTGCTCAGGACATTGCCCAGTTGGGTTTTGAGTATCTCCAAAGATGAAGGAAACTCCACAGCCTCTCTGGGCAACCTGTTCCTGTGCTTGATCGCCCTCCCAGTAAAAAAGTTTTTTCTTCTGTTCAGATGGGATGTAATGTGTTTCAATTTGTGCCTGTTGCCTCTTGTCTTATCACTGAGGAGAGTCTGGCTAACTCTCCTTTACGCCACCCATCAGGTATTTGATAAGATACACATTGATAAGATCCCCCTGAGCCTTTTCTTCAGGCTAAGTGGTCTCAGCTTTCTCAGCCTCTCCTTGTATGTCAGATGCTTTAATCCTTAACCATCTTTGTGGCTCTTCTCTGGACACACTCCAGTATGCCTGTGTCTTTCCTGTGCTCAGGAGCCCAGAACTGGACACAGTATTCCATGATGTCTAAAGGTTTCTGAAATTTTTTATGAAAACACAATAATTGTCCTGATATTATGGCCTAATGCAAAAAAAAAAAAAAAAAAAGTTTTTACATGTTATTCCATGCATTGTGTGTAAACTGACAAGTTGAGATAGTATAGGAGACCACTGATTTTTACTACTTTGCTACTTGATTCCTTTTCTAATTCCTTCCCATACTGATTTTTACTACTTTGCTACTTGATTCCTTTTCTAATTCCTTCCCATCTCTCATTCTTAGAGAGTCAATAGTAACTTCCCAATAGTAACTTCAGTAGTAAGATGAATAAATCTCCACTTAAGAAGAGGGAGTGCAAGGAACCAAAAGGCTTAGTAAGTCCCGACAAGTGCATCTGGAACTGTGCCAGTAAATTTCGTTATCAGGACCACCTGGAAAAGAGTCAGGCTTTTGTTTAAAAGGCCACAGAAGGGTAGCATTTGATTTTTGGGCAGGGAGTAGGAGTTTTGATTGCAGAGGGAGAGTAGGGTTAGTGGGACCTTCCTGGAATGGACAGTGTGTAAGGGAGTGAGCTTTGGTGCTCTTGAGGAGGTTAGCAAGTCTGGGAAACATTCAGGCTGAAGATGAAAAGTCAGATCTGCAGGAGGTTAAAATTCTGTGAGTTAATAGCAATTTCTTTGGATTCTTAACATTGGAAGATCCATTGGCAAGTGGTTTCAGGGAGAGGGCCCAGCAGATCATGAGAGATTTCAAAGGAAAATGGAATCTAGAATAGGGAAAAAGTCTATATTTAATGTTAGGGTTCAACAATGTTTACAGTAATTTTTTTTCAGTTTTGCTGTAGAGAAAATCCTGAATGCTGTTGCTTGAGATAGCATCCACAAACCTCTTACAGAAGGATGAATCCTAACAAAAGGCAGGTGAAATGTGAATTTCATTTCAGTGTTGTGTCTGTAGCCCACTAATGAAATCTCAGGGTGGCAGTTTTTCATATGCTTTTGTAAATCTCCAGGAAATGTCTTTCTTAGTGCTCTGGGCTCATACTTGTCTCTTTCAATCAAGACTGAAAGATTAAATATTGAAATAGAGGGGAAAGCTCAAACCATAAATACTGTGAGGGCCTTAGTTTGTTCCCTGACTTATCAGTTGACTTTCAGATGGAAAGTCTGAGATGTGAAGTGAAATTCTATTACATATTTTGTCCCTGAAGAATTAAGCAACTTACAGAAACACCTCCACCAAGGTGACCTCCCAGTTCTCAGCTGAAGAGAAGCAAAAGATCTTATGTAATGTCACTAAACTATCATTCTTCCTGTCTTCTCCATAGCGGCTACAAATATTATGTCATTAGAATGTATAGTAGGTTCAATGTGTGAAATATGCCTGTGCCACAATGTTTCAAGAGAATTTTGATTATTGTGATGGTGGCAATTCAAGGAAAATGAGCTCCAATTAGAGTCAGACAAATAGAAGAATAATGGTACTTGCTTTAGCACTGTGATAATAACACTTTATGAATTCTTCATAATCAAACAATGTTTGATTACCTGACCCTGTGAACACCTGGCTGCATAATGGTCTCCTACATAACGAATGTGTAATCAAACATCTGTATGCCATGAATTAAATAGACCTGCAGCTGGTCAGCCATCTGCAGAGTGGTTGTTCTCATGGAACTGTCTGCCTGTTCAGTTAAATATTTGCTTCTCTTAAACTCTAACATTTGTGATGGGTTTTGTATGTCTACCTCTTAGTGTATGTTCTGTTTAATCATTTTTTGGTGATGATATGGGCTTTCTAACAAAGTATAACTGAAATCTTGAAATGAGGATGGGGGAGGAGGAGGAACTTAGGGCCAAATCTTCATGGTGGATCTTGTGATCCACAAATACTAAATGCAGCTGATGTTTTGTGCAAGTATTACAACTGGATTTATAGATACATTTCTAGTTGGAAAGTTAATGAAATACTGCTGAATATTTGGACTCTGCTACATGGCAGTTATCTTAAATATTACATCTATCATTCTTCGTGTATAAATCTAATGTCTTTGTATCCTACCACATTTCTGACAGTAATAGAATATTGTAGGGCATGCTGCAATCTTTTCAATTCTTGAAAAGATGTGAACAACCATTTTAAATACATGTAGCCTGCATCACTGGCAATACGATCAAATCAGATAGGACCCCCAAATAGCTATGCTCTGCAAGTCCTCAAAATCAATTTGAACACCCATGAACTGGGAGTTAACACTGACATTCATTTTACAGTCTGTTTCCATTCTAGGATATAAAGCATCATTTCTAAACAGTAACTGCTTGGGATTTATGTTGCCCTTGTTTGTGGGCAATATACTTTGGAGTCTAAACAAATTGTCAGTGTACCTTTAAAACAGGTTAGAAGAAAGATCCAACAGAGAACAGCTGTAGCATTACAGTTACAGAAAACAAGTCTGCTTTCTCTAATATTTCCATGGGGGTTTTTTCTTGTTGTCCTAATTTTCTGATACTTTGTGATTAAGCTCTCCCTAGGTCAGCAGTGCTCCGTTATGAGGCAGTTATTCTGAATTCCACAACATGTTAATTATCTTGTCTCTTTTGACAACTCTTCCTTCTACACCTAGCATGCATTTGGGTTTTAAGAATTTTCACTGTTTCAACTCCCACTAATAGGATTTTAATATTTACAGGCTATGTTGTAAGTACTGCAGACATAAGTCTTCAGACTTCCTTTTGAATCAACTCTGACTTATTTTTGGGTGCATGCAATATAACTTCAGCGCATCTAAGATTTATTCTTAGTCTCAATGGCTTTTGTTGGCTCTTCATATAAATTTTTCTGCATTTTAATTTTCTGCATTTCTTAATTCTGCAGTTCCCTTAGGGAAATGTATGCATTTTACATTCTTTCAACCTTTTTAATATACCAACACTGTGCACTGACCTGCATTTTTTTATCTTCATTTTTTGACAGATCTACATTTTTTATTTGGGGGGCAGGGAGAAATCTGGTTTAGATCAGCTTGCCAGTCTGAAATCCTACAACTAGGACACATGGATGTTAATCTAAATAACTTGAAATAAATCTGAGGCTTGTGGATGCTAATCTTATGTTGGCAATGTAGACTGTTCAAACTGTCATTCATAAACTAGGAGACAGAAGCTGATAAAGCAGCCTAGCTAATCCAGCAGCAAAGTCAAGTCCCCAGCTAAGTGAAAATTGACTAGGTGAAAATTTTCAGTCTTGTGTTTCTGAGCCTATATGGAAGGACCAAGGGCCAAATCTGTACTGTCTTGCTTGTCGTACAATTTCCTTAGTAACTGAATCCCTAAAGACTCAGCTAGAAATATGTCACCTGCCCATTTCTCCTCTGTATGACAAGAACTGGCAAAACCAGTGGCGGAGGCAGGGAATGGCAGCTTAGGTCTCCTGCTTGCTTCCCCCCAATTCAGACCACAGCTAAGTGGTCCAAGCTTGTGCTGATTGGTCTCTTCATCTCATGCATGTTTGGCAGAATATACTGTAATGTACCCTTCTAATGATTGTGTTATACATATATAGAAGAGTTTGGGGAAGAATGTTTTTTCCTTAACTGGCCTTTGTGTGCAGATTCTCCTGGCTGAGATTCTGGGACTCCCTTTATTGGAATCTGATCTTCCTTTTTATGGAAACTTTAAAGCGTTGTGCCTTCTGTTCTTGAGAACAGGAACTTTATGCTTTTCTTGGGTCAAACCTGTGCTAAATTTTTGCCAGGAGAATTTTAGGTAAGGCTTTTGATTACATAATTGTGTACTGGCAGAAGGCCTAGTATAGCTGTACCTACAGGAGCTGAAAAGAGCTTTGCTGTGATAACTTTTTGTTTACTTTTGTAACTTGTGGCACTGGTTAAAAATACTTTGAGGGAAATGCTCTTTGCCAGGAGAAAGGGTATCTGCTCTTCAGGATCTAAAGCTATACTTGTAGATATCTTCTGCTGTGGAGGAGGATTTTCTAGTATAGTACCTGGAGTAGACAAGACGTGCTGCACAAGCAGGTGCATCAAAAGCCGGAATACTGCTGTAAGCAGTGTGAGTACATCAAAGATGAATTGACTTCAGTAAGTCCACAGTGACTCAGTAACTGTTTAAAAGCTGCAGACTGAGATAATCCACTTATCACTAGCTCTATCAGCATATATACGGTGATAAAAACCCAAAGGACTTGTATCTATCTCATTCAGGTAGGCAAAACTTGATTTTTACCAATGCTACCACTAACTGTTATAACTTCTTAAATTTTGTTTTCCCTGTTTTGATCAACCTTATGATTTGATTATATGTTTTCAAATTTTGACACTTTTGGAGTTACATGGAAATTTGAAAACAAACTTGTTAGTAAACTTTCTTTTCTTACAAATGCTGATTGTAAAATATTTGAGTCTTTTTTTTATATTGTGTGATTTAATATTGAGAGCCTATGGCTCAGACTGACCTTCTGCAACTTTTAATAAAGCCAGCGAAAGGCCTTGGAAGTAAGGAAGCTGTTGAAAAGCAAAAAGTGATTTATTACAAAAACAGTTGGGCCCAGTAAGCTGGAAGGGTCAAGCTGACAAAAATCTAGACTCAGAAAAGCTGCTACAATCTAAAAAGGCATTATCAGGAGGAAAACAAAAATCCAGTGAAAGTATTCTTGGGAAAAATGTAGTTCGGTTAGTGAAGAAAACAATGTAGTTGTCCTGCAATGTTCTTATTTCAGAAAGCTCCCTGTGGAGGGTCTTTTCTACAGACTAGGAGCTGGAAAGCTGTTGATGCTTCTGTAAGAAAATGTGGAGGAAGGATTCAAGCAAGATGCAAAATGAAGCAACAGAAACCCATGGCAGAACAACTAATAACAGTAGTTAAAATATTCAATAGCATAGAATACCATATTCAAGACTTTCTTCTAGGCTAGGCATGGCAGAAATTAGGACCCTTGGCTTCCCATCTATAAGGTGAGCATTTTGGCTAATGGGGGAAGAGGGAACTGGGAGGGAGGGGAACTTGAAAATAATCCCTGTTAGATCCCTAAAGGATCTAATGGTCAAAAATGGTCCTTGTCAGATGATTCTCAAATGCTTCAGTGAAGATCTTGGTTCTTCTGATTTTTTTTGTTTGTTTTACTCATGTAAATTAGGAATTAATTCTGGAGGAATCAGTGGGATTATACAAATCAAGGAGAAGAAGGAGCTTCAGAGTATGTTCTTGTAGTTTTATGGAGATTGTAGGAAGAGCAAGAAGTTTGATGTTATAAATGGTTACTGAATTTGTTTCCATTGTAGTAACTTTACAAGCAGAAGATTTGAGATCATTTCCATAGAAAACTTTTCTTGTTTGTGAATGGATTTTGTGGTTTTAAATTTAATATACATTGACTAAAGTTAAACTCTTCCTTTTGCATTTCACCCAAAGTTCACCACAAATAACTTTCTGTTCAGTAAAACAAAGCCACATATTTCCTGATCTTTACAGGAGTTACAAGGTGAACTCCATTCTGTACTTCTGAAGCCATCACCCTTAAGAGTTAAGTTTTCTAAAATGAACCATGGATTGTTGCTTGACTAAGGTGTGGAGCATCATGGGAATTCTCTTAAGAGGGTTGTACCCTGGCTAGGGGAACTGGACTGTATCATATGACAGCATCAAGTTCAAAATGACACTATACATCAGACTTCCTGCAACGTTGGTCAAAATATTCCTTTTTATGACGGAAAATAAGTTGTCAAAAATAGAGTAAGAAACTGTGTTCATGTCACTAGTATTGGTACTTCAAGCCCTCAGTGGAAAACTTCAGCCTTCTGTAATAACATAACTGTCAAGAGACTTGCCTTTCACATTTCTTATCTACTTTTTGTTGGGGTTTTCTTCTTGATTTAAATATTTTGCCATTTCACATTTCTGTATAGGCTGTAGGTTGAAAACTGTAGGTCAAATAGGGTGGAAAATCACTCCATTCTTTAAGCATACAAGGATGCAAGAATATATGCTTTCACTGGAACAATATCATTGTCTTATTATCATGTAAGGAAATAAATTATGTGCTCAAGTGCTTAGACTATGTGTTTATATTTGAGATCTGAACAAGTTACCCTGTTAGTTAAGAAAATGCACCAGAAAGTCTGGGATAATAATGTAAATCAGGAAAATACATGAGAAAGTAGGCTGTGCATCTTCCTTCGTTATTTAAACACAAAGGCTTGTCCTTGCATTTGCAGTAATGCTAACGATCGAGTCAAATATTTGAGTCAAACACATCACATCTTGCTGAAACAAACTATGATTAGTGGATAGTACTCTAACTGCATCTGACCTTTCCTAGCCTGGCTGTGTACTCATTTATGTGAGCATCTGAACAGTGTTTCATTGTTTCAAGCTGTCTTTGAGAGTGACTTTTCTGCCTAGGAAACACGTTCCTGTTCCTATTCAGTTTTATTTTAAAAAATGCTCCCAGTGGATAAGTAGTATCATACAGTTTAAATACAAAATACTGTGCTTTTATTGGACGAAAATGTTAATGCAGGCCTTTACAGTGCTGAAGTTAGGTTTTTAAGTATGAGTTTGAACGTGTGCTGTAAACTTACACGTACAACTGCAGTACATTATTTAGCTAGCAGTAGTTGTTTTCAGTGCCTTCTGTGTCTCACTAACACAATATTTTGCTCCTTCCAAGATCAATGGGAACTTTGCTAAGGATATAATAAATTACTGTAGCTTATTCTGCAACATTCAATTTTGTGATACATCCTGATTCTAGACAAACTAGAGCTCTTGTATGTGCCAGAGATCAAGCTTTTCTCAAGCACAGATCATGAAGACAACTGACGTGAACTGGCTCTACCTCAGTCTACAAGTTAGTGAAACTAAATTACACCCATTTAAAGTTATCAGCATATGTTCCCATTTTTTTCTGACAAAGTGTTTAAAATGAAAATATTCTCTCTGTTTCAAAATATGGACAGAACTTCCCTTTTTAAAAATAATCTATCTAAGTTTGTGTTAATAGTTGGAGAAAAGGGAAGGGAACATAAACAAAAGAAAGAAGAAAAGGATCCCTTAATTTTGAAAAAAGGTCAGTGTTATTTTGTAATATTTTAGATTTTACTTTCCTTTCTCTGAGAAAAGTAGTGATCCTCCTTCCAGGGGCCGATAGAGATGTGGAATTAGACTTGTCCAGTATTGTAGGGACAGACACAGTCATTCTACATTAAAAAGATTAAGTGATGCACGAGTGTTATGTACCCAAGAGTATAAGATCACCTTTCTTTAATTTTGTCATATAATTTTAAGAGCCAGGGGAGGTTCATAATCCTCATTGATCTTTTGTCCTTGTTCTGACACAAGCTACAAATTCTTAATACAGACAGCAATATAGTTTATTTTTTTCTTAGGGATTGCTGTCCATTGGATATTTAAGTCACATTAACAAGCTGAATTGATCCGGACTGTTAGACAACCACAGCTTTTTCATCACCAGCTTCTTGAAACCATTTCAACTAATGATTAATCTTTGAGCCAACCTTACCTCTGCCCAATGACACTCACATAATCCCACTTGTCCTGGTTTTGGCAGGGATAGAGTTAATTTTCTTCCTAGTAGCTGGTACAGTGCTTTGTTTTGGATTTAGTATGAGAACAAAGTTGATAACACACCGATGTTTTAGTTGCTAAGTGGTGCTTACACTAGTCAAGGACTTTTCAGCTTCCCATGCCCTGCCAGCGAGAAGCTGGGAGGGGGCACAGCCAGGACAGCCGACCCAAACTGGTATATTCCATACCACGTGATGTCATGCTCAGTATATAAACTGGGGGGAGTTGGCCAGGGGGCAGTGACCGCTGCTCGGGAACTGGCTGGGCATCGGTCAGCAGGTGGTGAGCAATTGCATTGTGCATCACTTGTTTTGTATATTCTATTACATTATTATTATTTTCCCTTCCTTTTTTGTCCTATTAAACTGTCTTTATCTCAACCGACGAATTTTACTCTTTTTTTTTTTCCCCGATTCTCTCCCCCATCCCACTGGGGGGAGGGGTGTGAGCAAACAGCTATGTGGTGTTTAGCTGCCTGCCGGGTTAAACCACACCACCACTTGAAACTCATTTCTGGTCCATTCCCAAAAGCAGATAAAATTACACCGCCACAGCTGCCTTCTGTTTTTGTTTTTATTTTTCCTTTCAGAATGTCATAGACCTTGATATAATACCTTAGCTTCCTTTTTAGAAATCCAGTTCTCCTACAGGCCCCTCTTAAAATGGATTAAGGATGCCTTTATATCTCTGTAATAACTAATACACCGTGCAGTAAAAGCAGTATTTTGGTATATATTACTACAATAATGAAAATGTATTACTCAAGCTAAATACGTGCATTCTTTTTGCCTTTCAATTAACATATTTACATCTCTCTATGCTATACCTCTTACAGACACTGTATTTTTAGATCTGTTTTCAATACAGCAAACATACATACCATAAAAATAACATGCAGGCATAGAGTTGCTGTATTTGATGAGAAAAAGTAGTCATAAAGTCTGTTTTGTATTTAAAACATGATTTCACACATTACTGAAACTTAAATTCTAAGAAAAATGTACCAGTTTGCATTGAATATCAAGTACCCAACTATGGAGACAGCTTTTTTATCTAGCAAAAGTTTTAAACACTCCACTTCTCAGATAATCAACCTCATAAGGAAACCCAAAGTACTATTTGCTGGAAAATAACAGTTAATTCCTACTTTGCATTGGGTCATCTCTTCTTCATTTGTAAAGGACTGAAGTTGTATAACAGAAAGGACAATGATAACTGTTCATACCGGGAGCAAAGAGAAACCAGAGCAACTGTGAAGTTATTTTTTTTTCTCCCCCCCCCCCCCCCCCCCCCCCCCCCCCCCCCCGGTGTTGCCTGGAGCTCACTATAAAGTTTGTCTAAATAGACAGGCAATGTTGCAAAAAATTATATGCTTTGGTATTCACGAGTGCCTGAAACTTTCTATTGAATTTCATATTTAACAAAGATTTAATAAGATAAGCTTTCTTGTTTCCCATGTGTAGCTTCTCCCTTATGGGATTTTACAGTTTATACAGATTATGTTTGTTTATGGAAATATTTCATTAATCTTCATTCTTCCTGGTACATGTTTCTATTTCCAACATCCAGTATATTTTATCACTTTTCTTCTTCACTCTAATCTGCTTTTCTCAGCTGTTGTGCTCTAGGATGTTCTTTTCCCATCACTTTATTCCAACAGTGCCCACAGCTATAAGTGTTCTTTGACAGCTGCTAGACCACAGAATAACAGCTTTAGGCAAGCTGGAATTCCCATTACTTGAGAAATCTAAAACAACACGAAGCAAACAACCAATGCGTGTGGAGCGACACGTGTATCGGCAAGGTCTCAACTTGAGAACTTTGAAAAGCCTTTCGAACCGTGACTTTTTTTTGGTTAATTTTTGAATGACTGACTTAGCCACTGGAGCAAGGTTGTAGCAAAGAGGAAGATTTCACTTTTCTGTTATATCTCTCTTTTGTTTTTTTCTGGGTATGAAACTAGAAGGTAAGCCTAGCTATTTTTTAAAATAGCTTTGAAGTTTTGCTCAGTACACCTCTGTCCTTAGATGTCACTTATCTTTGTCTTAAGCAAAGATTAATCAATCTTTGTCTGCCAGCAAAGATTGAAATACAAAATGTTTAGCCTACCTGTATTGTACAGGGCATGAAATAAAGAAGCTTATCATGGGACAAAAATTACAGTTTAATCCCCAGCCAAAAATCGCTTGTTCTGGTATTTATATTTAATACATGCCTGAGACTACTCTGAGGTTTTCTGTTTTTTTGGGTGGTTTTTTTTTTTTCTCTAGTTGGTCTAACTGACATTTGCAAAAAAGTGGGTCTGTTCCTATACCTGTAAAAGTTAACAAGAGTTTTGTCACTCTCATTGAAGTGAGTAGATGCAAGCTAAGGTGTAGGAGAAAAAAGTTGTGAAATCCTTTATTATACTTGTCTGGAATGCTAGAATATTCATTTTAACCTTATCTCCTATGAGTAATGGGAAAAATATACTTAGAGTTTAGGCCTTCTTACTGGGAGACTTTATGGGTTTTTTTTTCTGCCCACCTGTTCCTAATAAGGTATGATTTGGATACCTAAGTAGTAAATGCCCATGTGAACCTTTGAATTGTTCAGACTTAAAGAATCAGATTTTCATTGTGATAGCTAGAGTGGTATTTTAACTTCTGTCAGAAACTCAAGGCTGGAAGTAGTATGCTTCAGATTAATGACACTTTTATTGATGAACCTTTGTAAATTTTTTTTTTAATTAACTACTTGTTCATTTACTAAAGCAGCTACAATACTTTTTAGTATATTAAGCTTTTTTTAATGTTAATAGCACAGGTGATGTGTTTTAGAGATAGGGGAAGCTGGCTGAAGGTTACTATTTGGAAGTATGAATTCAAAATCCAAGTAGCTGGATGGCTTAGTCATGATATTGTACCTCTGGGTTTGAATATTTTCAATTATTCACCAAAAGACATTTGTTTGTAGCAATGCTTCAAGAATAGCTAGCCCTTAGGAATTCCCATATTTGTGCAGAATATTTATGCAATGATTCAGCAGGTCTTTGTTCAGCAGCATTCACTACTGGTTATTCATTACTCGCCTATTTTCAAAGTTGCAGCCATTAAGGCATGCAGCTGAGAGCTATGCCACGTGACTGATGAGACCAATCACTTACCTCAAGACTAAATAACAAATAAACAATGAAAACCAACTAAAATACATAAATAACCAAAAAACATTTACAGAAAATAAAATGCACATAGAAAAATGCTTAAAATTTGTCAAATTGTTTAGCTGTCATTGGGAGTTTGATTAGTCTAGAAAACATACGTATTGTCTTAGGGAGGGAAGTATGTATGTATACCATTTGGAAGCTCAGAAGTGCATATGTAAGTGAATAAGTACAGAGGAAATATTACCAAATCTCACAAACTTTGATTAATGTCCAATTACATGGAAACTCAGCTAAGCTGTCATTTGATCCTAAACTTATACTGGCATCCAAGGGCTGAAGCAGGGGAAAAAAAGACCTCATTATGGTAGACTCTGTCCACACGCAGCTTTTTAAACTGCAACAGAACATTAGAATTCACACAACCTCAAGGTCATTGAAAATGACACTAATTTTCAAATGAATTACAGGGGGAAAGTTTGGTTATGTGCATAATGTTCTCTTATCTAGTCAGACCAGAAGTTAAAATGCCTTATGGTTAATAATGTATGAATAATCTATCCAACTTTATTCATTAATGGTTTGAAAAGCCCACTTCAATTTGCAGATGATACCAGGCTGGTAGGGGCTACAGGACGCCAGGATTGGAATTTAAAATTATCCTGGCAAAATTAGATAAAATGGTCTGACAAAATGGGGTGCAGTTCAGTGGGGACGAGTACAGAGGTCTATACCTAGGTAGGGATGTGCAGCTGAGGAAAGAGTGACTAGAGAGCAGTGCATCATAAGCAGGAGCATCACTGTAAAACACGTGGAAATTTGCCTGCTCTGTACAGGGCTTTTAGGGTCTCTCTTGCAATGCTGCGGGTCTGCTGTGGGAAGCAGTGTTCAAATTCAGATACTTCAAGAAAGATGTGGATCAGTTAAAGATAGTCTAGATGAGACAAGTTAAGGATAATTAGGGGTAGAGAAGCACGACTTCTGAAGAAATAGCAAACTGAGTTTGTTAATCTAGAGAACTAACAGGAAACCCAACTGTTTACATATGTGAACTATGATGGAACAAAGGAAAGGAATAAACCGGTCTCTATGTCCAAAAAGACAAGAATTAATAGATAGAATCTGCAGCTTGGAAGATTTAGCTTAGCTGTTTTGGGAAAAGCTTTTAAAGATGAGGATAATTATATGGGGGAAAGACTGCAGAGGGAACTCATGAAATCACTATTTTTCCTCTGAATCACATTCTGTTGTATTTATTCACATTTAAAAGGCAAGTGGAGATGGTAATGAAAATAGAATATGAATACAGAAAACTAGCATCTATTTGGAACCAAAATATTGGATTATTGAAATGATTCAAAGAAAGATCATTTGGAGAAAAGTCAGTCAGCCACATACCTTGGAAATGCAGCCTGAGGCCACTTTGAAATGGGATTTGCAGTTTGCTGTGTAACTTCTTAAGGTTGTCTATACTCTGTAGATACAGAACTGAATCCTAGAATAAAGACTATTGACAGTAACAAACTGGTAGGGAGTTCAGATGGCATCTGCTGTAATTGGTAAGATTTTAACTAGAACTCAGGGGTACTTCTGGGCTGAGAATGAGAAGAATTCATGTCTCCTGTCAGTGACCCAGGAATGTGATCTTTGAAGGAAATCTTTAGGACACTTTGACTACACAGGGGTCCAGATAGTCATAGAAAGAATAGCATTCCTACATTTGTTTGAGTGTCAGTATAAAGAGAAGGCTATATTTTCTCAGAGTTACTCAGGTGCTATTTGACTTCTATATTATGAGAATTTTTGTGTTATATAAAGTAGTCTGTATTAATTATTTAATTTCCCCCCTCTGTACACTGAGAGTTTTTTTGAGTTGGGTAAGTTTAAAAGTCTTGATTGGCAGAGACGCGATACATTCAAGAGTTAAGGTTCTTTTGAGATAGCATTTAAAAAGCTGATATTCTTTTTCAGTACAATGAAAAAAGATCAGTGTGTAGAAGAAAATATTTGAGATGAAAAAAATGTATGGATCATAATGACTCATAATGAGACAATGATTTTCCCTTTACTTTGAAGTTTTTTCCCAAAGTAACGGTAACTGCAATATGACCTGAGTACTCAGATAATAAACACAAATGAAAGGGAAGCGAAAAAAGACACAATAAAAAAGTGCATTTATCACCCAGCTAAACTATTAACAATTTGTTTTCTTCTTTTGCTTTTTTAATTGGAGACAAAAAAATTAAATCAATGCATGTTCTGAATATTACTCCTGTTACAGTGGATGGATAGACTTAGCTCTCTTCTCTCTACCTTCCAGGAATACTGAGGTTGAAGCTTCCTGTGATGGATGCCAACTTGGTCTCATAAATGCTCAAGAGAGTAGGTCCTTTTTCTCTTCAGATATCTTAAAAGAAAACAAAAATCCCAAACTGGTGAGTCCACTGAGTATAAGGAAAAGGGGGACAAACTCCTTAGCTGAGTAGGACCATAGGTCTTAGAGCACAATTGCCGAGGAACACAGTCTCAGAGAAAAGAATAAAGTCAGTCTCTGCAATATTGACTGATATATATATTTTTCTGCTACGGGTAGCACAAGACCTCTAAAGAATATTTCAGCTAAGAAGCTGGTGCTTTTAGTGCCAGAACAGCTTAGCTGCTACTCCCTCAGTAAAAAGAAGGGTAAGAACATACTGACTTGGACTGAAAACAGCATCTGATATGAAGTATATAGCACATGGTTATCTGTTCAAAATGGAGTGTGTTGGGTGTGTGTGGTGTGAACCTATAATCAACCAAAAACCCCTTTCTACAGGTAGTATTAAATAAGTTTTTAAGGAACTTTTACTGGCAATCTAGCAAATACCTTCATTTTGTTGTTTACAAAGAGAAATTTGTGTATTTGAGGTGAGAAATAATAATTTGTTTAATGAAAAGGCAACTTCAATTATTTATGATAGAACCTACAAATGAATAATTTGAGGTACTGATATAGAGTTTTGGGGGAGGCCAAATATGCAAACATATATACCTGTAAGAAGATAATCTAGGGGGCATCCACTACCTCAAGCAAAGGTGAGCTCGTAACACTCTTTATAGTGATCATTCCATAGATAACTACAGTCTGGCTTTAAGATCTCTACATTAGTGTCCTGAAGAGTATGAGTATGTCTTCTCCCTGCTCTTCTGTGCATTTTGTTCCAAGTCTGGCGTGCTGTCGTGCCCTTTCAGGAACAAGTCAAGGCATAGTGGCCAGTTGGCTGAAGTCTACCCTTTTCTACTCCTGTGCAGGCTAGCAGAACTGAAGGATCATGTGAGAAACGTACAGACGTTGCTGAAATTGGAAAGAACAATTTACTTCTCTCTAATACAGCCAATTATTTTTCCTATGGAGTAATGGTCCTTCACATTTCTTCTATATATAAGCTGTATGTTAAAAGCACTGTCCAGCTTTAAATTACGGAATACAGCTCCCTCACCTGTCCAACTCAGTGCATTGAAATATGTCAAAGGCCAAGTAAGTTTATGATCAGTGGTATATTTTCCCTTTTTTCCCAAAGGTTTAGTCTGCTTGAAGACCTATTTCTAACGTACACTGGTAGAATAATTTAATTTCTGTGATGTTCATTGGGTATTCTGAAATTTTCTGCAAGATATTCATAATGAGAGGGTTAAAGGTGATCATCACAGAAAAGAAATCAGACTGAAGTGAAAGATCCTTTGATGTGTTTCACAGTTTAAAAAGCCAAGAAACTTGGAAAACATAGTGCTTTACTTGCCCTGTTTCATATACTTCCTTCTGATTGCATCTTCTTTGTTTTATTTTCTTATTTGCTTCTGAGTGCCACCTGCTGAACTGGTGGAGCTTGGCAGCCTTGACTCTCTGTAGAGGAGTTCCTATATAAATAGCTGCAATACAGACTTATATGTCAATGTCATATAAGTTGGTCCTTGTCCCTCAATATTTATCCACAATACCAATTTCATTGCTTGGTATGTGATTAAAAATGGTCAACAATCGTGCTAAAAGGTGCCTACTGTGATGATGTTCTGATGTGTGTATTGCTGACTTGAATACACACCATCAAAATCGTCTCACGAGCCGCCAAAAGTAATTTTTCTGTCATCTGTGTTACTACTCTAATATTTATGATTTTCGATTAGAAACAGAAATGACTTTATTATGACCCTTTTATTGGAATATAAATACTGAGAATGTCTATCTCCAGCATTAATCTTTCTATTTAGAACATTGTAAAATATAACATAGTGGTGGATATATTATAAATGTTCTTTTCTTTCACTGAGATCTTCCTGACTGTCAAACTTAACACTGTCATTTCAGGTTTTGTTAGTGTCACATACCCTGCTCCTGAACAAATAGTTCTGTGAAAAATTTTAGCTAATATGCCAGCCAACAAACCCAAACCATCAGTTAGCATCATGCTAAAGCATACCGATTGCAGACTTAATTTCCCTACTCAGCATTGACATTTAGAGGGGAAAAAAAAACATCTTATGTTGCATGCTGTATCATAGCAATATCACAAGTGACTTTCATTCTGAAAAGTCAATAATACACTTTGATAGAGGAGTTTAAACTTTCTTAAATAATGAATAGCATGCCCATGATCTGAACTGTTTGCGTTGTTTATGTATTAAAACTATGTATTCTACAGTTGTCTTCATGTCTAGCTGAAGTAGTACATGAGAGATAATGAGATATATCGATATGCCAAATAACGACATTTGGATGACCTAGTGTTCCTAAAACTGTTTACTCAGTTATCATCAGTGCTGTGATTTTGAGTGCTGGCAGCCACTGCTGTCATTGCCACTGTAAACACTCTTGAGGTATAACTATGACTTAAATGCTGAGTGTCAGTTTGGCCCTTTGTATTTCACCTGTGGGCAAATCAAAAGCAGAAACACCAGATTTTTTTCTTTGCTTACATTACTGAAGAAATAAAGCATCAACTGCCTACATAGATAGGGTGTGATGAGTGATGACAGAATAATAAAAACAATCTCCTTTCCCTCTGTCTCACTGATGAAGAAAAGGCCCTTTCAAAAGGCCTGGAACAAGGATATGAAGTTAAGAGCAGGTGCATTTCTGACCTAAATATGAAGCTACACAGCCGTATATAGTTTACAGCGATCAATATATTATGCTGATTGGTGTTAATGTTTAACAGTTTTCCTCCACTGGGTAAACATGAAACTCACCCTGAGCTAGTGGTGGCTTTGTGGGCCTTATTGTCTCAGGTCTTGTAGGTTCAGAGAACCCCATGTTTTATTTTCACTTTTCCTTTCACTGAAGTGAAAGCTGGGTGGCTGCAAATCTGCAAAATCTTGCTGGTGTTGTCCATGGGGTCAATTTTGTGGCAAATGCTTCTTTTCACCTTGTTTTGTCTTCACTCTTCCCCCCACCCCAAAACAGCCTCAACAAGGTAACAGAAGATCTCAGAACTTGAGTCTAAACATGCTGTGACAGGCCATTTGGATGCTGCAGACCACAAATGTAGGAAACCTGTTTGTTTCGTAGCTATTACAAATAGGTGTGTCCAGCATATCTGGAAAATGATAGATGAAATTCAGAAAGTTACCTTGGGTGTCCTGTTATGTTAAACTATAACAAGGAATTAAATTTCTTTTCCAGGGCTTTGGAGTTTAATGGGTCATTACTATTTCCAAGAGTGAAGGTTCCAAAAGTCTTTCACACAACATGGGATATAACATTAGGTTATCTGGAGAACACATTAGTGACATGCTAGCATTTTGCATTTTATCCATGTGTACATTAACTTCCAACAGCAGAGTCACCATTGTCCTGCAGGCCACGCTAGCTGAATGAATGTGATTGATTATTCTAGTTTTATTGGACAAAGTACAGTTTCATGACATTTAATGTAGGTGAAATGTTGGTGTGTGCCATTGAATAATAAGTTTAAATATAGTTTGCTGAATCAGCTTTTGGAGAAGTTTTTAAAAGCTATCATTGACCAACAAGAATAAAATGTATTGGGAAATAGTCAACTGATACATTGTCAACGCTTTCATAATGTAATACTGGGGCATAAAGAGGTGTTAAAATTTTATCCTTTTATTCTTTTATCCTGGTTCTTTAAATCCGAGTTACATGATAAATGTTCATGCTCCAGTTTGCATAAAACAAAGCTCAGTTTCAATCTTTTAGCCAATTGTAACATCTGCCCCACAAGGTTTTTCCCTTTTATATACAGGCTTCCCTGAAGATATAAATATGGTCTTCCTAATAAACACATTTAAAATCTCTCCAGAGAGAGAAGCTTGCATAGAGGGATTAACATGTGGCATTACGAGACTCACTAAAAATGTTTGATTTACCTTAACAAGAGAAATGGAGCTCACCATGACTTTAATATGAACCTAGCACCAAAAGGAGTTGCAGAGTGTAAATAAGAGCAGAATGTGGCTCCTGATCTCTTCATATTAATATGCTTTAAAACTAGAAATGCATGAGATTCTCCCTAATGTAATGAGAGGTATACTTGTGAGCAATGTTCCCATGCGCCCATAGGAGCAAGTGCAAAGTCAAGCCGTTGTCTATCAGTATATCAAGGGGACATCCTGTCTTTTCAGCTGAGGCAATCCTTTACAATACTTATCATGGAAGTAAAATATGTGAAAGTAAACTGTAAAAAGTACTAGATCTTTTGATTTTTAAAAACAAATGTTTCCTTGATACTGTAGCCTGCTATAGAATGACAGGACAAATGTTAGGAAGCTCTTCTGAAGCTCAGTTAATCTATCCGATTATGAGACTCTTTACTACTTTCCAGTTTGGAATAATATTAATCTCTTACTGGTTTGGGTGAACACACATTACTGTTTTATACTTGACTTTAAGTGAATCCTTGGCCACAGTCAAACTTCCTGATCCAGCCAAAGCACCATCAAAGCATCTGTGACCTGTTTGGTTGGCCATTTACAGAGCATGAGTAGGAGACTGTGGTCATCTATCCACTGTAAGCTTCACTGTAGGAAGCTGATGTGTATTTTGTAAGTCTGGACAAGAAGGTATTAGAATAACGAATAAGAATAAATGACATAATGGTCTATTTTGGGGAAAGTGCAGTTTAGGGGCCATAAGCCCCCTAAATAGGGTACAGTTTACAGCACCCAAAGTAGTGATGCAAAGTTTAAGGTTTTTCCTTTATGCTTATGCTACTTCTCTATATGCACTCTATATTTCTGTATTCATTCTGCGTATGTTTGAAATATGTCATATTTTTAAAGAACTTGCTGATATAGAGTCTAAAGTTAGAAATGCATCTCACTGAAAAGCAAGCTTTGATATCTAGCTAGAGATGCCATCACTGATGTCATGCTCAGAAGGGGTGACTGGTGGTTGTGTATTCACAGATCACAAAGCTGAAGCTGCACATACGAATCTTGTAACTATTTTTGAGGTGTGGGGCTCAGGAGGCTGCATAACCTTAGTGCTCTCCATAACCTTAGTGCTCTCCAAAATTACATTTCCATGACCCAGACCTCTTCTAAATTCAAGATGGTGATAGAGAAGGTAATACTCTCTAATAGGGTTATTAAAATCATGGTCTCTCTATTTTCTTTTTTCTATATAGGTATATACGTTATTTACATATGGGGCATACCTAAGCACAAAGTCAATCTTTATCACTTTATTTCTAGGTGAAGCTACTCTGTGGTAGTGTTTGGCTGTATCACAGAGATGATAAAAGTATTTAAGAAAATTTTAAGAGTGGCAGCTGAAGGCTGAATGCAACCACTAGCTCTGATTCCACCTCGCCATTGAATCCTACTCTAAGTGACATTTTAGAAGAGTTTTTCAGCCTACAAAGATTTCTCAGGAAAGGAGCTACTGGAAAGCATGAGAATGAAATTAATTTCATCATATCCTCAATGGTTTTATATACGAACAGGGTGGTCACGTAGCTCAGGAGAATAGTAATGGAAAATTGGAGCATTCACTTCTAGTTCATTGGTTTACATCTGGTCAGGATGGTAGTAACACATTTTTCTTACAATCCGGTGATTACTTGATGGTCTATGTGAAATAAGTTAAAGGTTTCTCTGTTCCTGCAGTTCCATTTCATCCAGGTCTTCAAATGCACTGAAAGGATTTGAACTCAGTGTCATTTTCTATGAGCACTGTAATTTATTTCTAAAGGAAATAGGTCAATAAACCCTTAGATTAAATGTACTGATGCATAATAAAATGAAGCGTTTATGGTGCCTCATATTTTATTTGGGCAGCCAGGCTGTGTGTTATATGTCTTGATTTTAAGAACAAACTCTTCTTCTCTGCAACATAAGGCATTAGTAGAGCTGAATGCTTTCTAGCGATGCAGGGAGACAGGCTAGGATATTGTTTGTTACACAAGTGAGAACATTTTGGTTACAGCAGCTCAAATTGCTGAAACTGATCCTGATGGTAAGGATACTTGATTATCTAAATTTTATCTTACTGTGTGTTGAGAAGAAATGTCAAAGGGTTGAAGGAAATTTGGATGGGTAAGCAATGTTAAAAACCTAGCTGTGGAAGCACTTGCTGTTGAAATTAGTACTGTTTAATCAAATTGGAACTAACTACATTTGAGGATGTATTTTGTAAGTACCAGCAAAGGCTGGTAATTAAAAAGTAAGGCATCCACCTACTATGGCCTTTCATTAGAGGTTAGGCATCTAATTTCTAGCTCAAGATGTCAGACACAATGAATGTCTAAAAAAATATCATGACTGAGTACATGAGAACTTCTTGAACAATGTTGGTACAGAGAAGGACTCACTAATACACAGTTGATAATATCCATTTTTGTTTCGGTGCTTCCTGATAAGCAAAGCCAACCATCAGAGGTCAGTCCAAAGAAGCATAACAAAAACACATACATTGCCCAGAGTATCAGTTTTCCTATATGCCAAGTTTTGACATGGTATTAGCACTCTTCCTACCAATAGGTCTCATGATGGGCTGGACAAACTTTTAAATATCAGCAGAAGTGTTGCCACCTTTTTATTTTTTTTTTTGCCAGTGCAATGTTTCTGTCTTGATATATTGTGAAAAAAATTGTTCAATAAAAGCTACAATTCCTCCCATGTGCTAACACTAGTATAATGAAGTAACATACGGTAAACTCAGATTCTGAATATTTTTACATGTGTTTGTCACTGATAGGAACCATCAATTGAAAGGAGACAATGAATTAAAATATTCCTTGTCAGAGACATGAAAAGATTATCTGTTCACAATGAATTAAGAGTATCGTGTGGGTTTTCCACTTAGCTGTGAGAATCCAACTGAGCACACGAAATCCGTCCTGATCATCTTGCTCAAAGCATTACCTTCCAAGTTCATCAAAATGAAGCACATTCTTCTGGTTTTTAACATGATTCATGCAAACATACATTGTATGTATGAAATACCTAATGCTAATTGTAATAACAATCTGAATAATGTGATTATAATAACGCTAATGAAAAAAACTATTTTGGAAATTGGGTCTGAGAGGATCTTTTTTGTTGGTCCTATATATTTGTCAGTGATGATAAATGAAAAGTTTCTCTCTTTCTGGCTTCTTGCCAGTAAAAGCTGACACAAATATTAGCTATTGTGGATCCAGAAATGCTGTACTGATGATGTGTCTCCACTCAGCGAGGAAAGAAACAAGCTTGCGGACAAAACCTAATTTGCAGACACTGGATTAAAAAAAAAAGGATTAAAATTCGCAGCATGCTGTTGTTTACAGTCCATCTCCCTTTTCTAAGGTATTTAGTTTTCTTTATTTTTTTAAAATTCTGTGTCACCACGTAGATTACTATTTACCTCACTAATGTACATGTAAAATATACGTATTTAAGCACATTCCATTGCTAGGTATTTTATAACAGCTTCCAAGGTAAGGCGAGAAGCTCGTGCACAGTTTGGCCAGTTACAAGCCTGCAGAGCCGGACGCATTTATCATCCCGCAGAACTGAATCACGTCCTCCGCTGTTCACCTTAGCTGGCTATATCAGTACAAATCTTGAAGCCTGTTGTCCAAAAGGGGATGAAGCGTGCAGCGAGCCCCGGCGGGCGGGCGGGAGGAGGACGAGGGGGCCGCCGAGCGGAGCGTGCCGCGCCGGGGAGCCTTCGCAGGGCTGCCGGGTTGCTACGGGAACCGGGGCTTTTGTTTGTACATACTGAGAGCAGCTGCCTCCTTTGCAGGCCCTGCACAGCGCCGGCTGCGGGAGGGGAACGCTGACCTCACCCAAAGCCAGGGTGGTCCGCGCGGCTTCTGCGCCCCGCGTTCACTTTGTTGCCTTTTCGTTGTGGGTTGTTTCTTTGGCGTGTGGTTTCTGGACCAGGAGATTAGTGCATAAGGGTATGGCTGATACCTGGGAGATAGCAGGTCCTATTGAAAGAAACGGAATGCAGTCTGAAGCGGTAGCTCTCCTTCTGGGTTTGTATATTTGTGTGCCGGAAGGTTTGGGTTAGTAGCTTATCTGACTTCAAGGCAGAAGAGCGTAACCAGAACTTATGCCTGAGGAGCGTTCGCTCCTCGGGCATTACTACACGCACAGCTCACCTTTAGGTCTTAACAGCAGAATATAACGTGAAATTTCCTCATTTTGTAAATACCTCTGAAGACACTGTGTCTTTAATTCAGCCCTTTTTACCGTTTCATTCACTTCATTTAAGAACAGCTGAACAGTAAGTAAAAACCCACTAATATTTGTTCTTAAAAGATGAATATTCAGCTAATTTACATTGGTACAAGCCTCACAGAGCTGTTCTTGAAGGCAGAGTTGAGGATGGTCATCAGAGTTAAGTGCCCTGTCATAACATGTGTACCTGTATCAGTTGCCAGAATGCTCTTTTAAGAAAATTTGAATAGATGAACATATGATTAGAAGGAGCAAACAAATGCATAGCAAATTAGTTCTTAGCCGAGACTGCCTTTTTCATGTAATGATCTTTGTAAATAAATCAAAGGATTAGGGTTAATTCAGCAGCCCTTGGAGGGCTGACAGTGATACCCACTTTGCTGAACAACCACCTGAAAATTTATGGAATATTTGCATGTACAATATTTGCACAGCTTTAACCAGAGTTTCCCTAGAGACATAACATCCATGTGACCTTCACATATTTTCACCTTTTCTTCACTGTATGAAGCACCAGAAAAAAGAATGATTGTTGATTTTGCTCAGTTTTAAGAGCTGGAGACAGCAGTGGGAAAGTCCGAGGACTTGACACTAACAGAAATACAGATTATGAATGTTTCTTTAAATAAAAGCCTTTCAAAGCCATGGTATCTTAGCAGTAAAAGGAAAGCCCAGCTAATAACTTTTGGGATTCTTCTCATTTTCAAAAACAAAACTACTAAGCCAAGTTAAAATTACATTAAATGTTCCCTAGTATGATTTCATTACAGTCACTTATGGTAGAGAGGATAGTGTACCACTCTACTGAAGTGATACTGTTCCAGCTATAAAAATGCTTGAGATCTCACAAATGTGAAGGTAACAGTGCAGTGAAAGATGATAATTTAGCCAAGGTTTCACTGCAAAATCCTAACTTTTGTGAATAATACATTGACTCAGCCTACTCACAAGTGAAATCATTTGAGCCTTAAATTCTAGCCAGCTGAGACTGGCTGAGGCAAATGCTTAAAACGTATTGAGGAGTTCGTACTGAACTCTGTCTCAAGTGGAGGAATTGAAACTGTGGACGTCAAAATTAGTAAGCTGCCAGAGGAAAAGTTACCACTCAGATGTACCTGGCTCCTGTCTTGCTCTCAGCTCTTTGGCAGCGCTTGCTGTCACTTTGAGATTACTGGGTTCCCTGAACCTGGCTGATTGACCAATCTTTTGTTTGCATAGAGCATGTTGGGTTTCAATAGTGCAAGATTTAGATCTATTTACCTTCACAAAATGAAATTAAAATATGACATATTTTTAAAATGAGAATGTTCAAAATAGTCTGGTTACACTCCCTCTACTTGTTTTATCAACTTGCTCTTACTATATTTGTGATACACCTCCTACAGTGCCTTTCTAAAGATATAAGATGAAAGAGTAGTTTATGTCGACATATCTGAAGACAACATTGTCACAAATTTTTGTTTGTTTCTGTTAAAAGTCCTTAAAGCGTAAGGACTATATAGCAGGGGGTTTGTGACACTAGTGGTGCTTCATCTGTGAGACCGGAAACCCTAATCAACTAATCCGGACAGAAAGTGGATGGAATCAACAGGCTTGTAATTTTATTTAAAGACTAAATTTGGTCCTAGGGGACCATCTTTTCCTAGAAACATTTAGAGTGAAATATTAATGATATTTTTAGTAATATCACAGTCTTTTCCATGGCTACAGAAAGAAACGGAACAGTCAATCAGGAGAAGAAAGCTTTGAGGAGAAAAAGCTGTCTTTTACTACTGATATTCTATGGTTTTTAAATTATTTTCCTTAATTACTCCTTTTACTTTTAATTATTACTATACTTTGCTTTGGTTTTTAGAAATCCCCCTTTAAAATTTGTTGACTGTGCCCTTCATATCGAAAACCAGTTAGGAAAAAAAAAGAGCATTTCATTTAAAACCAGAGAAAATGCATTCTACATTAGAAGTTCACCAATTCTTTAGCAGCTCACTTCATTTTTTGGCAAGGACAACAAAGAATTCTCAGGGAGAATCTACCAGCCACATCCTACCAAAGAGAGATTAGCCCAGAACATACATTACAATGAGGTTTCACATTAATAATACCTCATTATTTTTTACCAAAGGTATCGCAGAACAGTTACCTCTATGATCTACAATATTCTAAATTATTAAAACCCAACAACAAGTACTATAGTAAAAGAACTAAGTTCACATCATCATCCATTATTCTTTGTTTTTAATCACACAGGTGAAACTCATTACCCTGTGAAGGGAAACAAAGCTTGCTTCAGTGGCATACAACTGAAATGAAACTTAATCTGTACATTAGTGGTGGTTTCTTTGGGCCATCACCCTCCATCAAAGTGAACTTAAAATAATTTGCTAATTCACAGTATTCGGTAATTCCTTGGGGGGGCAGATTATCCCAGTCAGTTCTAGTGCAAAAAGCAAAATTCTTGCCCTAAAATCTGTAGAGGGTGTGCTTTAGACTGAAGAGAAACCCCTTTAATGAAATATGAAATCTGGTTTTCTGCTTTGTTTTCAAACCCCATTCCCTGTATTAATTATTAATTAGCACTTAAAAGTAGAGAGAGCAGTACTAAGTGGATACAGTTATATTTAGATCACAGCTGCCAGTAACCAAATTTGAACGGGATGTCTGGTTTCATATTTTTGTAGGATAAAATGCTGCACACAGAGAGGTTAAAAAAAAAAGTAAAAAAAAAAAAAGTAGTTCCCATACTGAAATATTAAAGCAGAAAACTGGTACAGTGAGTGTCTGCAGAAAATAGTAGGCAAAGGAATCCCTGTTCACCTCTGGGAGAGAGATGATGGAAAGAAAGGGGAGTCCTCAACCCTCTTATGGGAAAAGGGGAAACAAGGAAAAAAAGACCTTCCCGTTGCTCTTGGGGAGAGAAAAGAAGCGTCATCATGAGTAAGAATAGCAAAGGGATTCCCTCCCTGCACAGAGAGAAGACAGAAGGGGAAGGGAATTCCCTCTCTCCATTGGGAAAGAACAGAAGGGAAGGGAATTCCCTTTGTTGCATTTATACTTTGAGCTCTAATTAATCTTGAAGGTTTTGCACGTCTGTTAAGATCAAAGCAACCCTGTACATCAGGCAAAACCTGCTTTCCTTGAGCTGCGGGAAGTCAGTCTTGAAATTCTGATGGAATTTAGGGATTTATATCATTATTGTCATGTGGCCAGATGCAGTCTATAACTTTTAAATACAATCTACAAGGGGTCCTGGTTGCTTTAGCCTCCGGCTTGCAGAGACTGCTATTACAGCTTAAGATTCGTTTTTCTATGATTTAATTGGCACTTCAGTTAAAGGGCAAGCAGCAGAGGTGCCAGTAGAGCAGCAAAAAGCGCCAGGAGCAACATATGGGACTGAAATTCCTTATAAAGTAAGGATCACATGAACCCTGTTGCCTGCAGGGGGAAGGTTACATAAGCAAATATTTAACAAGGAAAAACAGTGAGGTCTTTGCAGTAATCATACAAAGATCCAAAAATAGATAACGAAGACATATAAAGCATACAATTTCCCTGGCATGCTGCAGCCCATGCGCACGTGCTTGAAACAGCATGTTGGGTTATGCCTCTGTTGTGAAAGATGTTTGAGTTTTGCAGTTCTAGTGTAGGATGAAGAGGGGGCAGTGCTGGGTACTGTGACCTTCTAGAAATCCACTTGGCTTCTCCACTGCTAAATGAGGTTAGTTCTAACTAATTTTCTGAATGGTTTGGTGACTGGAAAAAGTGGCAACGGATCAGATGCAGTTGTGATCATGTCGCAAGGGGAAGGTTACAATGTTCAAAGACTGTTTTATACATATTTCATTGGTTAAAAGGTTGAATTTCTTATCCTGAAGGAACATCGGGACTCTGTTATTTCTCTTGCCTTTATCTTCTTACTTTTTGTGCTAAGGTAATGCTAATTAATGCCTGGATGGAAAAATCAGCTAGTGTATCACCATAGATAGCAAAGAAAACTTGCACTGGCAATTTCTCAATTTTCTGCCCAATTTTGACTCTAAGTGTGTGGATGCCACAATCACTAATTGATTTGGGACTTGATACAGTTAGCTGGGGACCCAACCAATTCCATGTGTACATAATTTGCTGTACAATTCCCAGAAGATACAGCTGTTATTTCCACCCGCAGTGAACGATACCTTAAATAACACCTAGCATAGGCAGAACACAGTTTGTTTTACTCAGCTGGCTGTAACTAGGTTGTGGTCCTAGCAATCCTTAAAAAAGGACAGTGGGGGATGGAGACTAGATGTTTCCTTGAAAAAACAAACTTCTAGTGTACCTAGATGTGAGTAGTATATGTATTTTGACCTATTTTAATTTGTATCGCCCCTGTTTGAAGCAGTGTGGGGAAACCACCTGCTCACGCTGCCTTTCTTCAAAGTGCAGACTTCAGATAAGAATGCCAAATATATCACCCTTTGATAATCTGTCAAAGCACTTCTTTTTTTTTCTGATTCTGCCTGCAGAGCAACCTCTATCTGAAAAGCTGTTCCCAGGGTAAATAAGGAAATGCATGAAAAAAATTTGGGAGAGGTACCAAGATTGATCTTATCTTTTGTGTCACTATGTTTTAAGGCACTCAAGTTGTAGAGAGGAGAATACTTCAAAACAAAATTGTAACATTCTTTCTCTCCCCCTGACATATCCCAGATACAGAATTTTTTTTAACTTGAAAATTGCTGTGTTTTTATACCTGATCCTAGTTCCAGAGTGTGACAGACATTTGAGAACAAACAAGATCACTAAAAGGACTCTCTTGTTTTGTACTTTATCAAACATAAACTGGAATACATAAAAAAAGAAAGACCTTTCTAGAGTTTCATTAAACATTTATAAGTGCCATAATTCTCTGAATTAAATTTATTTTTATGCATGGAAGTATACTTCACTGAAGTAGTTGTAAAAGAAACTAGTGGCTCATTGAAAAGATGATGTCTTACATATTTTAAATAAAACTCCTCCTACTCTGCTATTTTCCACTTGGCTCAAAAATCAAATGTACTAAAGATGGAGCTAAACCAGGGAAACTGCTGACACTGTTACTGCAGGTTCAGGGAAGAATACATGGGAGAGGGAAAGAGAAAACAAATAACCTCTGTGACCAAAAATAACATCCACTAATGCTGAACTTGGGGATAAGTATTCAAAACATTTTAAAATGTCTCCCAAATGACTCTTGCTAGGTAGTTTAACCATAAATATGATTGGTCAAGAATTTAAGTTTTTCAATTTAGGGAAGATAATATTGAGACCATGGGAGGAATACCTATGATCCTGCTAAGGGAAAATGGGCGATATACAAAAAGGAACAGTAATGTGGGAGCAGCAAATATATAGGAGAAGTTGTAGGAAAAGCAGCACAGTTTCAAAGTGCACTGTATGCATCATAGACAGGAAAGCAATGAGAAGCAGCGAACCATAGGAATAGCTCTTCTACCACTTCGTTTATGAAAAGTCACTTGCTGTGAAGCCACTGGGATCTGAAAGGTGAAGTTTGCTACACATAGATACTGAAAAGCTGTTTGCAAGGAGACAGTATGGCACAACAGCCTGGAACCAATCTTCTCACGCCCACCCTAAAGTGCTATTTACAAGCAATTCACCCACTGCAATATGGTTATTTGAATGTAACAGAGGACATGGGAAATGTATATTTTGCTAGAGAAAAGTGACATTGCCAGGTTGCATTAAAAAATCTGTTAACAGTACATCTAAATAGAAATAAAAGGTCAGCTCCTCAGCTCGGGTAGGTCAGAATGGCCTTCTGAATTGAATGAAGATAGTCTAGTTAAACTCTGTGAAGGATCCAGCTTGCTGGCCCTACATTGTTCTAATAAGTCAGTAGTAACCATCAGTGCTGGCAGAGCTCAAACCTTTCATTAACACTGTGGTATCTCAGGTTACTATATCATGTGCCAAGTTTTTGGGAAGTTGGACTGTGATGCAAGAGTGCTATTACTCAGGATGAAGAAGGTACACGGGCTGCGTTAAGCTATATATTATAGCAAAGGTAAACTATCTCATGTAACAATACACAGATGAGAGGGAAAGCACTGCAGATACAGTAGGTGATTATCAAAATTCATCAGCTGTTATTGAGAAAATGCATTTGGTTAACTTTCTGTCCACTAAGTAAAAGCTTTTGGAAATAAAGTTAGATTTTGCATTTCTGAGTTTCATTGTGCTTAGATTGCCACAAATTTGTGGCTTACTTCCCAAGGTCTCTCTCTTGGGCTTAATATCATTGACATTGGTGTTGAAAGAGAAAATCGTCATGCGTGTTTATTAAAAATGCTCTCAGTAGCTCTAGCAAAGACCACAGGCTGCTATGCCAGTTGTTTAACGTCAAACTCTTTACCCATTTTTAATCATTTATTAAAGGTCTGTAATCAAGAGGAGAGAGAGAGAGGAAAAAAGAGAGAACAAATCAATGAAAGCACACACATTTAAGAAAAGATCTTGACTTCACGCTTGCTAGAAAGACAAGTTTTATATGTATGCAAAGCTGCTGCTGGATAACCAGGGAATATCATTATCACTTGGGCAAGGGAGAAGACTTTGGTAGAGTAAGAATACTTCTGCCAGTTTTTTCCAGCTGGTTAAGAGAAGTCAGATAAGCCAGGGTAATATACAAAAATTAGGAGAGATTCTTGGATGGTAGCAGGTATCAAGCAAAGTTTAGTAGAGGATGTGCTACAGTTACTCCTCTTTATGCTTCTGGATGCTTTTAAAAAGACTTTGTCCTGAGGCCCTTTCCACATGAGTTCAAATGTACTGAAAGCTGTCAGACTTCTTCCCCCGATTTTGTATATGTAACCTCACCATAGCATAGAGGGCTGATGAGCCAAATAATGTACAAGTGTTTCACAGTCCTACAATTCTTGCTTCGTTCTTTGATTTTTATGAGCCAGCCTGCCAAAATGTCAGGAAAATACAAATGTGCTTCATTTCTAATTTCTTCTCAACTGATCCTCATGCTTGGCTATGCCCAACCACACACTGAAGCAAAAGTTTAGAAAAACTTTCCTATAGTATGGATGTGTTCCTTGACATAGACATAGAAGTTATAAGGTTGTAAGAATCATTCAGATGCCTCTTAAGTACCCAGGCACAAAAACACTGGCAACATTGCCGTATTATGAAACATACAATTAGGTAGTAATCTGCTTGCTTTTTGTATAATTTTTTATGTGACATGGAAACGGTAATCCTCTGGCTGTCATAGAATATTTGGTGTCTGTTGTGCTTGATGTTGCATAATGTGAAAGGCAAAATACAAAAGATCAGAGATACGGCTAAGGTTAAGGTATGTGACAATAATGTTTCAGTGTCTAGACCTCAAAAAGGTCTATGAATGAAAATGAGCTGGTGTATCTAGGTTGGCAAATGAGGAAAACAAAGTTAAAGCAAGGTCTCACGTGTAAGTTGGCTAAATAAGTACATTTTCTGGTTTAACTTGGGAAATACTGCTTGAGAGTTAGAGAAATAAAATTTTTCTTTTTTTAAATTTATATTTAAAGAATATTCTCCTTATTCCCCAACTCAAATATTTTCAGTCCCTTCCACATGGATTAGTGAAGACTGCCAGGGAGAAACAGAAGTTGCCCTTGAAGATAACAGGAAAGGTTTGTCCCCTTTATTCAGCCCACTTTGAGTGGGTTCATGGTAAATTATAAAAAATAATAATAATAAATAAAATCCTAGAGAGACAGGTTTTGATAGAAAGTTTGATATCGCAGTGCATGGCAAGTTTTTAGACAATGGTACATTTCATAGTTACAGAAACGTCTTTCAAATGTACCTGGGAATGCTTTTAAAAAATTAGGAGCAGTGAATCTAAATAAAAATGTATCCAACAGCAAATTATAATTTAGAAAGTATAAATGCCCTGAATCGTGAATCTGTTGATGCCAAGACGAAAAATCCATAGATTTCAACAGGGTTTTTAGCCAAAGACTTAAGAAAAAACATTCATTATATCCCCTTCTTATTAATGCTGTTGCTAATGATGGTGGCACAGATGAGAAGTTATGTGGCAATATCTTTATGAGATGAGAGGCAAAGATATGACAGGGAATCCTCCAAACCTAACTGGCATGATGAATCACTAATTTGGTGACATCAAATTTCTAACTTGCCACTTTTCCAGGCATGATGTTTTATTTCAAATTAGTCCGCTCATTTGTTTGTTTTTTTTGTTTGTTTGTTTTTTGTTTGTTGTTGTTTTTTCTTTTCCAGATATCTGGCATTTTGACTAAGAACTAGAAAAAAAATGAATGTCATAAGTAACATCTGGATGGGGGTGATCTGGCACTCCAGTCAGTAATGAGAAGCAAAAAGTGACTAAGCAAATAACTGCTCTTTTCATCCTGTGTTCACCCTGCTGTTCATGGATGAGTGCCTCTACCCCATTCCACCATGTCGTTACAATTCATTATCAGCTGTCTTTAACTTTCCCCATCCCACGCGTCAATAACGGCAACTGATACAGGTCTGTCTGGGACTTCAGTTGTGTTCAATTGCTTTGCTATATTTTGTTTTACTAATGGGTTTCTTTCCTGCTAAATTTGTCAGTGGCTCTAAATGTGAAAGATCCACAGACACTGTGTACCCAAAAGGCTTTTATTGTGATTCGTGCTTGCTAGCCAGTAATCCGTGCATTCCCTGTAACAGACCCTCACTAGTGCCTTCCCATCTGTTTGGGTTTTTTTTTCAGATAGACTCTATTTCACAGCTGAGCTTCCTCGTTCTATTTATTTTGGTTTTGGTACTTAAAGTGATGTAAAGTTGAAGAGAACACCAATTAAGAAAAAAAATCAAATCTCAAGTCAAAACATAGTAGAAGACTCTGCTCAGTTCTGCATGCGCATTCCCATTAAAGTCAAGGAGACTGCACAAGCAGAAAGTTCAGAACAGGCTTTGACCCGTAACTACTGCTATTGTGCAAGGGGATTTACAACTCTTAGCTGCTTCCTGTAAGGGCACGTGACACTTGCTTCAGTGGGAGATATCTGGTTCATTAAACTGAACAATTAGCCTCAAGAAAATCTATACATTGGATTAGTTAAATCATCTTTTGTAGATACAGAAGTGCTCATTAATTAGTAGCAGGAATAATTTGTGCTTTACCGCAATATCAATCAGGATTAAATGTGTTATATAATTTGTTCATTAGGAAATACAATTATGCTGCAGTTAAAAAAAAAGTAATTTTTCTGTAACCGAGCAACATAAATAAAGGAAAACATACAGCTATGCTTATTATAACAGCACAAGAAACTATTGCAGATGGTACAACTAGGAACCTATACCATTAAAAGAGAAGGTGTGATAAGAATTTTTTTCCACAATTTCCTTGAGTTGAAGCTGTCTTGAATATTTCAATAGCTCCATCAACATGTTTCTTTTCTTTCATATTTTTAGATGCTTGAAGATTACTGTAGCAATTTCCTTTCATTGCCCCCCAAATCCTTCACTGCAAAGTAAACCAGAATTCTTTTAAAAATCAGAATACAGGGAAAGTATTTCGGCAGTACACTATACCATAAACTTACACAAAGATACAAGTAATAACTAATTAGTTTAAAATTAACTGGCAACATCGGCAAAGGAAAGAAGCTTAGGTATTGTAAGAGTTCAGTTACATTTTGATCAGTGACACTTCGCCTCACTAATAAGCAAAAGCAAATAAGGCAATTCCAAACTAAAGCATGTCCTTTATTTTTCTAATCCCAAAGTTAAAAGCAAAGAAGAAATGTGTCAGTCTCAGTTGTGGCAAGCCCTCTCCTGACCCATCTTTCTGACTTTTAAATACCAATCTGGGTTAACTTAAAATATACTTGTATGCAGTTTTTAGCCCAAGCTCTAATTCCAGTTAAACTGATGCACACATCTGGAACAATTTTAGTTAAGTGGAGTTACTGCAAAGGTACATTCAAATCAGAGAAATGCTGACTGAAATAGGCCTACGCTTGCATGTCTTTAGTTTTGGGGTTAGATCGCAGAAGACTATTTTAAAATACATTCTATCGTTTGCAATGAAATAATCAGAACTTTGCAGGCTTTGATTGGAACTGATAGGAAGTGCTTTTGAGCCCTTGCTTAAAAACTTGAAAGGCATTAAAAGTTTTATTCTGAGTTTATCCTGTCATAGTGAAAGGCCTCTTGCCTAAGTGACTTGAATCTGTGTTGGATGAGGCTAATCCTTTCATCAACCTAGCAATTAGACTCCAGTGGGTATGTTTCTTCACCTAACACAGTCTGTTTTTCCAGGAAATTTGAAAGAAGAAATGTGAAGAGATTTGTTCAAGACAAGTAATTTCAATACAGTTGTAGTTAATGAATAAGGAACCAAACTTCTACATGGAAGTAGTTTTGCTGTTATTCCTCTGGTCTTCCTGACTGCCTGCTGGCATAACATCCCTATCACTCTGCATTTACAATCCTCATATCTAAAGACCTAGTTAAAAAGTATTGGTCAGGATTAGCAAGAAAACAAAGACGGTTAAGTCAGGAGTTTAACTACGTGAATTTGGGCATGTGTACAAATGTGTTATCCCTACAGATTTCTCTAGCACTGCATAAATCTTATATCAGGGCTATATCAGGGACTGCTCTGACTCTCAGAGCTGCCAGAAACCTGGTATCCAGCTATACAAAGTCTTTTCACCTCCCCTTTTTGACCAGCACTTTCTACATGCATAATACAAGATGCTTATACAGAATCTAGCCAACTGTCTTGTCCTAAGGGTTCCTGTCAATTATAACAGCATTACAAATGGCTTTGTAATTTCCATTTTTGCCAAATACATTGGAGGAGAGGGCTACTGCATTCATTGTTGTTGCACCTAGACCTTCAAAAGCAGAAAGACGATTTGATTTGGTATTAAAAAATATATATATATAGCTACAAACAGTGATTATATGTATCACTTAGGCTGAAGATACTTCTAAGGATTAATGTAAGAAGCTTTTAAATTAAATTTGAGATATTTATTATTTTCAAAAAAATAGTAAATTTGCAGTAAAAGCAAAAGCAAACCAGAAACTATTTATGACTTTGGATTGATTTGGGGAAATTTTCAGTCAAAGAGAGTGGATGTGAATTTGTCGTGGTTTAATCTGTCGGCAACTAAGCACCATGCAGCCGCTCGCTCGCTCCCCCCCGCCCCGGTGGGATGGGGGAGAGAATTGGAAGAGCACAAGTGAGAAAAAAACTCATGGGTTGAGATAAAAAAACAGTTTAATAATTGAAATAAAATTATTATAATAATATGATAATAATAATAATAATATTAATAATAATAATAATACACAAAGCAAGTGATGCACAGTGCAATTGCTCACCACCCGTTGGCCAATGCCCAGCCAGTCCCCGAGCAGCGGCCCCCCCGGCCAGCTTTCCCCCAGTTTCTGTACTGAGCATGATGTCACATGGTATGGAATGTCCCTTTGGCCAGTTTGGGTCAGCTGTCCTGGCTGTGCCCCCTCCCAGCTTCTTGTGCACCTCCAGCCTTCTCAGTCGGTAGAGCACGGGAAGCTGAAAAGTCCTTGGCTAGTGTAAGCATTACCTAGCAACAACTAAAACATCGGTGTGTTATCAACTTTGTTCTCATCCTAGATCCAAAACACAGCACTGTACCAGCTACTAGGAAGGAAATTAACTCTATCCCTGCCGAAACCAGGACAGAATTTTAAAAGGTTAGTACATTTTCTTTAGACAGCTTCATGGTGTGCAATTGTGAATTGCACCACTGATGAGGTATTTTGTGGCCAAAAAGATTTCTTTTGACACTTTAAAAAAAAAAAAAAAAAAGTTTTCCACTTTCCCACCTTGGAGCAGTAGGTTTGGATTTTTTTGTCTCATTCACTTTATGGAACATCTCCTCCCCAGTCCAACACTCCTGTTTTGGTTTGACTCGGAACAGCTTTTTTTCCTCATAGAATCATAGAATCATAGAATCATTGAGGTTGGAAGAGACCTCTAAGATCATCGAGTCCAACCGTCAACCCAACACCACCAGGCCCACTAAACCATGTCCCTAAGCGCCTCATCTACACGTCTTTTAAATACCTCCAGGGATGGGGACTCCACCACTTCCCTGGGCAGCCTGTTCCAATGTTTCACCACTCTTTCAGTAAAGAAATTTTTCCTTACATCCAATCTAAACCTCCCCTGCCGCAACTTGAGGCCATTTCCTCTCGTCCTATCGCTTGTTACTTCGGAGAAAAGACCAACACCCACCTCGCTACAACTTCCTTTCAGGTAGTTGTAGAGAGCGATGAGGTCTCCCCTCAGCCTCCTTTTCTCCAGGCTAAACAACCCCAGTTCCCTCAGCCGCTCCTCATAAGACTTGTGCTCCAGACCCCTCACCAGCCTCGTTGCCCTTCTCTGGACACGCTCCAGCACCTCAACGTCCTTCTTGTAGTGAGGGGCCCAAAACTGAACACAGTATTCGAGGTGTGGCCTCACCAGTGCCGAGTACAGGGGCACGATCACTTCCCTACTCCTACTGGCCACACTAGTTCTGATACAGGCCAGGATGCCATTGGCCTTCTTGGCCGCCTGGGCACACTGCCGGCTCATGTTCAGCCGGCTGTCGACCAGCACCCCCAGGTCCTTTTCCGACAGGCAGCTTTCCAGCCACTCTTCCCCAAGCCTGTAGCGCTGCATGGGGTTGTTGTGGCCGAAGTGCAGGACCCGGCACTTGGCCTTGTTGAACCTCATACAGTTGGCCTGGGCCCATCCATCCAGCCTGTCCAGGTCCCTCTGCAGAGCCTTCCTACCCTCGAGCAGATCAACACTCCCACCCAACTTGGTGTCGTCTGCAAACTTACTGAGGGTGCACTCAATCCCCTCATCCAGATCATCAATAAAGATATTAAACAAGACCGGCCCCAGTACTGAGCCCTGGGGAACACCGCTTGTGACCGGCCGCCAACTGGATGTAACTCCATTCACCACAACTCTCTGGGCCCGGCCGTCCAGCCAGTTTTTGACCCAGCGCAGAGTACACCTGTCTAAGCCGTGAGCCACCAGCTTCTCGAGGAGAATGCTGTGGGAGACAGTGTCAAAGGCCTTGCTGAAGTCCAGGTAGACCACATCCACAGCCTTTCCCTCATCCACTAGGCGGGTCACCTGGTCATAGAAGGAGATCAGGTTGGTCAAGCAGGACCTGCCTCTCATGAACCCGTGCTGGCTAGGCCGGATCCCCTGGTTGTCCCGCTCATGCCTTGTGAGCGCCCTCAAGATGAGCCGCTCCATAATCTTCCCCGGCACCGAGGTCAGGCTGACAGGCCTGTAGTTCCCCGGATCCTCCTTCCGGCCCTTCTTGTAGATGGGCGTCACATTGGCAAGCCTCCAGTCTTCCGGAACCTCCCCCGTTAACCAGGACTGCTGATAAATGATGGAGAGCGGCTTGGCGAGCACCTCCGCCAGCTCCCTCAGCACTCTCGGGTGGATCCCAAGTATACTCTCAAGTATACTCTCAAGTATTCAGTCCACCAAATAGAAGAACCACCAAATAGTGGTTCACACCATTCTTCACACTCATTCATAATAAAAACCAAGAGCAAAGCAAGTGCTTGACTCCCCGAGTGCTCACCAAATGCTTTCCATTCTTGTATGCATGAGTCTGAAAAGCAGGCAGGAATGCAAATGAAAGGAAGCTACACCATCTCCTTCTACCTGAGAAAGTTTAGGAAGAGCAGAGAAGGTTTCAAGATAAAAACTCCTCAAGCTCTCTTTTTACCTGTTTAGCAATTGATTATCAGCCCATTTCTTCTGCTGCTACAATGCCTTTGTAGCTTGTGACCTTTACTCCATTTGTTTTGAGTGCTTAGCACTTAACTGGTATCCAGTAGAATTAGGGTGTTTCTCTGATGTTTCCATAGCATACTAATCACTTACTAATGCTGTGTGTATCGAGGAGCTTTTGGTTGTGGCTTCCACATCTGGGGCAGCCTTCAAAAGGAGTGATGATGACAGTTGCCAATGCTAGCTGTTGCGAGAAACGGCACACTAAGCTGGCATTAGTTTGTCCTGCTTCTTCATCAGCTCTTCTGGGCCCTGTATCTTCTGAGACCATGGTCAAAAAAGCCACTATGATATCTGTAGCCTTTGTAAAAATTGCATTCCTCAGGTTTGTCTCTTATTTTCATTTGGATGCTGGGATGCAGAGCCAAATTATACCTCTAGATTTAAGTAGCTGTTAGCAGTCATAACAGCATCTGTAGAATTCAAAATAGTCACCTTTATTACAAATAGAGCATTATTAGCCACACACTACAATTGCAGTCCTGGGGTAACACATTAGTTATGCCATCCACACGAATATTTAGCTCTTGAAGGAGGGCTGCTACGTTTTGAAAGAAGTATTAAATTAAATATTAGTAATACAATTTCAATAACATGATTAGTAACTCTTAAGCTTAATGGGTCTAGTCCTATTTCTGCAATAGGCTTAAAGAAATTCTCTAAGTGTTCTATTGATGTAAAAACAGGATAAATGAGAATCTGGACCACTGTAATTTAGTATCTATTTATAGTGTTGCAGCAATACTGCAAATATTTTTAAGAGAAATAAAAATACTTAATGCAGCATATCTTAGTCTTTAAATTGGCTTTCTGTACTATTTAGGCCCTTGATTATTTGCATAACATTCCTATTATTTGTGCTATAACAGTATGTATTTTGCTGCATAATTCAAAGCACAGTGAACGCCTTTATGGTTGAGTTCATAGTAAGTTTCTAAGCTGGCCAGGAAGCCACGAGTTCAAGTCCCACACCAAGACTTGGACAGAAACCCAGAAGCGATTCCGCAATGCAGTATTAGAGATAATACTGCATCTGATGTTCATTCTTTAGGATAAAATGTTAAGCTTGTGTTTGCTTCATTAACCTTGAGTAGTGGTTTTGTGGAAGTGGTTCAAGCGATGCTTTTTAAAAAGAAAGTATAATAACCCTGTTCCCTGGTCAGCTGTCATTTCTCCTCCTACTCAATATTTCAAAATTCTCTTACAAGCTGTTAGTGAGCACACAGTAGTTGTTCTTTTACACATCTGAAAGGTATGTCACTATTTTGGGAAGTACTTAGAGATGAGCATGAATGTATCAGGTCACATTCTAGTTTTGCACTTCTAACAGTCTCTTTGGGCTGTAGAGTTTTTAAGAAAAAATTTGCACTGAAGCGGCTGTTAAAAGAATTCTGGTGATCTGGGGCACTGCAGCAAAAGCCCTGCCATCTTTTAAATGGGTACAACACGTGACACTGTGCTGATAAATAGGCAAGCTTGTATTACCATCCACCAACTCTTTGCATAAAGCTACAAAGGATAAAGATTCTTGAATTTTCCATCTACTCATTTTACACGAGTGGAAGACTGGAAAAACAATTAACATGTATATAGGTACCTAGTTAGATTTCTCCCTGATCCCTGAAGTATCTGAATGCTTCATACAGACCTTGTTTCTTAATCTGCTGTCTGCTCAATTTCTACCACCTGCTTGTTTACCTAAGTATTACATGAAATATTTTTATCAGTGAAATAATTTAGGACATAATGGGTAACGTAGTTTCTAAGGAAATTTATGTTTGGAACTACAATTTACCTCTTTTTAGTTGTTAGTGAAAAATTGTGTCTGAAATTTTGTAATAAGAAGGGTATGTGCAAACATTGGTTATTTTATTTTTTCCAAAAAATGACTGTTCTTTTAAGTTCTGATGAAAAGCTTCTCCATAGGAATCTGGGCTCAGTCTTTGGTTTCTGTATATAACCTTGAAACAAGTATCACAGCTGATCATGACTTAACTGTTGGTCTTGACGTATTTGGTTTCTGCAGCTCATAGGTAAAAGTTGTGCAAGGACCAACTGATGTCTTCAATATTAATTAAAATGTCAGAGATTTGTCCTGAGCTTCTGCTTACCTGATAGACTAATTTATACTGCTCTGGGGAGCATACAGTTAAGGGGCAGTGGCAGAAATAGTGCTTTAAGAAGCAAGAAATACTTTTACAATGAGAATTGTAATCCAGTTTTCCATGAAACTGTCAAATGTCTGACATTTGCCCAGTGTTAGCCTGTATGGCTGTACAGTTAGGAAAATCCTGGTGTTTCTGGCTGGGATTAAAACAAAACACAACTAAACAAATGACAAGAATAAAAGACAGACTGGAGGGGAGAGCATTAAACTGAGCAGAGGGAACTAGAAAAGGTAGTCGGAAATTGGTCTCCTGTTTGCAGTGCTAACAATGCCTTTAGAAATAGTGAGTATCAGTACCTTCATTTAGATGAACAGAAATTTAAAAATACAGCCTAGGCATTGAGGAATTATAAAACCAGAATGGTGTCTGTGGGGAAGCAAGGCAGACATTTAAGTTTTCTAAAAGTTTATAAAAGTAATTACAATTTTTTTAGAATTAAACCATAAAATAATGATGAGTAAATCTTAAATTCTTATTTGGCTGTCCACTTTTATAAATATGTGCATTAAATGAAAACACTATAGATTTTTTCTTGATTTTTATGTAATACAATGGATACTATAGGATCCTATAGTAAGTACATCATAGACCTATTTTTATCTTATAAGTATTTTTAATATTCCTTATAAGATATATTAAAAATCATATGAAGATATTATATTATGCATAATAAAATACAGGAAAAAAATGCAAATTTTGTCTCTCCTTTAATTTTATATCAGCTATTATAATTACTGAATTTCAGAGAATCTCAGAGGTTAAACATATTAGAAGGTCAAAAGATTTTTACCTGTTTTTCTTTGTTGCTCACAAAAATGCTCCAATTGGTTCAGTGAACATTGTAAGAATACAATGCAGATCTAAGGGTGAACTCACTTTTAACAACATTTCAGATTTCAAAACTATTATAAGTTCAAAACTTGAGAAATTTTAAGAAGGTTTTGTTAAAGAAACTCTATGCCCATATTTTTCTTGATTACGGGATGTTTGGGATCAGTATTTGAGTTCAGATATTGATATTGTTTATTTTCCTCTTTGCACATTTCATAAAGCCTTATTAATTACTGATATTAATGAGAATTATACAATGGGACTAGTCACATTTTTCCATTAAGAATTAATGAAATTAAAGTAATATTTTAATCATATATATGTCCATCTTTCTCCATTGTTTGTTTGATTGTTTTTTCCCCCTAGAAAATCAAACATTTTTAAGTAAAAACTGATCTTAGGTCACTTTCACCCTAAGTTTTTAATATTTTAGTCATATTCAATTCTTGTTTTGGCAGTTTGAAGCCAAACATTTTGGCTTGGTAGATACAGCAGCCTTCTCCGTGTGCTGAAATAATGCTTGCTTTTTTCCAAGCTTGCATTTTGGCTCCTATGTTTTCTTCTAGCCTTTTTGCTGTCTTCAGAGATGTTTTCACAGAGAGCCACACTTTGCTTCTAGTGCTTTTGTAGCAGGTCAGTGGGAGGGGGTCTTCGTTTTATATCCAGGCAGTTGAACTCCTGTTGATTTTATTGCATTTCCATTGCAGGGCATGTGCCTCCCTATAGCTCTCTTTGCAGAACCTGCCTTAGGTACCCTATGGAATTATGTACCTCAATTAGGTAATACCTGTATTTGAAGGAAGTTTGTAAATAATGTGTGACCAATGAAACTGTATCATTAACAAACAGGCAGAGATGAGTCCTCTAAATGACAATAGTCAAAACTTTATTTTAACAAGTATCTGGAAAGAATTTGTTTATGTTGGTGATTTCAAGAATAGCTATTTTGCACTTGGGAGCAATCCAAAGGAAGAGATGCTCTTCAATTTACATCAAATGGACATCTTTATTACCTTGATGCATCAGAAGGATGATAGGAAAATATAGTTTGTTTTTAATATGAAGAAATAAAAGGATCTTTCAGTGAAAGACCTTTCCCAACAAAATACCCCTGAGATGGGTACGGTGAGAAGGGTTAGAAGGTCTTTTCGAGTTTTTCCATGGACTTATTCTCAGGTTGTGCTGACAGGAATAGTGAAGCAAGACTGCTTCTGCTCTTAGAAGCAGTGTGAGTCTCTGACCATCCCCTAGTTTCAGAGGACCCAAGGCTTAACACTTGAGACTCTTGAAATCTCTGAGTTTTCTTGGGCCCAGGCTGCTGTAAGGTTGTCTTTCCATTGCCACACACTGGAACTCTAATTTTCTAAATAGTTAAGGTGAGTGCTGAGGAGTTAAGTTTACTGCCAGCTGCGTTAGCTCAGATATAGTCCTCCACATTCACATCTACGTGTATGAATCTGTGCTGGGGATCTGGGTCATATTAGCACCTGTGTGCTGTGGATACAGCTGCACAGCCAGGGGCACCACTCAAAGTAGTTCAGGCTGGTTCACAAAAAACAGCTGTGAAATTTACAGCTGATTCCCAAACCAGCTGTTAGCATGCTCTTCAGCACACCTTGCTTTAGCCTCTCCTGGAAGTCCCTGTGCTGTACCAAAGATGATGAATGGTGTCCTGCTCGTGATGAAGAAGAAGAAGCAGGAAAGAGAAGATCAAGAACTGTCCTTTGAGGTGAACTGAATTTTCAGGCATTACTCACTACCCTGCCTTTCATTCTTGGCTCTAGAAATCCTTGGACCTTGTTTGGTGATTACTTCTTATGACTGGGAGAGGATGCTTGTCCACAGAGACCCTTCTGCACAGCTCCTTGGCTTCCTGCAGAAGTAGTTGTTATTGTTATGTGATCTTTTAATGCAGAAAGAGACGCCTGAGCATTCAACAAAAACTGTACAGACCTGGCAATCTAGGGCAGTGTAGTTAACAAACTGAGTAAATAAGAGCCCTGGCCCAAATTACAGTATCTCTGCACTGTACATATCATAAATCAGACCTTCAGAAATATCTAATCAGGTAGCATCAAAAAGTCCTGGGTAATTTCTCTCCAGTTATTTTAATCACATTTTTTTCTAATTAATTACTTTAGAAAACAGATTAAATATAGTGAAACAAAAGCACATCAAGAAAACCTAGCATTCAAATAATCTACATACAGCATCTTCTCACCACGCTGCTTTACATCTTACATCTTTACTCAGCTACAGAAAAGATCATTAATCTGACATTTTGCTATCCTATAAATAACCATGCTTTTATCAAGGTTCAAGAGAAAGAAAAACAGTTTAAAACACTTCCAAGAGGGAGTCTTGACTTTCAGTCCTCTGCTCTGCCTAACGCGTGCTTGTTTTAGTCAAGGTAGATGAGGGAAAGGGGTGTTAGCTCACCTTCCTACTCTTCTTGTAAGCCTAGATAAAAGACAAAAACAGCTCCAACCTGAATTATGGCATTTGCAACAATTCCCATGGAATCAATGTGTTAATTTTACACGTTCTCTTCACACCTGGTGGATACATGCCATCCAAGATTTGCTTGTGTGGCCCTTTTGCGTGCTTTCTGCTTGCTCTGTGCTATTTTCTAAGTAGGCTATAAGCCCTGTATGTTTGGAATAATCATTGTAATGAAGATGCTCTTTACTGGCACAAGCCCAAACCAACCCTGAAAGTTTAATTTTGAAGATGTTAGGTATTTGAATTTCCAGCAGAACTCAGATCTAAATTTCTCATGGTAGAGTAAAAATGTCCGAGCCAGTCTTCCTGCTTTTGAATTCAGCTATTTTAAATCTGGGTACAGAGAAATTCAGCATTTGCAGAAATGACTCAGTTGAAACATGACATGAAAAGTTAGTAGGGTGGAGCCTGAAAGGAAATATTTCTGTTGTTGCTATCCCACAGTTCTGCCAAGGACTGAAATATTTCATGCAGTCTCATACAGTCATTTATGCACATGCTTTCTTATTGTGCTTATATATTTCTTACAGTGCTTATATTTGCTTTGTTTCCTTTTGGAATGGTCTGTAATATACAGCTTCTCCAGAGGATGCTCACTCTTGAAGTCTGAACAGGGCTCCAATTCAAGTGCTACATCAAGCTTTCTGTTTGACTTTTGCACTTTAATACAGAGCCAAGCCAATTTCATACAGTAATATTGACTATATCCTTGTTTGATAAACAGTATTAGGCATCCAATTTAATTATAATTATATAATTATGAGTAATTACAACCACCATAGTAAATATATCTGAAGCTATTTACTATATTTCCCATAAACTGTATTAAAGCTAAAAATCAACATTGGTACCAAAACCAATGAGTATTCACTGCTGGATATTGCCAGTTGCTCTGAAGAAATAATTTGTAGAATAGTAGTGAATTTGCAGTTTGTCCCTTCTGTGTTTTACCATACCGATGATATTCATTTTAGAGGTAACATGAAAAAGACGTGCAAAAGAGCATAAGTAGCAGCAATGAAAAAAGACAACATTAATACTACATTTATTTCTATATTAGCATTTGTAGACATTACTGGATGCAGTATAATATTACTGAGTTTTAAAATTGCAGAAGATGATTGATCCTCTATGATATAAGAAAGAAAAAACAACCATGAACTATTCAGCAAATCAGATTTATAATTTCCCTAAATTTGCAGCTCAGGCTAGATTTTCAGAAAAGATCGGCTCTCATTTAGGCACAGAACGCAGGCCATTATTTTCATACCCCATAAACAATCAAAATCCTCACAGAACAGAGCTGAGTATTCTAATTCAGTAAACTTTTCTTGAAAATCTGGCCATGCATTGCAACGCCTGGCCTGAAGGAAAGGGGAACACATCTCATAATTTGAAAAAAATTACAGGGTTAAAATTGTGGGTACCTTTGTAAAGAAAGACAGTATGATTCCTGCTAACTAGCAAACTACAGGATTGAGTAAACAGCTACTTGCCAGGTGTGCTCAGCTGATTCATGTTCAGCATATGACTATACCAGCTGCTTTATTTATGTTGAGTTGAAAGAGAATTTCAACAGAAGAAAAAAAGTAATTCTATGTATGCTTGAGAATCCACATTTCCCTTCCTCTCCCCGCTGAAAGCTGTAGTAATATTAAAGGTGAAATGAGCTTTATGCATGGAGCTAACTAGGAACTTCTCCAGCAGGTTTTTGCATGCTTTTTTCCCACTTGCTTAAACACATAAACTTCTCAATGACTCTAAGACTATAGCCCTGAGATCCTAAAATTTCTCAAAATCGAATTGATTTGACCACCACTGATTGAAGGGTGATACACTTTGCACAACTAAAACAGATTTCAACTTGATTCAATCCTATTAAATTTTTCCTTTGTACACTGCTGTTGCATAAGAACATTGTCAGTTTGCTCAAAGAACTGGTAGCACAGCAGAAGAGGACAGACTCAAAAACCTTTTGTTTTAATTTTTTTCTGTTTATTTTTCTTTAGTAATTTTTTCTTCTACAATATATAGATGATATGTCCATGGCAGGTAATAATGAACTTTCTTTGTAATTCTTTAATCCCTTTTGGAAAGTTTCCTTTGCAGATAATATCTAAGAGATAGCATGTTAATTTTGATGCCTGGTCTGGGTTCAGCATCACAGTTCTGGTATTTCATTCCCCTAAAATGTAAAAAACTATCAACCTCCAACACAGGTATGCATGAAGGCCTCTATACTGCCTAAAATATTGAAAGGAAAGCTTAATTTACTATTGCAGGCTTTGGAAAAAGCAATTTGGGGTGATGCACAGTAGCCTTTAGCCAGAGATTTTGCTTACCCTTTTTGGTTCACTTCAGAAAGGCCGATTAGGTAGACTTAATGGAATTGTCAATCCTGTACTCAAAAAAGGTTTATATTTAGCATTACCACTTTAAAATAATACACTTCTTTTTCCCAGCCAAAAGACCTGGACAGTTCCATGGTTGAACTCACTGCCCTGATCTCTAAAATTTCCTATTATATTCCCCTGTCTTGGGTTTCAGGGAGAAAATGGTAATTTCGAAGAATAATAAAAATGCCATAACCCTACAGATTAGGGCTGTAGTTAGTATGAAATTACTTCAATTTTAAAATACCTCTAAGTTATTTTGCTCTCATAATTGCTTGTAAAATGTACATTATAATATATTGTGTATCTAAAAAAGAATAACTCGCTGATCATTAGAAGGGTGATCTGTTCAACAAGGTCTCCTAAAAGCATATACTTGTAAAGCCTTTATCAAATATCTTAACATCAAATATGTAACTATCAAATATTTTCAAGCATTTCAAATCCAAATAAAAACACACAAGCTTTTCAGTTATTCAAACACCGTCTTAGAAGTGAAACTTACTTGGTTTGGGAGTTTGGGTTTACACTTCTTTTGTTTTAGATAAAGACCATAAATAACTGGGAAGTAAACACCATTTCTGAAGTTATGTTAGTCATAAGGGTAAGTTGTTTTGTAATACCTGTTTGTAAAGATAACTGTATTCCTCTGCAAAGCACAGCATCAGAAACAAGGCTTAGAAAAGCCATCCATTTGGCTCTTGGTCACATTCTGACTTTACATGAGCCTTGTAGGGCCAAGCATCTTTAACCGTTCTTGACAAAAACAAGTCAATATTTGCAACCGGCTATTAATGGGTAATCTGACAATGACAATTTGGTCCAGTCCGAGAATGAGAAGTTATTTGTATATTCTCATTCTTTTAAATGAAAAATAAGACATATGTCACAGTGCTATGCACACTAAATTAACCCTATGCAGAAACGAAGCACGTACAAGTAGCTACCCTGAATACTACACTGTATCTGTTACATGCCGAAATGATTGCAATTATACTGTCAATGTGTGAATCTCTCATTGACTACTGTCGAAGTAGGAATGGCTTTGCATCTGAGTTGAAATAAAAAACACACTTAGGTAAAAAAAAAAGACCAAATCAGAAATCCTTACATAATACTATATTGTAATGCATATGCTAGATATGTTCTCTTCTGCATCATCAAATTAATTGATTGTAGGGGCAACCAGCATTGGTAATGTAATGCCAGGAACTGCTGTTGTACACCCCCAAGATACTTTTATCTGTCACATGGGAAGAGAGTAAAAGACAGTTTCTTTTAGACAGTCAGTAAAGCAGGTTTTATCGATGAACTTTTTAACATCATATTAGGATGATTAAAAATAAAATCCAGCAGGAAAAGAACAGATTTGTAAGTGTCAAATATGCAAGCAGTAGGGAGAAAAATTATTTTAATAATAAAATTAAAAATATTGTCAGTGCTCTTTTAGTCAGTGGAAGTATATTTAATGAAGCTTATCAACACCTTCAAACAGCAGTTGAACTCATCGCTAATAACATTCATTAAATATGCTTTAATTGTCCCATTGTGTTTGTTTAACAGTCCTTGTCTATATATAAAGAACTGAAAGAAAACATGGAATGGGTTACAAATCTGAATAGGCTGTCAGGCCATCCAACTGGGGTGACAAACCAGTGAGATCATGTCTCAGTTACCTTTTTTAATATCCTCAGATGGAATCACATCCCTAAATGACGGGTATTTGAAGGGGCACTGCTTAAAACTATGGATCTGACATCACTGCAGTACCACAAAAGCCGCAGGATTCCCGATGCTCTGCTGCTGAGACATTATCCTCCATGTGTTAGGGGGCAGCTCCAGCAGGGTGCTGAGTGCCATCAATGCTGGCAGCCAGATGTGCTGAGCTCCTGTCAGGAGGGAGGCAGCACACTGCGATATTGATTGTGTTGTTTGATGGGGTAGGGGAAGGGTAAAGGCCTAAAGGAAAAGGGCAGTGTTAACCCTTGAAGGAAATAGCAGGTTTCTATCTCCCCTAGTCACTAACCTGGAAGAAAGAGTATAGGAAAAATCACTGTATCTATCATTTCTTGAAGAAAATGTGAAATAAAAAGTGGCAGAAGAGAAATGGAGAAGAAAGTGCTGTCTTTTGCCGTGACCTATACAAGGAAATGTTAGGAACAAACTTTTTCTTCTGAGTCGAGACAGTGTTTCAATGAAGGTACCTCACTACTGAAAGCCACTACAAGAATTCCACACGATGTGAAAAACATTTCTCTCTTAGAAGATCTGTTTTCTGCACATCTTTAATGATGGGAATGAAGTGCTGAATAATGTGTGCCAGGGATGCCCTAGTTGTTTGCCAGTGGCAGTTGCATTTATCTCCCAGTGTAAGATAATTGATTAGCTGCTTCTAAAACTTACAAGAAAACCTCCATTGTGATTATCTTTAGCATTAAGCTGTTCAGATGACTGTAATCCATGGCAAAATAAGCATTAGAATGTCTGTTTTCTTCTAAACTCAAACACATGTTTGTATAAAAAATCTCCCAAAGAAAACTGGGCAGATGCCTAACAGGCCAGGCAGATTGACCTCCAATGCAGGAAAACACTGAGCATGTAGTTCCGCACAATAAAACAGGTAGCAACATGGAATTTATACCATGTAACACATTAGTAACGACATTTGGAAAAGATGTTCTGGCAAACAATATCTAGGTTGCAATTTCAACCATCTTTAATGTACAATGTAAACAGGATTTCCTAATGCATGTATAAGTATACCTAGGTTACGTAAAATTTCATGTATAAAGCTTGACATAATATTGAACATTCAAGTAAGAGGATTCTATAAAAGTAGTACAGAATGCCAATTAGTATAATAAAAGATGTGTAAAGTACCTACATATGGGCTACTGAGTTAAGGAAAAAAAAAAAAGAAAAAATATGGTAACTAACTCATTAGTTCTTCAAACTTTCCAGAGGGTATAGCTCAAACACCCTCCCTCAAGCACAATAGCAGTCCCTCCAAATACTCACAAAAATGAGTAGATGTATCAGAATACCAGCTGTCTCAGCAGGGAACTCATGACTGAGCTCTAGTGCAAAAAAAAAAAAAAAAAAAAAAAAAAGACATATAAAGGAGGTGGGAGCAAGGGCAGGCTGCAAAGGAGGAATACAGTAACACTGCCCAGACATGCTGGGATGGTCTTAGGAAAGGAAAAGCTGAGCTAGACTTGAAACTCTAGGGGTATCAAGGGCAACAAGAAGAGCTTCTGTTGCTAGCTATGTTAGCAGTAAAAGAATAAACAAGTATAATGCGAGCCTGCTGCTGAGTGGGGAGGGTGATTTAGTGACACTGGATGCAGATAAAGCTTAGGTACTCTACATGTTCACTGCCTCAGTCTGGGAGAAAATTTGAATCTTGAGACAGGGTTCAAGGTAGTGGAAGAGGATTGAGTCAGGGATCTCTTGAGAAATTTGAGTCTATCTGTGTCCAGGATAAAGCATACTGGGTTGTATCATCAGGAACATAGCCAGTAGATTGAGGAAAGTGATACTTCCCCTTTCCTCAGTGCTCATTAGGTCACTCCTAGAATAGTGCCTCCGGCTTTGGACCCCTAGTACAGGAGAGATGTTGATAAACTTGAGTGAGGCCAGCAGAGGCCACCAAGATGGATATAGACTTAGAGCACGTCCTGTGAGGAGAGGTTGAGGAAACTGGCCTTGGCCAGGAGCCTAGAGAAGAGACAGCTTTGAGGGATGTAATAACAGCCTTTCAGAAGCTATGAGGAAATTACCAGGAGATGGAGGCAGGTTCTTTACTGAGATGCATGGCAGGAGAATGATAGACAATGCTTTAAATTAAAATGGGGGAGGTCCTGACATGGTACAAGGAGAAACCAGTTTCAAAATGAGGGTAACTCAGCACTGGAACAGGCTGCCTAGAGAGGCTGTGTGGTCTCCATCCTGGCACCCAACTGGACTAAGCCCTAAGCAACCTAGTCTGAATTCTGTGTTGCTTCTGCTTTCAGCAGGAGGCTGGACTGGACAACCTCCCGAGTCTCCTCCTGACCTAAATTCTTCTTGATTCTATGAAAATATGATGGCTATAAAAGACCAATCTAACAAAAGGACTTTGTTGCCATACTGGAATGGTAAAATGTTATATATGAGTTAGAATATGCGCCATGCTAACAGAACACTTTCCAAAAGCAAACACGGCTGAGTGATTGCTATTTAAAGATTCTCATGTGAAACAAAGCATTACTTGTTATACAGATTGTGCCAGTTTCTAAAAAACAAGATACAAACAAAGGGTGAAATCCAAGAGAGGAAAAAGTTACAATCTAAGCTACGTTATGAGAATATCCCTGGTTAATATATCAAGTTTAGAGATGAGCTAGTTGAATCTGAACAGGTATATTATATCCTGCAGAAATGTCCATTTTCCCGTTGGTAAGTTTATGTAACTCTCACAAGTATTCAGGATCATGGAGGACAGACTCCATTATACACACTTAAAAAGCTGAATCAAGCTCGAGTCTAATGAAATTTCAGTTATTTGAATGTTTGGAAAGTGGGAGTTTTTTGTTTTGGGAAGGAAGTAAAGCCTTGTTCGTTATATGATACATGCAGCACCAGCTGAAGACAAATAATGCTCTGATAAAATATAGTTTTGCTTTCTTTTAAAATGTCGATGTGGCTTAAGAATGATTCATAGGCTCTGTATGATTGATTCATGGTTCTCCTGAATAAGTGCTACAACTATCACAACAAAGTCCAATGTGACACTTGCAAATGGTAAGTTTGTCTGTTTGAAAAAAGTGTGAGCTTAGCAGCCACTGAACTTTCTTAACCACGCCTCCTATATTTTTTTATTTGTCATTTATTTGGCAGTTCTATTTTCTGTATCAAATTTGGAAACCCTGAGGGCTGAACTTGATACAGGGCTTACATGGGAAAAAGATGAACAGGACTTGATTCCACCTCTGCATTCTTTAACCCTGTGGCAAGAGAAGGAAACAGTTTGGCCCCTTCTGCCGTTCAGAATAACCCCAGCTGTCTCTAACCCCATTCTAGCACTTGAGGATCATTACAGTGTGTATCCTCTCTAGCAGAAGATGTTGTTCCTCTAGAAATTATCCTTTATTACAGACAGGACAGAGACATGCACACAACTGCATCATCCTAGGGTGTCTCTTTTCTCGGACCTGGCCTGTGGTCTGAGATACACATTTAAGAATAATTCCTATTCAGTGCAATTCCTATTAAAGATTGTTTTACAGAACTATTCCCCGTTGAATATCATTTCATATTCTCACTCTGTTATCCATTTCATCAACTTGATCATGTTGGGGTCGGGGGCTTTTGTAGCATTTATTTATACATACACAATACTCTTGTCTATACTGGGAAATGTTACAATGCAACCTTGATGTACCGTCTTGGGAAAGAGAGGAGGATAGTGCAAAACTACAGGAGAGAATGAGGGTTTGGAACTGTGAGCTTTTCAAGAATAATCTGTCTTTCAAGGTAAGAGACTCACTGCATTAGTCAATCAGCTCATTAGGAGTCACTTTAATTTGTTGTTCAGTTCAGACTTCCTGTGACTGAATGTATTTAATAAGAATAATTTTTTATTAGTAAAACTGTTGTGAACTATAGAATATCAGTTTGTATTCTATGGTTCGGTGATGGGGTAGGAGGTAATTTTGGCAGCTCCTCAAAGTGGTTGTTAAACCTCTTGAGAGGGAGAAGTGCCCTTTTATAATATGTATATGGAACAATATATATAATTGAAAATCTAGTCCTAAATTTGCTTTTACATGCAAAAGTTCAGGTCAGTCCTTTCCCTTGGAGTAACTGAACCTCAGTGTGATCTTCGTAACTATGACACTTTAGTTGTCTGATATTTTAGTGCCTGTGGCCCCTAAGGGGCAAAAAAATTTTGGATAATCTATTTTCCAGGTAACAATCAAGGTTAAACATGTAGAATTATTTCTCCATCATTTCAAAAACCAGTTGATACATTTTCTTAAATTCCTCAGAAAGTGGAAATAAAATGCTTTATTCACAACTTTTTTTATTTACAGGAAAATGATCCCAAGGTGAAAGGAAAAGGGAGTAAGACCAAAATATTACTGAAAAGGGAAACAATTCACTCAGTTCCCATGAAGCAGGGACAAATGATCTTGCACATTCAAATGTGAGAGAAATCATGTTTGAAATACAAGCAGCCACACAGAAGGTATTTATCTGGCTAATAATTATGTTTTGCATATGTCGAGTTCTGCAGAGACAGTGACGCTACTGGCAATTCTGCTTCTGTAGGATCTGGTTTTTTTACAAATGAGGACAAAAGACAACCAGAAATGAATGTAAATAGACCTGCATGGTCTATTGAAAAGCTCCCTCAGCTGTAATATTCTTGGTTTGTGTAGTTATTTTTATAAAATAGAATTGCATACCTGTCAGCTAGGAAGAATAGTTGTCTGCGGACCATGTATTCCTTCCTCTTTTTTCCTCTTTAAATAAACAGTAACCAGAGAAGGCGGATGCCACCTGCACCTAGCGCCTGATCTGCAAACATCACACATATCAGGCACTAACTCTGTTTGTAGCCGCAGTAGCAGTTAGTAGTTTTTAATTAACGTTTTAAGCGTTTGGGAGCAGCTCCTTAGACCCCAGTTCTACTCCTGACATGAGAGAAGGGATTTGCAAGTTTTAGGATAAAGAGAAACAATGTCTTACTACAGTTTTGTGGTCACCCACAAACAGTACTCAAACTCTGCTTTATCCCTCTACAAAACTTTTCTCTGAAACTCTGTGGGTAAAACACTAAAGCCGCTTCTGTGCCACCTCATATTCTTGTTGCCATAAGCAATCAGTATAACTTACAGAAGCACTAAGGATGCCCTGAACTATGGACCAGCACGGACTGACTCAGGATTGACATTATACATAGGCTGTCTTTCACACCAGTTCATGAGCCACTCCATTAATCCACAGAGAAGGCTCAGATATTGATTTATAGATACCTGGTTTTGTACTTCAAGGCTGTTATTCTCTCACATAATATGGTATGTTGTCCCTGACTCCAGAAATAGTCCTTTTGGGAAGTGTTGTCATTTCTGTTGGATGGACTTTAGTGTTAAATTGATTCCTGGTATGTTTTATCATGCAAAAATAATGCTGGGCACTTACGATGGAAAAAAAGGAACACATTTTCCTTTCTTTTATTATCATTATTTAAAATGACATGGACTTTAGGTTTTCTTTCTTTCTTTCCCATTTGTGAATTGAAAGCCATTTTTCAAGCAAGTAGACAGAACTGCAACAGTATTTTACCTTAAATACCATGACAATAGGATTTATGGACTACTGAGTTTCATGTTCTTTTGAAAGTATAAAAAGAAATGCTTTCTTGTACAACAGCCATAAACATGCAAAATACTAATGAGATTATCTGGCATTTTTTCCAGAGAGGAAGGAGTAAAGCAGATTGGCACAAATGAGTTTTGAAAGGAGGAAATTTGCAAGCTATTTTCAGAGATACACTTGCATTGATTTGAATGAAAATCAGCAGAGAATGCTCTAAGAAATAAATAATCTCAAAAGGGCACAGACTCCAAAGTCTGAGAACAGCTGGGAATAAGTGCTCTAGAACATGTGTGTTAGTGATGAAACATATTTACATGATGATTAACTGCTTTTCAAGCAGCCTAGGTATAAGACAAAGGCAAAAACCCTAATATATATCTATTCTTGTTCTGAAGTGATCTCTGCCTCTCTACCCTGTGGATTAAAATGGAGGAAGGTTTTGTCTGTTTTGCATGTTTCTTTCATAACTTGTTGTCTTTGTATGTAGCAGCTCAGATCCAGCTAATACTACTTAGCAATGGCACAATGTCTCTACCAGCAGTGCTCTAATACCTTAGATCAGGATATTTAGTGTTGCAAAAATTAAATTTTGCAGTTTAATTCTGTGAAAGCCGTGGATACACAAGCCAAGACCTGTGTGTGCAGGTATTGATATCTTGCTCTCAGGCCTTTAGTGCTTCTAGGAACAGAAACAATCAGTTACTATATAGTCCCATGCATTTGCTCTAAAGAGGCCAACATTTCATAAATTGATATTGTCAAGGATCAGTGTATTTGGGTATTATGATAAATCCTAATTTCCCAGTATTTGAAGTAAACTCTTGTTTACTTCTGTGAACTGAACTGACCATTTAGGCAAGACTTTCTGGTTTCCACTGCAGTCTCATGTGGCAAATCAGGGATTTAAATGAGGTCACGGCAAAATGTAAAAGAAAGCATTACTATTGGCTATGGAACTATGGAGGAACAAGGACGGGAAAGCAAGAAATTTCAGCAGGTAGGGAAGTAGTGAAGGCAGCTGTGATTTCTGGCCTAAGCTTTCTTCTGGTCATTCCCACTCAACTATCAGCAATGAAATACGTTAATAATGTTGACATTTAAACACCACCTTTAGGTTTTGATGATATGATGGCTTTTTGTTAACAATGAAGCTGGAATATATTCTTTTTGTGGATAACGTTTCAGTGCTATAATCAAGGGCATTATCAAAACTAGGTATAATGAGATCTATAACTAGAGTCTCGTTAATGAAACAGAAAAAGACAAGAGGACCTCCCCTTTATACTGTTTACTTTGACTTTTTTTCAGATTGAATTTTGGTATCCTTTGTGATGATCTTTACCGATGAGATTTCACTGTGATTACAGAATTAATGAATTAAGAAAAATAGAAATGAAAAGGCTATATTGTGCCAGAAAGTTGGTGAGGGAGCTTAAAATGGGGTATCTATGGAAATGCTGGAGGTCAAAAGGCATTTTGTGACTAGTGATGGCTGCAATTCTGCTTCCCAAATGAAATTTTAATTTAATTTCTAAGAAATAATTCAAATATGTATGTTATTGCCTTTAAAACAAAAACAGTGTACTAGACTAAAAAGTTCAAGCTAGAGAAAATTATAACACCAGTACTTCTCACCTCAGAGATGTGAACTTTCAGAGAGGTACACTGTGTGAAACCAGCTGTAACTATAGAGCCACGTTACCTCACTGTCATTGTCATGCATCTGCTCTGCCTAGATCTAGGTTCACAGCTACAGTTCTGATTGCTTTTGAGATATGCAGTTTCCAGAGCGCGTTAGCAATTTCCATAGTCAGCTTGGTCTTACTACTCTGAATCCTATACTCCTTGATTAAGTTTTTTCCATACTTAGCTGGGAAGCTGGGAAGAATATGGACTGCCTAGCACATAGACTGAGTCATACACTAAGTCAAATATGTAGGGAACACTTTAAAACTGGACTTGAAACCACTAAGATAAAATCTAATCCACACCACTATTCTCTTTCCATTGCTTGAAACCAGAGAGAACAGCACCAATGTCAAGACTGGTACTATTCAAAGTGTGATGTTCTGAAGTTTGTATAATACCAAATATGCATAAGGCTGCTACTAGAAAAGCAGTTGCTCTTCCCTCATGTCTATTGCAAGGTATGATGTCTGATTTGCTCTCTGCATCTCTTTTTGATATATGGGCCAATTTGGTGGAGAAGAGAAAGAACCAATCGGTAATGCAAATTAGGAGTATGGAATAACTCTCTTATCAGAATGTAACGTTAAAAAGGAGGCACACTGAAGATGGAAAGAGGACACAATAAAATCATCTGAAACCACACCAAAAAATAGACTAACAGCTTCTGTTAGCTACCAAAATAGCTTTCACTAAAACTGAAAGGAACATATTCAAAGCAGATAAAAAACTTTGTCAGGCAATGCCTAATTAAAAGATGAAACTCCTCTCCATAGGATATTATCATTCTAAACAGCTTAGAAAAACTTTAATTTTGAGTACGTGTATCATATCGTAACCTTCTAGTGACATTTGACTCCAGAATGTGACACCTTTCTTACCACTGTGGGACTCTTTTCTTTAAAGTCAGCAATCATTGATTCTTTGTAGCTCAAGCAAGGGAAATTTGGGTCCCTTGATTAGTGTAAGTTGACCCCGTGACTTTCTGAATCCTGCTGTAAAACTGTAGGGTGGAAGTCCAGTGGCAGAAGAGTTCCCTCTGGACACTGTACTGAAATGAAAGACTCCTCCTGATCCAGTAGCCTGCAGGTTTTTTATTTGTGCCATGGAGGAACTTAAAAGTGTCAGAAGAGATTTTTCCAAACTGAGTAAGATTTTTTTTCTGTTAAAGATGCAGTAGCTATAATAATAGCAGTTGTATTTTTCATTATTTGTTAAAATTAGATATATTTAATCATGCCTTTCTGACCCTAAACACTGACAAAGAGAATAATTGTAAAGGCAATTTAATTTTTGTTCCTTTTTATTCAGATACTGTCTCTCATTAGCAGGAATACATGAATGGGAAAAATGATCTTCTATAAAAGCCCCCTTCTTATAGAAAATAAATTCATCTTAACCTGAGAAGAAAAAAGAATATATTGGAAAGCCAAGGAATTGAAAAATACGATTGAAATTGGCCCATAAATAAACCTCCTTAGAATATCTGAGGGCTACTTTATCATAATCATTAGGTATCCCATGTGAAATGTGCATAAGAAGTGACCCACAGTTCTGGGCAGGCACAGGAGCCATAACTAAATGGGGATGGGTAAATGAGATATTCTGATCATTGAGGTATCAGCTCACTGCTGATGGTGCTCCCTGTTGCAAAAACAGCAATACTGAATGGGACAAGGGACCGTCTTGTCTCTTAGAACAAGTATTAAAACCTAAGGTAGAAATATTACACTACAGACATAAGAAAAGGTCATCCATTTCCTATAGTTCAACACCTTCATTAACATTCGGGATTTGATCCAAGATTTTTTTTTTTTAAGGATATTTGGAAAAAACTTGCATTAAGATACATTTTTTGGGCAGCTTTTTGTTAGGACATAACTATCAAAATGCAGTCAGAATTTCTTAAACCAAGAACAACTACAGCAGCAGGGTATTAGACAGTGACTTGATTCATTGACCTTTGTCATCAGCTCTGGTTAAAGCGTTGAATCTACAGTCAAAACTGCACTTGCTGACCCTCATGTTAGAGCTAATCTAAAGGGACTTGACATACATGCAAGGGTCTTTCTTTTCAGTTGTATTTTTAATTGATCGGTAGGTTCACAGCATTTATAGAACACAAACAGGTGATAAAACGCCTATGCTGGCTGAAGTCTAGGTGATGACCTCCTAAATGAAGTCCTGATCTTTCTATTTTAGAACACTTAATACCATTTTCACTTTCTTTTGTCAGTATGTTTACACATTTTTTTATTTTCTTATCCTCAAAAAAGAGCTTTAGAAGGCCTTAAAAATCTTAGTTTGGAATCTTAATGTGTTTTGAAAATACAAATATGTTTAATTTGCAGTCAAATGTAGCAAATTACATTTCTCAAATGGGGTAAGTGGCAAGTAATTTGTGAGGTTTGTAAACACTCTGCAAATAATTGCTTAATCTTATCTTTGCTCAAACCTAGACTCTTCTGTAGTGCTTCTTATCCCTAGAATATCTGACGTGTATAGGGGAAGCTTAAATGATCTCCCTACCTCCCTTTAACAAGTATACTCTGTAAGCTTAGATATAGCCCACTGTTGTTCACAAAACGTAGAGTAAGAAGTAAAAAAGTATCCAGTGTGATACAATCCTTTCTGATTATCATACATCCATTCTCAATCCCCAAATAATTATACTTTTTATGTCAAAAGCTTTACAGCTTTACCACCTCAAGCAATATTTTACAGCTGTCGAGAATGATTTATGCAATAATGACTTAAACTGCAAAATGGAGTCCTCAAAGGAAGAGCTGTCAAATATTTTCACCACAAATAACTTTATTAAAGTAAGAATTGATATTCTGTATAAACAATATCTTACCTTCAACTATAATACAGATCATATAGCTATATGATTTGTGAAAATGAAATTGTGAGATAGTGAGCAATATACTATACTGCTACTTTGATATCAGAGTATAATTTTTGAATTAAGCAGATGTTAATGCCTAATGGGCAAGACTTTAAAAAAAATCTGTTTCAAAATAATAGTTCTTGTGATTTGTCTGTATTTATCTATTGTTCTTTTTAAAAAGGGATATTTACATTAAAAAAGACATTTACTGAGTCTTTAATCTCACGAGTACATCCAGTGATGTTTGTGGAGCTTCTTCTGTGATGAGAACCTATAAATTTGGACCCTTAGTTTTGGCATCCATCTGTTCCCATTAACCATTTTTCTCAGTAGTAATTCATTCTTTTGATAACTATGTAATCACCTACTGTGGCACTACTCTAACAGGACAGGGGACTAGAACTTTGCCTGGATTGTGTAAATACGCTTCGAAAAGGAAAAAGGAGTAAGGAGAAATTAAACCAAATGTAGGCTATATTAACAACCTTATTCTGATACAAATACTGCAAGAGGAGCTAGTAAGGCTTTTAGCTGCAAACATTAAAAACTTCTGTGAAGACAGGGCACCAGTGTGGTTGGGACAGGGCCTGCTGGGTGCGTAAGTAATGCTGGCATCCCACCTCCATGCTGTCTAAACAATTACACAAAGCTATCACAAGTACTCTCCCCCTCTCCTCTGCACCCTCCCCACACTGCACAGTGGAAAGGGAAACGTGCCAAGTCCAGGTAACACATTTATAAAACTGTGATACATTGAATTTGCGTTCCCCTTTGACCACCGTATCTTCTGTCTGCCGTGTTTAAGGCAGTGTGGATTCAAGCAACTGCCATTTTCTGAAAATCAACCTGCTACAAATTTTTTCCCGTCTTTCTGCCCCCTTTTCTTCAAGCGTGTGATCTGGCCTAAACCTTAAAGCGGTGAACAAACAGCAGCATTCAGTCTTGCCTCATCAAGATGTTTAAAACTCAAAAACTTGCACTTTCTTTCATCTAGAAAAGTGGACTATAGACCAGTAGAGAACATCAGAATCCTAATTCCCAGTACGTATGCAATGCCATTTTTCTAGTGCAAGAATTTCCTTTTAAGTTGAACTTTAAAGCTGTGACATTTTGAAACTATGTGAGGTGGTATTTAGGATTAAAAAGCATTAGTTATAGAGTGATTCCCTTTCTGATATCTGCATTGCTGGACTTCTGATGACAGATTAGCTTTATAAGTGAGGGGATATATGATCCCACTGACATTTGCTTTACTTTGAAATATTAAAATAATCTTTAATATAATCAGTGGCTTATGTAGAGTAAATGATAGTGTGATGTGGAATAAGGTTTTATTTGCAATTCACTGGGCATTTATTCAGGACTGTGTAATATGGTCTTCAGAAACTCCTGTCGGTGGAACCTCAAGCGATTCACACCTTCATGAGCTGCCATCCTCCTCTGTATGCTTAGTATTATGTTAAATATTATACAATGGGTGGCTATGAAATATAATGTCAAATCAAACTTTCAAGCAGCGGGTAGTTCATTGGAGTTACTTGGGTTACTCACATGGAGAAAGTTACATTTCTAACTGTGCTGGTATATATTCTCTTCAAATATTCTCATATTCACTCACAGCACACAGTACAAAATAAGGTACTAACCAGGCACTAGACTCTCAGATTTTTAGAAAATTCTTTAAATTCATTTTGCTTCACAACCTGGAGGAAGTGCTTGTTAGGTATCACCATTCTGTATATTGTTATAATATACAGAGTGTGTTATCTATAGCGTGTATATATACACTCCATACATTGCAAAAACAAATTTGCAAATTTGAAAAAGTGAAGTAAGTGAAGAAGCGAAGATGAAAAGTGAAGCATATCTTTTCAGGAATTTAGAATAACTATGGAATATGTTTACTGACGTTTATTATATCCATCATAGAGGTAGTTTCAATTTTATGATACCACATAAACTTCAGAACTTTTTATCACATTTTGTAAAGAAATTGAACATTATGTGGAATGAAACAAAGAAGTCTGTACATTCAAATGATCAAGTTGTCAGACATTTACACATTTGAGTGTCAGACCTATCTTGTATTTTGTCGACTTTTGCCTGTAATCAGTGACTTGATATTTTAAATGATATTTACAATTCAAAACAATTCACCTATATTTGTTTAAATTTAGCAGTGCATATAGTGCCCACGGTAAATCCTGCTCACATTTTGACCAGTAAAATTTTGAGGCATTCAACTCAAATTTGTCTAGAACTGTTGTCTGTAGCTTTTGAAATTCCTTAATCTTCAAATATATGGTCTAGTAATTTAAAGAAACTATTCACAGAAGTGAAGTTACTGAGAACCCTTATGCATAAGATTGTTTACACTGAATAATCCATAACTCTCATTTATAATGTGCTTCAAAATTCAAAACTATTTACAAAAGATAAGGCAATTTTTACAGACAGTTTTACTTTGGTTTGCCTCAAACAGATTATGGTGTGTTGCATGATGCCAGATTTCAGCATTTTAGAAAAATATATATTTATGGTAATTGACAGATAAGCAGTGCTTTAGTTAAGTGCCTTTCCCTCTTTCGTAATATCTTGGGAGACTGAGGTACTTATAAACGACCAGATCTCAAAACAGTGCTCCAGGCTGGTGGCTGTGAAAGTTAGCAATGACATTCTCCTTTTGCAATATTATTTTTAACACACGCCAAGTTAAAACAAACACAGGCTAGATGTGTAAAAGAGACACGGTGTCAGGTCTCCTGAGAAATCTATGTTCAAGGCACAGCTACAACAACAAATCTTCACCAAAATCTGCTCTAGACCACCGAACCAGATCTAAGAATAAAGGACTCTACTGAAAATGTGCTAAGAAGAATATGCTTAAATATTGGTAGCGTCGGTAGAATGGTTGGCCTGAGTCCTATCTGAATTATACCAGCCTAAGCTAAAAATAATATTACTTAAGTCTCTCCGAAATAACAACAGAATTATTGAGAACAGGGTTTAACTCTGTGACTTTAAAATGCGAGAGCATCCATTGCATGTGATTCTAAAATTGATGCAAACAACACACTGGCGCTTCTCCAGAACTAATTTAAGCTCAGCATTTGAATATGAATTTCCTTTTCCTTCTCTCAAGAGTGTACACAGCAGAAGACAGAATAAGGTACATCACACTTAGCCGTTACTTGGATTTGTTTGAAAGACGGATATTTCTGTAAATAACCCTAGGTAATTAGGAAAAGAACCCCAAACCCCTACATATAACTATTATGTATCATAATTAGTTTTCATGTGTATGCATTTTTTAATCTGCAAATACAGTCGTTTATCCATTTTATGTTCTTAACAGGAAAAAAGCATCAGCATAGCAGATTTAGCCATTCTTCCTTATATCAGCAATAGTGTTAACAGTTATATATTGAGTCTTCACTGAATAACAGGGAAACTCTGTAGTTTAGCCATCCCAAAATTTTTACTCTAACACAATTCTAGGACAACTTCTATGGTTCAGTTGTAGGTACTCCAACTTCACAATACTCACCTCTGAAAAAGACTTGTCCCTTTCTTTATAAGCTAATGCTTTCTTCATGATAGGTCATTTTTTGCTACTTTTAATCTTGTACTTTTCCCAGTAAAATACTGCATTAAATCAAGGCACAGTTCCAATTGTGTGAGGCAGGCAGAGTTAAGCTCCCTGAAACTAATACACCATTCCTGTGTCCTGTGAGATGAAACAGTTCATAAAAATTAACATTCACAGGATGTCCCCCCTATGCTTGCGTTATCTGTTCATTGTTGTAGGGCTGTTTACTTTGGGAGACTTAGATCTGCTTTAAACCGACCGAGAGGAGAACTTTTGTTCAACATTTGCAAACACACTGCTAGCTTCATTCAGCTGTTAGAGTCAGCGTACAGTGATATACTCTATACACCCACTACTTTCAGGGCAGATTCCCTTACTGGTATACCTAAGTGTACTTCACTGGACTTCAGAGAAATTACAACACTGCTCCAGCAAAGGGTCTGGCCAGCAGATCATACACACTTCTTTTACCAATCAACTGATAACCAGACACACAAAAAGTCTTGAAAACAAAAACAGACTTTACCATCTTTGTGATAATAGGTGACTTCTACTTTCCTCTCCTCTGACCCCAGCAGTGCTTGAGCAATTTGGGCAATATGATGTCTTTTGGTCTCCGGCCCATGAAGAAAATCACAGGTGCAAGGTTTCTGCATGACATCTGGCCTGGAGAACCCGGTCATCTCACAGAACCCATCATTGCAGTAGATGATAGCACAATTCTGCACTCTAGCATTAGCAATGATGAATTTTTTATCTGCAATAAAAGAAAGTGATGCATTTTTTAGTACTCTTTCAACATTTCATAAAGTGTCGATTGCATGGATGGATGCTAAACAGCCCTTCTTTTCCCTGGGATGCCTGAAATGCAGAGATTTTCAGTCATTTAATGTAGCTAACTTGATCCATAGCTTTTAAGAAACTTCAATAGGTTTAGAATACATTAAAGATGAAGATAGTTGTCTTTTAAGGAAATAAAACCAGATTATGCAAGTCTTTTGCAAAACTCCTTTTGACTTCAAAATTTTGTCTTTTTTAGCTTCACTGAAACCCAGGTGATGAGCGCCATCCTGTCAGCCGTAACTCCAGGAAAGTCCTTGAAAAGTTAGTAGCTTCTTTTGGGGGGAAGTGGGGCCTTGGGAAGGGGGCTCTACTCAAGTGAAGGGCTTCCTGGGACAAGGTCCAACCAGCTTAGTCTACTCTGTAGGGATTTTCATTGAGGTGAATGACAGCAAGTATATAGTCAGTATTTTAACAAAACTATCTAAAAAAGAACACGATAATTTTGTTTTCCTCTGTGATTGTTTTAGAAGTTGCATTTATAAAAGAAAATATTCCTTAGTAAAAAAAAAAAAGGAGTATGAAGGTACACGAAAACCAAAGATTGTGATATTGGAAACATTTTGCACAGTCCGCTGAAGTTCTGTGCCTCGGTCCATCATCCCTTCCCAAACCCTCACCTGACAGAAAGGTTCAAACGTTTTCAATTGTTATTTCATTTGTTTCTGTTTACCACTATAACACACTATTCCCATTGTAATTATAAATGTGCAGCTTTGATACATTTACTGTTAATAACATGAATTTCTGCTTACTTAATCACACTAGTAGGTCCCTTGCTTTATAAAAGACTTTTTACGTGGCACCAAGTTAGCAGTGCAAGTCTTGAAAATTTTAAAGATATTCTGTCTTTGAACACAGTGAAATATTTGGAGAGAGAAATATAGCTTTCATTCTTGCTTTTTCTACTGTCTTTCAATCATGCTGAATTTTCACTATCACTTGCCTAGTTAGTAGGTAGTGCTTTGTTCTCTTCAAAATATATACACTTTACTGCATAAAAATTTTACTCGAGTAGCAACACTGACTTAGCATTTAGATAAATTAGGACTACAAACACCGTCCTCATTTTTTTTCTCAAATACTATAAATATTAAATTGGTAACGTGGGTTTAAGTATAATGAAGTATATAAACCAGAGTTAGCTGTAACGGTTTGCACCAGACTGATACTAAAAATATGCTAAATATTTAAATAAATGTACATATATCAAAACTGCTGTTTCTAAACGAAATTCATCTTAAGCATCAAGTGTTACCCTCTTACTGTTAACAGTAAACCAGAGTTCCGGCCAGGAAAAGCACTTCAGCTTCAGCCTCCTCGACAGGTAGTAAACTGCTGCATTGGAAAAGATCTCACAGACTCTCCCTGAGGATGCATTTGCACTGGTTTGATAGATATTTTAGGCGTGCATAAACAAAGCAGAAATATTTGACAGCTATATTAAAATGCAGTCATGACAACAAGGTAAGAGTATTTTCCCTTTAATAACTCCTCTGCGTATTATGTTTCCTCTAAATCAGAGTCTGACTGTTCTGCTTTATTTTGAAAAGACAATGATAATTAATAATAATAACAACAATAATAATAAATCTAGCTGATTTTTTAGACATTGCACAGGCAACAAGATTGTACACTCTGCTTTTAGAGCCATCGCACCAGTTCAGAACAAGGTAAGAGATGTAACTTCTATAGCTATACAATATGGATACAGTCAAAGATAAAAACTATTCCTTGAAATGGGGGGAAAAAAAGCCCAGTAATTCAAGTCGGTAATCTGTATTCTAGATCAAAAACAGTGTTACTCCTGCTAGGGATCCCCTCCTTACCTCTGGGGTTTTCTTTACAAGCTACAAACTTAAAATAGTCTGGAGCTGCTGTCCATTTAGTCACAAGCAGAATCAAACTACTGTAGCAAAATAGATAGAAAGAGAGAACTTACTTTGCCCTTCAAATTTTCGTATGATTGTACCCAAAAATGTATTTTGTGGTGCCACATGACCTCTGCGAACAGGCATGTTTGTACAGGTCTTCGGTTTTCTGTGCACAATGACTTCTCCAAGGATCTCCTACACGGCTCCAGCCCAAAGCACCGAGCCAGCTACCCTTTGTGACAAATCATCGTCCTCTGGAGCTCGGAAATCTCTTCCCATTAGCACCACTTCTAGATACACGCTTTTCCTATTGGAGTCAGATCCATCCCTCAGTTTCTTTCTTTTTCTTTCTTTCCTTGCTTTCTTTTCTATTTTTTTCCTGGAGGAGCTCGGACGCTATTGTCTGGGGCGGGTAGGGGAGGGGTAAGCAGGAGGAGGTGGGGGGGGAAGATTACAAGGGTAATCGATCTCTAGCACCAAACATCGCCAATTTTCCAAAGCAAATGGCTGTGACCCGGCAGCTTCCGACGCTGTAGTGATGGTTAGAGGGCTGGAAGACTAATGTAGCTCCGCTGCCAGAGGGAGTGACGTTCCCCCCCTCCGGGCTTCACCACGGCGCGCAGCAGCTCGGATTACTCAAGCGTGGCTTAGCAAGAGCCAGCCAATAAATCTCTTCAAAACTCAGCGACAAACAGCGGCATCAGGAATGAGCTACACCCCGGCAGCACCGCGACGTGCCGCATCCCCCACCGCTGCGGCTGCAGGGGGGCAGCAGGGACCGAGGGCGCTGGCGGCGGGGGGGGCCCGCCACCTCCGGCCGCCCCAGCTTCTCCGCCCTCCCGGCACCGCCGGCCCTTTCGCGGCCCCTGAGCGTGGCCCGCCGGGGAGCCCCAGGCGCTGCCAGGGCCGGGGGAGGGAGGGAGCTTTGTACACGCCCCGTCGGGGGGGGGGGGGAGGGGGGGGAGGCGCGAGTGGGGGTCGATTTTGAGCGATGGGGGGGGCGGGGAGGGAAGGGACCACCGGAGCCCTCGGCATCCTTCCCCGCCCCGATGGAAGAGATTGCCCCCTCCTCTCGCAGCGTGACCCAGACGGGGACTTCCCCTCGCCCCACGCACCCCTCCTGCCGAGGAAGGGGGATCCCCCCGGAGCCGGGCGCTGCTCCCCGGGTGCCGAGCAGGTGCGAGGCTCCGCTCGGGAGCCGGGAGGGCGGCGCGGAGGGCGCGCCGGGTCCCCGCGGGTGCGGCGGGGTGAGCCCCGGCAGGCAGCCCTCGCTCGGCCCGGGGCGCGGAGCCAGCGGGCACCGAGGCCGCCCCGCCGCGGGAGCCGCGTCCCAGGGCCGGGCTCCGCCCCGCCGCCCGGGGCCGGGGCCGGGGTCGGGGCCGCGGGGCCGGGCCGGGGCGCGCCGCCCGCCCGGAGCTGGCCGTGGTGCTGAAGCCCCCCCGCCGGCGCGCACGGAGGCGCCGCTGCCCGCGGTCGGGCCCGGGGAGCGCCCGCCTCCCCCCCGCCTCGCTACTCTCAGCTTCTCCCACCCCGCAGGAACAACTCGGGAAGCTCCCGGGGGAAGCGGGTGTTATTCTCAGGTTGTAATTAAGGCTTCCGGTACTACCCAGCAGGCAGAACGGTGTGCGTTCAGCACGGGCACGGCGAGCACCGGGGGACCTCGGCGAGGTGATACGGGGAGGGAGCTGGGGCCAGCCATGCGGTGCTGGAAAGGCATCTCCAGGGTAGCGCAAAGCAGCGGCGGCTTCTTAATAAACTCACAGGGAAAAAAAGAGAGGCACCTGCTCACCGTTCTTTGTAATAGCAAGCACAGGATATTGAGCCGGCAAACCACCGCCTCCCACCTGTTCTTCCGCAACACAAACAGGTGTTTCCTTATTCCCGTGGGCTTTTCTCAGGTGTGGCCTTTGTTTCACTGTTACCGTGTGTCATCCTCTATATTTATCAGAGGAGGGACACAATCTGTTGACTATGTGGGTACATTTCTGGACTAATTTCACTTAATCTCAGTGGAATCATTCCGGATTTACACAAGTGTAAATGAGGTCTGAAAATATCATTTATATATACATAAATTGTATTTAGGAGGCTGCATAGTAATTGACTGTATACTAATTACAAAGCCTCAGCTACATTAAGTGGTATGTAATCAGGTACATAATCAATCTTAGGAAGTGAGTGTTGCTTATTTACAGAAGCAAATGTTTTAATCTCTATACTCAGAGGTATTAATCAAAGGAATAACAGCCATATATTCTTTGTAATCATAATATTTGGAGAAGTACAACATTTTTTGTGACTCCGACTAACACTAGAGAATAAAACCCTTACAGTATTTTTACTCACTTTTCATGTTTTTTGGACAGTGGATGAGGCTGCAGGTTGAATTTTTCTCTTTCTGCTCTTTGTCTTGACCAAGAGCACCCGTATATTGCGCCAAAAATATGTTCAAGTTCCCAAAGACAGCAGTAGAACTCATGTACATAAAGTGAGAGGAGCATATTTGTTTTAACACTTTACATAATACCTAACATCTAGTCAAGTCATAATGGCCAGCAGTGACTTAATTTACATTAAAAAATGGCACTTTGATGTTTCTATACCAGCAATAGAAAATAATCACAATAAAATTGTGAGCTGTACTGAACAAGCAGTGTTTGTTTCTAGTATTCAACAGTTAGTAGCAAACTAGATCAACTACAGGCCAATAAAGTCCAGAGTCCAGTGCTTTAGGTGCCTGGCTGGGGAAAAAAAAAAAAAAAAATGTTGGGAATTCAAATCTCACTGAAGCCCCATCTTTTCATGTTAAGTTTGAGAGGCACACTATGCTTGCCGGAAAACTGAAATAGCAGGGCCCAGAACTCCATGACTCTGAGACTCCTTTACTGTTCTGTCTCCTGATGGTAGCTAGGAGTTTGATGTTGGTTATGTGAATACACATTAAACAGAATCCAATTTTTTTTTCCACCTTGGTTAGGTTAGAACCTGATCAAGATAACCCCAGTCAAAACAAGATAACTGCTGCTAAAAGACAAGATCTGAGACGTGTTTTTTAACAGGGGATGAATTCACAAGAATGATGGGATGTAATAACTACATGAGCAATAGGTGGCATCAGAAAATCTTTCATCTTGATGATTTACACCCCTGCAGTCTTGTAGATGATCTGTTGCTCCTGGAGTGCTTAATACTCATTGTGCATAATGCTTTATAATTTTCTGTAGCAAGCCAATAGTGAGAGAAGTGTGAGAGGAAAATATATTAAAGCTGGACAATTTACCACTAACACAGAGAAAGTAATGTGAAAGAATTTGCATTTGATTGGGAAAATATGCATGCAAGTGGGAAAGTTTGAATTCATCATAAATGTGCCTCTCTAGTGTGATGAAAGAAATGGAGAATGCCATGGAGATGTATGTTTTATCTATAAAGTTGTACAGTTGCCAGCTCCGCGAGAGACCGAAATACCGAGGGAGGGTGTCTCCGGAGCTAAAATCCCTCCAGCACGACTGATCCCTTGTCCTCTGCCCCCTTGTGGCATTGCCCCTCATGGCACCACCCTCGCCGCAGCCCAGCAGTAGCTCCCCAGTGAACGCTGCTGCTATACAGCAAAATTATATATGGCATTTCCTGGCCTCAAGGATAGCAGCTGATTTTGAACTAGTGATTTCAAGGTTTTCGCCGGCATTTTGACTACTTCCTTCTCAAGTTCCTTAAGCGAATTTAGAAGAATATGTGCCTGGAGATGTGTTATTGATCTGTTTCAATAACTTGGCGTTTAGCAATTAAATCTGTTATCGTTAGAAAAAGATAACTCTGGGGAAATGGCTCTAATCATATTTCCCATCATATTTTTGGTAAAACAAAAAGTAAAAGAGACAGTCAGTTTTAGTCCAGCATTCTTATCATACTTGACTATGCCTTTTACTCCTTGATACTCCAGGAGACTCTCCCTAAGAGAAATGTCTTTCCTCTTCCAGCTTAAATAATCTTTAACCATATGTTGTTACTTTTCAAAGCCCATTTCTTTATTGTCATGATTCTATGGTTTTCCCTCCTGTAGACAGAAGTTTACTAGTGCATTCCCATTTGAACAAACACTTTTTGTACTGGAGCAATACAGTGTCAAGTCTTGATAGTTCTTGGTTTTTTTCTTCTTTCTTTTTTTTTCTCCCCCCCCCCCCCCCTTGTACCAGCTAGCATGGGATATCTGTGTTGCTTTTACCATGCATATCCTGTGTGCCCTGTCATTTATTCATCCATCTATGCTATATATGCTTCCAATTTTAAATAAGTCTGGGAGTGTCTTCAGACCTGTCAAGTGAAATATTGAAACTTTATTTCGAATCCCATTTTATGTCAAGATGGCCTTTGTGATTCCTTGACAGATTTTTGTCTCTTAATCATCACCTTTTGGTTTTTATCACTCTTGCTTCCTTGTCTTTTTTCTGTTTAATGTCTTCCCAAAATTTCAAGTTATAGCTCTAGATTTTGTTTTAATCCTTCACAATAATAATGATCATCAATTAGATTATGACTGGCTGGGCTTTAGCCACAGGCAAAGTACGCAGTTGCCTGGGACAACAGACTGCCAAATTACCTCTGCTGGAGAAGATAGAAATCAGCTGTTTGAACATCATGAGCAGCCAAACAGCAAATCTCTGCTGATGCTACCGAGAGAGGCATAGGGTGCGTGCTGTGGCAGTTGCTGCCACCAGAGCTGGCTCCTAGCAGTAACTTGTCTTTGCTTGCACCGTGCTGATGCCCCAGGACTAGTAAGTCTTTCCTAATCTTGCAGCTACACAGTCGCCTACATAGCAAAATGGGAATACTTCATTATCGTTGTTACAAAAATCACCTTGAATTAGGACTGATTATGGTTATTTTGTGTTTCACTTTTGCTCTCTAAAAAAAAGGCTCCGATTTCTGGCAAGACCACTGATGTCAATGAGCTTGCACAGATGTGATTATTGTATTTGGCCTCAAGGTTTCCTTCTTCATTGTGTCTGCATATGGGTCTTATTAGTATTCAGACTTCAGATAACTCAGTGGGAGAAGGGCTATAAAGATTTTAGTATCACAAAGGGACAAAAGAAGTGTGCACACCAAATTATGCTCTAAAAAATGATTACAAATTTCTAGTTAATTTTACAGCTAGTTTAATCCCTCAGTAGCACAAAAAAAAGTTATCTTATAATTATTTTGGATGTTGTTCAATGTATATTTTACATCTAATTCTCTCTGATGGACTGTAATTTGATGACAAGAATATGAATTATAAATGCAAAATCTATAATAGCAGAACTTCTGCGAGCTAAATTTCCTAGGCTGACAAAGGTAACATCACATGGCAAAACAGTAAGACAGCAGGCAACTTAACTTTTCCCGGAAGGACTCATAAAAAGTTAAGTTTGTTATTCTGCAGTATACATTGCTGTTATTACGTGCCATGTTAGAATGCCTAGGGATTCAAAACCTCATGGCTTAGGATCATTTTGGAAGTAGTGTGTACAGGTCACGAAAACAGAATTACAAAAAGCATCGATATATCCATCTACTCAATGCCCTGCCAGTGGATCGTTCCCTTCAGTATATTTGCGTTTGTATTATTCATTTAGGATTTAAATTATTCAAGCAGTGAGGCTTCCACTTCTTCCTCTGAGAGACTCTTTCAATATCTCTCTGTCTCACCACAGGGTTTCATTCCCTCATATTAAGCCACAGTTTTGGTGTGGGCTCTTGCTTTGGGGGTTTACATTATTTAGAGGCTCATCTTGTTTCCCTGGGTTCTTGGCCGGTAACGGGTGCCTCAGACTACTCCGTGCTGACCCCCTCTGGCCAATTAAGAGTGACAGGAATGACCCCAGCATGTGCTGTGCCTCTGGAATACTTTCCAGCTAGATTACAGTGCTATGTCTGTCATTCTGGCAGCCGTCATTCCAGAAAGAATGTTAATTATAATTAGGCAAGACATGAAACATACTTCTATTAATTTCTTCTTTTCCTCATACTATATATAGAGGAATTTTAATGGTATACAAAAGCAGTACCCTGCTCCATATATTTGTGAGTAATTCTGTACTGCGGGAAATGTAATTGAAGATAAATACGTGCATTCCCTGTAATCTATTTTCCACCATAACAGAAATTCAGGGATGATATTTTAGAATAATAGTTCATGTAAGAACTGTTATGACTAGATCACATATCTCAAGTTTGGTCTCTTCAGAAGTGTATGCATAACAAATATGGAGTGAGCTGGAAAAAGAAGCAAATTCTGATCTGTGTGCATTCATTGCTAGAGCATGAAAAAAACAAATATTGTCTGTAAGTTATTCATTTAACTAGATCCATATATTTCTAAAACTAATTCTCTTTGTACCCAAGTTCCCACTGCCTTCTCCACAGTATATTCAAACATTAAGTGATAGGGCTGCCATCTGTCAGGTGAAGTTCATTCTTTTTCTTAGCTTCTCCCGTGGGTAAACTGTGTAGTTAGGATTTCTTCTTCTACGTCTGCACATTCCGCACGCGTTTTTGTCAATAATGATGAAAAAGTGCACCTTTTATTTGGAGCAGGTTTATGGTGATTCCTGGCTCTCATCCTAATGCCAATGAAAGGTAGAGCAGCGGTGCAGAGCTTCCTGAGGTTGCAAGGTTTCTGGTTTTGCTGAAGTTCCTCCTAGTTCAACTGCAGCAGGGTTCCAGGGTTTGTGTCCCCAGAGAAAACCATGAGGAGAGCTAGCCTGAACTAGGGTATGTAGCTCCAGCACATTCTGTGCAGGCACAATTTCCTTTCACAGAGGATTTCAAGCTGTTTAATTTCTAAGCAATAATAAGTAAAAATGTGCCACATCAAAATCTTTCACTAAATGGAATCACTGTTCCCAAGCAGCTCTGTAGACACGGTACCTCTCTGCTGGTGGGGTTAACTTCGGAGAGGTCACAAGATGAAGAAGGGTATTTCTATTCCTCAGCCTTTTTCCTCGGATCAGGCCATGGCAGCTGAATTCCTGCTCTGATAGCGTTTCCATATGCTGCTAGCTTAGCAAGCAGTAGGTAGCCAGAGCTCCTCTTCTCCTTTCCTCTGCCCTGCAGCAACTGACAGTGAGGCATTGCTGGACAGCTGTAGGGGCGAGAAGGACAGCAGCTGCTCTGAAGGAGCTTGGTTCATGTTAGACCAAGAGGTGCGAGACCTTTTATCTCCTATGGAAAATATCAGATGTGTTTTCAATCAGTAATCATATATAAATTTCTTCCCCCCACAGGTTCACTTTAAGATCAATAAAATGCAGTTTTGAAGCCTATAAAGTGGTTCCTTTTAGGCACCGGTGTCCTGCAGGTACAAAGAATCTTAGTAGAGTTTTTACTTTAATAGTTAAATACAGGCTTTGTTTTGCCTCCCTTCCTTGGGCTGATTTGTTATAATTTTGGATAAATTTCATTCCCTTCCACCTAGAACCCTTTGTGCCATGTTTCCCATGGATTTCATCTTTCTATCTTCCCTGCCTGACTCTTACCTACTGATTATAGTTAGTTATTTGTATATTTCAGCCTCAGAGACAGAGGGAGAGCGAGAACGGGTAGAGGGAATTAGAAAGGGACCATAAAAATAAAAATTTACTTCCACCAACTCTAAGTACAGTTTCAGATGTTTAGTCCGGCTTAAGTGTTTCCTGAGAGTGATGTTTCCGCTATTCCTAAGAATGATTGTTATACATCCCCAAAGAACTTGTAGACCTCAATCAGAGAGCAGTGAACTTGATAAATTTGGATATGGTGTCCCAGAATGCAGCATAGCAAATAAATTCCTATTTCACTCAGAAGAAAAAACCCACTAGAATTAGCTTGATGAAGGTGATTTTTTTTTTCCTAAATATCTTCGTAGTAATACATTGTGTTTCTATGTTAATCAGAAAGCCCCGGCAAGGAGAGTATGCTTTTTCATTTTTAGTGTTCTATACCTTCTTTGCTCTTTCTGCGTTCTGTTAACATACTTTACACAGTCACTTCATCTAAATAAGGTAACTGCAGTTTCTACACTGCGCTCACTTAGTCATTAACAATTTTATTATTAGCATATTCCAACACTCAGTTCTGTAGGCGAAGCTTTCTGCACCTGGCATGTATATTTTCTTCCTACAACTGTATTTTTCCACAGTTATTTTTTCAGTATTATTCTCACAGTAATAATATTTCTCTGTAACTGTGTAGAGTCCAGAATCATATAGAATAATTATTCCTGACACTGTACTTATCAGTGCTGTTGTTCACATTGCTGTCAACAATAATCTGCAAATATCCAGGTCACATATTTCTCTTTCAGTATTCCCACTTTTCTTTCATAATATAATAGCATGAGATCGTGGCCAATTACATTACAAAAATTGTTGTTTGTCTAATTCATTTGATGAGATACCCATATCCTGAAACAGCATTTTCTGCCACAAAGGTAGTGTATGAGCTGATCTGCTGTCTCTGCAGATAAAATACATGTAATGTAGGCCACATTTTCAAACCCAGGTGCCTGTCTGAAGCTAGCATCTCCAGAATTATATTGATGCAGCTGCAAATGAATGGCTAGATTTTTCATCAGTGCTAAAGACTGTATTCAATAACCCTGCTGAAGCCAACATGAACTGCAGGTACTTGGCAAGTGAGAGTTTAGCTCATAATCTGCGATGACAGAAAGAGGTACTCAAATGACATATGTTGTTTTGTGAAAAGGTCTTTTGCTGCCTAAGATGGAATTTATTTAAATAATCTCTCCTGGATTTCCTATCTCTGCCATTATGCCTATTTCATTGCAATACAAGTAAGATATATGTTGTCAGTCCCCCCCTTCTAGTCTTTCCAACGCTTGTCTACCATCCAGTGCAAGTTGTTTGGCAGGATGAATAATAATTTCGGATGCAAGTCAACTTTTCTGCCTGTAAAGAGTAATAAAAGCACTGCTATACCCACAAATATATTCAGAAATAGCAAGATTTCCTCATCTTTACACATTCATTTATTTTGCATCTTTTCTGTTTATCATTCTTTGTTAAGTTATCCGAGAGATGCATATTAGATCACATTACAGATATTAATTCTGTTGATGATTTTGATCATTTTTACTATTTATATACTACTAATTTTCACAGTATAATAGCCAAACTATTCTGGTATGCTTTCTGAAACAGGAGGTCTTCTGTACATTCTGTAGCACCTAAAGCAGTCACTCAGAAACTATGCTTTAGCTTGGTAATCAGGCTATTTGCAGGTGGTTTTGAAAGCCTAGTTTCACAACTCTTGGAAAAAAAGATTAATGCAAACATACACTAATTAATTTTTATGCCATTTGAGCTAGATAAATATTCATTTACCCATTTCCCTCATGTGCTGGGTCAATAGCTGGAGAGAAAGCACACCTGGGATTTAAAAATCCACCATGTTCTTGTGTCAAGTTAGGACAGTAGCGTGCAACTCTGATGACTGCCTATCCAAACTGGCCTGTAGACTTGCAGAACTTTCACATCCTGGCAGATGCAGGGGCAGACTGAGATGCGAAACTCTACTGCTGAAAACATAGGCCTCGTTTTTATCTTCAGTCCCAATTTATCATGAAAAAAACAAACCCATGAAGTTATATTGAATATTGATAGAAAATGTTTCCCTATGGCATTTTGAATTTTTCTTAGTAAAACAATTTTTTTTCCCTCAGTAATACTGACATTTTGGGAAGTGGACATTTGAAATCAGAGGGCTGTTTGAGGGAGAAATTGTGATCATCTCAAATAATGATTTCATTGCACTCACTCCTGAAAACTCAAGACTGCTGTGATTCACTTGAAAGTGAACATCAATTTTCAGACCATGTCAAAGGTTCCAGTCTAGGTGTATACCTCCTTTGAGGCTAGGGGGTGCCAAATACATCTTCAGTTTAGGACAAAAAAATAATCCCATTTAGTGCTGCAATAGTCCTTTCTCTGCTAATCCCACATAGACATGATGATTGCCCAGAGAAGCTGTGCAGTCCCCTTCCTTGGACATTCTCAAGACTGAACTGGATCAAGCCCTAAACAACCTGGTCTCGCACCTCATCACTGACACTGCTTTGGGCAGGAAGTTGCATTAGATACCTCCTGAGGTCCCTCACAACTGTGTTATCTTATGATGGTACGTTTGATATTTTCAGATATACTGAGACTTGATTTCTGATTATCCAGAATGTGCAGATGAGGTATAAATTCTGCTACTTGTGCTTTCTGCCTGTAATATCTATGTGCTGGCCTCATATGACTCCCTGAAACACGTGGATCCATTTCTACCATTAACTGAAGTTATCAATGGTATGAATATACCATTGAGATGTTCCATAAGTGATACATTATTGATTGACACTTTAAAAGGCTGTCATACACATGTATGCTAGCAGGATACTTGTCTGTGATATCTGAAACCTTTTCAGACTAAACATTAAATATAAAACCAGCCATTGCTTGTACCCTTTGTACTTCTTTCTTAACTGTCTAGACAGAAGCCTTATTTCTCCTGGCTCTCAGAGCTCCTTTGTATCAGCACTGCTTTTCACTAATGAGAGTTAGATGTTTTACAGTGTTATTCATTAATCTGCCATAAAGTGTTTCTAGTTCTATAATTCTTTCCTTACATTCAGGGATAAGACTTTTACTTCCACAGCTCCCTTGTGCTAGCGTAACACAGGAACTTCGCTGATCCTTCTCACAGGTGGCAGTTTGTGGCATCATTGCTTGGTTACCAGATTTCCCTCTTCCTTTTTATTGGGTCTCTCTATCCTCAGCACTGACAGGTTTTCCTTTCCAGTAGTCATGTGAGCGGGGTAATTTGAATAACCGCTATAGAGATAAAGACACAAGGAGTTTGATTTAATTTTGTTTTAATTTTATTATATGAAATGTAATTTGATAGAGAGCAGTAGAATCACTGTGCAGATGGCAAGTGTTAGGCAGATCTTATTACCTGGAACAATTGAGCACTGTCTGCCTTCTATAGTTTTAATCGGCCTTCCCCCATCTTAAAGTAAAAAAATTACAATGCTGCTCTTGATGAATTCTGACAAAGGACAACAAACTAACTTAGTTCTAGTTCAGTTTCTATGACAGGCAGTGAAGGTGGGTGCACCAGCCAATGCTCAAAGGAGACGGGCGTGTGGACAAGTGATTGCCAAAGTGTGCACCTCATAATAATTTGAATTGGAATAGTCATGTTTAAAAAACTAAATAGTCATAAGGGAACAATTTATTCATATCAGTTCTCATGAACTAGCTCAAGATCCAGCTTCTGTCATTCAGCACCTTCTGGGATGAATGTCTCATTTGTGTCACTTGTTTTAGACCTGATTAACCTCAGGACTGTGTTTTGTATGGTATGGTCTCTCCTGTTGGTCTTCTAGTGAACATTTTACTGCCAGAAAGAACCCCTGAAAGTGAAAAAGGAAAAGAAAAAGATACCAGTTAGTAGAACATACCTGCTTAGCCAAAAAAATTACATGTATTTTTTTACCCCACAAGAAAGTGGACAGCTGTGGGTCTTGGGAAACTTTACCAATTTATGAATCTAAGCACGTATACAGCATTGAAATCCTTCCAAAATAGTTCACACTTGAGACAGATCATGGGATATGATAATCCGATAGTGGAGCCCTGGCTATAATACCATCTGTTTTTCCGATGTGAAAATACTTCAGGAAGGATGGTAGCATTATAGTACTATATGACAATCACTGCCAAACAGCACATCTAGTTCAAGCCAAAATGCCTTATTTGAGAACATGAAAGGAAAAGAAGAAATTAGATTAGGGGAGAAAATAATAATTATTTTTGCCTAAAAGTACATTGAATTAAAAAAATGTATAGTATTATACATAATCAGTTTTGTGAATAATTATATTTTACTTCTTACTTAGTTTTAAATCTTTTAAATCTCTGGATAAATAACAAATTGGCAATCATTCTGTATTTAGTGATTAAAAGACATTTTTGATGTCTGCTATCTTTAACACCTGCTAGCCAAACAATTTATTTTACCTTCCTTTTTACTCTTTATGCTATATAATGTCTCTCTATAGTTTCTATGTTTCCTATGTAAATCACATTTGATGGGATAGCTGAGATTCAGATATGTAGTTTTAGGATATTCTTCAATGCTAGGAAATTTTTGAAAGATATCAAAAGATTCAGTCTTTAATGATCAATTTTTTCCCTTTGTTTCTATTAGCTAAATTATTGTGAGACTGATTCAGTAAAACAAAACAAAATTATAGGACTGGAGTTTCATAAAAGAAGAGGAAAAACATGTACTTTTTTTCAGGGGATCTTAACCTATTTCAAATCTCTCCAGAACTCTTAACTTCCCATGGATAAATATCCCTCTTCTCCCCCTCTTCCCGTGGGTTTGATATGTCAGTCAGATTCTAACAAGCACCATTCCACTTTTTGTCTATCTTGTGTTCGTGTAGCCTTTTGCAGACTGTGTTTATTTTTAGATGGGAGGTATTTACATGATTTTCTTGATACCAATTTTTTCTTTCTTTTTCTTAAACACTATCCTGCTTTTTTTATATCTATTAGTGTAACTTATACTTCCCTACTAAGAAAATCCTCAACAAACATGTGCTTTAGGCAGAATAATGCCTAAAACATAAGCAGCACATAACAATAGACTTCCCAGCAACCTACTGCTACTAAAACATTTCAATACAGCAAATCAGCAACTTTAAAGCTCACATTACTCTCCCAGTTCTAGTAATTTTTAAGGGACCTGATTATATTCTTTATCTCTAGAGAGCTCTGTGAATTAAGAGTAATTCCACTGGCATCAATATGGCCAAATAGTACAGAATTAGGGTCATAAAGGGGAAAAATTGTTGCCTGATCCTCCGGTGAAATGAAAAGGTGCCATGGGATTAGAGATGAACTGGTTTATACATAGCCAAGTTAATAAAAAGATACCAAAAATATTTTCTTTTAGTCTACAGCAGTAGTTAGGCATCTGGGTTTACACAAAGAAAGATTTCTGACATCTAGCTCAGTTTCTAAAACCTTTGCTTTCTAATAGTAAAGCACCAACCAGTTTTACCAAGGATCTTGGTAGCCAAGTTTAGATACCTATTTGTTAGGTGCTGAGCAAATGTAATAAAATCATTCCCTCTTCCAAGGGAATTGTATTTCTATCTTTAGAATGAGATGGAGGAAAAAGTGAAAGAACCCACCTGAGGTGGCAGTGAGAGGATGACAAAAATGCCTAATAAGACCTGAAAGTTCTGTTTTGGTTTGGTTTTTTTTTTTAATAGATTAGCTACACATTCAACTTGCTGTTATTGTGATACTGTCTTTTGCAATTACTTGAAACAAATAAGCAGGTTATTAAGAACAGCCATAGTCCTTTACCTTGGTAGCCCAAACATGAACATTAGAATTAGATACAGGTGTCTGCCTCATGGACAGTATTTTCTGTGTAAATTCTGCCTACTTTTGGTCACATAATCACATGGTTATTCAATGTCCCCGTGATCATAATGTCACTATTATGTTTGTATTTGCTTCCAAGCTAACTATATTACAAAAGCAAAAAGCCTGCAAGTTACATAGTAATTAATCCCTGAATGACAGAGTACCTATAATTATGGTCACAGGAACAAGTAATCTGCAAGAATGTAATTACTCTGGACTGTGTTCATCAGAAATCATCCATGAAAGCCTGTGGCAGCTACTGAAGGTCACGGATCATGGCTCAGCCAGGCTATTCACTTGAGCTTGGCCAGCTTTGTATGTTTTCCCCTCACCTTTTGCACACAGTCATATGCTTAAGCATGTACACCTGGCCACAGTAAAGATTTCTATCCCCCATCTAAACCTTTGCCTGAGTCAACAGGCCCTAATGTGTCCTACCGACAAAATAATTATCTCAAGGACAGCTTATGAACTCCAGTTTACATTATATATACATGTGCATGCATATATACACATATATCTACTGTGTATACTACACACTATAATAATGTATGTATGTATGTATATAAATACATAATACTTGCATATACTATACTATAGTGTACTGTTTGGCCAAGTTTAGTTACAGTCTTCTCCTCAACATATGATCGTGCCCCTGTACTCGGCACTGGTGAGGCCGCACCTCGAATACTGTGTTCAGTTTTGGGCCCCTCACTACAAGAAGGACGTTGAGGTGCTGGAGCGTCTCCAGAGAAGGGCAACGAGGCTGGTGAGGGGTCTGGAGAACAAGTCTTATGAGGAGTGGCTGAGGGAACTGGGGTTGTTCAGCCTGGAGAAAAGGAGGCTGAGGGGACACCTCATCGCTCTCTACAACTACCTGAAAGGAGGTTGTAGCGAGGTGGGTGTTGGTCTTTTCTCTGAAGTAACAAGCGATAGGACGAGAGGAAATGGCCTCAAGTTACGGCAGGGGAGGTTTAGATTGGATGTAAGGAAAAATGTCTTTACTGAAAGAGTGGTGAAACATTGGAAGAGGCTGCCCAGGGAAGTGGTGGAGTCCCCATCCCTGGAGGTATTTAAAAGACGTGTAGATGAGGCGCTTAGGGACATGGTTTAGTGGGCATGGTGGTGTTGGGTTGACGGTTGGACTCGATGATCTTAGAGGTCTTTTCCAACCTCAATGATTCTATGATTCTATGATTCTATATACCTGTTCATTCTAAAATAATAGTTCTATCTTGAGAAGTGATAGAAAATGATGATTTCTCTTTATTTGCAGAACAGAAAGAGAAAGATTGGAAGCAACATAAATATTCTCCTGCCCTGTTCTACTACTCTATTTCATTTCACTCTACTGATTTATAGGGGCTTCCACTGGCCATGAAGGCCTATCAGCTGCATCAATTCATCCTTTTGCTGATTTTTTTCAGGTTTTCGTATTAAAATAAACTGTTCATTTTTATTTCAGTGCCACTCCCAGGTATTTCATGTAGATTACACTACAAGTTCCCACCGAGTCCGACAACCTCCAATACCCACATTTACCTTTTAATAACCTGGACTTAAATCATAACTTGAAGTGCAATATGTGCATAAATCTTTGCAGGTCTGGAACCTAAATACAATCTCTTACAATAGTAAAATAGAATCTCTAATCTCTTAAAATAATGTGAAGGCTACGTCGTTTAAATCAATAAGTCAAGAATGTCAGGAAACAGGGTAAATCTCCATTTAACAAGTTAATAACTGTAGCAGGTTTCTGGATTCTGATGCTGAGAAGTGGCAGCAAACTGGGAATTTTTAAAAATGGTGATAGTAACAATAACATAAGCCAGGCATGATGGTTGCATTTTGAGATTCATATACTCATTCTTTCATTTCTTTGGGTGAAAATTTACCTTCCTAGAAGGAAAGGAAGTTTCCTTTACTTTCTGGTTTTGGTACCAACTCATGCTTGACTAATTTACTGTCATACTGTTAACCAGCGCAGGTACAGACATGTACCCATACCTGTTAACCAGCTAAACTGAGCTTTGTTTTTCTAATAGAGAACTCAAGGTCAAAGTGAGAGAATAAGAAAGTGGGAAAGAAAAGGGCGGCAAAAGAAGTGTGAGAGCAAGAACACCAGCTTTGCCTTCCAGGGATACCTAGTGCTCAAGCAAGCTGAATGGAGGCAGCAGCTTTGTGTGAACCCCTCTTTTTTAGTCTACTTTCATTAGATTTTTGTCTTGGAATGGTGACTCGAGCTCAACAATGTCATGGAAGATCCTTGTCTTCTAAAGATACAGTGGGGATGACCCTCTTCATGGGTACCAGTTAGACCCACAGTGCTGGTGCCAACAGCATTCCTGTTGGCAAGTAATATGGTCAGACAGTAGAGCTGGCTTTAAGGGCAGCTTTGGAGTCACACCTGCAGAGCAGTAAAGATTTAATTTGAAAGACTTAGTGCCAGGATTTCCTTGAATTTTAAACTCGGCCTTATTAAACTAACAGAGGTGCTGAGTTATGTCCAGGTACACTGGCTCCCTTGAGAAGAGAGAACATGTACCTTCAACGCTGAGTTTGAATACTCATCTTAAAATAGAAATACTGTTGATGGAGGGAAAAGCTGCCATCAGATTGCTATGCTGCTGCTATAATCTATTCATTGTAAAATGGAAAATGACCCAGGGAAATAAATGTGCTATGCAAGTCTGAGTAAGAAAGGTCTAATATAAAATGTTTATTTAAAGATAAATGTAGTTTTCCTGCATGCGTGTCACAGATTTTAAGAGATCTAAAACATGACTGCACTTTGGAACTGCTAGCTGTCTGTGCTGTCCTTGCTAATGTGAAGGGAATCCCGAAGAGGTGTTGACTAAAATCCTTTCATGTTTACATCTTGTCTGCTGGGTGTTTACATTCTTAAATGGCATGTACCCAGGAACCTAAAAAGAGACCAAGCGGTGATAATTTAACATTTTGGAATGAAGTGCATGGGATCCACACTTAAAAGCAAGGCTATTGCCGTTTTAGTCAGTCACCAACCAAAGGTATTAGAAGTAAACAGGAATTAATAAGTAGTGAATGTGAAGAATTTAATTTTTATATTCATCTTGCTTGTGAATAGACTGACTAAACAAATGGCAGCAACAAGAAGGGTACTGCTGTGGAAGGTGTGAATATTTTAGATTTCGTGTGATTATTCTTATTATTTAAGCTGTCAAGGAAAAAAACCCAAGCTGGTAGGGCTAGCCAGGTTATTTCTACCACTTACTTGGACAAGCATAAATTAAAACTTTCAGGTACTTGTCACCATATTTATGTATGACCCAGATTTCTTCTCTTTTTTTACGTCAGTACTGCATTGGTTCTTGGTTCATATCAGCATAGAGCAAATCAGAAAATAATTACTTTTTTTTTTTTCTGAATAGACAAATCATTTGGTATTTAAATTGGTAAGAACTTGAAAGTTATTTGTAAGATATTGTTATACATTATTATGTAAAGAGTACAAACATTTGGGCCTATGAAAATGCTATTCTGTGGCATTGATCACATTTTATTCTATAAACATTCTTAAAGAAATGGATCAAATACTCAATTTTCAATTAGAACACTAAGAATTCACAAGGAGTTTCAGTTAAATCATGCTAAGCACTATGAAAATACACTAAATAGCAAAGTGGAATATGAATAAGACACTCCTTATAAATGTATAGTCCTTAATTATCATCTGAATTTTGTCATAGTGACACAACATTAAACAGGAAAATTTTATCTGACCTGTAGAGTTAAATATTAGCTAGCATTAGATTAAAAATATAGGCAAAATAAATAGACTTCAATTTTGATCATGAAATGAATGTGTGGCAATTGAATAAGTGAAAGCCAAACCGTGCAGTTAGAGTATTTCACACAAAGGAAGCGTAGAAACACTGGATAAAAATAGACAAAATGGGAATTCCCTGGGTACGTGAAAAGAATATGGAGAAAAAAAGAATAAAAATTGCCAGAAGGAACATTATGCACATGGGCAGGTAAACAAATTAAGTGACTTCTTCTATCAATTTGGCTTAAGTTCTAAGCAATTCAGTGTTATTCAGTGTTGTCAGATACCACTGAAATGTCCAAGACCGTAACAATCAATTGAAAACTGTGACTGATTAGGGATTTAAAGGGATTATAAGCATTATTCATGCTTTTCTCTCTTCTATGGCCACCCTATTTGACAGAAAATCCATTTCTTACTACTTTAAACCCCTAAACTTCACAAGATATTTAAAGAATAATTTCATAAAGTGCATCCGTGTCTGGAATAAAAGATCACGGATGTGCTGATTTCAACAGGGCTGTGTCAGTTTGTATTATTCAGATACCTGGCCCAAATCTTTGTTGAAAAATAAAACTTCAGAAATGTGGCCCCATGAAAGCTGATACAGTGTTGACTCTCACAAAGAGACTGAAACAAGTCAGTGGCCTAAGATACATAAGCATACACCCCCCCATATGAAACATGAGAAGATAGAAATCTATGACTGTATCGACACTGAAAGATAAATGGTTCCAGTCAGATCATTACTATAGTGTCTTTATAACATCCAGTTTTGGATTAAGGCAAAGCAATTTTAGAGTTTTTGCAGGATCATCAGATTTGGAAACTATCTAAGAGTACTTAAGTGTCTCACCCTTCATCAAATCAGCATAAAAACTTCTTTCTCATGATAGCAAAGCAAAGCTTAATTATTGAGTTTGATGGCAGTTTTACGTAGTAGCTCTAAGAGAGATGATTCCAGGGCATCACTGCTTTGGGATGCTGACTTTAACATCATGGCTTCAGAACCTGGCACCAATTATATTTGCTTCCAAAAAACCCAGCCTTTCCCATCTCTGTCTCCTTGTTTTGCTCTTGTGCTGCCTACTCCCATATGCCAGCATAAGTGTTCATGTACTCACAGTCCAGGCTGAAATCAACCTAGAAAAAGAGATGGTGGAGGAGAAAACTTTCTCTTTTAGCAGGAGTGCCAGGTTATGTACACTTAAACCAACCATGTTACTTAAGAAATGTGAGTAAGACACTGGGGAGCCCTGCTATTACCAACCCAACAGAGGGTACTTTCTGCTGTGTTTCAAGAACAGGAAAAGCCTCATCACCTGTCCTCCTGTTTCCCTGACCCCCTGAGCTGCTGCAGCTGCTTGGGTTAAGTGTTAGAACTAGAATCTCTTGTTTCTTCCCCCAATTCCTCAAAAAAGAAGGGTGTGTATTCTTTTAGAAGGCATAAAAGTGCCCATGCATTTATGGGAGAGGATGAAGTCTTTCTGTCTTTATCACACCGATATGGCAAAGAGGTGCTGCCCGGGTTAAGAGTTGGAAATACAGCACAGAGTATCCTGAGCTAACTCGACCTAGTGCTGATTGTCTTAGGCTTGAAAACAGATTTTAAGACATACTCTTTAAAGACCTGCATATAAGATAACAATACTGCTGGTTGGAAAACACCCATTGAACACCTTTGAGCAGAGAAGTGAATAACCCATCAGACGGAAAGTAGTTAAACAGATCAGGTTTCTGGTTTTTACCTTGCAAGGTATGCTTACAAGCAGTATTTTTAATGGGAATGAAGCTAGAAGGGAACTAAGGAAAGAACAAAAATAATTCTTTGTTCATGATTGGAGAATGTTTATTCAGATAAGAATAAAGAAATGTGACTGCAGGTCACCTGCTCCGAACCACTACCTGACCTTGGGGAAGAAAGTGAGATTAAAATCATGTAACTCTGGCACATAGAAAAAATTGTGCCACTAGATATTAATTTGCTTAGGAAAGGAGACAGGGGAATACTTAACATCTGCTCGGAGACATGACAGGTAGTGGAGTTGGTTAATTAAACAAATATTTGTGGATTATTTATCTGAGATTGCTAGAAAAAGATTTTTTTTGTTTAATAACTATTATGTACAGCGAATTTATGGAACAGGGAAAAATTGTGAATAATTTACTCAGTGATCAATGGGGGTTATGATTACTGATTATATTAATGGACATTTTTATTTGACTAGCTCTGACAGATAATGAATAATCTTTCAATGGTCTTGGTTATCACTAACAGAATAAACTATTTCTAGTCATGAAGACAAAAATATAAATGTGTATAGATATAAAACTCAAGATATTTGGTTTCTAACCCAAAGAAGTCTGTGATTTTTTTTTCTTGCCTCTTTCTTCATAGGGCACTAGTTCAGATAATGTGTATTTTATGCAGCATCTTATATCTGTCATGAGATGTGTGATGATACAGCGAACACAAAATCCTAAGAATTGCCAGAATTCATGCAAATTTATGTAATATAGTCAAAACTCATTAGGAAACACATTTATTCAGCAATAAAGAAGTATGGACATGTCATGTGCTTATGATGACAACAATCTTCCTGAGGAGATAGATTGTTCTCCAGGGGAAAGTTCATGTTCTCATTGCCTTGGGACTGCTCTAACTCAAACCGCACTGGCCCTCGGAGCACAGGAGCATCTGAGCTGAGCTTCTGCAGCCATAGCTGCTCTGGTGCCTCATATACAGCTTGCTCTTCTTTTTTTTATTTTGTTTTAAGAATGAAGGAGCGATAATGAAAGTCATCTATACCAGGCACTTACCCTTCTAAAGTTTTTTTGGGAAATCTTTATTCCTTAATGGCACGGCAGAGCAGAAAACAGCAATGTTTGTCGGCACAGACCTCAGTCGTCCTCCCATTAATACTGAAAGAGAAACGTGATGGGGTCAAGAAACAGGCTGTGTTCATTCCTTTACCTATAACTCATCTCCAGTGTGTACTTACTGTGTAGTCTGCCAGTCACCTCTGTGTCAAATGCTCTTCTGCCTCTAAGGAGAAGGAGCCTGCTTAGTATAACCACTGCCTTTAGAAGAAGAAAGATGGCACGGAATGGGTGAAGAAGATGTAGCCATCACGCCTAAGCTTTTCCGACAGAGCACACGCAATGTATAATGTGGGGGGAGTGGCTGTGCTGCTGTGCACTCTCCCATTCATGTTGCAGCCGCGTCCAGGCCTCTTAAGACGTTGGCCTTGGATTTGACAGACGTGCATTTGGCTGTCCGCAGCCAGTGAAGCCAAAAGCCAATTATGTTTCTGTGAGTCTCTGTTTCCTATTAGTAAAATGAATGCATTTAAAAAATAAGGAGGCATTCAGATATCCCAGTTAAGAGGGCTACGCAGATCCTAGAGATATTTGATTTTTTTTTTCCTAAAAGCTTGGTAATGACCTGGAAAATTAATACAGTATCTTTCAAGTGAAATACTCCTTGTCTGAAAGTGAATGTGTATTGCCTTCAGGAAGTGATTCTGATGTCTTTTAGTGGGCTCTACAAAGGAAATACCATCCTTTATACTGCTTAGTAAACTATTAATATAATAGATATACAAGGACAGACAATCAACATTTTGGACTATTATTATTCAATGTTTTTTAGAGCCTTTGCTGTGATGAGAATAAATAGAAACTTTCAAATGCTCCTGTGTAGGCTTGTATTCACCAGGTTCCTAAGATCTCTTGGAAAGGAAAGTAATTTTCATTTAAATAATTTATTATCAGAGTCACAGTGAAGTCTACATCTGAAATGCAAACTGATTACAGCTTGCCCATCTCCATGCATTCAAAAAGACTAAGTCAGAATCAAAAAAAAAAGTAAGTTTGGCTTAAAAAAAGAGAAATTTAGAGAAAAATAAGTTTATGTTTCTTTTATTTGCTTATCTTTTTGGAAGTCTATACAATGAACTTTTCACTACTGATATGGTTAACTACATTTACCTGTCAAAATGCATCTGGTGTTCTGACATTTTAAAGCTCTTTCCATTTCATTGAGTTAAAGATTGACCCATTTCCCATTTTTCTTTCCATTTTCTATTTTATCAACATAGATTCCACATTTTTACTTTTCATTTAATGAAAACCCATGTATTTCAGTAAAAAGATAAGGCTTTTAACCCATGAGGATTTTAAAAATATATAAAATGTTTTGAAGAAAATGTAGAAAAAGTTAAAAGTGAAAAAGTCTTAATAACATGAATAACTTCTAAAACCTTTTTTTTTCTTCATAAAAATGTTATTTGTTAGGGAAGATATTTTGAGTGAATAGGTCAGCCAACTTTGTATATAATGCCTGCCAATTATGTGTTTCCTTACATTCTTGTTGGTCTTTGTATCTAAATATATGAATGTATTCTTCTAAAATTTATTTGCTTTGCTGGACAAACTGGCTATAGGATAACTTCCTCAATCGAAGAAGTTACACTGAAGAAAAGAATATGTATCTCCAGAGGTGAGTGACTTTCCCTGTTCACATGACAATTTTTCTGTCCCATGTTTAATTGTCACATCTCTTTTCTGGCGTGAGAACCTCCAATCCAGAAACCCTTCTGCTCCTTCATCTCACAGAGAAATAAGGAAAATGAAATTCCACAGTGAACCAGACCTCGGTGATTTGCTTTCCATGGGGTGAGGCACTGTCCCTGCAGAAAGGACAGAGCTTCCTGAGTCATGTAATGCCAACTTCTGAGCAAAGAACAGTTTAGTGCTTGGCAGTCAACCTGCAGTACTGTAAAACCTTCCCAAGGTATGAAGAAATGTTTCTGAAGAACAATGGAGCTCCACATTTCCTCTCCCTTGGGTCTTATAGGCAGGATAATGGATGTTCCCTTTTAAAGCATTTGTGCTATTGATTGTCTAGTAGGCTTTATCACTGTTTTAAAAAAAGCTGTTTCCTCATGTAGTTCTATGTTCATTATTCTATTTACTTCTGAGAAAAATATTAACTTCAGAGGGTCCCAGGCAGGCATTTATCATCCTGGATCAAATGAGTAAAAGCTGATAATTCAGAAGTTGTTGGCAAGCAAACTGCAGCCCCATGCCAGGTCATGTTCCCACAGGCTTCTCTGATAATCACTAATTGCTCCAAAATCATATATTCAAAACAGAAAAGAGAGCTGATTTCACAGAGTGACATCAATTAGAGGAAGAGGTGACACACTACATCAGCCTGCTCATCAACACCATGTTTCTTCTACTTAGCAGTGTCATGTTTATTCTCATTTTAAATAATGGAAATGCTGAAGCTTCTGCCATTTTGGTAAGGAGACTGTTCCTCACCTGAATACAGTTCACTCTCAAACAATTCCTACAGACATGAATTTTCTTCTGATTTTCATACTCTTCTGTACTAGACTAAATAATTGCATTTTCCTCCTTGTTAACGCCCTTCGATATCTTTAAGCATTTATAATGTGTCCAATTAGTTGTATAATGGCAAGCTATACAAATGCTGGGGGAGCATCTTCTAAATGAAAAAATGGGAGTTAGGCATTGATTTTCTGTAAAAGCAGAGCACTTAACCGCACAACACTCTGCTCTCTCCTGGGCCAGATCCAGGAAAGGATTTAGGCACCTAAGACAACAGTTGGGTAGATACAAATTATCTACATCCATTCAGCCACTATTTAACCTTTGGGGAGGTTAAATTCAATAAGGAACTCCCTGTTCCATCTTAAAATCCCTAAGTACCTAGACTTGTGCTTCTGTGGATGCTCAGACCAGATGATGCCTATGTAGTCATTTCATTACTTATTTTCCTTTTAAACGTGACTGGAACCCAAGAAGTAGACATTCCTTTGCTTGAATCTACTCCGAGACTTAACCTAAAAGGTTTCTTTGCAGCATGTCAAGAGCACATCTACAGAAACAGGCTGCCTCTTTCTGCAGTCTTCCTTTCTTTAAGTTAAAGGAGAAAATGACGATGCTGTTCACTTTTTCTAGCAGATTCTAGAGTTCACTAGCTCACAAATTAGGGTCCGAGTTCAGTTTCTTCCTCAGTCAGAGAGCATTAAACACACAGCTTCTGTCTCAAAGGAAAGTGCTTTCACCACTATTCAGGCCATCAGCTACATCGTCAGGCAAGAGAGGAGAAACCCTCGTACCTTCGGTTGCAGCTGTGCCGCCCCGTGGCAAGGAGCGCCAGGGTCTCTGGCCAAGGAGACACTGCCATGCTGTAGCCTGTGGCATTGCAGACGGAGCATCTACAAATCATCCCGACCTGTTACGTGCAGAAGCCAAGGGAAGCAATATGTGAATTTGGGGGTCCGTTATAAGTTTCAGGTACTCAAAATGTATATTTGATATCCATGTGGTTAGCCTCTGTCCTCAAGTTAGTCTAGCTCCTTATCCATACCTACTTTATTTTTCCTCTAGAAATATCTCAGATTTTAAGAAGATAATTGTAAGGTTGGGGGAATTTCATGTTAGAAACATTTTCTTTCTTTTCTTTTTAAGTTCTACTCTGGATTTATATTTTCATTTTTTTCTGAACATTTCAGCTAGCATTACACATCAGTTATTTCTTTTTGAGCCTTTGATCATGTCTAGATATCTTTTTCTGGGGCGTTTCTTGCCTTTGTTCATCTGTCTGGTATTGAGATTCAACAGAAATTGAGCAGTATGTACTTGTTTATTTTATCCCTGTATTACACTAAAAATTTATGTTTGAATTGTTGCTCAGTCTTGTTGCAAATGTCTGTCTTCACAGATTTCTCCTTTGTCTGACATATATATTTTTGAAACTTTTTCTTGAGACTTGTAATTTTTAAATTTAATTGTAATTGTTTTATTAATAAATGTCTTCTCTCTCTCTAGGTCAATATATGTATCTTTTTGATAGTATAATAGTATTGTTTTTCTTGCTCCTTAGGAGAAAAATGCAAATGCCATCTTCTTGTACCTTCCTGGATAGCCTCTTACACTATTCTGATGCATTTACATGTATGAGAACCCTCACTTATGACTTTAATCTGTCAGGATTCTTTCATGGAAACCACTTCAGGTTGTTTTACATGTAACACTTCCTGAGGTGCTTTTTAAAGGGCTTTCTAAAATTTAAATGTAAATATGTTATAAATTTAAATATATTAAATCTACTGCTTCACTTCCCTCTATTGATTTTGTAATTCTATCAAGTAAATAATCAACTTTGATAAAAGCTGTTGTTTACAAGCACACGTTGAATATGGCGTATAACATACTATCCTTGTTAAGCTAATATGTGTTTTGAAAGACACGTGTTGAATATTTGGTGAAAAAGAATGAATTTGTGTACTGAGGCTTTGTTGGGTAAAGCAGAATAGTAGCTAATTTACAAGGCTTAATTCTGATTTTAGAATACTTCTTTTATCCCAGTTAACTGTGTTATTACTTTGTCAGGGCTCCTCAAACAAATATTTTGAATAAAATTGAGTGTCTGGGTTGTTTCCAGAAATCTCAGTTTGACTATCTATTTATTGTTACTCATGATATATGCTCATTTTCATAAATCAGGAGGCATTTTCCTTTTCCTTCCGTGGTTAACTTCAGAAGTTAAGCTGAATGCCGATAAAGATCACCTAATGTCTATTTCCTTAGGATTACCTTTATGTACTACATTCTGGGAAGAAGTTTGTGTTCCGAAGGAGCTGAGGATCAGCTGTGTACTTTCAGAGTGCAGATAGTGTGTTGCGGATTAAGAACTGTTATTATTGTGAGAATGAGTTGTTGGATGTTTTGTTCTTTATGACAAAAACCCCTGTGGTGACTTCTTGTTAAATTATTATTTTTCAATAGAAAACAGGAAATTGAAATCTCTGTTCCAACATAGGCAGAAATTCTGCCTACAATGGGGGAAGAATTAGAGTTATTTATCGGCTCTTTTTTTCATACTGAATCCTTTCACTACTTGTTCTACATTTTTGTCCTTTTTCAGCCATTTTTGTTTCTGTCTTAAGAAGCCTGATCCTCCTCCAGCAGGGGTCAATGAAATCTTGCCATTAACCATGAAGAAAATGAAAAACCATCCCCTCAGAAATCATTACAGCTTTTTTTTTTTCCTCCCGCTGCTTCAGTCTATGGTTTTGGTCTTTCGTAACTCTTCTGTTTATTGTTTCAGTTTGCAACTGTTCCCTCATGTTTTGGCTCATTGATTTTGCTTCCTTGGTTCCCACAGTAGCTTTACTACTCACTCTGTTTTCCTTTCTACAAAGGAAATAGGTATTTTGCTGTACAAACAGGTTGTTTGTTGGATTTGATGTAACAGCAATCACCAGCCCTCCATTCAGTAAGGTTAATATCCTGTGAACTCCAGCTTTAGTCTACAGCCATTCCCTCTCATGTCCATGGCTTATGAGGGGATCACATTTTATTTGATGGACTTACTGGTGTTTTCTTCTTCTTCTGGTAATTGCCTGACCTTCTGTGATTGCTGTTTGCAGCATTTACTGACTCGCAAATCTTTCGGCCTACTTCATCTCTGCTCGTTCTTATCAGCAGAGGCTCATTGACATTTTGTTTGGTCAGTGCCCACACACAGACCACTCGGTAAGAGTTCCCATATTCTAATGATGGGCACTTTGATCTCTGTAAGGTTTTCTGGTTTGTATAGCATTCAGGGGAAAAAACCCCTTTAAAATTAATGGTATGTTTTATGTGATAGTGTACTGGTTTTTACTACATATTTAAAACAGAAAACTTTTACTTTCTTTTATATCCCATGACAGTCATACGTTTTTGCTACCCCCCCCGAGCTAATTTTACAACATAGAAAATTAACAAAATTTGCTTGGAATAACCCCTCCCCCCAACTTTAATTTTGTTTCAGAATATGTTTTTGTTTATTCTTGTACTGCAAAATGCAAAGTAAATGCCATTAATGCCTTTACACACTGTGCTCTGTGCAATTTATGCTGAGCAGCAACAGACTTCAGCAATAAGTGGCCACATAGTGAGATGAACAGTTACATAACCACAGACAGTAATTGGATGCTATTAATGAGAATTTGGGATAACACCATTTTTTAGCCCCAGATGTAGTTAGCTTTTTATAATCTCAATGAATGCAATATACACTGTTTTTACAATGTATAATTATTTTCCTAATCTCCAGTTATGCTCTGCAGAGTCACTGAAACAAGGACCTCTCTGCGTTACCCTGATTTGTCCAAGTGCCGCAGACTATGTAGCACAAGTATGGATTTTTAGATGGTGCCTCTGCATACGGATAGCTGAAAAGTTGTGTCACCTTGTAGGCAGCTCTAAGAAGAAATTGTACTTTTCAGAGTCCTAATTCTTTTACCTCTTTCCTTTCATTCCCCCTGTTCCTGTGAGTAAGTGTCTGTATCCCTAGAAAGGAGTGGCTGCTTATATTGCACCTGCTCAGACAGTCTGTCTGGCCAGAAGCCAGAGCAGGGCAGAAGCAAGCATCTGTTCCTATTTTATTTTTCCTTGCTGTCGGCTTACAGAAGGGAATAACTGGGGAGCTGGGGTTAGGCCCTGCATCAGACCCCTATTTTTAAGGTACTTTCCAGCATGACAACCCTCATTCTTCTTTAACTAGATGAACTTGGGAACTGATCTGGGACGTTGGCAGCTCAAAAGGACACGGATCCAGCATCTGCTGTGGACAAATAGACACTTCTTAGCAGAAGGTGTAGCAAAGTAAAAAACACCCTAGTCTTCAAAATGTAGAGTTTTCCACTGAAAACTGCGGCCTTGCCACGTGAGTACAAGCGTGATCTGACCTGATTTCCTGGGTAACTGCAGTTACTGCAAATGAAGCCAGTGGGAACTGCAGGTGCTCAGCACTTTGGAAAATCAGGTATCAAGTAACAAAACTGAACTTGCAAAGAATGTTTTTTAAAAGAATACCAGTTGATCAATGTTCAGTTAAACACCTCAAATTGTGCTGTATGTGATCATATTTAAAGGCCTTCATACCTATAGCAAGCTAATACAGCACTGCAATTGAAAGAAAGAATTACAAGAAGGGGTTTTTTTTTACTGTGTTTTATTTCTTATTTTCTGCTTAGAGTCACTGAGCTCTCTCTGATTGGCTGATCTTTTATCTTTAACCAAAGTCTGTGTCTATAGAAATTATTTTTTACAGGAAGATTATTGCTAGGTGAAAACCCTGGAATTTTGGATAAAACATTTTGTATTAGGACCTTGTGGAAAGTGATAAAACTACCTTCTTGTTGATCCTTTGAAGACTCTAAGAGAGTCTTGTTTTACCTACTTTAATATGACTTGTGCTTTCTAGCCCAGGACACCTCTAAGTAAGCATCCTCATTTCCCCTATGCTTCAGCAGATTTCATATCAAAAAGGTTGGCAAGTTCACTAGCACTCCACCTCCTTGAGCACTTTAAGTGAAGGGGGAATTTGAACGAAACATTTTAAAATATGGCTACAAGCCTGCTTCTTTGCAGATAATTTTGTGCAGTCTCCATTGCTGGAGGCTGTCAAGACCAGACTGGATAAAACCCTGAGCAACCTGGTCTGATCACACAGTTGACGCTGCTTTGAACAAGAGATTCAACTAAAGACCTCCTGAGGTCCATCCTGACCTGAATTATTCTGTGGCTCAAGATTCTTGTTTTTAAAAATTCTTGTGCATCTGGAATGAGAGCAGGATTTGGTGGAAACTGTTTCTCTTGCTGCGTTCTTCCCAGTGTGCCAGGGAGGGCTGGCTTCAGAAGCTCCTGCTTTTCAAGAGGCAAGATTCCCTTGGTTTTGAACTTATTAAAGGCTGGAAGCCAGGCAAGATGTAAGGCAAGATGCAAGACCTAACCTATAAGAAGTTACATAAGACTTTCAGTATTATTGATATACTAAAACTAAACTTTCCTTTTATTTCAATTGTCTGTAACATATGTCAACGATCCATGTTAACGCTATATTTATTTTTCAAGACAACTGTCTCATCTTATTACCTCTGAATAGATGTATTATTTCTATTTGTTATTTTGTATCAGAACTACCTGAAAAATGTGTAATCCAGTTTATGGAGGAGAGGGATTGCAGAAGAAAATACAGGAGCACTACATCACATATTTTAAAAGACTGAACTCTTTTTGAACTAAGACTCACAGAAGCAAAATGTCTGAATGCTTCTCCAAATGAAAAGTTACCGTAAAGAAAAAAATTCAAAGTGTTAATTTAAAGCTCATAAGCTACTCCATGCTAACTCCTTTTGCAGATTCTCTTAGCTAGCAATAAGTGTGAAGTAATTTACTCCACTTCCGAAAAGCCTCCGTAAGTTCACACCTTAGCTTTTGACATGGAGGAGGTTATCTCACATTCACTGTGCATTGAGCGCCTACATGAGTAACTAGTGTGTTGCAAATTCACAAACTCTGATCAATGCTGCTGTATAAAAAAAACCCCTTGTGTACATTTTGGAGTATTCAGACATGTTTTGGAAGGAAAACCTGTGTGATCAAGATCAAGGTAAAGGAACGACCAGAGGCACCTTAAACATATTCCAGTGGTTGTTCCTGAGACACGCGGCAAGTCTTCCTGAGATTCAGCATTGCTGCTGCTCCAGGTCAGCAGTGAACCTGAAACACCTTGTATGGAGAAACAACAGAAGAGTGGGAAATATTAGACTGATTTGAGCATCCAACCCTAGTCCTCCACTGCTTCTAGTACATGTCTTTCTTCCATCCTATGTCCCTGTTAAACAAAGTGTCCTGGTATTACAGATTGCTTCTTCGTGCCCTGCCATAGAAGGCGTGGCAAATTCAGACCCCCAGATCCTATGCTATGTCGGGCAGAGCGAAACCTGACCGCTGTGGCAGCCTCTGCCTCACCAAGAGCCACAGAAAGAGCCTGGAGCTCCTGCCCTGCATGGGAAGCATCTCTAACTTTTGTCACTCTCCTGTGCTGTTTGACAAGATAAACAAATGTATAGCTAACAACGATGGCAATGGCAGGGTTCACTCATCAATAGGTATATTTTCTGCATGTTCATACTCGCCCAACAGCAAAGGTCACTGAGGGCAGATTTAGGCTTCAGGCTATCCCATTCTAAATATACACGAAGCCCTCCCAAAATATTAAAACTGATCACACACGAGACAGTATTCAATCAGTTTACTAAACTGATCAGCAAAATTCAGCAGATTTATAGCATCAGTTCAGTTTGAAAGACTTCCCCAAACCTCCTGTGCTTAATCAGCCTTTTTGATCTAAAAGCTAAGTGGGAATTCTCACTATGGCTTTTTTTCTTACAAAATTTTCAGCACTTTCTGTCTCTCACTAAGCCAAAAATACTGAGGGAACAGTCTTTTTTGTGGCATTTTGGCACTTGTAATCCAGACTGGAACCACAGTGTGCAGAAAGCTTAAAAACTCCAGGGAAAAGTTAGCTATACTTTATGAATCTCTAAAAAAAGTTCTTTTTCAAGTGAAATGATGATTGTCTTCGTAAAACAATTTGTCCATTCCAGTTTCAAAACGATGTGATGGCTTGACTAGAAAAAAACAGATAAGCTATAACATTTCAAAATGGATTATCAAAAAACTCATATTCTTGAGAATTTAATGTTTGGAAGACACTTGTAATTTATGTCTATGCTCAGAATGTATGAATAAAAAATGATCTTTGTAATGAGTTTACAAGCTAAAAATTCAGTCTGCTTCAAGTCAACAAAGTACTTTAGTAGAGTTAACGCCAATTGTAAAACATCAAGAACAGGGTATCCAAAAATCATCAGAATGGCTGAAAAACCAGGAAAAAATTAAGAACAAAAAAAATGAGTTCTCTGTATATGAATTCGGATTTTTGAACATTCTTCTTTAAAGGTTAAAGAGTTTCTCTTCAAATGAAAACCGGAACTCTCACATAATCACACAACTTCAGGATTGAGAGCTTTCAAAACCATGGCGTTACCCATAGTAAAACTAAAAGACATAAGACATTGCATATCCTTAATAGTCAAATAAATGCATACCTAAGACTTTACAGGTTGGAGACCTACATCAGACTAACTATGCCTGTATCTGTACTGCACCAGTGAAGGAGCAGAGTTATCAAATTAGTTGTCAGTGGTGGTAGGTCTGGCACTGGAAACTGTCTGTCCCAGATCATATGAAGCTGAGACACAGCATTTATTAGCTGAGGTGTGGCAAGCTGTGGGACTCCAGCTGCAACAGCACTGTATTGTGTGAGCTCTCTAACCTGTTATCGTGACAGCTCTGTGCACCACGTCCATTATGTCACGTATACATGTTCTGTATGACTCAAATATAGATGGTCAACTATCAAGTGAAGCGCCTGAAATGTTTTAGGCGTTGTTTATTTCTGAAACATTTTGTCTTTGAATATTATTTTGCTGTTTCCTTTAGCAGAGAGAGATTCCCGCAAAACAAAATCAGAGGAGGGATAGGAGGGTTCCAGATCTGAGAAGCCCCATAAAGGAAGGCATGAAAATGAGAATGGAAGGAGGATGCTTCAGGAAGTGTTCAGGAGGATAAGTGAGGAAGGTACTGTAAATATATAAATGGAGATAAAGGTACTGAGACCTGAGTGCCAATATAGGTATTAAAGTCCAGAGCCCAGAAGAGGGGAAATTTGAAAAAGTATCTATTTGATTATGTCTACAACTATGGGAAAAAATCAATTAATCTACATAATGAAAGTTGTGACACAAATCAGAAATACTGAGCTAACTATAATAGCAATATAAATGACCATCAAGAGGATCACTATTGAATACTTTGGTTAATGTTGCTGTTATTAATTATGCTTACTTATATTACAACTATACCAAAGAATTTAATATTTATGTATGAAGACAAGAGACATTCAGTCAACAGATGGGGAGGGTACAAGCAAACAGTAAAAGCAATGCTGGTCAGTATGGTAGGCAGCAGTCTTAAGACACGGGCTACTTAATCTTTGTCAACATTTTGTAGGTGTCACTGAGGAAAATTTTGAAGGTGACTTTTGCAGGTATTTACGGGTAGGTTACACTGCAAGTGAGAACAGGATATTTGGCTGTGCTAGGTGGAAGGATTCGGTGAGGGAGATGATTGCATGTACAGTAGGAAAGGGAGATGTGTGTACCATGCAACTCGAGAGGAGAGTGGCAGACAGGTTTTCACTGTCACTTCTAAAGACTTACAACCCCCAGCCAATGCATCTCAAATGTACAGCGGCACTAGGCATACTTCTCAGGTTAGCCCATGTGATTGGTACTCAGTCTGAACATCCACGTTAACTCCATTTACAGCATCTTGCTGATAAGCAGCACTTGCATTGCAGCATTATTACTAATTTCGCAGCCACCCGGGGTTATGTCTGGGAATATCTCTTTATTTTTTTATGATGTCATGCTGTTTTCCACCCCTGTGAGCTGCACTTGCAGGAGATACTCTGTCCTTGTTGGAGTGTAGGAAGCCAGAGGTTTTCATATGGATCACTACAGCAGATGCGTTAATTTCTGCCCAGATTCAGGTGGATTGTAATTTCTACTAATAGCAGAGTCAATATATCATTAAAACTTTTGTGTGTGGAATATAGAAAGGCTTGGGCTAAAACCAAGAGAAGGGCCTGACTTAACTGAGAAGTACCCTTAAAGGCGAAAGGGATTTTCTCTTTCCTTATGCTCCCCTGATGGTTTGTAGCCCTTTTACATATTTCCCTCTTCTTTCAAGCTAAATCTTTTCCTTCTTGATGCCTCTTCCCTGACCTCTCCTTCCCAGGAAGCCACCAGGCTTTCCCATTCCCCCCCGCAAGGTACCAGCCTCAAGTTCCTTACTGCCACCTCTGGTGACAGTGTCCCCTCCCTGTCCCCCTATGCCACCTGCTCTGGGAGGTGCCTCGCGGTTAACCTCTTGCCATAACCTACATTCCCATGGGCTTTCACCCTGCAGGGCAGCTTGGGAGCCTGTGAGCACCAGCTAGTAATGTTTGGACAGTCTGGGAAGATGTCAAGTGCGAAGAATGTTAAGGATAGCAGAAGACTGCATGCACAGTATGGACGCACAGCCCTCCAAAAAAGAGGGTTCCCAACAGATTTTTGTAAATTTATCCCCAACATTTAGAAAAAAAATAATTGAAATAGTCAAAATAATTTACAATGAAGGGAACTTAATTGTCCTTATTGTTTGATTCTAAACCTATTGAACCTCTAATGAAAATAGAAAATACTTTAAACTGAAAGCTCCCTTTATCTGTGATGTTAATAGGGACACATTGTACACTTCAGGTTTTTTCCATTCATTTGCTCCTAGATAAGCAGTATGCTATTACTCTCTAGTGGTGCTGTCTTCAGGGACTATTTCTGTCCGGCACTTGGGAGAATGCATTATGAGATGTCAGCATGTGTGAGCAGAGATAGTATGGCTTGTCATGTACAGATAGGCCATATTCTGCTATAAAATGATGGCTTTGTCTTTTATCACTGTCACAGTCTTACTTAACAAGCTGTGACTCTGTGGTTCATCACAAAGAAAACTGTCATCCCTAGATATGTGCCTTGAATGCCCTTTCATCTTCTGTGCAGGTAGGATCTGCCATGTGACATCAAGCAGAACAGTAACTCCAGATGGACTCTGCTAGTGCAGCAGTATATTAACAAAGGGGTTTACTGGCACAAATCCAGGCTTTGCACCTTAGATTAGATTACGGGGATGAGGAAAACATATGTAAGCTTTTAAACAAAGCAAGACCTAGTAATATGTCATAAATATAATTAGAAAAGGAAATGTTAGTAATCCATCGTGTTTAAGTGATAATTTATTTATCATGGTGTTATTCTGAGCAGCAGATAAATCAATTAGAGTTGCTTTCAAAAGCAAATAAATAGTGTTGGTTCAATAGAGTGATGACAGACGAAGTGTTTTGAGGAACTCAAAAGTTCTGTAGTTGGATTTCTCCACATAATTATGTTTAGGGTGAAATCTGGAGAATCACTGGCCTTCACTACAGATTGTGATGCTGCTAGCAATTTTTCTGGATCTTAGCGCTTCTATTCATAAGGTCACTGAACAAAGAAAGAGTGTCCGTTGCTATGATCAGAGACAGACGCCTAAGGAGAAAACCCTTCAGCATTTCCAGAGGGCACATATATTAAATAGTTATACAGGGTGTTTAGTGAGTGTTTTGTACCAGAGCCTGCAGGTCAGAACTTTTCTGGCAGAGGAATATGGACATGTTCTGCTCACTTCAGCATTTTGTATGGCCATGGGACATATTATACTGCCAGAGTTGTGATTCTGCAGATCGGATTAAACTACTTTGTGGACATTAAAGTATGAATATTTCATGTGAGCTTTTACAGGGCTGAATTTAAACTGAAGTGCTGAAATACTTCTCCACATTCCTCTTTCCTGGGATTTTGTATTTTTAAACTAGTTTTCCCTTGCATAAAGTTGTTCTTCCATGGGACTGCTTTTTAACTGTGTAGGTGGGAAAATCAGAAGTATTAACCCTCATGAGGTGCAAGCTTCCAATCCCAGTGCAGTAAAAGGAAGGAGAAGAAGAAAGGGATGTCTGTCAGTCAACAAAAGTGTCTTCTGAGGGTGTAATATTACAAGGAGTGGAGAGTAGTTTGTCCATTGATGGAAAAGTGCAGCATTCACATATAATAGTGCTGCCAGGATTTGAGGGATGCCAAGGAAACCTGTGTGGACGTGTTACCAGTAAAAGTGCCTGCCTGGCTGGTGCTTAAAAATAGAGAAGAGGGTGTTGAGTACATAGAAACTGATGTTGAAGAATTTCTGACCTCTTTAATTTAAAAAAAAGTGTCATCTCCCTCTGCCTGATTTGGAGTGCTCTCACCCCCAACAGTGCTCAAAGATTTGAAACAAAATATAACTCCCTGAAAATGACGTCATAGATAGTCTCTTCTTGGATAATGTTTCTCCATTGAGTCTGAATGCATGCTTCCCACTGGTGACTACTTTTAGACATACTGAAGATTGGTATTACTATACACAAATATGGACCACACAGATCATTTGGGCTCCTTATCTGTCAGAGAGGGAGGGAAATGAAACAACTGGTTTTGTTTCGCTTTAAAAGCTATGCTCAGGTGAGTGTGAGTGGGCAGTGAATTCATCTTTCCTGTCCCCGGTATGCTGCCAGAGGGATACCCAGCTCCAAGGGCCCCATTAGACTTGCTTTGTGCTTAAGTTAAACGCCGCTGTAACTTCTGGATGACTTTGCCTCTCCCTGTCCCAAAAGCCTGTGTTATATATGTGCACTAAGAGTTAGACTCTGAGACTAAGCCTGCATTCACCTCTAGGCAAAACACATATATGCTAAGATCAGGCAGCATTAAAAAAAAAAGAGTTATTTTTTCACTTGCCACATGGTAAGATTAATTTATCATGGCAGGTCCATCCCCTTGGGCCTTTCTACTTGTTAAAGGTCCTAGCTCTTGGACTTACCTGTTATTAAAAATAGATTTTGTTTTCATCCTGCATGTAATCTGTCTCCCATGGAGATTAGAGTAATGAAAGTATATGGTGGTGAAAGTCCCATTGCAGTGACCAAAGGCTGAAAGCTCCTGTGTCTTCCTGACGAAGGGCTCAAGTAATGCCAGCTGAAGACTGTGTTTTCATCTTTTACGGTTGGACCACTGTGGGAGTTGCACAGTTTATGGCGTGGGTGAGTTGTGTAGTTGACACTTTCTGATGTGAAAGTCTGCTACCGCATGAGGTTGGGCCACTAGTGAATTTTGCAACAGCGAGGTTAGATACTGATACTCCCTTTACACAGCAGAGGAAGAAGGCGAATCCACAGAAGCCGGCATAGTGAGGAGGAACCCACTTGTGGTAGTTCATGGAAAGGAGAGGTAAGACTTAACTCTTTCCCAGAAGCTTAATGGACTTACTGATGCTATCTTAGCCCCAAGTTTTCTCCTGGAAGGAGACATTCAGCCCTTTTCCCAAACACCAGCAAAGCTTTTCAAAACCAGCTGGTGGTACTGCAGCCCGTTTCTGTAATAACTCAGTGAGAGCCTAATGACTGGAGCACTTGTCCTGCGTACTAATTGTTATGCTTCCCTTTTCCATCTCAGAGGAGATTGCATTTCTTGTGTGCACAAGTATGCAACGGGCAAAATATTAGTGCTGTTGCAATAAATCCTCTGTGTGTCTGCATGCACACTCATTTAATCTATCTGATTCAATATTACACACATTTTGTAGCATTCACTGGATATCTTTGGAATCATAAATGGTATGCAACATATAAGTTATAATTTTTCTGCCCTCCTTTTCATATGTTGCAGTAAGTCAATGTACATAATAGCTTTAGGCTGTGATAATTCAGGCAGAAAAATGTTGATTTAGAGAAATCATTAATTACAACACTAATGTGATGAAGACCTGTCTTCACAGTATAAGAATACTTCCTGAAAGTGATGGTGCTACAATGTCATTTACCATACCCCACTTTGTTTTTCAATTTGAATTAAAGATCTGCTTTACTCTGTCTCTATGAAATCAAATGATACGCTGCTTTTTCTCTAGAAAACAAACCGTTATACCACTATGTACCAACTTTTCATTTCAACACATTACGTAATAGTTCAAATGAGAGCACAAAACAAATAACACAAAAACAGCTGGTAGGAAACTTTACTCAACATTAGGCACTTTCAAGCCTGAACAGTGTAATGTGCATGGCTTAATGCATCATATGTCTTTACTAATTTAAGCCTGATTGTGCAAAAAGGGCTGTGTGGGGACACCGGTGGACAGCTTCTGTTACGGAGTCATGCTGAAGTTAAAGGTCTGCCTACATTTGCTGCATAATGGAGCTAGGGTTATTTTTACTTCCCATTTGGTGTTGTTTAAAAAGTAATGCTAAAAACAGAGAGGTGAAAAACTGGTTTGTATTCACAAAATGTCTGTGCAAATAGAAGCATTGGAGAAGAGTATTTTTCTCTTGGGTAGCATTCTGAATTTAGATACTAGCATCAACTTTTGAGTTTTTGGACTTTCAGAATTTGAATGAACAAGTATTGAGAGATTTGGAGTTGTAATTAGATTTTTTTTCTGTATTGTGCACTTTTTGAGCCCATTTATGTCTCTGATAATGCTGCCTTTATAATGCTGCCTTTATAATACTTTCACAATTTCAAAGTTACTGAATAGGGAGTTGCTGACAATTTTGGCAATGCTACCTTGAAATATTGTTTAAACAGTCAAGAGAAACCCTTGATGTTGATTCTTGATTATATTAATTTCATGTAGCATTTAATAGAATGCCAGCAGAACTAGATATAAACATAAATACAATAATGTGTAAACTATGGCTTAGAAAGGAAAAGACGTATTTTATTCAGAAGGTGAAGCCTTGAATGTAATTATATGTAACAAATGTAATTAAAAGTACTGGTCAGGTATAACTTTTATAAAATGATACGTATTTACTTAGGATAAGAAAGGCCATTTCAGGAAAATAAAGTTATCTGAGTCATTTACTTTCTCCAAATGCCTGCAAGATAATTATTGACGTATTTCAAATTACATCAGTAACATGACTTCCATGAGAAATTCTATCTCCATTTAACCTTTACAGCATCATCCATACTTTCATCTGTCCATAGAGCCAGCTGAGTTCCTGCCCTCATTGGCAACAGGTCCTGCACATGGGACATGGGACAGATCTGCAGAGGCGTTGTGGTTGTAATCATTGGTTCCCCCGGTTGCTACCAGTTTCCGTGGACAGTTGTCTTGCAGAAATGCACCCCATGGCATATTGGATGCTTTTTGAAGCTTCATGCTGTTTCCCAGCTAAATTCTTAGCTACTCTTCATATGCTGGAAAGGCACAAGAGCGCACTGGGCACCTCTGTTCTGCACTTGATGTATTTTCTCAGACTGTAACCTCCCTGAGAGAGAGACTGTCTTTTTTCTGTATCTTTATTCATTCCCTAGGGCAGTAAAACCCCCACAACTCAGCTGGGGTCTGTAGGCACGAGTACACAAGTAAATAAAACCCTGTCATATACAAATGCTGAACACCAAATAATGACATTCTCAGGGTACAGATCCATACATATTCCAGAGTGAATATTAATGATTAAATCTCATTTATAATTTATCTGTTTACTGCCATTTTGTTTTTATTTATCTATTCTATAAATATCTATTAAAAATATCTTTCTTTTTAAACAGGAGACAGTTTGGGATCAGTATAAACATAATAAAACTGTGTTACACAGTCCTTACAACCAACAGGTAAAGGTGTGCAGTAAAATTCTGGCTTCCAAAGATAACTTTTTGTTACAGCACAATAGTGAAGAACCATTTCAAAGTGCTGACGGACCACTCCTTTTCTGGTTGTTCTAGTGTTTAGCAGGCTATCCATTATCTGAATAATAGATAAGACTGTTGCTTCCAGACCTAGAGCAGCTGCTGCAGAGTGATCTCTGAGCCGTGTTCCCCCATTCATCCAAGCACAGGGACACCCACCAGCAATGGAGTGAAGCACAGAGCCAGCTCGGGAGAGCCGGGGTTATTTGCCAGGCTCCGAGCTCTGCAGCTGGCCTGTGCTGCCCCAGCCTGCGTGGCCAGCTCTGCACCCACTGGGTGCTTTGCCTGCATCCAAGACATTCTCCTCTCCCTGTTCCCGATGATGGGGAACTGACAGACTTATTTGGTACTGATTGGACTGATTTATTTGGTTCCCAGAAAGTTGTTCCATAGCATTCGAAAAGGCTTGGCAAAATTTATAGCTTTTATACAATAGGTGGGAGAGATTAACTTGCTTTGCACATAATGAGAACAAAGTAATTTCTGAGGCATGCTTTTGGTGTGTTTTGTTTTCCATTTTTATTAATCCACTGAGAGGCATTGGTTTATTTACTGGAACTCTACTTTCTGTAATCATAAGGAATTTATTCTACTAAAGAAAATTACTTTCTTCAACCTCCAAACCTGCATCTTTTTAACAAGGAAATGTAAACAATTTTTAGTGTTTTCTGTTCCTGAACATGAAACTTCTTGCTGTAAAGCCCACATGTGCTATGCCTTTCTGCCTGTTCTTCACATGATTTTCAAATCAGCTTAGCTGCCCTGGGAAGTAGATCAAGGCTACACTCAATGCTGTGCCACTGCTCAGGTGTTAGTCTTTGCTGAGTACTGCCTTACAAGCCAGCATGAGGTAAGAGTCAAGGATTAAATCTGTGCTTGAGGCAAACTATTGCATTTCCCATTTCACATCATGATGATTTTGTGGCTTGGGCAGAAGAAGAACAGTGTGTGTGGCTTGTTACTTTAATCAACTTAATTACAAATACTCTGTGTGAACTGGAGAAAGTTCTTCCAGGTTTTCTGCAGTTTCTGTAAGTGTAGAAAGTGCATGAGGAATACTTCAAAGACTGAGTGTGAATTTGATGATGCTATTTTAACTTCAAATTGTTGTTTTAGCAGAGTTCTGTGGATTCATAGAATAAAAAGAGAATTGGCTTGGGGAAGTGAAAGAAAATAGGAAAGAAAGTAAGAAAGGAAAAACAGAAATCACAGATGGATGATACTATAAATGGATGAAACTGTAAATAATGAACACCACAATTGTCAGCTATTTACAGAATTAGATCAGTTAAAATCAATAGAAGACAATGACACTTCAATACAGACAAATATAGAACAAGGAGGACTTTTACAGAGACATGCACTTGGCAGTGCTTGTTTGGGAAATAGTGGGGAAAAAAATAGAAGAGATAAATATGCTGGGACAGATACAGAGCTGGTGTAGATGGGCAAGGTACAGCTTTTCCTGGTTATTTAGCTTCCCTGCCAAGTAAACACACTTCAGAACCAACATATTCAGACCCAGTTACCTGCAGCAAGCCTGCAAGTGTCTATTAAAGGAAGGAAGAATTAAGAATTAATTCTTCTTAAAAAGCATGATAAAAACCTTCATCTGCTCCTCCCTTTGCGCTGGTGCCTAGCAATAAGGGCTGATAAATGCTGTCATTCTCATGGAATAATGTTTTACACTCACTCTACACAAGTGAGAAAGATCACACAAGATCATGGGTACTGGAGGGGAGGTCAGTATCCAGAAGGATGATAAAAGGGAGAAATGAAAAAGCAACAAGTAATGCATTTAGGAGAAAGAAAAAATACATTATGAGAGCATACTGCGTTTAGAACTTTCTGCTGTTGCAGCAGCCTAGCTCAGCGGGAGGGGAGCTGCTTTCCATCTCCAAGTCCGTACCCACAGAGCAGGGAGACTCTTTCCCCCTCCTCCCTAGTCAACATACTGCAATAGGACGCAGGTAGCCCCTGCATTTTTCTGGGCCACATCTTTAGAAGGTGACTGAGTGAGTCTTGTGTCTTCATTTTAAAGGTATATTTCACCCTGTGTTTACTGCTATGCACAGGAATATCAGTGGTCTCTTGCCTCTATTTCATCTGCCATAATGGTTTAGTGAAGTTCTGGCAATGAATGGTGCTTTGTTGTTGTCCTGTTATCTCTGCTTTGTAGTCAGTTCCACCTATTTCATAACTGGAATGACTGGGTTTGGGGAAATGGAGTTCATGAGCTGTGCAGGGCTCTACTCCCTTGGACTCCTTGAAGGAAAGAGGGAGCTCAGCCATTCACTGGAGACTCTTTTTATTATTATGGCTCTCAGAAGCCTTCAAACATTAAAGATACGTTACTGTCAATATACTAAGATAATTTTTAAAAACTTCAACTTTGCAATAGAGTCAGACTATTCGTTACCGTTGATTGAATAGCACTGTTGAGTCCAATTCCTCAAGCACTGCTGAGTATCTTCTAAACTGCCACTGAAATTACTTCCTGCAAAAGTATGAAACAACTTCTGTCATTGCCTTGTGGATTTGAGAGGCAAATCTATATAGGAAATATTAATTGTAAATTATCATGTGTGTATCAGACTTCCTTCTTATGGGAATCAGTGAACCTGGCCAAATGGGTAAGCCGTGTCTTTATAATACCAAGCTCAAATGACTGAGCACTGTAAGGAATCCGCATGGTATATGCTTCGGTATATGTGGATACCAACATGTACCAAGGGTGTGTGGCAAGTCAGTACCTCTAAAGAGAAACCTATGTTTGTACAGATAAAAGCATATAGGGGGACAGCATCTGGAACAGGACTAACAAGGATCAGTTAGATCACAGAAACTCCCTTAAGAAGCCTAAAGGACTAGAGAAGGAATTTGGATTCAGTGATCTGTCCTTGTGGTTTCCCTGATGATTTCCCCTGAATCACTGGCTTCATGTGGCCCCTATGCCAGAAATAATATATCAGGATGTAAGAGAACTCATCTCCTGACAGTCCTCAGGACAAGCTCTTTGAGAGAAGAGGGAGACAAACCCTCTTGCAACCGACAGCCCAAGCAAACAGTAATGGATGACTTAGAAGAAGCAAGCAAAAGAGTGACACCAGGCCCAGAGGCTGTCTAGTCCAGCAGCTAAGTCTAGCAGTTAAAAATGCATCACAGAATTGGCTTAGTGAGAATAATCTGCTATCAACAAACAGTAGAAAAAAAACTTGTTTCATCTGACTGCAATTTCTGCCAGTCATCCTTGTCCATTAGCAGCATAAATAGTGCGCACACTGATAGGAGCCATCATAAACATATATTCTCTCCCACTGGAAGGTTTAATAAATATTGGTAGCTCCTAAAAATGGCTATAATGTTTATTGATTTAAGCCTCTGAGATTCTACTAAGGAATAATCTGTGGGTTTCATAATGTAAATCATATGGATGTCTATATAGACTTTTAAAACACAAAGTCACTGCTGTAAATCTAGATGCATTATTTGTATGTGTATCTATTTGAGGTAGAGATTGATGCCTGTAGTTAGGATTGTGTGTTTTTTGTGTAGTTCTTTTGTGGGATAAAACTTCTGTTCACTTTTATGTTTAATTTCTTCCAAGTTTGTTTATAACCCACCACCTGCATTTAAAAAAATTAAGGAGTCCCAGGTTTGAAATTTGTTATCTTTATAACATGATTCTTAACTACTCAAAGTGGTAGTGTTTGTGGGTGGTTTTTTGGTTTGGGTTTTGAGCATAAGCCTAGAAATGTGATTTTTGTCAGATTTAAACTCTTCTTTGGGGACTAAGGTCCCCATGGAAAGCCAGGAGAACCCCCCAAATTCTGTAGCCCAGCTGGTATTTGGATAGTATACACTGGGTAACACACAGAGCCAATGGTGGAACTAAAAGAAATGGTGAACAGTGATGAGCTGATTGAAGTAATTCCTACTGTAAAAACAGCTGTAAAAACTGCAATCACTCAGTTAAAGACTGTATCATAAAGAATAGTGCAAGAAGCCTGAATAAAGGTTACATTAGCAACCACGGGTTTACCAATCTCTCCTTTGGGGGACTGAGTCTCAATATGTTTCAGTCTCAATATTCTTTACACATAGTGTTTGAATAAATTAATATCTGCATAGTTATAAATTCACCTGTAGTTTATATGTAAATCTATGGCAAAGTTAATATATAGTAGAAATAGAAATATTATTACAATAAAATTGTTGGGTTTTTTTAGTGTATGAAAGTCTGACACTTAAAAAATCAAGTAGTTACAGTTCCCATAGCTGCCAGGGAAAATTCAGTTCCAGTCTGAACAAATGAGCTATACTACTGTCACCCGATGTGGCGACACATGCTGGGTAGCTGACGAGAGGAGTGGTGGTGAGCTCAGCCCTCTTAGCTCTTCACTCTCATACCTCAGCAAATCCATACGAGGTAATCTTAGGCCTTTCCTGTTGTTCATATGACCTGCTTTTATCTTCAGCTACATCCAGGCAGCCCTTGCTAAAATCCATTAGAGCTTGGCAGGTCTATCTGAGAGCAGACTTGTATGGGTTAAGAGCCCTAATTAGTCACCCAAGGTTGCATTCTGTTTGTTACTCTATAAAAATGAAATCGATTGGAGGCATATGTAGCCTCAAAATAGGAATAACATCAGTTTTTAGAATAAAGTAATGGTAATCTTAAAAGAGGGGAAAATAGAAGATACAACAGGTTGCACAAAACCCCCTAAATTCCCAGAATGGAAGAAATCCCTCCAAGAGCTGTGTCTCTGTGTGTGTGGCAGCTCTTACACAGGGGGTGGTGGGGTCTGTCCCCACCAGAAGTTTATAAACCTCTCTCAAATCCTTCTGTGCTTTCCTGTCTTACCAGTGTCATGCGGTGGCAAACAGCAATGCTGTTCACCTCTGCTGTACCATGGGTACCTCTGCTGAACTACAAACCTCCTACAAACTTGTGACAATGTAGTAAGTTTCTATAGTTTGGGGTTGTTTTCTTTCTTTTCCTTATGAATGTTTAAATGATTTACAGGGTCCTTGTGCATCCGTGCCCCTGTGCCAGAGCCCAGAGCAGGGATTTGGCTGTCTCTCCCAACCTCACAGAAGAGGGCAAATAGCAGCTCAGGCTGACCGTGAAGGGGGGACATGAAGGAGAACATGAGAGATAACAAGGCAAGAGCTATTTTTCCTTTTCTCATAAATACAACAACTAAACACTGTGGCCGGGTGAGAGTGATGCTAGAGTGGATTAAAAGCCTATCTGAAGTAGAAATAGTTTGAGTTTTACTACTTCTGGACCCCATTTGGATCTGCTTCACCCCTTCTTCTCAATTGCATAAGTCACACAATTGTTTGCTAAGCTTTGTTATAACTCTCAGGACACCCGTCCTTTCAAACAGAGAATTCTGGACCTATTCTTAGTTACAGACAATCAAGTGCCTGCCATTATACTGCGACTAGTTAGTGCTTAGATAACAATTAAATTAGTTTGTCTTCCTGAGTTGATAAAACCCTTTAATGCACTGTGTTTTAAAATGTTTAACCTGCACAACAAACTTGCATCTTAACACTGCAACGATTGCAAAGGTTGCATAGAATGTCTTGACAAATGAAACAGTAAATAGCAGAAACACTGTTAAATCTTAATCACCAGTAACTAATTGAAGTGTGTGTGTGATTATAGAACAATTGAATAATCGCATCTCTTAGCCTTACCAAGAAGTTGCCATTTGGGGTAGGAATAGTGGTGTGCTGGCAAGACCAGATGGTCTTCACATGCAGAAAGAACCTGCTTTTCATCAGTATCATGACTGCACCACTAATTAGAAAAGAATGAACAAGGCATAAGTAAAGGAGGAATTTCCAAATCTAGATTAGGCTTAAGAGATCCATTAAGATCATTTCAGGGCCAGGGTTTGAAATTATATTTGTTAATGCTGAAAACATGTGAGTATTTTTTAATGACTTGATAGTCTGAAAAGGATGTAGGCCCTTAAAACAAGATACAAATAGACTTTAGGTGCCTAATTAAAAATTATTATGAGAAAACTGTTGACTCTTACTGTCTTTCTCATGCTGGAAGCTCCCCAAATTCATGATGTTCACATTCCTACACACCCCTGCCGCCCAATTTCTGCCTAAACTCCATAGCTCAAAAATCTAGAAACGGTGCTTGAAAAGGTAGTGAGCGCCTCTCTGCAAGACAAATGCTAATACACCCAGTGCACAATAAAGTGGATACCTGCAGAGACAGCGGTACTAATCACAAAATACAACCCTGTCTCAACTCCGTTTCCTTCTGCCTCAAAGGGAAAGGGGAAAAAAAAACCCCACCAAAAATCCCAAACCCAACCAACCAACCAACCAAAAAATCACCATTGGAGAAAGAAGAGATGGATTTACTTGGTAAATAGATATTAATGCCTAGTTCTACAAGTTTCCTACTGAGTGAAGATATTTTGGTGGATTGTCTTCCTGCTGGATTGTCAATCTCATTGGGTCCTCTTTCCACCAGAAGCTTTCTCCAGGCAAAAAATAGAGGACCTGGTCCATTTATTTGGTACCTCCAGAAATCTGGAGCACAAGGGCAAATAGCTGCTTCTACAGGTGGCTTTTGTGAGTGTATTGTGCTCTGTATGGTCTGGATTTACTGTCGTCGTGTAGATACAGTGTACTATGTAGAGTTGCCCTGCTAATGCAGGTGGTTATGTCTCAGAAACCTTGAACAGAAACACATAACTTCCTCCACTAACTCTAGATTTTGGGTTCTACTCTAGAAGGAAAGAAGTTGAAGGCAAAGATTTCGATACCTGATGAGCATATCTCTCTCACTCTTCTATGTTTTTCTTTTTTTCTTTTTTCTTTTTTTTTTTTTAAACTTTATTACATGACATTCAAACCCTTTGAGATTTTAGATAAAATCATGAAGAACCAGATATTTTCCCAGGTTCTTTCTGTAATATGCTCAAACACATTGTCCTTAAAATCTTGAAGATTCAGACAAGAGTATGAATCATGTAAGTTCTGAAAGAGGTTAGATTTCTCAAAATGGAGACCTGTGATCCAGCTAAACTAATGTTCATCAGATATATGTATCTTATATTTTTACAGATTTTTAGAAAGAAATTAAATAGCATGTTTTTAACTCTCCAAAACTGGCCGTTATTAGATAACTTCTTTCTGAGAAAGTTTAACTGGTTTTATAAAGTAGTTTAGTGCCAGTCACTCTCACAGAGTTAACTGGAAGTAACTCCTTTTTTTTCTGATATCAGGAACCAGTCTGTACCTTCAAAAAATAAGAGTTGATATCCTTTATGAATCTTCCATTTTTCTAAGAATTGTTACTAATTCTTTACTTATTCCAGCACCTATCCATTCTTTGATGCTAGAACTCCATAGGGTATGTGATTCCTCTGGAAATTAATTCCATGTGTTGGATTTTAGTTAAGACAAATAATGTAGATAGTGTTCTAAACTTGATATGTACCAGTTTTCTACAATGTTAATTAACAGTGGGGTAAGTATTTAACATAAGAAATCTAAGCTCCAGTGCCTTATTATGTTATTCTTTAATGCAAATGCTATTGCTATTTAATGCAAGTGTACTTTTCCTAAACAGAATTGCGATGGTCAAACCTCATAAGCTCCAGGACACATTTACTGAGTCTCACCCTTTCCCTTCTGACCCTGGAATAGAAAGTAGACAAAGGAACAGCCAAGGATAAAATACCAGAGGTGAAAGATGATCACAACTAAGAAATGAGAAGCAAAATTCTGGCAAAAACTAAGGGGTTTCTTTTTATTCACTTTTTGTTATACAGAAGCTAATAGAATACAGATCCCTATCCAGATCTACTGGCAAATGGATTGACTTGCAGAATTGATGCAGCACAGATGATCTGTACAGACCCTATAAAAGGAACCTCTGATTTGTTTAAAACTGTCAGTCTTATTCATACACTTTGATGCTGAGGTCTGGTAGTATGTATGATGGGCTAAGGGTAAAACTGACTAATACTCCTAGAAAAAAAATTGTCTGTCTTTTAGTTTGTTGTGTCAGAAAGAAGACTGAGATGGGGAATTTATAATAAAATGAAAATTTAAAATAAATTTCTCTTTCCTTTTGCCATATTTCACTCAATAATGGAACAGCTTTGAAACTGGAGATGCTTTTAACCCATTGTCAAAGCTAATAGTAACATTATTTATCAGCAGTATTTACTCAGGTGCTGTAAAGCTAGGGTCTATATAGCCTGTTAACACTGGGACATGAATTGATCTCTTTCTGTCTCCATCATGTTCTTGAGCATACATCAAAAAAGGCTGCACAGGAAAGTAATCTCAGATGTTTTCCATCTTTATGTTCTGAAAAGTGAGTGCCACTAATTTAATGGACTGGGAAGGGTTCCTGAATCGGAAACAACAATGGATAGCTTTGTCAAAGATTAATTTGGTTTATTTTTGGTTTCTGATGTTTCAAGTGGATTTTCAAGGATGTTGGGGGGTGGGGGGAACCTCTTTCAATCAGAAAGCTTAAAAATGTTGGGTTTTGTTCTCCTCTCTTTGAAGGAGACAAAATGTTCTTACGTGAGTGTGTATTTAACAGCATATGTGCATATGCACTCACATAAGTTTTATTCATAGAACATTCATAAGAATGCAAAGCTGATCTCTGGAAACGTCCTGTGCCGTTTTGATCTGACCTCTGATTCCATGGGTTTCCTACATCAGCCAGGCCACAGGCAGGGCTGTGCCTGAGAAGGCAGCTGATATATGGTATTTTGTTTTCTCCCCCACTGTCTACCATATGCCCCCATTATTTATGAATTCAAACCCTGCTCTGATGATTGGGTCATTCAGTACTTTTTAAATACTAGCTCCAAACCCCACCCCCTTTCTTCTGGCTAATATTTCATCCATGTGTCTTCATCCCATCTCACTCCTTGCCCAGACGTGCTTTTCAACCTTTTTTCTGTCTTCGCTGGGTCCTCAGTTAATTCCCGTGGGGACCCCCCTGCAGCCCCAGGGACTCTGCTCCTTTCTCTGGTACCATTTTTTTGCCCCAGTAACTCACAGTTCTTCCTTTGCATGCTAGTGCCTTATCAGATATATCTCTTCTCATGCCTCCTGCTTTTTATATTCTTGGTCTTTTTCTCCCTTTTTCCCAGGGCTAGCCCCAGTCTGTGCGCTGCACATCAATCCCTATTTTTCTTCTAATGGATTCTAATCCCATTTCCCTGCACTCTCATCTTCTTTCCCCTTTCTCTTGTCTTTTCTGTAAATGAATATGGCAACGGCTTACTGAGATCCGTGGAGACACAGGGCATGTGCTCTTAAATTCCTACATCTGGCCTTAGTGTCACAGGAGACATCTTCCTTGAGCAACTTCTGCTGAAACCTAAGAAACCTTGCTTAATAGGAGCAGAATTTATCAAGCCCCTTCCTTATGAAATTTCAGGTCTTTGTTCAAAATCTTGGAGACACTAACACATTTCTGAGACAAGTACATCAAGTTGGGGGATGGTGAGTTCATTTTTTAAACGTGGACAGAAGCTGTACCACACTTTTGAGGCAGTCAATTAATTATGGTATTTCTGCAGAATACCTAAGATGGAAAATTCCAGTCTAAACAACAAAAAAGTTTTCAAAGTTATGAGCAACTAAAAAATTAAAACCAGGGTCTTAAAATAGAAACTGTTAAGCAATCTTACTAATAGCTGGTATTACCAGCCCCACCTATATAAAATGTAAGCATTGCTATTCTAATAGCCTAAATGCACTAAATACCATTAATGTAATCTTAGTAATCGCTACCAGAAAGATGTGGCTGCTGTTTTCTTTACTTTATTGATCTGCCAAAATTATAAAGTGGCAGTACTTTATGTAAGTTTTATTTAAAAGCATAACTGGAGAGTGATGACAGAACAGTTTATATACTAATGTGGTAAATATAGCCAGAACTCTGTTCAATATGTCAAGGAAGGAACAAGCCACTAAAAATGCTATTTATTCGCTACAATTAAAGAAAAGGTTGAGGGTTTGGGTGGGATTTTGTTTTGGTTTTAACTTTCAAATGGTGTCCCTAAAAGAAGAAATATATATATTAGGGCCCAGAAGCATGAACAAAGTACTTTAGTGACTGATCCACAGTAAATTTTGAACACATTCAGATCCTATTGTGTTGGTGAATTTCTTTGCAATAAAATTAATAACGTTGTCAAGGTGTATTTTCATACTGCACCTCAGAGTTCATTTTTATATGAGAACTACCTTTTTTTCCACCTCTCATTTAGCACAGAAGTCTCCTAGCTGCTGTTATTATACGAACAATTAAAAAAAAAATAATTAGGTCACTGTTCTGTTGAAGTTCAACACTTCGTGCCATTTATTTGTTGCTTTTGGTTTGTAAAGGATGTTGCTCATGGCGAAGCTGCTGTTTCCTAGTAGTTCTGTTCTTTGTATTTTTGCTTTCCTTCTTTGCTTTGTAAATGATGTGTGTTCTCTTAGCTTTTAAAAAATGACTACTGAGTAGAGAAAGCTGTAAGACTTGAACCTGTGAAATATCTTAGATAATCTTCAACATGATGTTCTGTTCCTTGCTATCTAAATAAAAATTTAGAATATGCAAAAAGAGAGAAGTTCAGTGATGAGGAATCATGACATAGGGCGAAAAATTCAGGAGATATTGGGGAGCCCACTGAAAATGTCAATATGTTAAGCAGCACCTTACTTCACCAGTACTTAGGGGCATGCTTATGCCCATTTTCATTCTTCTGCAGTGAAAAATGTGGCTCAGAGACTTGCAAGTTATTGGAGGCCCAAAGAAAGAAAACCACATCGATTAGTGCAGTGGACACTTAATTTAACTAGGAATGGAGGGCAGTGAAGCTCCATTTATACTTGCACCATTTGTTGACACCAATGGTTGGGCTAACAGGTGCAGAGCTGAGCTGTGTGCATTTTCATTCACAGCAGAAATGTGCCAAGATGTTTTCTAGATATTGCCCACGAGCGTTAGACTCCTAGCCCATATGTAATGAGCCTATAAAGAGGGTGTTAATGACAATGATTCAAAGCACCACTGCCTTTTTTTCCCATTCTAGTTATCTGTGCGGCTCCTATTGGCTCCAGTAAGCCTGCCTTAGTTCTCCTGCTAGCGCATTAATGAGGAATTTGCATTTCAGCATGAAATTGGTATAATTCCTTGTGATTTAATTAAGGAATTTTTGTGTGAAATCAACTCCTGTTCACGTCCTAATCAGTTGCCTTGTGGGTCATCTGGTCAAAATGGCATGTGCAGATTCAACAAAAACAGGTTTTTCAGGCAATTAAACCGTCAGGGGATAAGAGGGAAGATCCTTTTGTGGATTAATTCCCAGTTAAAAGCTAGAAGATAAAGGGTGGGAATAAATGGTCAGTTTTTGCCTAAAAGAGAGATTACGTATGTGATCCCATTGAGATTTGTGTTGCATGTTTAATGTCTTCATACATTCCTTTTTAAATATGAAAAGAATAGGCAGAAGTCTAATAGGAGAGTCCAATACTTACTGTGAAGAATTGCAGCAAGTTCCCATAATTGGATGATAAGCTGGTGGGTGAAGATCAATTTTGATAAATGCAAAATAATACACTTGGAAAATAACATTTATAAATGCATATAAATGATGGGCTCTAACCTAACATTACAGAAAAGATTTTGGTGTCATTGCAGATATTTCTTAGTAAATGTTAGATCATTGCTCACAGCAGAAAAAAAAAAAAAGACAAATTGAATGCTAAGAATTATTAGGAAAGGGATTGACAGCAAAATAGAAAAGCACCATTATGCAACAGAATAAATCTATGGTGCTCCCACATCTTGATAACTACAAACAATTCTGATCATCTTATCTGAAAAGGCTGCAATAGAGCTGGATTAAAAAAAAAAAAAAGACAAGATTGATAAAAGATGTGGAACGAAGCCTGTGTAAGGAGAGGCTAAATAAGCATTTCAGCTTTGAAAAGAGATGATTGAAGGATAGAGGTGTATAAAACTGTGAATGTCCTAGAGAAGATGAAGGGGGTGGGGGAATATTCACTTTTTCTTATGACAGAAACAGAATAAAAATGTCCAGCGGCAACTTTACAACAAAATAAAGTACTTGTCATGCGACATAGAATTAAATTGGAATACCCTTTGACAGGAGGTTGTGATAGCCAAAAGTGCAAATGGGTTCAAAAAGAATTTGGCAAATTCATGAAGGATAAATCTGTCAGTGTCTGTTAAAATTATGGTTTAGATGCGGTCCTTACGTTCAATGTACTGAAACATTAATTGACTATTTTTACACTATTTTTACACTCCTCCTTGGACATCTGCTACTGGCCAGTAGAAGCAATTAAATTCTGAGCTAGATGGACTTTAAGTCTGACACGGCTTGATCACTGTCATGAAGCTTACAGTCTTCCTCCAGGGATGGCAAATCTTGGGGGACATTGATGAAGACAGTTTGTAAAGACTTTGTGCATCACTTTACTTTTGCTGTCCTTTGATAATTAGAGAGATAAAACAATATGCAAATCATTAGTTAATAAATAATTATTGCACACAATAACCTAGGACAGAATGAGAACAAAACAAATTTTGAGATGTTTCCACTGCAGCTGAATGCAGATCTGGTTAATCAGTTTTTCATTCTAACAAGTGCAGATACACACCATCCTCCCTTTTCAATATTTGCTCCTCAAGAGAAAAGTTCTGTGTCTGCATGGGAAACGATGACTCTTTTAGGTACAACTGCTGTCTTTAGTTTGTTTATTTGTCTGACATGACAGTCAAGAACCATTAGGAAGCTTTTTCATGGTAGCACTCTACCAGCACTATATTCTCATTTTTATCTGCAGTGAGGAGAAATAGATATTTACTTTTCTTGTGTTCCTGTACTATAATGATAAATCTAGTATTTTCCCTAAAGACCAGCCACTGTGTGACAGGTATTTGAAAGTGCACCTAGCCATTGAGCAGGTGCTGGAAAGACTTCAGCAGCTGTAAATTTTAAGGGAGGGGAGAGGAAACATTTGTACTAAGGAGTCCCTTGTGCTTTTCAAGAAGAGAAATATTTTCAGGCTTTCAGCAGGTGTAGCGACAGTGCTATTGTAAATGTTAATGGTCTGTTGGGCTTTTTGGCCCTCCTAGCTCCATACTCCAGTTGGAGTTAAGATATTTAATGTATGATCTTCTCCCTCTGTTTGCTTGTACTTTTATTCAGTTGGAGAAAGGAATCCATGACTTCATTAGACAATGAATTTCAACCTAGTAATTTATTTAAATAGCTTTGTAATTCATTGGTGTGAGCATTTCTGTGACAAAATGCTGGTCAGGAAACATTTATGGAAAAACTCTTTAGGCTTGTAGGAAGAGATGTTATGAAGGATTTAAACATGTAAGGTACATACTGTAGCAGGCTTCACACAGTACGTGGGGAGAATCAGGATATGACAGTACAGTCTGGCCCAGACAGAGCTCCCTTGCTATGCTTGATTTAGGAGAAAGCACTACCCTGTGTCTGAGCTATTACCATATTGCTGCTGACAGATTATATTATCTCAAGCATAGCCCACAACAGCTGCCTTGCATCCAGCTAGGCAGTTAGCAAGGACAGGGGATTTCAGATAACCTTTTGCCTGTATGAAGGTATAGCCCATACCTAGAAGTGAAGACTGAAAATCGTCGCCATAGGAGGCAGGGAGTAGTCAGTGCTAGCCAGTATAAAGCTTTGGGCATACATAAATGTCTCAAATCCTGTCCTGCTCTCCAGCTGAGGTATACCTTGCTCAGGGCCAGAGTGAAGGATCCTATGAGTATCATCTTTATCTACATTTCTGAAAAGAGCCCCTTACAACTTCCCACCCAGGATACAAGGTGGGAGAAGGGGCAGCAGCAGCTTCTCTCCGTTGCTGAAGACCCCAAATGGGCATGGGCACTCCTAGTCCATGCAGGAGTGTGTGGCCGAGCTCAGCACAGCATTAACACTCATGAGCTGCACTCATGATGCCAAAGGGTAGGTCAAGCTTGTTAGGATGCTTAACTGAGTCTGAACAGCTTAATTGGAAAGCATAAATGCAGCAAATCTGATGCATCTGAATGCAATCTGAATGTTATGTACAGGAGCCATGGGGATCCCACCTCTGGGGTTTGCAGATAAATATGCTCTGTGTGGCAGTTCATAAGGGGTGGACAGAAGTTCTCATGGATTCAGGAAATCCATGGCTGGATCTTTCTAAGATACTTTTCAGATGAAGAAGTGCCAATAACCTCAAGTATAAAATTAGAAGATTTTAATTCCTAGGCATTTAGAAAATGAATGCTTTATCAACAAAGCTTAAAATGTGGTTAACTTAGTAGAAGAGAAGCCTTTGGGATATCCATATTAAACACATTAACCCCCTTAATGAAGATCTCTGTCTAAACCATTAACTGTAGCAACCCTTCCATCTGGGAAGCACTGGCCTCTGTTGGTTCATATTGAAAGAATACTCCTTGTATTTACACAGCCCTTTTAATTGCAGGATCTTAATGTGCTTTTACAAACTGCGCCTATGCCCTAGGAGGAGGAGGCAACTACTTCGCTACAGATAACTGCAGAGAATAATATAACAGCTACTTTGTGTAGTCCCTATAGACATGAATGGAGATTACTTCAGAGCATCTTAGATCAGGATTCTACAGCTATTTGTCTATGACTTGACCATTGGGATCATGGTGCCCCTCAGTTAGTGTAAGCCACAGCATCAACTGAACCTGCAATTCCAGAGCTCAGGACAAGATTCAGAGAGCTTAGGGTCTGTGTAACTTGGGGATTGGGCAAGGTTTAGGCTCCTAAGTTACAGGGAGCACTGTTACTGAGCCCCAAAATCAGCATTGCCTTCCACTCTGACACTTAAGATTTGTTAAGTGCCTGTGCTTGCATACAAATTTACAAATGAGAGAGAGAGCAGCTAGGCCCTTTTGCAAATAGAGATGAAACAGACACTTCTAAGTGCCAGAAGCATCAACCAAATTCCCTGTGTATGCCTGTGCCTACTGGTGTCTTCAGCAGTAAGCATAGGTGAGTGGAAGAGAATTTGCTTCTACCTTCTTTACCATAGCCCAGTGGTCAGAGCATGTGCTCAGAAAGTGGGAAGCCTGCTTTAAATTGCCCTGACCTATAGGCAATAAGAATGGGGGAATTTGCATGTGGAAAAACAGTCAAAGTATACCTGCGAGGAGAGAGAGGGAGTGAGATAAAGTGGCCTTATAGCCTATTGCTTAAAGCATTCTTAATTCATAGGCAGGAAAGTCCCTCTTCCAAAGTCATCTTCTGTTTTTTATCTGATGAATGTTTACTGCAAAATACATGTAAAATTTAATGTTTCCCAAGGACTGCAGATGTTCCTTGAATCAGAAATAAGCACTTATCTATGCAGGATGCAGCCCATCTGAAAGGCAGAAGAGGGAAAATAGGAATCTGCTGCCTTGGAACCAAAGCACAATCAAATCTGTAGGATTCATTGCACTGGAAACTGAACCTTAAGAAAATGAATGTAATTTATATATTCCAGGCTAGAAGTTAGCTAATGAAAGACCGGGGAAGAAAGGGCGGAAAAGTAAATTGTGCTCTGTAAATCACAAGAGATCTGTAGACTTCAACGAGAGTTGGTAGCAGACTTTCTGGCTAGCTCTAATCAATGCCAGATGCACATATTGTAGCTTTAAAGGATTTGGGATAAACTGGGAAAAATGAGCATGTATTAACTAGGTTTATGACCCACACTGTACATGACTTCAGATGTGTTTAGAAAGGATTTGGAACAGACAGAGATGTACAGCCCAACGCATAGTCTGGTGCCAACTCCACCCAGGCTGGAAAGGTATCTGTCATTCCTGTGTATTGTAGCCAATAATTTGCACCAAGTAGTCAGCTAGAATCACTGCAATGCAGTGAGATGGTTTCCAAGCTGAGCTGTGGCAGGCCTATTTTGACTGGCTGCATTGCCAGAGTGATATCAGGTTTTGTGACGCCTCTCATGTAGATGCATTTTGTTTGTTCTGTCCTTGAAAGATATGCACCAGTAATTTTGAACATGAAAACTGTGTATTTGTGTCCCTGCTTACATGGAAATGCGCTCAGCCCTAAGGACTCCCTGGGTCGGATTGCCAGGGTTTTTCATTTGACCGTAGGTTTACACATTTTCTTTCATGTGTGCAACAAATTCTTGGAAAGCTGCTTCTGGGACCAGAGGTTTCTAGATAGGTTGCAGCCAGAGTGTGCGCACTGAGTGCTGAAGAACTCTTTTCTTATGATCCTTGGGCTCTCCTATACCAGCATGCAAACTGTCATTGTCATTGTGATCTGAATAATATCAGAGAATGGTTTAAAGTGTCTAAGCCAACAATTCTGACTTGCAGTTGGTAAAAGGAAACATAATTAATTACAAATGTTGGTATGCAAAAGAATGTAGTCTGCCTCCCCAAACCAATAACTTCTTTAGAATATTTAACTGTTGATTCCATGATGCTCCAGTATTTGTTGGTTGGTTTGTTGGTTGATTTAAGGACTACTGTTCCCACTTGTAGTCTATTATTTATTTGCTGATAAATCAAAAGAAACTGAATTGCACTCATTGTAATACATTAAGACCACGTGGGAGACATTTGTATTTGTTCTTAGGTGGTAGAATCTGCATTCAAGAAAAAGTGAACTTCCAGTGAAATCAAAGGTATCATTGGTAAGGTGTATGCATAGGAAAGTTTCAGTGGCAAAGATTTTATTTTCCCCAAATACAAAGAGTTAACCAAAGATGCCTCTTTACCTATACGTGTATTCATGCAAACATAGTAAAAGCTGTGCTCTGAGATAACTTGTGGACTTTCTAAATGTCTAACTCTAGGATTAACTTTAAAGAAGTGGTGGGTAGGGTTACCTTTCTACCTGCAGAATGACTGCTACATTATTCTTGCAATCTTGATATCTGCTACAAAACAGTCTATACAGATGAGAGTGATTCAGTTTTCCACAGCAATTCTGGGGATGAACTGTGCAGCTTGGTAACACAAGGCAGTGTACTTGTCTCCTCTGCGATGCTGTTTCCCTGTATGCAGCTTTTGGTTATACCAACTTGCTGGTTTCCCAAATACTGCCTCCAACATGGTTCCACTTCTGAGGACCAGAAGTAAAGCAAGAACAAATGCTAGAGCTGTTGTCTGAGGGTGGGTGTTTGTATCTAGCAGAGTTTGCCCAGGGCTTCCCTCAGCTAGTGAGCAGCCAGCATATTGTGCACTTCACAGAGAGGGATCCCACCTGTGGGGCCTGAGGTTGTCCCAAATTCTGCACTGCACAAAACTGGACTAGCGGGGGCTCGATCCTTAGCACACAGAGGGAAGCAGTGCCAGGACACCATGTGGAAATAAGAAACTGATTGATCAGCTTCAAACCTTTCTGTTTACCCTGCTCACCCTGAAGGACTGAGATAACGTATGCCGATATTTTCAGCAAGGATATTTCTTAGAAGACATGGCAGTGATTGGTCTTAGTTTGAGTGGGGTTTCATAGATTTCTTAATGGTTAGTTTAGAGGTAATCAAAGGTGAAATCAGAGTGGCTTTCTGAAGAGGCGATAGAAAGGATGATGAGTGAAGAGGTAATACCCAAGGGCTGCAGGAAAGAGGTCCCTCACAGAAAATACACAAATAGGACAAGTAACAAGGCATGAGAGCATGTATCAGGGGAGAAGTGCTCAGCCACACCATGGAGTTCAGTGTCAACCCTACACTGGGCATAAATTACTAAGTGTGTGTTGCGGTTTAACCTCAGCCAGCAACTAAGCACCACACAGCCGCTCACTCACTCCCCCCGCGGTGGGGTAGGGGAGAGAATCGAAAGGGTAAAAGTGAGAAAACTGGTGGGTTGAGATAAAGACAGGTTAATAGGTAAAGCAAAAGCCATGCATGCAAGCAGAGCAAAACAAGGAATTCATTCACTCCTTCCCATCGGCAGGCAGGTGTTCAGCCATCTCCAGGAAAGCAGGGCTCCATCATGCGTAACAGTTGCTTGAGAAGACAAACGCCATTCTGAACGTCCCCCCCTTCCTTCTTCTTCCCCCAGCTTTATATGCTGAGGATGACGTCATATGGTGTGGAATGTCCCTTTGATCAGTTGGGGTCAGCTGTCCCAGCTGTGTCCCCTCCCAACTTCTTGTGCCCCCCCAGCCTACTCGCTGGTGGGGTGGGGTGAGAAGCAGAAAAGGCCTTGGCTCTGTGTAAGCACTGCTCAGCAATAACAAAAACATCCCTGTATGTTTTCAGCACAAATCCAAAACATAGCCCCATACTAGCTTCTGTGAAGAAAATTAACTCTATCCCAGCCAAAACCAGCACAGCATGTAAAAGTGCAAATAACAAGCTGGTAATTTGCTTCAGTAAATCTGTAGAAATAAAGTAGAAAAAGCATCTAACTTTAGAGATAAGAGTAAGGGAGTCTTACATTAGTTTTCACTTCCTCGGGGCAATGCACAGACCATGAACTGCTGGCCGGAGTTCATGCTTTAAAGCACAGACCTGCCTGCTGCCTTTTGTGATGTAATTCTGCCTTCAGTCTCTCCCTACCCCTATCAAACTTCTGTAAAGAAGAAACCCTTTTCTGTGAAAACTGGGATTGACTCTGGCCTAAAATGTGAAATTTCCAACTCCTGTTTTACACACAGTAAATAGCATCAGTTATATGTAATATTTACTGATGATTATTATAAATTACTGCAGCTAAGAGCTGCAGATCCCATTACAAATGAAGTTTTGGAAAGAGCAGACTGTCATCCAATGTGTATTAAATTTATAGCATGGCTGCTCAGTTCAATAAGGTACAGATTATGAATTAAAAATCAATAATGGGATTATAAGCATTCAGTTACAGGTTCTTTTTCTAATTATCTGCAATCTGTCATCCAGAAAGTCTATGATAACTCATCTGAGCATAACAGTGAGGTATCTGCTGCTCAGCACAGAAAGCAAGCTGACCCTCCCCTTTCATTTTAATGTGTTATGACTTATGTGTTCCTGTCTCTTTTCCACTGACTGGAGGGGGGGGGAATCTCTTGAGATATATATACCTGGTTTTACCTTTGGTATGAAAATATCTCTCTTGCAGATACTGTACCTGAAAATAGGCTGAAATAGACTGTCCCTATTTTTTAGTTCAACTCCTCAAGCCAAGGGGAAGGGAAATGAGATCTGCACTATGTTCCCAGTTCTTCTGCTGACTCTATTTCTGTCTGACTCTTATTCTGTCTCTATGCATCTGTAAAATGGGCACACTACTAGCTGAAAGGAACTAAGCAATTTTAATTATGGCTTCGAGAAACACTATGCTATTCAGTACTTCTGCTTAGTTCATCGTGTGGAGTGATCATCTCTGGGGATCAAAGAAGAAGAAAAAGACAAGGACTGGAGATGGAAAAAAGGATGGTGGTCATCTTACCTCCAGGGACATATTTTGGAGGTTTCAAGGAGCACTGAGGGGTCAAGGCAAACAGCTGATAAAAATCATTTGTCAAAATAAACTTGCAGATAAAGCAGAAATGCCAGAGAGAGGATGAGAAGGGAAAGCTGAGTGTCAGGAATAATTTTTGTCACTGCATGTTGTGGCCTTAGATGTTAGACATGGGCCAATTGCTAACCTCTTGGTTGGTAATGGAAGAACCCAACTATTTTCCCAAGCTTTTTCTTAGGAAGCAGACTGAGTGATGGTGACTGGGTTCAAAAGGTGGGATTCTTTTCTGGGAAGGGTTAGGGTCAGGGTTCTGGGAAGGTTTGTTATTGTGACCATTGGATTAGCTGGAATTTTGTGTGTAATTTTAAATGATCTGTATATTTTCCCTAGATCTTTGGAGAGGCACATTTTAAAATCTAAAGAAATAAATAGAATAAATAATAGAATATATGTTAAGTCCTTCAACTGGAGGTTTTTTGAAAAGCCACCTAACCTATTTTGGTCTAGAAACAGTGATTAAAGGTTAAACTCTCTTGTAATATTACTCCTGGGTTTGGTTGGATATTTTTAAGACACTCATTCCCATGGCATCAGTGTTATATCTGTCTTGTTGTGCCTATGTGTCTTGTGGCTGAAATTTTGGGGTGATAGTTAATTTCTTATTGGCATTCCTATTTGTTATGCCACTATTGACTATTTACCAACAGCTATTTGTCTACTTCTAAACATGTCATTTTGATCCCATTGATCCACTCCTTTGTGTTTCAGTTTGTCCTCTGTGTCACCTCTGTGATATGGGTGCATCCATCAGTTTCGTGTCATGTGGAACTCATGACGTTGCTTCCTCATAGATAAGATTTTCCATGTTAGACTGCTGAATATGATATCTAGGTACTCAGATACCAAGGCTGTGTTCACAGCATCAGGACTCGAATACAACAAAGTAAACCTGTTTTTGATGACAGTTACAAATGCTCATGAATTTTGTCTTTGATTTATTTTCCCCACTGCTTCTCAAAGACTTTCAGGTACTGTCAGTGACATATTTTGCCCAGTTAAGCACACATTTTATCTGATATGAGTTCTGCCTAATTAACTTGTGACAGTGTCTTTACCCTGCTTCAGAACTGCTGTTGCAAACGCAAGCCAGCATCGTGCCGAGCTTTGCAAAATGAGGTTTTAACTGGAACGCTGAGTAAGAGCATCCTTAGTCATATGTCTAAGGTACCCTTGCTTAAGGTGCCACGAGTAAGGTACTGTGAATCTTCCTCTGGGAGAGAGTCATTTGCATGAACAGTTTTAAGAGTTGCCTGTGAGGACTCTGGGACAGATCTGAATTGTTCATGCGGCTGAGACAGGGGTCAGTTAGGTGCTGTTCATCGCTGTCTGTGCTGCATACGTCTGTGTTTAAGTCTGGTGCTGGTAAAGGAGGGCCTCAAACCCCACATAAGCTTTTCCTGAATAAGCTGGCTTAGAAAGCTTTGTGGGCTGTTGGGGTTTTGTGTGTGTGTGTTTGGTTGTTTGGTTTTTTTTCAAAGACTAATGCACATTTTCCCTTGTCACATTACAAAATTTCAAGGGCAAACAACTGTATGTACTTTCCTTCTATTTCTCTGTTTACTTTTGACAAACCAGGGTAATGTTTGTCATCTCAGTACTATGTTTTTCTCTTCTCTAAAGATTACCGTGTTTTCTAGAGACTCAGTGAAGACTAGCATGGCAACATTTGAGAGACATGAAAGGTAGGAAGTAACATAACATCATCCACCAACTAAGTAAAATCCACAACAAAATCACAAATAGGCCCTTTATGAAAGTCTGCTTAAAAAAAGGTCAGATTTTTTAAAATGTGGTCTTCTTTTTGCACCTGTAACTTACTGGCACAGCTGATGTCATTTAGGCTCTGATTCAGCAAAGCACTTAACCATGCTACTTAGTCCCGTTGACTTTAATGGGAAGTAATTACATGTTCCAACAAAGCACATACAGAAGTGCTTGGCTGAATCAAGGTTTTAGACGACATAATGAGAACCTGATTGGGAGGGAGGGGGGAAGCTGAATTAATGCCGTGCTCAAAATCAAACCCATACTCTCCAAAAATATACAGTAGGAACTCATTTGTGGCAGCGCTCTCCCTATGTTGTGGCACACATTGATCTCATTGCTATACAAAAATCAAGAAAATAAAATTCTAATGACTGTATCCATGCTATCACACATGGAGTCCACATGCAGATTGTCACACACTGTAACCATTGCATAGTGATTTAACTCCAAGTTATACTGGTTCTTTCTTCCTTTAGCGTTTTTTCTCCTTTTCAATATTCCACCTCTCTTGCTTTATTTTTCATTTTCAAGTGAGGACGGTATTCCTATCTTGTACTTGAATGGACTGCCATTTTGATTATGTTTGTCAGCGCTGCTGCTGATGTGAGCTGTATTAAAATAGCAATTTGAAGTAACACTGGCACCAGACAGTCACCACTCATTAACATCATCTCCAGTAAAATCTTACAACAGAGCTGTAAGACTACCTGCTTTATAGACCTCGAATCGTAGTATGGTACAGACTGTCCACATAGTGCCACTGTGGCTTCCAGTCACTCCTGTTACATTACACTGAGCCTGATTTCATCTCCTTGAGAAGGCTTTATTACTGAGCATGGAGCAAATCCTGCTCACTTTATATCCCTGCTGACATTAACGGTCCTACTTGCATAACAGATCCGGCTGAAGGGATGTATGGGTAACAGTATAGCTTTTCTTTAAATTCTCATGGAAAGATGCTGCTTGAGATGTTGTGGCTGAATTTGCACAGCATTCTTTTTTTTAATGCAACAGAATCTATTGCTGATAAACCAACAAGGAAAAAGGATTTCTTTGGTGTGTGTGTCTGTGTGTAGATGATGCAACATACTGTGAGCTAATGTCCAAGCTAATTCTTCTATAGTGGATTTAAACAGGCTATTGGGGTTAATGGGATTACTAGGGTCTTGATTTCTGAGAAACATCGCCAAAATTCAATGGAATAGTTCAGTCCAATCCCCATCCATCTGTTTATTGGTGAGGACCTGAGTGGCCAGATAAGTAGGGGTTGCTTCCTGCACTTGTATGGCTTTGGAATTACAAAATATTGTTGAGGGGGTTGCTCTTCATGAGTGATCTTTTCTGTTAGACCATCCTGCTGAGATAGCCACAGTCTTCCTACAAGCCCTGCAAAAATATTTGGGCTGCCTAAAGAGAAAACCGGGTCACAGCCTGGTCCCTGCCTTCCCAGCACTTCAACACGGAAAAAATTTGTGTCGCTCCCCTGGTCAGCACCCAGCGAGAACAGCCCTGCCCATCAACGGTGGCTGCTGGCCCCATCCCCGCCATGCCCGCGCGGGGGCTGCTCCCGCTGGCACTACTGCTGGTGCACAGATGACGGGTACAGCGTGGGAGCGGGAGGTGTTTGTAGCTGTCACGCTTTCCTGCAAGGTGTGTTAGTTCAGATGGAGCTTGGCCCAGTAAAGGGACCTGCTTGTGCAGTGAGGCATCCCCCAGCCCTGCTGGCTGCTCCCAGGGCAAGTGTCAGAGTCTGGCCCTTTTTTTGCCTCTCCTCTCAATCCTGCCCTTCTAACGCATGTTCTCTTGTAGTCCTCTATAATATCTTTTGAAGACTTCCAGTACTATTTTGTGGGGGCAGTTACAGACCCACTTGCCACTTTTCACTTAGAAGAAAGCTTAAGGAGGGACCTGGTAGGTCTGGTAGCTCACAATATTTTTTTCCAAAAGTTTGGGTGGGGGGGACCCACTAGCAATCCCTCTTCTGTCAGTGCAGCAAGGACATCTTCATCTCGCTGTGACCAGGGTGGTTACAACACTGCGCTCATTTTTTTCAGAGGAAAAGTCCTTCTGGCTCAGCCTCAGCAGGGTGCAGTGTCCTCATCTACTGAGCACTGGGGTGGAGCTCGACAAGTGCTTTCCTTGAGGAAAAAGTATAGGAGAGTAAGGCTGAAAATGTGGGATTAATTGATTTAATTGGTGGAATGGAAAAGGCAAATCCTCCACGGGTTTCTTTTGTTTGTTTGTTTGTTTTAAAAAGGATAAAACACCTTGGGATAAAGTAATAACTAATTTCAGAATGATGGTGTTAACAGTTCTCCACTGGTTTCCAGGAAATCTGGGGTTTGGCTGTCTTCCTTGCACAGCCTCCGGGGCTGAGCCGTGTGCTGCTCTGTTCAGCCAGGCTGGAATTTGCGGGAAGCTGTGGGCAACTGCCTGAAGACAGGGGGAATCTCCGGAGAGATAAAGCAACAAAGAGATGTAAGAGAGAAAAATAAATCCCAGTGACATTGAAAGAATGACTCTGTCAGCATATTCAGACAATCATGTAAGGCCATCTGTGCTGAGCTATACATCCTTAGGCAATGCGAGCATGATGGGGAAACAGGGAATGGGCACAGGGTGTCTATGCCCTTGTGCAGTTATTGTCTGTTTGTTTTTATTCTCTCTTCAACCTAAAGTTACTGAGTTCTTGTACCAATGCCAACAAGACAGTGAACTAACAGCTATGCAAGTTTTTTACTTCATTACACCAGAAAATATTTTCTTTAATGAAGGGTCCTGTGTGCAGCTTCTGCATGATGCTCAAGATAACGCAGACACTGCTGGCTTGCTAAATGGGCAACGGCACGTGTTTCTCCGTTTCTTCCCTAGCAGCTACAGCTGTGCGTACATTAACAGAACTGCGGGCTTACTATAGACATAAGCTTCTAGAAACATGTTAGCCAAGGATGGTGACTCTTAATCATATTTTTAAAGCTGTTAAACTCAGTATATTCAGTTAAATTCAGTATATCCTAGTATATTAAGTGACACATGAAAATAGATGAAGTGACATGTTAGCAAGAATACGTAAAACATCATTCTTTTCCTGGTTTCATCAAAGTCATGTTTATGACATTACAGTTGCTTTTTTATAGTTGGTGCAAAGCTTGAATCCTAATCCTGATGGGTGTTTGCTGTGGTGCATGAGAGCTTTGGGTTTTCCCTTTCTATCAGAGACTATTGCCTCTCCGCTGCAATAGATCAAAATGAGAGGACAGGCAGCTGGTGCCCTTCCCTGACTGCTCTGGCTGACATTCCTGAAAGTTGAATTAGGGACAGTGTTATTTACTCTATCTTTTGCTGCACTGAGAGAATAAATTCCAGCATCCCTACCACGTGCGTTGTCTTCACACATTGGAAAGAGGCTGCATTCCTTCTGAGGCAGATTCTTTACCATTGATGGGAAATTAATGATGGCAAGTAAAATATTGCTTATTAAGATTAACTAAAATGATGAAAGCCTGAATGCTGTTTACTCCCATACTTCTAGTCTGCTGTGAGCCCCTGGATGGTCATAAGCAAGTCATTTCTTTCTACTTCAAGAGATCATTTTACAAGGGGAAAATGGTATCACACTCTATTGCGAAGTACTCTGTGACCTATTGATAAAAAGTACCATTTTGGGATCAATTTTTTTCCTTACAATTTTGCATTTGTAGAAATAATTAAGCTCCATGACTTGAGGAGAATGTGAAAAGCAAGGTCTATCCTTGTACACCATTATTTTCCCAGTAATTTGGAACCAAAATCCTTTAATGCCAAATGGCAAAATCTGCTCCTTACTGTATTGTAGCCCTTACTGACACACAAAATTCCCACTTATTTAAATGAATTTTTCTGTAAGCACTGAGCATGGCAAGGTCTGATGCTTTTTAAAATGCTCAAATAAGAACTGAGCCTGCTCCAGTGCCCATCAGCGGGAGCAGGAACACATCTACTAACAAGGCAAAAATAAACCACAGTTTAATGAGTTGCAAAAAGGCCTGGTCTCTACACTCTCTTAAGTAGTCTATTTTAGAATGGCTGTTGGCATCGTCAGGAGGGTACAGCGCGGGAGACTTATATGGTTAAATTTTATAGTAGTCTAATAATGAAAAAAGCATGTGTAAGGCCTCTTGGCAAACAGCCCATAGTCGTGGCTGTATTCCTACAAGTAAAGCTGCAAGAGGGAAGAGACAGAGAGAGATAATTAATGGGGACCTGCTTTATTTGCCAGGAGAGATTATTCTTATGCTGGGAGCAAAGGGTATGTGCCTGAGAAAAATGTAGAGAAAATAGAGTTGTTTTGTGGTGCCCTAAAATACAGTTTAATGAAAATGAGAAAATAATGGGAGGAAAGTCACTTGTATAGTCTCTGGCCAGCTGCCCAAATATGAGTAGAGATGCACTGGCCCTGGGCTGTGCTTCCAACAGAACCCGCAGAAAGCTAATTGTTCTTACACACATTTGCTCTATTTTCAGACACGTGCTATTTGAAACCACATTTTCTCTTTTGCTTTTTGCTCCTTCCTTGCTCCCAGCTTGTGAAGAATTTCCACCTCAGGATGTTATTTCTTGAAATGTTTTCTCTTTGCAGAGCAGTATCTGTTGTTTTCCATTCTCACTGGGGTGACGGTAGGAGTCTGATGAAGCTTGAAGGTACCTGGAGTTATCTTTGATTTCCTAATCCTCAGGCGAACCTGTTTGGCAGGGCTTACCTGAGCTGCAGAGATCCAGCTCTCAGCTGCCTCTCAAGCAACCAAATCATGCCAAGCCTCATTTTATTTCTTCATAGCTTGAAAATGTTTGATTCCTCTCTCTGGTGTATTAAACTCAGGAACCTCTGGTTGTCCGCGTGACCACCTCTTCTGTTTTCTCACTCTTTCTTTTCTCCCTCCTGGACATTTGCACAAAGGTGGAGGAACAGACCTTGAGATAAGGTAAATCAGTGGCATCAGTGGGACCATATTTATTTACTCCATTAGCAGATCAAGCTCATACATCCAGGTGAGGTTTTTGTTCAGGCTTTTTTTTTTTTTTTTATAATACCATGATTAAAATGATACTGTGCAAGTGAATGATAGAATAAGTTAGTATATTTCTGGGATATAAAGTAATAGAGAATCATCTATCTAAAGCAACGTAGAGCTCTGAAAAAGGAGAATGATTTCTGATCCAGAAATTCAGTTATGTTCCTTCAGATTTACACTGGAGTCTGAGAGCAGAACAGGATCTCCCGAATGTCACATGTACATGTGTCTTCAGTTGGGCTTCATGTTTCAGTCAGCTGAAACTTTCCTCTACCCTATCCTATACACTGTGAGCAGAGATCTGATGCCAATGCTATTTTGAATGATGGGTCAATACTAAACCTAGAGGAAATCAGTGCAATAATTCCCACTAACATGTATGCAGTGCAGAAATCAAAGGATCAGGGATGGAGAACAAAACCAGCGCTGTCCCAGACTGACAGTGTGCGTGTACCTGGTGGGCTATGATACACTTCGTGAGTCACTTTTTGGAATCTGGAAGGGATAGTATTAATAGATATTATTCACATTAGATCCTTATTTTTCTATGAACATCAGTTTCTGGAAAGCTATTTCAGATGATTACTGGGTTTTCCTCTTTCAGAGTTTGATCTACCCCTGTCTTTTCCAAAGAATATGACTGTTGTCTGGAATCAAATTTATATTATTAATTAACACATTTCAGGGGATTAAAATAGTGCAAAGCTCTTAGGTTTTCTCTGCTACGTGATTAACTGTACTTTAATATCAAGGTTTTCAAGAGATTTATTACTGAGACTTTGAATTCACTTACTTTATATCTTCTTTGCATGTATTGTTCAAGACAAAAATTATTCATCCTTTTCCTTTAGCAATAAAGAAATCCCTCCTAATGTTATTACCTGAATGGCACTGCTTTAATTGTTATCGGTTCCAGGACAAATAGCTGTGAAAATATTATGAAATACCATTGATAAATGTAATAAGTAAAAATTTGCTTGACATTTTTATTGCTGGGGCTTCTACTCAAATCTCTCTTCACTTTTTAAGAATGTTCATAAAGAAAAGATGGATAATTTTGATGCAAATGCAAGAAAGGAAATAAAGCTGATCAAAAGTATAGCAAAGAATTGCATCAAAAACATCCAGTTAGATATTTTTGGTTTGTGTGTGGTGAACTGTGCTATGTTTTTAAAGAAGTAAGCTCTTTAAACTGCAAAGCCACAGAAGGCACGTCTGTGTTAGCTCAAACTTCTCCTTGCTCCTTCCCCACATGGAACTTCCATGATGGGCAAAGTATTAAATACAATCTAAAATGGTCTTAAATGTACATAGTTAACTATTTTATACCATAAAAACAAAGATGTGGAAGACCTGTTCAGTCATCTAACCAATCCAACTACCATCACAGGGTTGTTTCCTTGAGATTTTGTCTTGATTCTCCAGAAGGTTGTCTGGCACCATTTCCTCTGGGATGTGGTCTCACTGCAAACTACTGAGGCAGCAAGCTACTTCTTAGTGCAGATGAACACTCATAAATATCTGATTTTACAGAGTATATGCTTACACATGTAGGGATTTTCTAATTTTAATTTCTCCTGACTGAGATATATATGTTCCCATGTCTGTGAATCACTTCTCAGATGAAGCTTTCCTGTTTTTTCATGCACATTTATTTGTAAGAGATTTGTGTTAGTTCTCTGAAGGACCCAATAGACAGTGCTCTGGGTCCAGTCTGATCCCAAAAAAGGTATTCTAGGAAACAAGACCAGAAGGCTAATGGAAGAGATCCAAGAATCGTGTAACTGTGGGCTGAGAAAGCCTTATTTAAGGCAATTTATATGATATATATTATGAACACAACTTGACCCAAAAGGAGCTTTATCAAGATATCTGGGACTTTGACTTTAAAAACAGTTACAGCAGACTTCATCTTAACCGTGGAGCCATTCTCACTTTATTCTATTTCTGTACATGTTAACAGAGATGTGGAAAGGTTGTTTGGTATTGCCACTGTTTTGTTTAGGTTTTTTTAATGGTTTTTCTGCTTTGTGCCGTATCGACCTGCTGTTCAAAATTGTCAACTTAAGTTTGGATCTGATGTAGTTATGCCAAAGTGCAATCTGCACAAGACCAAATTTTCTTTTTATATCCTCTAGCTGGGTCATTATGCCTACTTGTTCTAGTTGTTCCTCTGAGGGCTTACATTTTACCATACCTTATGTTTTTGTTTGTGTATCCAAAATTATTGAAAAAGAATATATGATCTAGAGAGATCTGGGTTAGATGCTTGTGCAAAGCCATTCAGTCTCTCTGAATGTCACTCTTAACTATAAAATTGAATTACAATAGTTCTCTAACCTGAAAATAAAACAAAATTCACAAGTATTTGCAGTCTGTACCAGCACTAAGGTAACAAAGGACATAAATGCTTCAATGGATAGATGCAAATTGAACGAGAACATTTACTTCTGACTTGTTTTATATTTGTTTAATTAAAAGTCCAAAGGAACTTCAAAGCCTATGGGGCAGCAAGTGGCCCTCTTGCTGATTCTGTTGTCAAAATCGCTGGGATCCTTTCAGCCTGCCTGCTGAATAAACAGATATAGAGATTAAAATACTCTTTCCTGAGAGCTATACTTTTTTTCTTGAAGGTTCTCCCTCTTTACTGCACTCTGGTAATGGCTCTGTAGTTTGTCATAGCAAAGAAGTATTACTGAACCGAGCACTGCACTTCATGTTATCCTCAGTAGAGATTCTCTAAGAAATAAGACTTAGGTGAGTTGCAATAATTACAATCAATTGCTTTCTGCTTGTGCACGCATCAATGAAAAAAATAGGAGCCTATTTTCTATGCTTTGACATTTGATAGTCATTGTACGGGACACTTTGGAGAGCTGATTTAATAAGGCATGTTAAGCAGTCACATCATGGCATATGAGTCATTTGAATTCCTACTGCACATCAGCTTGCTATCTTAGGTAAATGCTAGCCATATGTTTGCAAACGTCATTAATTTTTTTGGAAATATTTGAATGACAAAGCAAATAATGAATTGTCTCTTTCTGATTTAGCCATTTACTGTTTTTTGGTATGTTCTCCCAATTTGGCTCATGTATTTTGTGAGAAGTTTTTGTTCTTGGTCATATGCTAACATTGTCATAGCTACTACTGTTATTATTTGAACTGAAGGCCGCAGCTGAGATCATCATTGTACTTGGTGCTGTACTCATGACAGTAAATGTCAGCGACTCTTTAGTTCATTGAAGGCAGAAGTTATACTGGAAAAGATGAGAGGAAATAGTGTATGTTTTACTGATAGAACTGGAACTGAAGCAAAGAGCATAAAATGATGCAGAAAGTCTGGATTTTCTGGGTCCCCTCACCTAATCAAAAAATGACCAACCAGGAGAGGCCTTCGTATTGAAGCATATTTCATTAACCAGGTGTTTTGGATAGATGACACAGATCCTCAGTCCTGGCATTTTAGTGGATTTCCAAAAGAGGCTTTTCACAAAACAAGAAAAAACCTCTTGTACTTCCCCGGTTGGGACACAGATTTTTGTGGTTCAGCGTTCCTTTTGTTTTAGTCAAAACCATGAAATGGAGAGCAAGTTCAAAAGTGAAAAGAAAAAAACACATTAAACCTCATCTGCCTCTGTTTTTAGTTTTGAATTTGGCTGTTTGCAGGAAGAAATTAAAATTCAATTGGAGCTCTAAATTGTTTCTACATTCAGTGCTGCACAGATACAAGATGCTGGTTTGAAATGAGGTCTAGTTAAACCTTAACTGCTTTGCTGATACCTGCTTTTTAGGTGCAATTCTATGACTTGTGATACATTTTTCCTCTGACAGTTTTCTGTGGCTTTTTTTTGGGGGGTGTGTGTGTGTTTATGCTAGGTGTATTTTTCAAGCAAGCGGTGGAAATAACAGTCATTTGTTGTTGTGAAAGGATAAAGGATGCCACAACAGCTAACTCAGAGGGCCTAAGGCAGGCAACGATAAATCAACCCTCCCGAAGAAAGAAAACTATTTAGAAAGAGCACATACAAAGGAAATGGGTAAAAAATCTGAAAATGAGACTGCAAAACTCAGAAGGCAAAGGTACTTGCATGTGACGAAAGAAACTGCAAAAGTAAATAAATAAATGAGGCCAGGCAGGAAGTATAAATTCTGGAAACGGAGCAGAATACTAGGGGCTGAAGCAAAATTATGGTTGAATTGGTAGATGTCAGGAGAGGGAAGACATATTTTCTTAAGTACCAGGTACTTGAAAGAATGATAAGATTTTAAAGGTGAAAGTGAGTGTTTCCAGGCCATGTATTCATCATATACATTGGCTGAAATGAGGCAATAAAAAAAAAAGGTGTTCGTACATCTATATATAATAACATTATCTTGACAACCTTTTTCTGGACAATAAGGCAGAGAATGAAGCTTGCCAGTTGGTTTTGATAAAGTATTCTAAAGCTGAAAAAGGAAGACAATCATTATTAATTCCCTATTCTGGAAATACTTCTTTCTTCCCTAGTGACTGGAAGTAGATAGGTATTATCTTTTATGGACTGCCATAGCTGGGGAATAATGGTAGATAAGGGTTAAACATATATTGCTAGATATCTTTAGTTCCACTGACTTTTAAAAATGTATTTGTACATTTATTTTAGAGTGAAAACCTTGTCTTAAGAGAGTGACAGTATCGGTTTGATATCCTACTATGTAAAATGCTTGCAAGATAACATAAAAACAGGAGGTTACTAAAGGTTTTCCAAGCTGCAGCACTACGTCATAACAACTAAAAGGGGAATGATTTAAGAGCAAACTCACAGGAAGGGTTTCTTTTAATAGTGGGATGATAACAAGAGGTAGCACAAGAGTAATTGTTACTTAGGCATACTTCGGTATTAGGAGCCTTTATGGGGAAGTCTCCCATGACAATTCTATTCTGTCACAATCCTGATTCTGCCCATGATCTGATGGTAATAGGAGGGGGTGAGGGAAGTGGTCCTTCTCACCTTCTGGATCCCTTTGAGTCTTCCCCTGTAGAGACTTACATTTGTCACAGACCTCACCTGATACAGGACAAAACTCTTTTGACTTAGCCACTTAAAAGGAAGTCTTCAAATCAGTTCATGCTCTCAGTTAAGCTAATAGGTACAGTCTATAGTAGAATCAAACTTTGTAAAATAGTTAAGCTATTTCTTTCTCAACTAAATGAGAAGAAGACAGAAAGAGAAAATATTTTTATTGGCAAATGCATTTTGGGAGGCATTTAGGTGTTGTCATAGTAAGAGTCACATCTATCCAGATTAAATAGAGAAGGGAAGGGAACTTTTTTCAGAGTAATAGGAGGAGGAACTTGTGTTCAGATGGAGTCAGCTCTCCATCATCCATGTGCAAAGTTTCCAGGTTAGAGACTGCAGAATGGATTAACCCTACTAAGGTGCAGAGGTTCCTTCACAGGGGCTATACAGCCCCACTCAGGTCATCTTTGATCAGGTGTTTGCAGGAACAGCTCCTCTCCAGGCCAATATAGGAATGTTCACATAGGGTCTCCTTTTGAGCTCTGAGCCCTCCTGCAGCCTAGATAGCACTGGAGGTCTCAAGCTGGCTCTGCAACCGCTCTCTTAGGTTTGGAAAATATAGCATTTGTTCAAACCTCTTCGTTTTCGGGAATAGTTAGCTCCATCAGTTATATGAGTGGTTAAGATCACCAGTTTCTCTAGAGACCATTGGGATCGACTCTTCCAGTTCACCTAACACATAGATTCCCAGGTGTAGTGCCTTGTCCCAAACAAGCTAACTGTGAAACCACAAGCCTTAAGGCTGTGTTAGCAGGGATAACTAACCCAAAGGCAATGTGCTGGAGCGTGGCTCTTCTGCTTTGGAGACTCATGCTGATGGCACGGTGGTGGTGCTCTGCCACTCTACCCTCATGTACTAACGTATTCAAAGGGAGTTTGTGTTATCCTTAGCACACAGTCATAGAATCATAGAATAGTTTGGGTTGGAAGGGACCTTTAAAGGTCCATTTCTCAGTGTAGATATACCCCTCTGCCTAATGACAGAAAAGGCTAATTTCATGAGAATGCTAATTATTGATTTCTTTGAAATTAAATATATGCGTTTGAGATTTCTTCCACAAATTATGCGCTTACTTTCACCATTACAAATTCCTGCACCTCTAGCGATTTAACTGATTATGTTTGTTTTTTTCCTGGATTTGCCCTAGGAAAATTGGTGTGGTTTAAGTGGATCTATTTTGTTAATCAGGGTGATTAAATACATAAATATGTAGTGTAGAGAGCAGATACTTTAAAGAATTTTTTTTAGGGAACTTCTTGACATTTTCATTATGGAAGAGGTGTATCCTGAAACTGTTACAGAATTAAACATGGGGGTAAATGTAGAGTAATTTTTTTCAGTGCAGTGGTATTCAGAGTGGTGGGGATCTGTTTCTCTTTTAAAGACTCCAGAATTCTCAGAAGTTGTATGAGTTCAAAAGCAGTCATTGTGCTGAGCAAAGTATGTAAAACACAAGGGGAATTAGAGGATAATTGAAAATTTTTCTTTTCCATTTACAAAGTAACACGTGTAACCTACACGAGAAAATGTTATAGTGCAATTAAACAGCTTAAAACCGAAATCTAAACCCATTGCTGCGGCCAAATGAACAGTGACCCTGCACTGCACGAGAAACGTAAACAGCATTCGTACAAAATAAAAGGATATTTGATGCCATCTAGTGGCAGTTGCGAAAAGGCGACAGCAACTTTGAAAAAGTCCCAGAATCCGTGCTTTGTAACTGCAAGTGTATACTGTGCCTTTAATCCTTCGGCCCATCACTGGCATGGGTGTGGAAACCTAAATATAGCAATATTATTTAGGAAACTCCACAGGTTAGTTTCCTATAGGCTCTGACTGAACGTACGTGGTTTTTTTCAGTACTTTTACTGTCTTGACCGCTTTGTCCCAGGCCTGCCACAAAGAGTAATATTTCTAAGGTCACAAACCACCATCTAAACTAGGCAACCTGGCATATTTCTAGGTTTAGGATTTACATAAAATATCTGGCATCAGAAGGCAAAAGTGCCAAGCAATTTGAAGGTCGGGAATTACTTCTTTAAGCCTAACCACGTTTGCTGAAGCATTAAATCTATTACATTTAAACAAATTAAACTCATTAAGTATTAAACATATATAATTACCCTATTCAGGATAAAATATTAATATAATAGTCATAAAAGGTGGCATTTCCAATAATATCTATGTGATATAAAGATATGAGCCTATTGACGATTTATGTTCATAAATCATGTAGGTTCCTTAGGAAAAAGATAACATCCCATTTTATAGTTTCTGGTGCAAATTAAGTGGTAGGTTGTCCTGCAGCCAAATGTGAAGGCACCATATGCAAACCACTGAACACTGCCAACTGACAAACCACACGGGGGGGGGGGGGGGGGAGGGTGCCGGGGGGGAGGGTGCTAAAGAATAGAGTGAGAATCAGAATAAGAATTATTATACTTTATTATGTGCTATTTTAGGGTCTTTTGTATGGACCTGTCTTTCTAAAGTGCCACAGCCCAGTTTCAAAAGAACATTACTCTGTTATTCCCTATGAAATTACCCCAAAGGGCTCCAGATAGGGCACTCTTGAAGTGACTGGTGCTAATTCAAGCAACGACTTTCAAGAGTGACTGCAGCCTCTTTCCTTGCTGAAACGTGCCAAATTCCAATTAGTTCTAGTCTGACCAGCTAGAATTCAAATTAAAAAAAAACTGCATGAGGTTTTTTCACCATAGGTTTCAGTTATCATTTTTTAAAAACACGGTATCTGAGTATGTCCTAGAGCAAGAAGCAAATTAGGAAGTCTTTCCTTTCTGGGGTGGATGGTCTTGGGTCTAACTTTCTGCTTTGCAGTTCTTTGCGTTGAAGTTTTAGCATAGAAGATGGCAGCAAATGAGTACCGAAGGAATATTTTGCTGAACGAGCTTTTTACAGACAGTGTGAGGTGAACTTTCTTTGCAGTAGGAAAGGTATGAAGCAGCTGATAATGAACCCTCCAGCTGGACAACTACAAATTATTGATGCTTTCCCTAGGATGGGCCAGGTATTGTGTGGAAGTCCAGAAAGAAAAGAAAAATAAATACCCTGGCAAGTTGTAAACCCAAGGAATTTAAGTGTCCAGAGTGCAAGTAAAACTGTCAAAGGTACATGACTGGTACAGTTTACCGAGTACTTCTGAAGTTTATCATCATTGCTTGCAGAAACATGCAAAGTACCCGTCCAAGTTCAGGCTTTGTTGTCTTTGTGTATCGGGGGCACAGACATAATTAAACAGCTCCTGGTCATTCTTTCCACGAGCATCTCTTCCATGGGATGGTTGGTCATAGGATGGATGAATTCTTTGGTGAGGCTGCCCGTTGCCACCTCCTTCTTCCTCCACTGTGGTACCAGATGTGGCTATGATGTCTCCAAAGTGCAGGAGAACCTCTCACTGACAAACACATGCCTATGCTTTAGGTGACCTAGAAAGGATATATGCAAAGGTGGAGGAAAACCTGCCAGGGTGGGAGACCTGAATCTGTCTCCTGTGGCACGAGCAGACTACCTGTTACTCATGTGACAGAGAGGTTTCTGGTTTGTTCAGCCCATAAGCATCTGTGTGTCTTGAACCATCAGAAATATCCCTGCCCTGAGAAATTTACAAGTCATAGAAGCAAAGTAGATACCGAACTCCATTGCTTATTCACAGGTAGAGAACTGAGTTAAAAAGAAATGAGTGACTAGTTCAAAACAGCACAGGAAATCACTATCAAAACTGGGAACTGGCCCTGGAATTTGAGAGAACAGGTTGAGAGCATCTACTACATGAATGTATTTCATCCAGTCATATAGATATTTATCATATATTTATGAACATTTAATCTAACGACTATCTGCAGCAATTCACTGCTACTCCTGCTCAACTGTAGTATTTAGCACCAGGATTTTAGTCACTGGTGAAGATTAACACCACTTTAGAGTTTGGATAAATTGTGTATCTCTGTATGAGTTCCAGTGTGTAGACATGGACATGGAACATATATGTAACCTAGAAATCAGAAGATGATTTTCACTGGAAGAGAAATGAAGTAAAAATGCAGTATGTAGCTATGCATTAGCAGTAGTGGGAACAAAACAGAAAATAGTTTTCAAATGAAGATCCATAACTTTCCAAAGGTCATTACATGGTATGGTGGCCTCCAGTAGCAAGGACTTAATTTAATGATCAGGATATCCCATCACTCTGATATCCTAAATTACTAGTAAAAAACCAGATGATGATGTGATAGAGTACCAAGATTTCATTACATGTGTCAGGAGTGGTTCGTTACTTCTGAATGGCAAACCTGACTGTCATCTCAAAGCCTCATAGAACAGTGCATTGTTTACTTTTGCACGTATTTTTAGGGAAAAATTATTTTATACTTTTTTGAGATAGCATAAATTCATGTTCTCGTTGCATTATGAAGTCAGTTGATTCAGAGGGAGAAAATGCTGCTGAAACTAAAAGGCCTTAAAAATCATCCAAGCAGCTCCTTATTCTCTCTCTAGAAGCAGCTCGTATAATAACATCTTACTGCTCATTGTTTTAGTGCTTTCAGTGCTAGGGTTTTTTCTATGGTACTAGAAATTCCCTGAGGTGCTGTTTTCTATTAATTGAAAGAGAAACTAAAGACAGCTCCATTCGGTGCCACTTACCTAGTATATGTCAGGCAATTTATTTGTTTTTCAGTCAGACAGCCCTCTTCCCCTGGATACATATCAGGGGAAACAAAACCTTTTTCTCACATACTGCAGATTGCAGGTCAGGTCTGTAGTGACAACAAGTAAGAATAGTCGAAAAAGAAGTTCGAACACAAACCGAAAAAAAAAAAGCTGATACATGAGTGCAGAGGTAAATACTGCTGATTAACATGAAAAATTACCCTTCGGTAACTTTTATTGACTCCAAGAGGGCAGCTAACCTGCCATGCTTTCCCTGCATCTGAACCTAAGTCAGTAGAAAGGAACTTACTGATTTACTAGTTTTTGGGTGTGATTTGAGAGTAATCGTATCCTCCAAATTTGGTTGAATTACTAGGATCGGGTCAGCCATGGCTTATACATGGGTATGAGAACATAATGTGTTTTCTTCTTTTTCTGGTATAGATTTTTCCTGCTGATTTCTGAAAAAGTAATTCCTTTACCTTTTATCTATCAGGTATGAAACCTGTCTTTATCTCCTATTTCTACTCCTGCAGCTGAGTACTAACTCACTGAAATCAACCTTTTTCTGCCAACTTCCAGATGCATCCTAACCTTCAGACTTATTTTCTCCTATCTAAGCCTACTTTTATTGCAGGAAAATTGGAGTGGACTTAACTGAACGTATGTCTGTTAGATCTAGCTGAGATGCGAGCCCTAGTAAACCATGCTACTTAACCACCCAGAGAGTTTCTTGTGGTGTTGCCTGTGGCTGTGAAAAAGACTGAAAAGATCCAAATGCCCACAATGCAAAACACTTATTTCTAAAATAGGAAACTGGAAAACTTCCCAGCTTCCACATCTGCCTCTAATTTACACCTCTGAGCACTAGGGTGAGCAAGGAAAACACGAGAAGGATTAATGGACTACTCTTCTCTCTGTGCAACCACTGTGGGAGATTACACCCCCAGTTGCAGGAATTTGGCAGTGACTGGTTAGTTAAAAGACAAGCAACGGAAGAGCACCTGCTTTTTGAGCTAGAGATTCCATATGTCCACCCCGATCCATCTGCAGGAGACACTACTGGTACAGAAAAGGACCAGAAAGCAGCTGCTTAGTACCTGCTTCTAAGCACAATGAGAAACAAAAAATTCTGAGCTGAATCTAAAGATCCCATACTGAAACTTGAATAGAGGAGTAAGAGCTTACTCATCCCAAGCTTAATTCTCTTTTCATTTCAGTCCAGCTCTCAATAAATTGAGCACACATGTAACTCTAAGCAGGTTAGCATGACACTGAGACCAGTGGCCATGTTGGCCAAAGTGACAGTACCAGGCTTAGCAACAAGATACAGGATGCAATTATGCTCAGGTCTAATAGAAAACCAGCCTGACAGGAATCCTGTAACTAGTGTGACTTACAGGTGCCTTTTCAGTGCAGTGCACGGCTACAAGCTATAGTATGAGATGTTATAACGTGAGCTGTCATAAGATGGGATCCTGTCCCTGCCGTACCAGTCACTGAGGCAAGCACTGATTCCCAGGCCTCTGTTCAACTGCATGGTTCTGTGTCTGGTTTTGATAATACCCTGAGCCATGTGCAAATTGCCCAGACTTATCCTGCAAGTGGTGGAGGATGGTGCAGAAATCAAGCTGGCTGGATCCCAGTTCATCAGGGCAAGGAGCTTTCAGTCTTCCTATCTTGTAGTGCAGAAAGCAATTTGCTGCAGAACAGTGGCACTGCAGACTGAACAGGGATGCAAAACCAGGTCCGAACAGCGCCGTGCATATGTACGGCTGCAGTTTTTGTTCACGCTCTGAAAGAAGGGACATATGAGCTAAAATAAAGAGTAATTTCAACTAACATGCTGAGATTCCTTGTTGAAAATGGTGTGAGAAATGTGCATTTCTCAGTCTTGGGCGCAGAGGTAGAAACGTAGCAGACACAGCAAGCCAACAGCTTCATGCATGAGCAAAAATTGTTCTTTCCTGCATCCCCAAATGGGGCAAAAATTCTTTGCAGTAAGCATATGCACTTCCAAACATTACAAGTACAAATCAAAGCAGAATATTTTAAAAAATGAAGTGAAATGTCTTTGACACACAGATAATGTACAGGACCAACTGAGTGTACTCTTTCATGTGATGTTTAGTCAGCTATTTTACATCCCATATATAGGAGACACAGCTTATTCATCCATTTAAAAATAGTTAAACTGTGTTTGGGAAGCAGGATGCTAAGGCTAACTTGAGTAGTACATGCTTGAAGCTAGGGTGTATGTTGCCTCTCATTTTGGGTGGCTTGAAAGATTTTGCAGTTAAAGAGATTTTTCTTCGTTATGTTTCTGTGGAATAACAATGACATCCAGTGGCTGGCTGCTTTAATAATACATATGTATCTGCTGCAGGTATAATAGGCAATGATAAGATTTCTCTGGGGTCTTTTCTTTGTGGTAGCTGAGAGTTCTTTCTACCAAATTTATCAGTGGGGATTTTGGGGTGGGGAGACCTGAGGGATGGAGGCTGGGTGTGAAAAGTCCCTATGCTTTATTGAGGCCCTACAGTAAGAAAGTCAATTCCACTTTACTGGTATCTAAATGCCGGGTTAGCTTCAGGGGAGAACAAGATATTGTAGTTTGCTCATTCTCCACTCTTCTAAAGAGACTTAAACCCAGATTTCTTTCCTAATAACTGAAACCCACAGTGGCCTAGGCAGCGACTGTATCCCATTCTCCTTTCTCTTATTTGAAAGTGTTAATCTAAAATATACGTTTTGATTCTTAATATCATCATATTTCACGTTTTCAGGTTTTTAAATACTTTTTTGCTGCCCCATCGATGTTCTTTAGGCTGCCCTGAGGCATCCTTAACTTATATACCAACAAAGTGTATTTTTTTTTAGGATTTTTTTATTCTACTTAATAAGAATAAGTTACCATAGCAACTACCACTCACACGGTACTTATTGCTGTGGGATTTAGTTACATTTCCTTTTAATAACAAGAACCTTAAAACAGTAGCACATCATGCAATTTTTTGCATTTTATTTTGTAGTGGAAAATTATATACCTTTATATTTTTCTTCTAATGACTGTTCAGTTTGTGCATTAAAATTTATTTTCTCTTCTTCCTTTTAAATAAAGTCTTCCAGGAATCTCAACAGGGTAAAGATATGGGATGCAAAATAATTTCTCTAAGAAAAAGGCTTATGTGCGTACCAGACAAAAGAAAATTAGGTGTCTCAGGAGAGGGAACACATTTGAATAATGAACATGGGGTACTTGGGCATTGATATAAGGTACATTCTCTCCTCTCCCATTTGCTTCCTTTGACTTCTCTGGGGTAATGCCATGACTCCAGTAAGGCAGAAGCTAAAAGACCGTCCTTTTGTGATAGGCTGGATAGTCTTGTTTTTAAGAACAGTTCCAGAACCTGAATATGGATGTAAGCTGAAAGATGGCAAATTAATTTGTAAGCTATCTCCAATACATTATTTTGCTTACTAATTAGACAATGTAAAAAGAACAGCAGTCTATGTAGCCTAATAAAGCCTAATAATTCATACAAATACATAAGATGAGGTCTACTTCAGAGCAAAAATGCTTTTGCCTATTATTAGTTCATTCCTTGTCTCATGGATTCAGTATTGCTTGAATATAGACCCTAAGAAAAAAAAAAATGGTATGAACTTATGGCCAGAACCTTCAACTCCTGCTCATTTAACAAACATCAGTCTTACTGCAATCAGGAGAACTAATGAGAGAGCTTTTTGCTTGAACAGGTCTAGCTGCTAAGTGAGATGTTTTTATATAGAGATTGCTTTTTCTTTTGCAATACGAGTGCAATTCATTGCATGTAATATGACATGCAATAATCAGTAAAATGTAGTGCTGTCTGTTGCAGTCATCCCAGTTATTTTTCTTCAGTGCAGCATTTTGCATCATTCTTTACTGAATTATCTTATGGATTTCAAATCATTTCTTCAATTTATCAAGATGATTTTTAATTCCAGTCACATCCTCCAAAGTACTCACAACCCCTCCTGCTGGTGTTTCCTTCAGTGAGTATTTTCTGAGTGTTATTTGTAAGGATACCTTGCAGTGGTAGAGACAGGATAGACTACAGTGATGATAACATATTTTTTAAGCTTTTTCAACCAGCTGAGGACCGACGTAACAGTAATTTCAGTGAGACAGCATTTCCCTGGTTTGTCAGGGTGTGTCGCAGAATGTTCTTCTGTTAGAGCGTGCTGACTTGATTAAATCAGAAACATGTGTCAGCTTAGTTTGAAACCTTTGGTAGATAGTAAGCAGCAACCATCCAGGCTCCACTTAGCCATTGTTGGGAGTTACGATTCTTATAGTGGCTTTTTTCTTTTAAGCTGGCAACCAAGGAAACTTAGAAACCTAGAGTGCTGGGTTTGATTTTTAAAAAAAAATTTAAAAAGTAAAATGTTTTCAAATGAACTGGAATGATTTTTTTTTTTAAGATGGGAAATGTAGGAACTTTTTCATTCCAAGCCTGAATTAAGTAATTTTAAAGAAATGCAGATTTTCCCTGAGATGGGAATTCCAGCTTTTTACCGCTTTATTAATCAGTATTAAATGAGAACAAAGCCTACTAAAAATTCCGTTTTATGAAATCTGCTAGTCCAGTGAAGGAGTGAGTGCCCTCATCGAAAGGAGGTATTCTTCAGATCCTCCATTAAGGCTCAGTCTTTCACATCAGTTTCTGGCTTGTAGATGTCTGAACCGTTCTTTTTTCTTTTTGAAAAATAAATGTTTATTTATTCTCTTCCTCCTTCTCTGCTGCCCTCACACACCCATGCTACATTTATCACTGACCTCTGAAGGGCAAGGTGGGAATAGTAGTTTAAGAGATGCCATAATATGGTGGAAATGACAATGATGTACCTCATTTATTAAGTGTGTTTGGAGGGAAATTATGATAGACATGTAATTTTGCAGTGGTCTAAAGGATCTCTTTGGGTTTTTTGTGGATCAGACAATGTAGGATGAATCTGGGGCTTAGAGGAATCATTTGGGTACAAATTTGGGAAGTTCCAAAATGAAAAGGAGTGTAGAAAATTAGTGAAAATATGGCTAGGGCTTCATTTGAGTAGGAAGAACAAAAAAAAAAATATTCGTATTTGTCCTAGTAGTGAGACCACCATTAAGTACCCTTACTGCAACCTGCTTTGATGGAGTAATAGAAGAATGAGATAGCTGGACACCAAATACCATGAGATGTGGAGGTTCTTACTCTTAGAGGAATAAGCTGTATCTCAGTTCCATTGTTGCTTTGGAGATAGAGTGCTGTATGAAACTTTCAGACCAAAAGAATTTTTTGGCTAGACTTGTTTTTTACCAGTGCTTAACCATATTTTAGGCAGGTTTTGTTTCACCACAGTTTATCTCAAAAAAAAAAAAAAAGAACAATTTTTTGAAAACATGAAAAATGTATGTCATATTTTTGCACTGAAAGATCTTTACATAGACATTGAAAGGTTTTCTCGATGGTTTTCTTTTTAAATTAAGATTAATTTTCACAGTTGGAACAAAGCATTTGTACAGAACATTTCTGCAGTCATTCAGAACCATTCGGAACCATTCCACTTAAATTTGAAAAATTGAAAGAAGTTAACTAAACATGCAGATATAATCAGAAACAAAAGGATTTCTCAGTGATAAGCATGATTATCTTCTTTAAGCAGAATAAAAATATCTTTATTTTTATCCTGAAAACAAAAAGGAACAGGGGATAGTTTCCATATTCAGTTACACAAGTGAAAATACAGAATAAATTAATTGACCATTGAAGAATATATTCTTGAGGCATTCACCAAGTGCAGGAGTCCTGTTAGCTTAAGGAAACCCTCAAGGCCTTTCAGCAGGTGCTTGCAGGAGCATTATTTTACAGTTACATGAGCCAGGATCTCCCAGTTACCTATCCTGATCCATGGGGTTTGAGAGTCACACCACCTTTCATATTTCCAACAAGACTGTTTCTGGGAAGGGGAACATTTGGGACGGTCTCTCTTTTGGATTTTGCTGTGCCAGGAATGACTTTGTTTGCTGCAGTGGGACATTATACAGCATTGTGCAGAGCAGATAGAAAGAGAAAGAAGCAATGTGGCATCCGGATGTGAGATTCTGTCAGATAATTTGCTGTGTTTTGTTTTCTGCTCGCGGCTTTCTTATTTACTGGATTAAACAATATTTAATACAGAAGTTTCAGTGATGATGACAACATTAATTTACTATTACAAATTTGGTACCGTGTTCTTGCTCTTGCTCTTCCTACTTTCCATGATTTTTTTTAATCCCATTACATGGTTACCATAGCAATTGTTCCTGTTCCCTTCAGCTTTCCCAGCTGCGTTTGAGAGCATTTATTTTATAGAATGCATTCTAGTTGTCTTTAACTCTCCAGAGAGACCTAAACTAAGTTAAAATGTTGGTGATTAATTTACCTTCTGATATTTCATACAAATTATATCACAATAATCTCTGAGGTGTATACATGATAACATGAAAAATCGACTTAAATGTAGAGACATAGAGCCTCCTATAGATGTCACCGTACTCCATGCATTTAATTGAGAGCAAATATGACTTACTGTAAAGTGTGAAATTAGGGTTCTTTTAACTGGCAAACTATTACACAAAAGAAGGCAGTGAGAGCTTGATTCTTTTACTCATCAGGATAGCTAGTATGTCTTCCTGATTTCAGCAAGATAGTTTGCTCTGGATTTCACCCTTGAGCAAACTGATCCTTATCATGAATGAAGGGACCAGAACTAGGCATCTAGTAGTAGGCACATGGTTAGTATCAAAATAGCCCAAAAATGATGAATATAGGTGATAATCTTTAGGCTCATTTTGGTTGTCTTCGGCTTTGCTTTTATAGACCAAAACTCCTGAGAATTTCAGTAGGTTTTTTTGCTTCACTTGAGGAACACAGAATTGAATCCTTTATTAATAATTCACATTGTTCCTTTGACCCCCAATCTAAAATCCTGCAAAAATAGACTATTCATTAGAGGAAGAAGAAGTATCTTTGGTAAATAGCATCTTTTCATCTTTGAAAAATGCAGTTTAGGGGAATGAAAATTTTTTCACATATTTTACTTAAGTTCCACAAATATATTTCAGCGTAAGCAGGAGGACTTCATGCTGACATTTTCAAAATGGTTCATTGAATCTTTTATCTTTCAAATATTTTTTTTTGTTTCAAGATGCACCTATTTTTAAAAGCTTAGGAAGGGTTAAAAAGCAACACTTAAAACCCAAGCTTTTCACATCAGGTCCACATTAACATTGTAAGTCAATCTGAGTTACATTTTAGAGTGTTTTATTTTGCTATTAGGAATAACAATTCTCCATCTTCATTCAACCCAAAGAATTTTTTTTTTCGTTGCTCAGGCTGGCCACCAGCTTCTAAATGCTATCGGTTCTACACTTCTGCTGCATCAAGAGCATGCCCCTGAATCATCTATTTTGGCTGAAACAGTCTTTTAAAATTATTATTATTATTAATATTATTATTATTATTAAAATTCAGATTGTTTTCTCATCCAAACACTGTGAAATCTTAATCATCTGGAATCAGATAATGAACAGCATAAGAAGTTACTATGCAGAAACTTTCCAAAAGATGGTCTTGTCTGCTCCTCAAGCTCTTCATAGAAACTACCACAGATATAACCAAGAATAACTTTTCCATTTGGTTAAGGATCACCTGAATCCATTTTCAGAATGAAATAAACTATACTGTATCATACTTCCTAGGAGACCAAGACAGTCAGAGTAGCCTTCATTTTTTTAGTGTCGACATGCCCACTTTAATTTGCTAAACTTACTTACACCTAAGCTGAGCTATGCATGCAAATGAGGTAATTTCTAAGGAAAAAGAACACTGAGGCTTAAGAACAAGAGTTTTCTGTGACTTGCACTGTACTAAATCTCTGACTAGTTCTGGTCAGCTGCAAAGTTCCTTGCTTTGCATATGCAAGTCTACAACTGTGCCTATTAATTATACTCGTCTTGTAAACATGCATCTTAGCTTGACCATTTAAAGTTGAGCCTTAATATTTTTGGGGCTTAGAGAAGGAAAAAGGAGCCCAATGGTATCAGAGTGGAAGGGAGCATTGTTATTGATTATATAGATATTTATATCAACATTTCCCTCAAATATAGCAACGTGATCAGAATTACAGATTCAAAGCTTTTTCCTTTGCTTAAACAGCATCTGAAAATGGCCACGATCTGCTATCGCGTCTTGGACATAGCTGCTGTACTGATTTTTCATCTCCGTTGTGAAAAGTGAGCCATTTTCCTCACGAGCCGGTAAAGTGCTGCAGTTGCATATGCCCATAACCTTTCCCTGAACCCAAGCCCTCTGCAGCAGGTTGCAGAGGCCCAGAGCGGCCAGGTGACATACAGTGCCATCTGCACTGCTATACTGGTCATCTGGCCAGAGCTCTGACCTTTCTGAACATGATACAGCGAAATCTAACTCCTGAAAGCTGCTCGGAGGCAAAATCTGTTCTTCACCGTCAGTTGCACTACTCAGTCACTTAATTGTCCACTGCAACTGATAAAGGAACCATTAGACTCAGGTCATGAACTACAGTTTATCATTCACACGCAATAATACACCCTTGAACCACAGTGGTTTCTAAATTATAGCAACACAGACTTATTCAATAAAAGAGATTTAAAGTACCTGGAACTTTACTTAGTCCTGCGCTGTGAAACAACGGCTGAAAATAGATTGTTTTGTGCAGGGAGAAGTTGCTGTGATCGATGCGCTCCACGGTTTGCGCTGTATGCCAGATAAAGACTGATACCACTAAACAAAACACTAGAAAATGTTTTAGACTGACAATAAGGCCTGATTTTGCTCACAGTCTCGCTGCTGTCATTCAGGGTAGCTCTGCGTCAGACGCTGAGCTGCACGGGCAGAGGGGTGATGGCGGGACCAAGCTGGGAACGGGGTTTCGGAGAAGGGACACACTCCCGCCAAAATGCATTTTCCTGTTTAGTTGTGAATGGGAAACCAAGTTATTCAAGGATCAACTTCTGACCTCTAGTTTTAGAGCCAGTATTATAGAAACACAAGCTTATCTCACTCTGTGAGTTATACAAATCCCTTGTCATTTTGAAAAGCCTTTCATCTGAAGATCATAGTTAGCTTCATAAACATTAATTCATTAATTAAGACTTTAGTGAGGTCAAGCCTACTGTCCCTATCATATAGACAGTCAATCTGAACTGTAGAGAAGTACAAACCATGCTCTATTCCTTCTACGTGTACTCTTTGTCCCTCTGGTCTCCTTCCCCCTTTCCTCCAGCCTCATCCCGCCCAGTCCTTCCAGAACAGGAGCCACCTACGGTGTTCATCCTTCACAGCCGCGGGGCTGGGGACACCAAAGCAGCTGCTGTTCAGTTAATAGGCAGGCTGGGACCTTTAAAGGGTCCAGTAGTAGCTACTTAGCCACAGTGGGGAGAACCCTATCCCCATTAAAGTTGATCAGAGCTTTCCACTTTTTTCTGTGAAAGCAAGGTCTCACCTACTGCTTTCGCGAGATCTGGGTGAGCAGAGTGTCTCCATATTGCCCTTATGTAGGCTAGGGCTTAAAAGATGAAGTATATACTTTATTACTATGATGAGTGTCACATGGTCTATGGAGAGCCACAACTGTGTTTATTTGTCCCAAAATTCAGTCTTGTACTTTGTAGCACTGGAGTTCCTCCTTCTTTGCAGACATTTAGAGAAAAGGAATTGTATTCATAGGGCCTATTGGCACTGCCGCTATAAATTCTTCCCTGTGTAAGAAGCTTACCATGAGAAATAGAATTTCAGTTAAAATAAAGAGCAATATAAAAATATAGGTAATGAAGGATTATTTAGAGCAATAGAAAAGTCTTAAGAATTACTTCATTAAAAGAGGTTGAATAAATAATTTCCTGTTGAAGTGATAGAAAAAATTGCAGTAACAGGAAAAAAAAAAATCTATTTCTAGTGAATAAAAAAGTTCTCATGAAATAAGAGTGACTAATCTTCAAAAACTTCCAAGGCACCAGAAAATCAGACCAAACAGTTCTGAAGGTGGCTCATTCCTCATTTTTCTGCTATCCAAGGGAGAGTTCCCATCTCTGGTATCCACTGTGATGAGCAATAGAAACCTTTAGAAATAAATCTCTTAAATGTAAGTTCTTTTGAAGGTGTTCATGAAGTCTTCCTCTTTATGATGCCTTTGGCTAATTCTTCCGTGTGTGTGTCTATCTATCTATATATAAATATAGATATGTGGTTGCTCAGAGAATGCAAAGCAGACTGAGCCTTCAAGGAAATGAATTATATATGAATGAAAACTCATATATAATTTGTGATCCCCATTAATTGATCAGTTATTAAAAACCACTCAGATTTCTTCTATTTTAATCTGGAACTTCTATCACTAATCTGGTATCTCCTTTGAAAAATGTATTTCTAAGAGTTATTGTTGTACTGCTACCAAAATCTAAGAAAAGCAGAAGTGAGTTTTGGCACTATCGGTGTGAGCTAGCTGTCCAGGAGTTAGACTGCTGTGATCCCCTTCTGTGAAGTCTGCACTTTGTAAAGACAACAGATCATACAAACCCACAAGCCTGCATTTAACTTCACAAACTGTTGCTTTGCAACATTGGACACTGACTGGAAATGTATTGTACAATCAGTGAAATATGAGATTTTTGAGGGCATCTTCAGAGATCTTTTGCATACCCTTGAGATGAAAATTTTTGTAACCATTTTTCAGACACATATATGGCTACATCAGATTTCTATATGTAAAACAATTCTAGATTTTTTACTGAGCATTTCTGGGGTTTCCTGATTGTTCTGTTAATCTAATCTGTTAATCATATTACTCTGTATGATCATGGAGAATTTAAACTTCTTTCATAGGCCTTTCTGAATGGGATGGTTTGAGCTCCCACAACAAGCTTCTTTAAAAAAACCAAACAACCAAACCTTAAAAAACAGTCTCAAACATGGATAGCTTACATAAAAGTGAACATGTCTTCCAAAGTGATGCTAAATCACTGATAGTTCTTTTATAAATGGAATTGACCAAGATGGGACGGTTTTCATCGTGAAGTGTCAAGCGACCATGGTAATAAGTTGCTCCCTGGTAACCCAGCGTTATCACCAAATATCTTGCATCTTTGCTTTGTCCTACACAGAATTCAACTAAATTCAGCAAGAAATATACCTGGGAATAAAGTCTAGGTACTCTCACATTGTTAAGACAGGAGATGAGAAGATGGAGGTGATGGAAAGGTGGCAGAGAAGCAAAAGTAGGTTCAGCAAAGAAACCTTACAAAAGACAAAGCAGCCAGAAATTTAAATTTGTATTTGTCTTCACATCAAAGCAGTAACTAAGTTTAAAATATTTTGTTTTGCTACGAAATCAGGTAAATGGATTGATTTCTCTCCATGTGTTTTTTTGGCAGTGCTTGAGGAACAGCGTGTGATGGATTGTATTTCATCTATGTGCTCTAAAAGGCATTGCCTTACGTCTATTTATTCATCAATATAGCACAAATAATGCAGGAACCTCATCTTCTCTATGTGAGAAGTAGTTAGAAAACAGGACAACGTGCTAGAACAAATAGCCAAATCTACATTCCCAGATTCGTGCAAGAGTGATTTATTTGTAGTCTTTCTGCAAATAATTCTTTAAAATACTTAACTACTTAAACTTTTGACCTTGGGCATTTTATTCACTGTATAGAAGTCCGTAGCAGCCCAGAAGATTATTTTTTGTTCAACAGCCTCTCTGGAAGTTGCTCAATTTGGTTTCTGTGTCAGGCATCTCTGGGTAAAATCATTAGCCTTCATTGTGCAAATTAAGCTGTGACTCACACAGACAGAGTTTCCAACGTGATGGGGCTGCGCCCAGGCTGGGTAATTCATAGAGAGGGTTAAAAAAACAGAATCAAATGCTGGCTGTGAGTTAAAGAGAATAGGGGATAAGAGCTTAGGCTTAACCTATGGGGGGACCTAAGGAATAAAGCAAACCAGAGTCCAGTGTGGGGAAGAAAGGAGAAAAAGCAAAAAGGCTAAAAGAGATCAGGCCTAATGAGCCTTTCGAGGAAAATGGGAGACTGGAGCCTCAGAACGAAAGAGTGGCCCGGCAAAGCAAGGATAAAATGGATCAGCCACAATGTCACCAAATTGATCCAGAGTTCAAAAACCATCAAATCACCGTATACAATAAAATAAATTAAAAAAAAAAAGTTCAAACAGTGTCAGGCTCCTTAAAGCTCGCTTGCTGACATCAAACATAATAAGAAAAAGACCTGTTTGTAACATAATGTGACTCTTTTCTAAACAGAGCCTTTGAAATGTATGTGCTGGTCTGTCATTTTCTGTTGTACAGTTCTCACATCATATACCTATAGGTCTGGCAGAATTTTTATACTCTATGAAAAAGAGAAATAATCACGGAAGAATTAGAGAGAGATATTTAGACTAGAAGGTTTTTATCCTGCTGTTTTAAGGATCCATGCTACCGTCTAGACTGATGGCTTGAGAAACAAGCTGGAGAGGGGAACAGAGGGAAATTCTGGAGTGCAAATTAAACCAAATTCTGTGTACAGAAACACAGTAAATAGCTATAACAGATGCACGCTAAAGGAGCAGAAGGTATTAGTTCCTATCAAGAGCATTTCTAATGTACCTATTACTCTAATGTGTAAGTGACAAACAAGACAAAGAAAATACCCCGTGTGTCAAAGCCCATATATCTCTTCATGACGTAAAGAGGTGGTGCTACCCATATTTAGCAGGTTTTATTTAGCCACCTACGCACCTCTGACTTGGTAGACTTATTTTTGATAAGTGGTACTTAAAAGTGTTGGTATGAAGCATAAGTAGCTAATGCAAATATGTTACCGACCCCTACCAGAGCTAGCAATTATGTAAATTTTCAAAGCCTTCATCTTTTATAATTAGATGTGGCTGGCTTAGAGTGAAGGACTTCCATTGCTGGCCAGCTCAGTCCTTATTCCAGTATTTCACCAGAAATTATATATTTGAAATCAGAGGAATGTTATATTCTTTAAAGTCATTTAAGGTATGGCTTGGAATATTTGAAAGACCTTTAGTAATTAATTTCTTGTTTGCCATGCTTGAAAGATGAATAAAAGCATGGAAACACTTGGTGAATAACATCTTGTAACTGATTATAATTAAGTGTACTTTCAGTTCCTCCTAAGCGTATGAAATGCTAATTATTTTTCACAAAATCCAAAATGCAAGTTTTCTTAGCTTGGATAAAGGAGAAGAGTACAGGTTTATGTACAAGGTTAGAGATCTCTCTATACATAAATCCTAACAATCTTCCCTAATAAAAAGATGATTCCCCTATAGGTTAATTATTGCTGGACAGCTTCAGGGGCTGATCCAAAACCCACTGAAGCAAACAGAGGGATTACAATGATTTCAATTTGCTTTGGATCAGGCCCTAAAGGGCACCTCAGGCACGGGAGTGAAAGCGCTGTGTATATCACCCTAATACACATTTCGTTGTCATACGAGTGATGATTTTTTCTTAAAACTTTGCGGCTAACAATAGTGTTAGGGTATGTCTCTGTCCTTGTGTACATGTGTCTTTGCATATTTGTGATTTGCTGCAAGAAACGGAGACTCCAGTGGATCTGATGTTTTTTCCTGGTGGCACTAAAGTAGCTTTGAAAAAAGTATTGATGCCAGCCCCATTGCAGGGACTGTGTGTACCTGAATACTGCCTATCATTTGACAAACTGTTGGTAACACTACAGTGTTGGAGTACTCAACACTCTCTGGATATACCCAGACCTGGGAGTCTGCCCAGGCTTGGAGCTGCCCCCTCAGGGCTGCCCTCGCTCCCTCTGCTTGGCTGCCCACCCATGGGGTTAGGATGTATTTCGGGAGGCCGGAGCAATTCCCCTGAACTGAGGACTTGAATGACAGGAACAGAAGCGGGAAAAAACCCCTCTCTGATATTTCCACTGCTTTGCCCTTTTATCTAGTCATTATTGCCTCTGCAGAGTGTGAGGCAGGAAATCCTGCCATTCAGGCGCAGTAGTAATTTACACCCATTTTGTAGTGGTTTAAATAACTCCCACAGGTGCAAGACAGTGAAGGATCGGGCCACTGGGATGCACTAGCCACAAGGGTGTACTTACTGCCTCATATGGCAATGGGATTGTGAAGAACACCATAATGACTCTTTACATTCAATCCCAGCCGCACTTAAGTGTGTACGTGTACAAAACCGCTTTAGAAGAAGTGTATAGCAAAGAGCTTGGAAAGATAAGGAATAATTCAGGAAACTTCTCTAGGTTAATACGCTGAAACTTGCTAGATATATCCTCACAAAAAGAAAACACTTATTAGAAAACCTAAGTGAAATGCAGAGTGGATGTGGTATAAAGTTGTTCACCTCAGAGACTACAGTTAAGGTGAACTGGTACGTGCTTGTAGTCAGAGCAAAGCGTGCAGGTGTTGGCTCTGCACATCCTTGAGAGCTGATGATGGAAATAAACTGGGGGGGGGGGGGGGGGGGGATAAAATAAGGCTGAACACCCATCTTTTCTCCTAGCGTTAGGGGAGGATGCAATATATTAAATCTCTGGGGGTAGTGCATGGGCAGTTATGACCTGAATAATTTTTGTTATATTCCACGGCGCCAGGCTTATTTTCACTGTATTATTTGACTCTGGTTTTCTATAGCAAAGGCACCTATGTCTGAACAGGTTCCTTCTCTGGTTTGCACTAACCTAACTACAGGTGAGGTAGTATAAGGACTCATTTATTCCATTGATGCGTGTATTGCACTTGTCCTTTCAATAAAGGGAGGACTTTAGTTTCCTGCACTATCAATCTAACACCTTACATGAACGGCAAATGTGATTAAAAATAAAGCAATGTAACAAAATTAGAGGTGAGCCACAGCTACACGCTCAAAAAGGGAAAAAATAGGATTAATAACTGATGCAGAGAGAGAGGTGAAGCGTGCTTGCAGGGAGTAGAAGTAGCAAATGTTATAGATGGTACTATATACTACGAATGAACATCAAAAGCCTTCGAGGCTGGGTTCAGAAGCTTATCAGAAGTTACCTCGGCCTATTTGATTGAGAATTCATGCTGGTAATTTCCAAAGATTGGATTTCCTTGTGAGATCTTTAGTAGTTTCTCGTCTGGGTCAGATTAAAGGACAAGAAGAACAGCTCTGCTGGCACTACAGTATTTCTGCTTGCTAGCCTAGTTAAAACTAGGAAGTATACAGATATTAGAAACATATAGAAATAAAATACTCAAATAAAGCCAATTTTTTTAATGCTTTAGAACAGTGCTGCATACAGTATAATCACTTCAAGTACACAAAGAAAATCCAGACACACTCTTTTATCTTTTCACTGGTTCCTAAATGGGTCAGGCAGTGGCTCCTTTTCATGGAAAGCTCCATGCCTTAAAAAGCATGTGGCCAAAATTAGGTAACTAAATTCATAATACCCAAATAAGGTCCCTGGGATTTTTTTTTTTTTTAGTATCAAGGCACTCAGAATGCTCCCAGTAAATGCTCAGCACCCTTGAAACAAGAAAATTAGATGACTGGCTTTTAAATACATCACATTTCAAGTGCTTGGCAGGTGTATGCCATTGATCTTTTTTCTGCTGTGCATTTTTGTTACAGAAAAGATACATATTTCTCGGTTGTCACCTGTATTAAATAGTGGTGAGCTCTCAAATCTTGCCCTCTAAACAGCCTCAAAGGACAATGGTAAGAATTCAACTGACCAGTGACACATTGAAAGGAATTCTACCAATTCAGGCTTGTGATGTCACCAGAGTAATATAGGCAAAAAGAATACTCACGTTATCGGTCGTTTAACTTAAAGTAAAAAAAAAAAATCTTTTGGGAACCCTTGCACTTAGTGATGACACTTCCAGGGCAGTGGCGGCAGAGATGCGCTCTGCAGCAATTAGTCGGTATTGACTACTGAAGGGATGGAGGTATGATTTTTTTTTCCCGAGGCAGAGAAATGCGGCTGCAGCGGTGCCAGCGCTCCACCACCGGCCTCTCTCACCGGTGGGGATGAATCCAGTCTCGACACAAGATGGCACCAGGGACCAGCCTCTCAGGGAAGCCTTCCAAACCTTTAGCCTCATGGCCCGCAGCAAGCACAGGTGTTACAAATCTGTTGTTTTCTTTGAGTTACCAAAAATAGTTAGTGAGACATATTTTCAGATAAACCAAATTTCTGAATCAGCAATATTGCTGGCGCTGGTCGCACTTTCAAGCACACGCTGCTGAAAAGGGTTCCTTGTGTCACAGCATGGCACTCTCTCCCTTTGTCAAGAAATGCTCTCGGAGGAAGTCCTGCATGTTACAGCCTCTTTGAGCGCCAATGTGAGCGTCTTTCCTTTAGCTCTAAAATGTAAATCATTAAGGTATTATTCCCTTTCATTAACTCTTATGGACTTCCTAGTGAAGGAAACATCATTTAGCTTTTTGTGTCTAAAACCAAAGTTAGGATGTCTAATTTCCAATGCAGAGTTTGCGGCTAAACATCTGGGATGACTGAAAGTGTATTCTGCTTAAATGTGTACTGTAATGAAATGACTGTAATGCTGACAACTGTGAGAATACACAACAGTGTATAATAAGACCTTCCTATAAAAATAATTTCCCTTTCTGTTACTGGCCTTTCAGAAATTAAATGAACTTAAAATGGAAATTTGGACGTTCTAGCATGAAAGGTACATATATTTTTTAGAAGCTCTGTTCGTAATCATTCCTCTCTGTGGAAAAAAAGTGTGCACTCGGAAAAAAATGGGCATGGTTCAACTTGTTACCTGTTAAAATTCATTTCAGAAACGGAATTAAAAATCCATAGATTCCTTAATTCATTTGATTTCATATGAAAAACTGTTGGAGTTGCCACACTGACAAGGCAATGTAAATGGGAAGGAAAGCAGTTAAAAAATTATCGCTTTGTTAGTACTTGGCTTGCAGTCTGGGGGTATTTGGGGATCCCCGTTCAGCTCGCTGGCAGTATAACCTCTCTGAGCCAGGTTGCACACCCGGCGGTGAGTGTGCTGTGGGGCTGTGCGTTCTGCAGCAATCACACAATTAAGTAGCAATGACTGGCAACACTATTGCTCAATTAGTCTCATACAGTATGTCAAGCTAGAGGATATTTCACAAATAGAACTTCCAGAGATACTTTCTTCAGTGAATTCACTTTAGTACGAGGCAGCATAAAGACTTCTTTTTAACTGAAACGCATTATCCCACAGCATCCTAATTTTTTTCCTGCGGCTAAAAGCAATGGGTCAAATTCTGTGAATTACACCGATAAAGACTGTAAAAGTCAGTACATTTGGACAGATAAGACTGCAAGAAGTATTAGGCCCCGTCTCACAGTCAGTGTTTATAATAATCTGCAGACGTGGACCATGCAAGAAGGACTATCACCCTACTAGCACCTTGTCATGAATTGTCATTTGAAATGATAACATAATTGTACGCATGTACCGTCATGAGGTGGCCTGAAGCCAGAGCCTGAAGCAGCCAGATGAGCTGTTGAAGGGAGGTGATGTCTTCCAAGTCTGAGCAGGTGGAAACAAGATACACATCTCACTCTCCCTAGCCCATAAACATGCTACCGCTTCTCTAGGTGCCCTTTAGGGGTCAACACCTGGGATGAAAAAAGGCTTGGCTGTTCTGTCCTGAGTGTCAGACTGCTGGGAGATTACAGGTTGCCACAATCTGAGCATCCACAAGGCAAACGAATAAGCACAACGCACTCGTGCAGCTCTGCTGTTATTCCAAAGGTGTCCTGTGGCAGTGACACAGAGCTGGGTCAGTGCAGTGACCCTTCATTGGGACCAGGCTCCTCTGTGTCGTAGTGTGCGGGCATACAGACCACTGTAGGTTCTCACTGTAGCTCTTTATTTCAATATCTTTGATATCTTTTTCATCTATGCTCAAAATTTTGAGAGGTTGTGAGAGCAGATTAGGAAACCAGCACAACGTTTTTTAGCTAAAAAAGGTGTGAGAGCTGATCCTCCCAATTTTCTGAGAAGGTATGGGAAGTACTTCTAGGACATTGTTTTCCAGGAAAAAGTCAGGAACCATTGCTCAACCCTATCACTCACCTTCCTACCAGGGTGTTACAACTTTGCCATAATACTTTACTGCTCTGGGCACGAGCCACTATGGTAGTCTCAAACGTGTGTCCTCCTGCCACCTGCTGACCATTGCCTTTCATCCCCTCTGTCCTTGCTCCCATTACCACTGTATTTGCCCCATTTCCTCGGGCTGAAAATGGATTCCTCTCTGTGAATGTCTCATCTAATCTGTGTGACTATGGGAAACAACACAAGTGCTCTGTGCCATGATCTGTGGCCTGAGGATTAGCTGGGCAAGTTTTGAGCCATGCCCGCCCTTGACTGTGTGCTTGGCTTTACTTGTAGGTAAGCCTGTCAGCGTCATTGACGTGCACTGAAACTAGTCCTGCATGTAGCATTTTGCTGGATTTGGGACTTTACAGTTCTAGGAAAGAGCTGGTCAGGACTGGTTGCTCCTTTTTAAGAAAAATGAGACTTTGGAGAGTCATGAGGAGCACAGGGAGACAGCTAGTAGGAAGGCTGCAGTTAAGAGAAGGCTGTGCCAGAATATCATGGAAGTAGAGAAAGGGAGACTTATTACAGAAAAAGAGGAAAAAGAAGGTAGAAATTAGCAGTTGAGAAGACACATCCAAGAAGAAAGAATACAGTGTTTATTACAGACAGTGAGAGAGAAAGTTTAATCAGGATGGATTACTTAATGAGAGAATTTTACATAAATATGGCATTTGGGAAAACTTATTAGATATTAAATTAAGAGATCCTATAATAGCAAATCAGGGCAAATATTCCCATTTTCAGGTTTTCTGTCAAATAATTTCCTAATAGAGATTTAAAATCTTCCTCCAGCATATACATCTTCTAGCATGTAATTTCTACAATATACAGTCAAACGGCATCTATTTCTGTAATGTCAGTAAATTATGCCTTCATACACTTGAAGACCCTTTGGTAATGTAACAGGACTGTGTTTAATCTGCAATAGGAGTCTGAACTCCAATTTGTTAACTTTGGTGAGACCAGCATTTCAACTGCAATATGTTATTAACCTGCTTTCATGCATATAATGTAAAAAAACATTCTATATTCAGGAAAAGAGAGGTGGTATAACTTGTTCATTGAACCCAGCTAAATCCTCCTCATTCATTCCTCACCCATTTTGCATGACCTGTGCTCTGTATAGTAACAGGACAAATACAAAATCTGCACATACATGAAAGAGAAGAATACCTAAGTAGAACCATTTAAAATAGGGAGCCAGCTCTATTTAAAATGCATTAACATTGATCTTGTGTGTTCACCAAATGGCAACAAAGTATGGTCCAGAGCACCTCATTTACCTATTTCCTTACTTTTACCAGTCTGGCCTAATGCTCTTTTTCAAAACGAAGCAATTGAATTTGGTCTCTGGTGAACAAACTCCTCTGGACTCATGGAATGGTAGTTCATGTACCAGTTATTGTTTGCCCATTAGACTTGAAAGTCTTTACCAATGCTATCTCATGCCTTCAGGTAGGAGCTAAAAATGGCCTGTGCCATATTAATAATGATATACACTCTAATATTATACCTCAGATCCACAATAAATTAAATACATACGGGAGCCAGTGAAGTGATGGAAATATGCCAAAGTTCACTTGTGTTTTTTTCCTCAGTGGGGGTTTAAAATCTATTCACAAGCCCAAAACAGACTGCATAACTCAGCCAAGCAGAGGGATCTACAGGTTGGCTGAATCAGTAGCCAAATAAGGGATGGTGGGTTTGTGTCACGTGTGTTTTTACACAATTGATTGAGCTCTGAGGACTTTATTAATCACTTTGACTTATAAACTGGACCCAAGAGAAAGTCACATGCGTTAGAGATAAATGCCACTACTCCCCCAAGACAGTATGCAGCAGCCCTGTCTAGCTGAGAAACTGTCCCAAAGGAGGTCAGAGTCCCTTGAAAAGCCCTTAGGAATATCTAAAAATACAATGCCTAAGAACACTCTTTTTACACTAGAAAGTAGAGAATGACTTCTAGGTAAAAGTAGTCTTGTACCTAGTAGAACCCTGCAGCCCTGTTGCTGTAATAGGTGTGTTTCCATGATTATAGCTGTGAGGAGATACGTTTGACTGTGGTAGAAGTTATTCATATTCATTTATCTAATTATAGATAAATTAACACTACCGACAGCCATTCCACTGCCAGCCTTGCTGTCATTAAGTGGCAGCTACTCCTCAAGAGTCCAGGAGCAAGGACAACAGCATGGTGGGACAGAGGGAAAAATAAAGCCAATTCAGTGTTACCCCACTGAAGCTAAACATCTGAGGTTCTAATGTGGTGATAAGATGTGGGGCGTGTAAAACAGTGCATGGCTGGTCTTTGTTAGAGAGATCTTTACATCAAACATTTGAAGGGTTTGCCCAAAGATGTTCTTATCATTCATCTGAGCTTCGTCCTTGCCTTGCCTCTCATTGACTGTGTGAAGAAGCCTGGGTGAGACACAGAGGTAGAACAGACCCATGCAAGACCGTGCAATGCTGAATCCTACCAGAATATGGATGTTCCTTACAATATATTCTCAGTACTTTGTCCAGATTCAGAAATCAATTATCTCAAAATTATCTTTGGTGTTTACCCAGTTTGTCTGATTGCAGTTGGTTACTTAAACCAGCCAGCCCACATTAACCAACCTGCTTCGCACATACCAGATATGACCTTAGCCCCTCTAGGTTTAGACAGGAAGACCTAAAATGTTTTTAATCTTCACTTAACTCAGAAGAAAGCTTGAGCTCAGCTCCTAACATCTCCTCCTTTCACTGCTCCAGAACAATGCCTGAAAAGTTTGAGTTATTTCATGTAACTTAGAAATGTGAATGTGTTACGAGTCAGCTTTGAATATGGCCTCGATTCCAAAAGGTGTTATCATCAAATCAAAATTATTCACACATGTCAAGTTAACATTTTATTTTTATTCCTTACTCAATTTTTGGCAAGCTTACAGGAGCTGTCAGTGTTTCAGTATTTTGAGAAGAATATTTTAATAAAACAGTGATGTGCTGAAAGGGGTTCACAAGAACTCACTAGAGGCCCTTGTTAAAATTCTGCCACCCTTCAAAAAATTATTCCCTTGCCTCTCAAGGAGTTCACCCCCTCTCTGGATACTGCTAAATCATTTCTGCCAGGGATGAGTTTCATCCCTTGGGGCTCATAAAGATACTTCTGAAGAGCAAATTGTTTGCCTTTGAAATAGACCAGATTGCATGAAATAGCAGACACTTTAAAAATAAATTCCTGGGGTAGCAACACTTCCCCGCTCCCCCCGCCCAAGCATCCGATCCGATCTCCACCACCCATACCTCTCATTGTGTTATACTATCAAGTACTCAATCTATTTCTCAGGAACAAAGTATAAACAGTTCCAGCAAGTGCACTTAATATAACTTTTTTGCCAAGTGGCATTGCCTCCCTGCTAGGCTGTGGTTATAGGAAAGCATTTGTATTTTAAGGTAAAAAAACAGAAAAGCCAGGTTCTTCCTGCGAGCACAGAGGGCTTGAGTTTATTTCAGTTTAAAAGAGGAAATTTTTGTAGGACTCTGGTGTTAAAGTATTTCAACATATGACTGTAATAAAATAAAAGACATATTAGGTACAATGAAAAAATGCAGTACTTGAAATAAAAATGGGAATTCTGGTAATCTTGCCCAAACTGGTTAATGATAATTCTTTATTTCTGTTACTTATTTTGATGTGTTTGAAGGTCTAGATTATGACTGTGTGGACCTAGATGAGGTTAGCCTGAAAGAGCTGATGTGCTAGTACCCAGATATGCCAAAATTTCTTTTTAAATATTGAATCAAGAGAAAATATCTGGGTTGAAGTCTTCTTTCTCCTAAGTGCGATCTTACCAATCACTGAAAAGCAGGATCTTGTCTGTATAGGATATGCATGGTCCACATTTTATTATCATAAAAACTTGTTCTAAGATGATGTTCTTTGTTTTAAAACAAGTAAAACCTTGCCTATGTGATCCAAGTGTAAATTGCATTTCATTAGCCAAAAGAAAACCTGGAAACTCTGAATGGACCTTTTTCCTCATTGGTTTGTTAATCCTGGAACTCAAAAATGACTGTTTAAATGGGAATATTATTAACTCCTTTCACAGCAAAATTTAAATGGCCCATCTGACACATCGTCTAGCTTTGCTTCTGCCAATTCAATGTCTGTGGCAACTAAAAGGAGAATATAGATGACCATTTAAAATAAATGGATCTTAATATAACAGCTAACAAATACAGCAGCTATTCCGTTGTTATATTGTTTGTTTTCATATCTAAAAGATTCATTAAAATCCCTCTTTTTTTTTTTTTTTTAAGTGCTGTGAAAGTAAGCTTGCTGTTGACCTAAAGAGCTAAAATCCTGTTTGGTGGAATCCTGTTCCTGAGCATGATTTAGGTTCACCAACTACTCGTGTCCACTGGTTCGCTGATGTTTGTCCTGCTTCTAGTGCCAGTGTCGGAAAGTAGCTCCGATGTGTGCTAATGCGCCTTATGTGATCTGTTGTCACTGTAACAAAAATGAACCAACCAAGCAACATGTTATTAGGGACTATTACTTAAAACCTGCCTCAAGAAAGTGTTGGTTGCCTCCAAAGCTGTGATGTCATTATAGTTTTACTGGTTTCTTTGCAGAGTAAGGCATGACTATCAACATGTAGCATTATTTGGACAGAGCATCAGGAAGCCTAGGTTGTACTCCTGCTATTCATCCACTGAAAGACTTTGGGGAAGATACTCAGCCTCCTTATATCTTGATTTCTCTCTCTCTTAAATAGAATAAGATATTTACCTCCTCTATGAAGTGTTCTCACATGAGTTTTGATGAAAAATGTTACAGGAAAGATAGTACTAATAATATTTCAATGGACTTGCAGGATGAAAAGTGGCTGAGTATCCAGGAAAATGAACATTCTCCTTAGTAGTTCACAATCACAGTAGATTTTGCTGACTGGCAAATGGCTAAAGACTGGAATTTCTGGCTTATTCTAAAGATTTGAAATGTGTAATTACTCCTTTAGAAGAGTTAGAGTTGGAGGGAAATGTATAATGTATAAACACATATCAGAAGATGCAGCTTCATATCCAGTTTAGAGTAAGAGGAAAAAACTTTTCCTAAGGAAAGTAATTGAATGTGCTCATACCCATAAACCCACAGGTCATGTAATTCTGTAGACCAAAACATTAAAAGATAATCTCTGGGGGTTTTGTACAAACCTTTTTGGTTTTGTTGTTATTAAGATAATCTTCAAAGCTATAGCTGAAAGTCTGTATCTAGCACTTCTTGTATATGCAAGTCTGCAGTTGTATCCAAAGCAGGATTCAGGGGTGTGTGCACTGCCTTGCTGGGAAAAAAAAAAAAAGGACATTTTTGTTATCCATTATGATGGCTTATTTAGTGTGTGATTGTTGCAAACAAATTTTTCAAGTACTACTTGTGATCTTCAATTAATCAAGCGTTGCACTGATTTTGCAATGGTAGCAGTAGAATGTGAAGTGTGAAAATTCTTAGTACAACATCCAACCAGACACCCAAAATCCTAGAAAAGCCCTGAAGTGCTGATTTCCTTGAATTTAAGTAGCTGGAAATATTGGCAGTGGTGTAATAGTCTGACACAGAACTTATCACTGAAAACAAGCGCAGCATGTCACCCTGGTGAGCAAACCATCTTTTCTGGGAGGAAGTGTAAAAGTAGGAGTCGGGAAGAGGAGAACGTGCAGATGTTGCAGACAGTCCTGGTTTGAGAATCAAGGCAATTCCTGACTGAGGGTGTCTAAACATCCATTTAAACAGAATACTTAGTTATTCAAGCCAGAAGAAACTGCTGAGAAAAAGAACTGCCTGTGCCGAGGATCTCTATGGACCATTCAGCTTGGTGGCAGTTACAGATAAAGAGATCCTTTTTTTGATGTTTTGACAATACTTCTATTGAATTAGCCTTATCCTGACTTTGCATGCTTCCTGGGACGTATTAAACAGAATGGGTAGGCTTTCGATTTGTCCTCTGAGTCAGCAGAGTTTTTAAGGAAAATTAAAAAGTATCGTTAATTTGAATTGTTTTGGAATCTATTGTACAAAATCCCTAAAATACAAAAAAAGGATATAAAAAATGTCAACATAAAAAATCAGTCATTAAACTCCCATTGAAAATTTCATACACCAACTGTCCAGGGTACAGCATTTATTTTGAAAGAACAGTTTGTTGTCAATACTAGCTGATTCAAAGTGTGTATTTCTTCAAAATATAGCTGTGTGCACATTGAATCCTGCATATATATTATAATTTATTTTTTCATTTGTGATCTGCATTTAAAATCCAGATGGGTTGGGTTGGGTTATAGTTGGTAAAAAATACATATGCTGCTGAGTGCAGAGTGGCAATGATTTATGTTGGTATGTAGAATAAGTGCTATGGAGATATGCATTACAATGTTAGATGAATATCGTTACACTGATGATGCAGAGCATACATTTGCCAACTTTTCAGATGATGGAAAGACAGAGTATATTACCAGGACTAATAATGAATTTAGAGACAGGTTTGTTCCTTTGATATTACATATCACATAGCAGCCTATGCACAGTCCCAGTCTGAAGACAGATTAGAGTTGTTACATGTATTTCATAACTGTTTAGATGATGTGTTCATGAAGCATCATTTTATACTAGCAAATTGAAGGAATTCATTTTGGTAAAAAGAGAGAGATACATGAATAGATTTCTCTTTATATTTTCATTGTTGCTGTCCTGCATAAGGCTCTGTTGTTAGCATCCATTAGTACAGTGCCTCTACACCTCGGTGAGGGGTTTATTGACTTCAGTTTGACTCTGCAAAGTGGTTTAGATGTGAAGTAGCTGTAGGAAATTCAGAGTCTTATACAACAATTTGTAGTGCCAAAAAAAGGAAGTGACTCCAGTAGCCTTCAGCAGAGGCTGGTAAAATAGTTCCTTCTTGAAGCAGAGAAAGAAACTATAAAGAAAGTATCAATCATAACTAACCATTGTTTGTAAAGTATGGCCATCCAAGATTGCATAATGGAGTAATTTAGATAGAAACAATTACTTTATAATTGGAAGGGGATATAGGAATCTCAGACTGATAAGGCTTTAACTACAGTGCAGGTAGAGCATGGGACTTCTCATAGTGCAAGGAGAAAAGACTGAGATGCCACACTACACTGAGTCACAGCTAAAATACCCATCTTACTCTGCTGCATGGGGAAGGTCCTTAGGCAAAGATCATGTTTTCTTATCTGTACTGTGTGATGCTTTACTCTCTTCTGCTTTCTTTTTATGCCTTGAAACACTTTCCTTTACAGGTTTAAAGTAATTGATTTATTGTAACTGCACGCTCTCTTTTAAAACCACTGCTTTTGTGAAATGGACTGTTAATTCTCAAAAAAAAAAAGAAAAAAAAAAGAAATCTTGCAGTGCTGTGGATTATGTTGCTATCTATGGCCCCACATTTCCAGTCATGCATTATTCCAAGAAGAAACAAAGAGCCTGGCATTCCTGCCTCCATGCTTTGGCTATGCTGACTGAAAGGGGGGCCAGGCATGGGTGCAAGCGCAGGACTGCTGGTTGCACTGCATCATTCCCAGCCCAGTTATGGCCCATGTTGATTTAACTTTCCAAGACTGTGTCTGAGCGAGGTTTGAGAGACTTCATGTGTCAGAAATCATTCCCAATAGGCAGCGTGGAGAAGACTCATCAGATTTGTCTCCCTGCTCTGTATACTGTCCTCCAACCAGACATGCTAGACAGAGACAAGGAAATGTACGGCCATGAAGTTACCTTTGCGTTAGCAACAACTTGGTCAAGGAAAAGTCTTTTAAATACTGATGAAACATACTCCTGTGCAGCCATAATTAAGTATGGCTGAAGAAAGAAATGACTCATAGTCAGCAGATAAAGAGATATTGCAAATGTAGCTGCAACTGACTGGGAGGCTGTGTTGATGGGAGTACTTAGGAGTCAGGAACTGGAATCAGCATTATTCAATATATTCATTAGTGACCTTGAGGATAAAATTAATTCCATACTGATTAAAATTTTTAGACAACAGACCTGAGAGGAAAAGTAAATAGAGAAGATGGTAAATTAAAAATCCAAAGGGGTCTGAATGCTTTGAGGCACTGGGTGGGTCAAAAAGAGATTAAGTTTATGTAAAGAAAAGCAAGGAGATACATCAGAAGAAGAATTTGAAGTTCTTCATTGTTGTAAACAACCGTGAGTTTTGGTCAATTTTTGCACTATTAGTTCTTTTGTTTTTTGTCACAAGACCATTCTTGTCCTTGAGTTCTCTTTAATTGCACATATGGATCAACAGCACAATATGGTGCAATGGCATCATTAAAAAGTCTGAGTACCCTAGATATCTTAGTTACATATGGACTTTTAGTCCCAGATCCATCCCATCTAAATCCAAGCACTTAACTGAAGTACCTAGATTAGACGTACAGTTATGTAAGTTAGATAGGATGAATCCAAGCCTCACAGGTGATCATTAGAAGAGCACAGACAAGATGACTTTCATCCTCACCTTCTCTCTGAGCAGCACCCTGGCCCCACTAGCCATCTTAGTGGAACATGTTTTATTAGCAGGGAAAAATAAAAAAGAAAGGAGTCACGAGTGCACAGAGAAAACTGCAGGAGCTGGAGCACCATTCCCATTTCATAATAAGGAATAGAGGCAATAGCGCCAATTTCTCTTGTGATCCAAGTGTCCAAATGAATTGAATCATCAAAGGTTATACTGAATAAGTGTTAAACAGAATATGGTTTGAAAGAAATTAGCGTCTTGTAATAACTGTAAGGATAAAAGAGTCTAAAATATCCAACTATATATAATATCTATGAAATTAAGTTGCATAATGTAATGACATGTTATGCTACCATTAACACATTATAACTATGTAATTTGGAAGGCTAATTTTTTTTTGTAAAACCACTTAACTACATAAAATTGAAAATAATGATTATTGTAACTACTTCCATTTTTTGTCTTTAGAAGTTCAAAATTAAATATGCCATATACAGTTATTTTATGGTGATGTGTAATTTTATGAAATGGTCGTATAACATGTACAGTAATTATTGACATAAAAATCCTAAATACATAAATCATCGTGTATAAAATGTGTTATAACACATTAACTTTACCAGCAGCCAAGGTAAGTCACTCAGCATCTCATTGACTTAACACCCAGAGTTGACCAAGGAATCCAGATAAGATGACAGGAAATTGCAAATCTCAGCTAAGATATAAAATAATCATATCAAGGCAGCCTTGGATCTGAAACTTCTGCATTCTGTTTTCTTTTGACTTTCTGGTACCTATTTATTTCAAATCTCTGAAGACCAACACGGAAAACAGTAAAACCTGGCAGGTCACCCAGGTAGGCCCTCTTAGTCTAGTTGTAAATGTCTCTTGCGGTTGGGTTCCCATCAGTCCTTTGGAGACTATTCAACTGCCTAATTCAGCTCATTTTCAGGATTTTTTTTTTCTGATATTCAGTCTAATTTTTTCTCTATCGCTCTTGCTAATATGCTTTAAAAATTTAGACTGTTATCATTCTCCCCATATGTCTTACTTATGACTGTGTGAAATTATATGTATACATGTCTTCCAGCCTCATAACCATTTCTATTAGTCTTCTCGGAACTCTCTGTAAATTGTTGCTATCAATTAGAGAGGTCTTCTGCTCCGAGTCATAAATCCATACATATTTCGGCTACTTTGGGGAAACCAACCTTTCCTGCTAATGAATCAAAGTTATTAAAAGGAATATTTATTTCATGTCAGGATTATGTGAGAGGGAAGACTCAGTTGTCAAACCACCAGCAAAAGTGTGAGCTCATGATAAATTAGAGCTGATCAAAAAATGGCAATTCTCACATTTTAAAATTTGCCTTCATTCTGAAGAAGTAAGGGGTTTTTTTAAAAATCTTCCACACAGTTAAAAAATTACAGACACAAAAGAAATATTTTGAAAGGTAATCTGTGCTAATAACATACTCTGTTCTGACTTTGTAATGTTATTGTATTTTTATATTTAATAAAAAAATAAAAAAGATTTGCAACAATATCATTATAATTTTTTTAATTTATCAACACACTTTGAAGTTTTCCATTTGAAATTCTGACAAACTTGTGCATTCACAGGAAAAAATGTTTCACAGAAATATTTTATCAACTAATTTTTGAGGCGATAGAGCTAGAAAAGCTACATTCTCTCACATATCTCCTTCATTGCACAGACTGAAAGATGATTGGCAGTTTCAAAGCACTTCTAATTCTATTATACTGTATCCTCAGAGAGAAAGGCTGATGCGCTAATGGGCACAGAGGATTTTACAGAAAAATACAGAAAGAGTTTTTGTGAGTCATCTCATGTGCAAGCTAGGTTTTGCAATCTCACAAAAGGGGTAGATTTTACATGTTCTTTGTAACCTAATGTTCGTAGGAAATGTAATGAGTTGTGTTAGATATGGGCAACTTTGTTCATCCTGGGAGTCTGGAAGAACAGAGTAGGACAGAAGAAGAACGGAGGAATAGGAATGTCCCTCCCTTCTCTGGAGCGTCTCCTGAAGGTGTGTGTTTCCAGAAGCTGTCTTCTGCCGCCGCCTTACAATGCCAGAAACATGCCAGAGTAGACATAGAATCATAGAATCATAGAATCATTGAGGTTGGAAAAGACCTCTAAGATCATCGAGTCCAACCGTCAACCCAACACCACCATGCCCACTAAACCATGTCCCTAAGCGCCTCATCTACATGTCTTTTAAAGACCTCCAGGGATGGGGACTCCACCACTTCCCTGGGCAGCCTGTTCCAATGTTTCACCACTCTTTCAGTAAAGAAATTTTTCCTTACATCCAATCTAAACCTCCCCTGGCGCAACTTGAGGCCATTTCCTCTCGTCCTATCACTTGTTACTTCGGAGAAAAGACCAACACCCACCTCGCTACAACCTCCTGTCAGGTAGTTGTAGAGAGCGATGAGGTCTCCCCTCAGCCTCCTTTTCTCCAGGCTAAACAGTCCCAGTTCCCTCAGCCGCTCCTCATAAGACTTGTTCTCCAGATCCCTCACCAGCCTCGTTGCAGGATGGGGGAGAGATGGGCAATGTAGCCCATGCTCCAAGGTTGAGTAGATGGTGATAAAATGATTATAGGCCTCCTGCAAGTATCCCATAGTGGGAATTGCCTGGAAGGATGGAGAATGAAGGGATTTGTGCACCCGATTTCCTTTGTGTACCTGATTTCTTTCCACTGACTTATTCTGGTCTGTAAGCTGTACCCAACCACAGAGCAAATCTATCTCAGCCTCATCCACTTTGCATTGCTGAATGATACAACAGTGTTAAAGAGCTCCCCAACAAGCGTGAGCGATGGCACAAAGCCAACATAACCAGCTCAGCATAACAAGGTCACCGTTTCCCACTGATCTAAGAGGAGTTTGCGGTATGGTGGAAACATGAAGGTCGAGAGTGCCATGCTGCAAGATTTCTTTAGCATCCAGGGAGTGTTTACAGAAGCACTGGTGAGCGCAGCATTCCCCCCTAGCAGCTGGTTATTTGCTGCTCAGGAGCCTCCATCAGTAGATTTTTCTTCCATAAATCTGGTCGCTCTCTCCAGCATATTTAGAGGATCCTTAGATTGCTTTACCAGGCACCATTTAGGTATTTACTGAGGTCAAGTATCAAGAGAACAGTGAAGTATTTATATGAGATCTTTCATTAAATGCAGTGCAGATATTCAGAAAAATCTGGTCCAAGCAGTTTTACTAGCATTCTCAAACTTTTATACACCTGAATAATTTATTTCATCATGCACGAACTTTACTCCCAACATTTATTTTCTCAAGACTGTACATCCAACACGCCCCTGTAAATTCAGTTGAAATGGTGGAAATCAGGCGAGTTTTTTAAATTGTTCAGTATTCTTTTCCACAAAGAAGTAACAAGTATTTAAAAAGCTTCTAAGAATGGAAAGCCAAGGTGTTAGCTAAAAAAAAATTAAATATTGTTAAAATGTTGACAGAAGCAGAAGTTATTGAATTGAAAATTAATGCTGCCGTCCAGAATGACTAGCCTACAAATGTGGAGGTGACAGTGTGCTACTAATATTCACTGGTATTTTAATACTAGATTTCGTGAGTATTAGTCCTGGACATCAATGGTTTGTTTTCTTTTCCCTATGCAGTGCACACACACAAGTCCCATTAATGTCAGTGAGAATTAGTATCAAGAGGAGACTATAGATCCCTAAGATATTTTTTCATAATGTTGAAGACTTAGTGGGAGAAACTATGGGAGATCAATAATGCACCAAGGACACATTTTCTTCCTAGCTGTGACATACCACATGTTTTTTAACATCAAAACTCAGGTAGGAAACAGAGGCAACAAGAAGTGGAAATAGCAAATCATTTGGCTGGCTTATTTGAACTAAGTAGCTTTTTCCAATGACAATGTGGAGCATAATACAAGTAATTATTACTGATTCCTGTTACTACATTTTTATGTTTCTTTCAGAGTAAATGTGACATCCTACTGCTAACTGGCAATGTTATCCACTGTCTGTTCTGCAAGCCTGTCTCTTTGGTTAACAAAATATTAACCGGCAGGGTAACCTCAAGAAAAGCCCAAAGGGAGCTAGGTATCGTCATGATGCGTTATGTGAACAGCTTGGAGTTGAAAGGTATCCTGCAGTAACTATTCCATTTATACAGAATTTCTGCAAACAGAGTTAAGTAAGTGTTTTATACCAGTATCCTGCTGGCTTTTGACTGTAGATAAAGATGTCGAGTGTGGCGCCTTTGAAACATGGGCTCTAATTTATGCAATTTGCACTATTTTTAGTGTCAGACAGCTGTTATATCTGGGTTTTTTTCTTCAAATAAAGGACATTTGGGATTTTTTTTAGAAGTTATTAATATCGGTTTACCATTTTTTTGTAATATCAAGCTCAGGATGCATGATTGTGTTTAAAGAGGAATAAGCTTGAAATTCTGGAGAGCTATAATGTGCTATAATGGCACTGTTTTCCTTAAATCAAATTAAATGATAATTATGGGAGGAAAACCTGTTTTTGCAACTTGCTACTTTCTTCCAAAGAGAGTAATAGTTGCTATTGAGAGTAAGGTCAATGCAAAAAAAAAAAAAAAAAGGAAAAAAGAAAAAAAAAGAAAAAAAAAAGAAAAGTGTGAAGAAAATCAATAAATACCTAAATTATTTAAGGACAAAATACAACGGGGTGTCTTACTGTCATGCACCATACCCTGCATTGGAGAGCAGACAGGTGGATTGTCTATAGCCAGTGCTGGGTTGGACACTCTCTCCAGCATGCTCATTAGTAGCTCCGCGCCTGGGCTCCCTGTTAGTAGAAAGGCAGGGATCACAGCAGGGAAGTTAGATCTCAGGCTTCTCACATTCCTGCTCTATCTTAGCAAAGCTTTGCAAAGCCTTTTCTGGCAGCTCATTAGTAGGTGCACTGATGCATAAGAGAAAGTCATTAGAAGTGTTTTTCAACATTGGCTTTTGATCAGGTGACTAGTAGCTTCGTAGAGACATTTACTTACATTGTTTTCTATAAGAGATTCTGTTGCTATATTGAGAATGACATACATATAAAATGTGGAAAACTAGCTTGACCTTTCTACGACAAAAGAAAAAAGCTCTATTAGTTCCCTGAATCTTGTCTTTATATTGTCAATGATGACGTAATAGAAGCACAGAGTACTCACTCTTTTAGCTTTAATAATCTATGCCAAGTTCAACTATATCGTTTGATTTAAGGTTATGACAAGAAGGACACCAGTGCACAAGAATACAGCTGGCATGCCTTAAACTTTATGAGTTACTTTTAACGATAAGCATTAGCTACTTTCTTTCTCCATGCAGACTGGCATTTTTAGCATTTTAAGACTAAATCTATCTATAGGGCAAAGTGAAACACACAGTAAAATTTTATTGGATCAGGAAGGGCGGACTGCTTAAGTGCCCTGAGTAGTATCTCCACTGGAAAGATTCCTTGGTGCATGGGAATATTTTTGCTAAACCCTGAGAAAACTACGCAAGTTTAATTGGAAATAGTTCTAACACAAACTATATCTAACATCTTATTTTTTTTAAATCTGCATAAATAGGCTGTAGAAAATGAACTTGTGCACACAAGCCAAAGAAGTGTGGTGCAAAAGTTATGCTTTGATAATGAACATGCTTCTTTTGTTATTGCCTTTTTCCAGACGCTTGATTTTTATGTAGTATTTCACATGCCAGTGTGGCAATACTTTGCTAACCCAAAATGCCTGTGATGACTGTCTAATGCCTTTGCTTCCCAGAAAAATGTCATGTTAAGCACATGTGATGACGTGCAACCAAAACAAGAGGAGGTAAAGCCGCTTTTGTAAAAGTTTACTGAAACAAAATACATCAGCTTAATCAGGCCTGCTTCTGGCTATGTACGAACATGACATGCCAATTACATAAAGTTCCAGCTCAGCTAAGACTCCTGCTGACTAATTCAGTGTTGATTGTTTTCCGCTACATGGCTTTGAGTGCTTGTTAAGGCTAAAAAAAAAAAGGGAGAGGGGCAACAATTGTAGGAATTCTTTGCTTCCATCAAACTGTCTTATGATTGCCAGCAATTAGTTAAGCTCCTTGGCAGTAAAATGACAAGATGGGACTTGACCAAATACAATGTGTGGAGCACATAGGCATCTGCCCCAGCTGAAAGACATTACAATGTTTGTTAACCTTAAGGGTCATTCCTGATTCACTTCTGCAGACAGAAAACAAGATTTATATAACACAGATCAATACAGCCCTAAGACTTTCGCCATTGAGGATGCTAGATTGAGGCACTTCTCTTTATCAGTTTACCATGACACTAATGTATTTTGCCTGTTTTGCCTGGGCAGTGATGAATCTGTTGGCAAGAGAAAACAAATAAGTTCTGTTGTTGAGAGACATGTTGTCTATGATTTGTCTCAGCAGACATGCCAACTTGCTGGCCAATTCATTTCCTATTTAATTTAAGTGGCATATCTGTCTTCCCCTTTCTGGTATGTCTTTTGTCTGCTGCGCACGCATACTGGCACGGCAACAGGCGCCTGCAGTACATCTTTTCAGGTAAGACTGATACAACCAAGGCTGAAGAAGAGTAAAGAATCAGAATCCCTGATTTTTAATAAGGGCTTTTTTGTAAATAGTTCTTTTCTCTCTATTTGCAGTCTGAGGCAATCACTTTAATCATCCATTTCAGACAGATCGTAGTGATTTCTTTTGCATACTCATAACCCAATGGCCTTTGAAAATATGCCCTGTAATGTGCTGTACTGATGTGTGGTTTACAAAAGTTAACAATATTTTTCTATTTGTGAGAGCAACTTTTTAAAAATTTTATTTGCTTGAAAGATAAAATGTGCATTTAGGGGCCAGTCTAGCCTTTGCTGGGCAGGGACAAGTTGGGTGCTTAAGTACTGCAAAATGAGGCCTGCTGGTAGCGAGAACAAACGTTATTTACATCTAAAAGTCCTTTCTCTGGCTTCAGAATGAAAAATGCAATTCTGAAGCTGTTATTTTCTGTCTGTCCCAGGTTTGTCATTCTTTCATTAAAGCAATTAGTTATACAGGCAGCTCATAGTTTCTGGAAATAAGACAATATATAAAATATATATAAAAAGAATGTGTCTTCTTATGAAACCTACATGTTGAATGTGCATTTCCCCAAAGAGGCCCTACATCTGGAGGGGTGGGAGCTTGTCTCAGAGAGAGCCTTCTCAGCTGAATCCCCTTCAGCCCTGGAATTTTCTTACCCAGTTTGTTAACCTCTAGGGCAGGGTGCAGAGCCCATGTGCTCGTTCAGGGCCAGATCCTGCCACTCTTATTTATTTTGAGTGGTAGCATACTCCAAAAGCAGTTAGATCAACTCCAATGGGACCATATGGTTCTACTCAATGCAAGGAACGGTGGCAGAATCAGGGCCTTGGGCTTTTTCCAAAAATGCATTAAATGTAACAGATAGGCATTTTGTTTTGAGAACAATAATCTTCTTATAACTCCGTCTTTGTTATTGCTGTGATAATAGATTTTAGTATTCTGAGTTCCACAGGCAACATGACCTTTTTTGATTCAGGAGACCATGGCTGTGGGCACAAGTTATCATAAATTGAATTATAAAACAAATAGAATATTTGAAGTGCTAAAAGGGCGAGGGAGAGGAAAGGTAATAATCAAATGGTTCAATCCTGAAAACTTTTGCTATCAGGTTTAATACACACTACCAAGTACAGCCTTATCTACATCAGTGCATCCATCTAACACTGCACTACTGCAAGTTTGTAGTTTCTACAGGACCATACCCTAAATTAAGAAAAAGCTTACTGAAGACTGGAAAGTGGCATAACATAAAACCATCAAACAGTACCACCGTTTAGCGAGGACAGAATTCAAGCAGTGGAATAGTTAACATAAACCACACTTCTCAAATGTGCCAGCTAAATCTCTGTGGCAGAACACATTAATTATAGCAGTCAGTTTACCTTTATCCTTCACAACATTTCTGATTAAAATTTCACACATTACAATGATATGTGTCTTTTCTACAAGCTATGAAATTTACTCAACGTCAGTAAGTTCTTATTTTGTTATTGAAAGAGCTGATGTATGTATAAAAAAAAAATCAACTTTTGATCTCTGACAGTGAAATCAAAAACTTAACTTCTGGTTTGGATATAGTCATGCTACCTGCATGTATTATGCGCCTGTGCAAAGCAGTCATTAGCAGCACTGGATAAAAAGGAATAAAAAAAATCCCTAACTTTGCTGCCAATAGAGGGTATGTGGTTTCAAATTTTGTATTTGCTAAGCTTAATTAAGCCATAGATTATGTTTTGAAAGGTATGTTCAATTAACTGAATCCCTCATGAGGAATTATATACAGGAAGAGATAATCACAACATTTATCTGTTTTACAAATGTATATGCTTAGGTTAAAAATGTTCTGGATTTTTATTCCGTAGAGATATAGAGATTGATAGAAAAATAATGTAGACCAATAATTGCAAATACTTACACATTAATGTGTATAAAAATTTCCAATTATATTCATTATTAAGCATATAAAAAACTATTTTTATTGGTAGATAATTACTGATGAAAATCTCTTACTTAAAATTTTATTTGCGACTTATTCAGGAATTCATATTTTAAATAAAGTTGCATCTTTACAACAAGGAGATCTGGTGAGGCACGTAAAGTACCTAAATTACCCTGCAGAAATGTATCCCTGTGGAAAGAGAATACGCAGAATGTAGGCCCGGTGTAAACCTTTACAATTAAAGCATAAGCAGGACTTGAATTTTGTTCATGTGTGTTCTCCAAGCCAGCTGGATAAACCTAAAAATTCATTAAGCCAATCTAAAGGCAAATACGTGCTGTAGTATACTGGTAATCTCCTGCATCATCATGTACTCATTGAAAATGAGTGTGTAATTCCATGTATAATAAGGGAAGTGAAAGTAGAAAATTTGACATGGGTGCAAAATTGTGTACTGTCAAAACAAGTGTCCGGACTTTGCCTACACATATATTTTTTGTTACTATCCTTACTTCCAAAGTGACACTTATTTGGTAGGGCAGCACCACTCTTCCCAGACAATGCATTGACTATTTTGATTTCACTGAGAATAGTTTTGACTGCGAACATTTTCTTTGACTTAGAACATTGTTCATTGATGTAAATGGGATCTGATAGCCAAGGCAGGCTCTCGGCTTGGCAACAGGCCACTGGCTTGATTGTTGGAAGGATATAAGAAAATGTTACAGAAGTAGTCCAGTAGAAAGAAATTCCTCCTCTGCCAATGGCACCCTCCGAGGAGTGACTCCGAGTGCCCACGTCGGGCACGTCCCTCCCTCGCTGGCTGTCTGGGGAGCGGCGGGAAACACTGTGCTCAGGTTGAGCTCCTCTCTGGAGGACACCTCTAGAGAACTGATGGCTCTTCTGGCACGGGGCTCAGGACATGGCACAGGCACTGCTAAAGGGGAAGATGGTACCTACCATCCAAAGCTTAAAAATGCTGTGCTTGAGGAACCCTCCCAGTACATGGAAGTTTTAGGTTTTAGTGCCTTATTGGGATGAGAGTGTCTAAGACCACATATGAACATATTTCAGTATGAGTGTCTACATGACTGCATTATAGGCAAGGCTGAACCTGGACAACTGTCTAGCCTAGTGCTGTACGTGGGCCACTGTGTAATACAAAATTTAAGAGTTACAAGACAAAAGAAGTAACATAGAACAAGCTCGAGTTCCTAACGTTGTGTAAAGGCAGCTTGGGGATGCAAAACGATCGTGTTCTGCTCGGGGACTGGTGATTACATTTTCCATGGAGTTTCATGGTCTGCAAAGTGAGGAAATAAAGGCTGAACCTTTGCCATAACAGCTGGAGGATGCCCTGGTCTAGCAATTACCAATGTAGCGACTCCATTTCGGTTTCATGGGCAGCCAGAGTGTTATTCCAGCTGAGAAATAAGCTAGGTAACTCTTAGTCTTGTTGAAAAGTAAATGTTATTGTCCTCTCTCCTGCTGTTGTCTGCACTCACTGATCACTTCCAAGAAAATGCAAAAAATGCAAAAAGGTTTTTGAAAGTGCTTTAAGACTTTTTCATTTATAATGAGCTGAAGGAGGCCAATGGGATGACCTGTCTTGTTCAAAGGATTCTTACATAAAAATAGTTTAGATACAGCTCTTCATTCAGATCTTCTGAGAATGATGTGTCCAAAGTAAATAGACAAAAGGCCTCCCTTCTACTAAGTTCACAATCTCTATTATCCTCTCTCCATAAAGCATTGTTTTTCTAAATGCTTATGAGTTTCAGATTAGAAATTTCATACTGCAAATTAATAAAGAGTTTAGTTATAGGGCAATCTCTGTCTCCCCATCTAATCAAGCTCAACCAGGTGAATGAGTTGCTTTTAAGTTCTAGTAGATTAACCAATGCATGTTAAAACCTGTGCTTATGTGAACCTATAAATAACAGTACTAGAGAAAGACTTAATGAAACTTGGCTCAATTGGCCCACAAAAGCAAGATGAGCACTTCTTTTTGGTCTCTTCACAATAGGAAAGGATTTCCTGATAGGAAAGTGAAGTCATAGCACCACAACTCTGCCCAGTGAATGTTGTCATAATATGTAAGAGTGCACTTCATGAAGAGATCAAAACTTCATACAAAAAGATCAGTATTTTATTACAATAATACTTTCTCCACAATAAGTGTCTCAGTACTTTCCCGAAACTGACCCTGTGAGTCTTGCGTAAGTTGGAGATAGGCTGAACTAATTTGAAAGAGGAATATACAATTTCATTTCCCAGCAAGTACTACTCTTCCCAAATTACTCAAGTGCATTACACAAGCCATTACAAAAATAGTTATAAGCATTAACTGCTATTCTGCACAGCATGACACCATTCAAGCTTTCAAGACCTATTTATACTTAGCAACAATTATACATTTTCAAGTTACAAAACACATTGGTCAGGTTTTTTTAAATATTCATAGTCTTTATGAACATATAAAGCTCTGAGTGAACATTTGGAGCTCCAACGTTACGGGCTGTTTTGGGGGCTCCCCCCTCTTGCCTCCCTCCAAGGAGGATCCCCTTCCCGAGACCCCGGGCACTGCCGGAGCCTCCGCCATGTACCAGGCAGCCAGAGCACAACTCAAAACTGGATCTGCTACGTTCATGTTTCAAATACCATTTATATTTGCCTCATCTCAGAATGCATGTGTTTGTTTTTACAAGTAGAAAAGATGATCATGAAATAGAGGTGTGAAAATTTAGATAGCAGCTAATTAGTTTTAGTAAGACTGTTACAGAGAATAATGGATTTTCAGCTTTCTCTATTCTTTATCCTCTGACTTAAAGCAATTATTTAACAGTGCTGGTGGAACAAGTTACTGTTCATAATTTCACAACATAGGCTGCACGCTTAAGCCCACACCAATTAATTGAATTTATATGAAAATGTTTATTCAATTTAAATTGAATTGAGCTATATTGTGGCCAGTATTGAATTACTTAAATAGTGACTTCTCAGTTTCATTGTTTTATTACAAACAGCATATATGTTGCTGTATGTTTCCCCCAATTCTTACAAAAAAGAAAAGCATGCCTCTTGCTCCAGATAGCTTGTAATCAACTCACAAGGCCAGACTGATTCGGTTTAATGTGGCTGATGCTGGAGGGGAATGTGGAAGTAATATTCAGTATCCTCCAGACTGGGTTAAGCTGGAGAGTGGAGGAACAGCCCCTGAAATCTCCATCCCACTGAAAAATGACTCTTACTCCATCTCAGCGGCTTCAGCTGCAGCAATACCCCTTTTCTCATTTATGCTGATCAGTGGATCTACATAAATTCTTCTCCCCTAGGGCCTCCTTGTGTTGCTCCCACCTTCTGCCTCCCAGCATAGGGTTGCTCTGGCAATAGTACCTAAAGCGTACTTGCAGCAACTGCCTAAATGTTATAAGGAAAGTCTTATTCTAATCTGGGAAAACCTCGTGCAGGAAGGAAGTTTCTGCAGATCTAATATGCATTCTTTTGGGGATTAGGTGCCAGGGTGGATCATGGCATAGTGAATAACAGGAGTCCAATTTGAAAGTGATTATCTCCAAAGAATAAACTTCCCTAACACAGTTGTGTGTTCTGCAAAACAGTTTTTTACTCTTCACTTGAATTTGGAATATTGTGGTATGTACTACCCTTCTTCAGCTAGTAAAAAAGTCAAGATCCACCTTTCTTAACTCTTGCTCGAAGCTCTCACTTTTATGGGAAAGAGATCTATTGCAATCTGTTATGCTGATTTAGATTTACTGTCAAGGCTACTAAAAGGCACAATTGTTTATTTGTTTGTTCTTTTAGTGTAAACATCGACTGGGTTGTTAGCTCTGTTTCTTATTAAGGTTTCCCAGCAAGTCCCTTTCTAAAACTCCGTTTCCCAAGTGTTTGCCAAATTTGAACCATCTGAGGTGCATTTTGCTATGACAACATCTCAGAAGATTCAGATGTTCCAAGAATATGGTTAGTTTAAAAAAAAAAAAAAGAACAAAAATGCTGGTGAAATCTGGCAAATTCCTTTCCTATCATATCCAGTGGCCTTGGATTTTAGAAGAGCAACTTGAAATTTGGCAGGGAAGCAGCCTTTCCTATCCCTGTGAAAATCTGGCCATGCTATAAGCTTTGCAGAGTTGCAGTTGCACATGATGAGAGACTTCTTCCATTTTAGCTGCTAAAAGTCCTGGAGGGTCCCGTCACATCGCGCACACTTTCTGTACGTGACCAGATCCCGCCCATGCGGTCCGTGCAGCCTGCTCAGCCCAGGGCTGTTGGAGCGGAGCTGGATCCTCCCCGGGAAGGCAGTTCCCTGCGTGGGGAGTCAGGCTGGGGGCACAGGAGCTGACAGCAACAAGCCTGTCAACGCTGTGTTCACACACCATGACGTGCATTGCTGAGTGGCACCCGGGCAGCATGGAGGAAGCTATCTAATTAAAATTCAAAGGTAACAAAGCCAAACCAGAGAATGAAATAAAGTATCAGACTGGGACAAGGAATCTGGTGAAACTGGGAGTGACTGGGCAAGGAAATGATGTTCGCTGTTGGTGATTTAGATTTAATTAGCTGATTCCCCCCCCTCCAATTCCAATTCCCAGCACCTCCTGTCAGTTATAAAAACAAGTCCATTTGGTTCATTAAAAATGTGTGTTTCTGTACATTCGAGGCATTTGGGAGTTCTTAGAATAAAAGAGCATGGAGAATATTTTGAATTTTTAATAATGGGATCCCTTTCAACATGTACAGTGATGGACTGAAATTGTTCTAAAGTTGAAATTAAATGAGAAGGTAGGGGGGCTATGATTTGTATGTTACTTAGCTACCATTGCCCTTCTGGTTGGATATTACTTCACTCGAGAAACATCTCTCAGTTACTACAGTGCTTCAGAAATTTTGAAATTTATTTACCAATTTAGTGCAAGGCATAAATTGTTTTTATCTCTGAGAGGAGTTTCTGTTTCTTCTAGCAACACAGAGTTTCCTGACTTTGAGTAATATGAAAAACAGCCTTTAATTTTCCATGGATAGCTCTGCAAAACTCCTGGGTTTTGCTTCTAAAACAGAAAGAAAGAAAGTGCCTTAAAATGCCACATATTTTAGTCAGTTTAAAATCATGCTACAGCATGTCATTCAGATTCACTAACTTCAGCCTGATTTAACAGTGCTTGAATAACATGAATTTCACTTCAACTTAATTAAACAGAGGCATAAGCATTTCAGGAATGATTTTGATGCAGTCTGGACACTTGAAACCTCATTGTAATCTTACACACAAATGAGCATGCAAAATGTCACTTGACAGGCAGAGATTTAGATACCTAAGTTGTAGAGGCAATTATCCATTTGTGTACATCAGTGTTGTGTTTAAGAACACAAAATATTTGTGTGTATCCAATGGAGACCCGTTGGGAGAAAAGGGCTCTTCAAAGTAATTTTCAAGCCTTTATTTAAAATGCAGAACAATGAAATTAAAACTCAGGAATATGAAATGTTGATAGCAGAAGATCGACACTTTCTCTTTTTATTAGTTAAATAGGAGAATAGGAATCTGAAAATCAGAGGGCAGCATTGTGTGTATGTGTACATGATTTTGAAACTTATTTATTCAGTTTGAAATCAGAAGGAAAAATGACAATCAGATGATACTCAGCATTTCATTGTAAAGAAGTTTCATCATATGATTTTCTCAGCTCACGATGGCTTTTTGGATTCATTTAATCCCTGTCATTAACACAGCTAGCAGAGATAAAAATGGAAAATGTTTCCATTATACGGCATGCGATGGAGCTATTTTTGCAAATGCAGCCCCCCCAGCCACACTTTCAGCCTCACCTGGGGAAGATGCGACATGATAGGACCGGGCCAGTGACAGACTCAGTTGTGTCAAAGACACTTGAAAATTACACTGGCTTTTCCCACGTATTACCATGTAGCACTGCCTCTGTTATCTGGACCAGAAATATTTCTTTTCGCTAGATCCCAATCTCATAAGACAGCCCTGTCATTTTAATTTGTCACTCTTTGTGTACTGTATTGTGCGGGAGTCTCATTTCCCCAGCCAAGTGCCGTAGGCTCAGAAGAGAAACCTGTCACAGGGGATAGCAAAGGTAAACACCACGAAACAGAAAAGTTTATGGCTGAAATCACCACCCAGGGCTCCATTCCCGTGGGCTTAGCCGGTGGTATAATCACCCACAGCTGAATTGGAAAGATCCGTAATTTCAGCTGTGATAGGTACAAACACATCTCTCCCGCCGTTCCCTGCCTCCGCCGTGGTCCCTGTGCAGCAGTGTCACTCACAGAAGGTAGCAGGAGGGGACAAGGGATGAAATGAAAGACTTGGTGGTAGGAAGGAAAGTTGTGATTGACATGAGGCTGGAGCCTGAAAACAGCTCCGGGAACTCTGTAGTGGAGTTGACAGCAAAAGAAAAAGTCTGGGGAAAAAAAAATAAGACTAAGGACGATCAAACATCACTGAAACAACCCAGTGATCCCAGATCCCTGGTGCCAGCAGTTCCAAGCCTTTCACCAAAGAAGGCACTGGTTGCACAAAGCAAACACCACCACGGGTCTGTCGGGGTTTTTTGCATCACTCTTAACAGTATGACAAATCTTCCTTGCAAAGTGTGAGGGAGTCAAAGGGAGTGAAGACAGCAAAGCTGCATAGCTTGTTTACTTCTTAAGCACAGAGGCGGCGTAGCACAGTTCTGCCTTCCCCGACGTGGATTTTTGGCTTCCTCTTTGGTCCACCCCCACCGAAGCAATTAATCAAAATAAATGAGGCAGCAAACATCTGATACTAGCTGACTTCAGACCGCAGTACATTAACTGTCTTTGGGAATTTCATTTACCACTCTGTGCAGAACACGCTGTGGGCTGTACTCCAATAGCTTCGCTCCTGAACAGTATTTTGAAGTATGTGTTATTGGTAAACTACCGAGTAGAATAAGGGAATAGCTGATCTTTGGTTTTATTGGTTATGATTTGTGGAATCTCTATGTATTTATGCAGCTGTAAAGAAACCAAAGGTGGTGCTATCAATTATCAACTGTACCAAGCCGTCCTTTAAATTTTTGTGATAGGAGAGGAGGCACTAAAGAAAGTGAGAGTCAGCCCTCCTGTAAACAGATGTAAATCAAAGAATCAGAGAGAAAACCTCTCAAACCTTAGGATTAGTAAGTCCTTTATGGTAAAAATTGGGAATTTATTGTGAACCACAAGAGAAACCAAACGTCTTACATCAGGAATGCAAAACCAGACATATTCCAACAGATAAAACAAAGCCATTTATTAAAGGCAATAGGTAACACAATTTTAGAAAGACAAAACTTAGAGGAGAAAGGTTGTATTTAGTAGATATACCAAAAAATAGCGGTAGGATTTTCTGTAAATAATCTAGAAGAGCTATGCTGGTTAGGCATGACCATGTCATTCTGTGGTTATTGGTTTTCATTTGACTAAAACACTTTGTTGCTAAATTGTGCAGGTGGAATTGCTGCCTACCTGTCATCCCATCACCTTTTTTATAAGTCAGGTGGTGTCCTCAGAGCAATGTAAGCAGAGGATAGCTACGAAGTGTCCACACATACAATGTCTTCAGCAGTCAGAGAGTTGATCTTGGCCTCATGAGAAAGCCTAGGAAATGAGCACATGCTATTTTCTCTTGCTCATTCCCAGGTGGTTTGGCTTTATTGGAAGCCCATTCCAGAAAAGAAAAGGAAAAAAAAAAAAGAAAAGAAAAGAAAAAAAAAGGACATCAAATAATCTAGAGTCTTTGTTTCTTCTCCGAAACTGATCCCTGGACTTTTGCTATAAGCTTTGTCATCCAGAGGAGTCTTCAGATCCCTAGTGCAGCTAATAAGACCTACCTGCTAATATGACTGAAAAGTAATTAAAGAGCACTTCTATGCAAGGTTTAAGTGCTTGGTATAAGGATGACTCAACAGTGTCCTTATGCAGATTGCTAGGATCACTGTCCTTTTACAGCAAATTATAATTGAAAAGTTTCTAAGATTGTCTGAGTGTTTAGGGGTTTTCAGTATCAATTCAAAGAGGTAATTTGGCAAATTTTGCTAAGAGGTTATTCTAAGCCTAACGAAAGGCATGAAAATTAAGTCAAGAAAGGCAAGAGACAAGTTTGGAAAGGGCATAAGTAGATGGGGAAACGAGAACTGCAGCTCCTATTGTACAAATGGGGGAACAGACGCAAATAGTTTTAGTGATTTCATCAAGGTGACAAACGGAGTCACTGGTAGAATGAAGATTTGTAGCTGAGGTGTTACAAGTTGGAATGATCCACACAGCCAGGGGGAATTTGGCATGAAATGTCATTACATTTCAATAGGATTTGGCTAATTAATTACCCCTTAACACCTTTGAAAATGTCCCCTCAGTGCTTGAAGGACCAGACCATGCCTTCCCCTGACTTAGTTTGCTTTTTCGTTCTGAGAGCAAGATTTAAAAGAAAGAAACAAACCACCTTTTCCTCTCAAAAAGGGTTGCTAAATCCCAGATCCCTTTCCAACAGATCTGTGCCCTTCTCTTGGCACAGGTGCTCTCGGCACCTGGCTCCTGGCAGCACCCTGGGGAGGGCTGGATGTGCCACGTCCCTCCCAGGGCAGGTCCCTTCAGACTCTGGATAGAAATATCCCTGCCTGAGGTATAACAACTTCTCTACTGGAAAGAAAGCAGAAGAAATGTCCCATTTTCAGATCTGTTCCCCCTACCCAATGCCCGTTTGAAAAGCAGACCAAGAGTTGTCCTGAGCACCGAGAGCTACCAAGGCTTGAGCACCTTGTGGGTTTCCATCTGTGTTTGCCTCTCCTACACTTCAGGCTCTATAATTATTCTGACAGGGATGCTGCTTTTTTGCAACTGAGAACTATATTGTATAAATATAATACGCATGTTAAAATATTAAATGCTTAACTGTTTGTTTGTATACCTATGAAACACTCTGTAACAGGATTAAGCTGGATCCCTAAAGAGTCATTAACTTGCATTATATTGAAGTATTTATTATTGTGGCATAGGTAATGGATAATATTTGTTTACATTTTTAATTACTCACATTTTCAGCCAAGAAAATCTCCAAGGATAATGTCTCATTTACAAGTGTCCTGGCAAAAGACAACATAATGTAATCACACATTACCAACAATTCCATGACAACCATGCAATGGTTTAAATATGAATTTCAAGTAAAGACATAATTATGGTAAACTATAAAAAAAAAATATACACACGATACCATGTATCTGTGTATAAAAAAACTGCAAAACCAAAATGAAGGAAACTTTTCTCTAGCTGCTGTGGATTTTGAGCTTGTTCCACAGCCCAGCAAAGTCAAGAAAAAAATCCCATTTTCATCAACAGTCTCTAAGCTGACGCCACAAATAACGTAGCAAGTAAGTAGCAATTTGTACCTTCAGAGTTTCCCAATATATTGAGGCCTATGATTAGAACTGGGAAACCTTTTTTTCTCCCAGAAAGTGAATAAATAAATAAAAGGAACTCAAATTTAAGTAATTGACCAGAATTTTATTTCAAATTTTAAGGAAAAAAGCTTCACTTTTGCAAGGTTTTCTGCAACAGAAGAGCTTGCAGTAGATTCTGCTTGGATGATAACCTCTCCCTATCAGAATCAGCCAAGGAATGAGCTATTTTAGCCCAGAGACTCAGCTCAACCATGATGCGTTTTTGGCAAGTTTCTCAGAAATATCCTTCGCAGAGCTTAATGTCAGCTAAGAATTGATTTGGCAGTAATCAATAGCCCATTGTCTCAATCCCTGTTCACTGTAATTCCAATTTGTCTAATTTCAATAGTCTGTAAACAGACTTTTGTTAATAATATGTAGAAAAAAATAACTTTGGGCTATTATATAGTAAATAATTATTTGTAGCTTTCGTGGAGACCCACCAATGGTGTGACAGAGAGTTTAATCCTAAAAATAATAAGAATATATGTATTTTAGTAGAAGCATCTTGAGGAATAGAATTTTGGAAAACATTCTGAAAGCAAGCTGAGCAACATAGAGACTTTTGTGAACTGTATCAAATCTCATATTCCTTAATTTGCAAGAATATATTTCTTGTGCTTTCTATGGATACCTTTCCTTCTCCCTTCCTTACCTGTCTTCTTCACTCCTTCTTGGTAGTTCTTCCTAGACTTTATGGGAGATTCGACCACATTGATATTACTCTGCCTGAGGGGTGTTACCAGACAAAATGAGCATATGCACCACAATGTCATGGTAGCAGACAGCATGGCCTGTGCCCAAAGTCCACTGCAGCATAGCAGGGAGTAAACACCGGTGGGAGGTGAAGCTTGAGGGTCCTGAACGCTTCAGCCGTGAGACATGACTAAGACAAAAAAAGTAAACGATAGCACGAAAGCAATTATTTTCAAAACATTTCTAAGAACCTTGTAAAAACCAATTCTCTTCAGACCGTATTTTCATTTCACTGTGTTGCTTGTGTTAACATAAATTAAAAACACAAATCTTCCATCTGGAGGGGCAGATAAAATAGCCACTTTTCCTTTTAGGTAGATAACATTTTTTCTTCCTGTGGCATAATGTACCTTGATATTAATCTGGACTACCAAAACCAGTTATTTAACACTTTTATAATGTATTTTTGATCTTTACATAGAGAAGTGGACCTATGCAACTAAAATATCTTTACAGGAAACCCTTTCTTCTTTAGCTGATTGCAGTTATTGAAAGAAAACAGCCCAGCAGAACAAAACACAAAGTGTTCCTATCACAGTTTAAGTAAAAAAGATCCATGCACTAAGTTCAGATCATAGTTGCTGCAGTGGAAGGAGTGTATGCCATGCTAGTCAATATCTTTGAAATCATACTCATGTCTTAAAAAGTGTGTAATTCTCTTATTAATTAATTGTAACAGAGTTTAGTTTGCCCACTGAGAGGAGCAGAAACCCTTTAATTGTTATATTTTAGAAGTCTCCCAGTCCCCAGCCAGCGGTAACATTTGATGTGTATCATGTCAAAAGCAATGCTTCAAAATTAGTTTGATTAAAAATACGTAAAGTTAATGAATTGTCAAAAAACAGTGTTCTTTAGAAGGCACAGTTTTAAAAAATGTCTATTTTAATCTTTGTAATATAACTGTCTCTGGTATTTCTGTCATTTGGTAATGCTTCCAGACACATTCATGGTGGTCATCTTTGATCATATAAATTCAAGAGATTCCAAGCTTTTTCTGTTTGCATAAAAAACAAAGAAAGCATTGTCAGAAATCCCCAAATATGCATTTTGAATCAAGTTTCAACTAAATGCTATACAAAGACTCAGTGTCTTGATGCTAATTTATTGAAAATGCCTTGGCCTTTAGGAATTTCCCATTGGCACATAGTAGAGCTGAACTCAAAGTGGCAATGGCAAAAAGCAGCCATCGAAATTGTGTTCATGCTGACATCTAAGCCCTAGTGCTCAAATTATGACTGCCCTGAAACAAAATACTGTAGAAGGAGAAGCAAAACATAAAAAATGCTTTAGGTGCCAAGATTTCGCTTGAAAAGGGTGGAGGGGAAAATAAGTTTGGGGTTTTTTTTAATGAAATCTAATGTGCTAAAGACTTAGCACAAAGACAAGATTTAATGAAAGATGTAAAAGGTTTGATGTTTAATGCATAGCTCCAAAGTCAATGTTGTATATCTATAATTTCTGCATATCCATAACCATATTTAGATTTCGACATATGGTCTGTAAATAACATATGTAAGCCGGATCGTTGAGTGAGATGATTTTTTTTTTCCTGCTGAATGTACGTGTTTATTTTATGAGCAGAGACGTGAAAAGTTCATTCATGTCAAAATGTGTTGCTAAGTATAAACATGCTGCTTCACTTTAGGCAGGATCAGGAAAGACCCTGGGTGTGTAATCTGTGAATTGACTCTATGCTGATGTTGCCCAGGTTTTGTATTACTAAACTATGGCTCACAACAACAACAAAAATTTAACCTTTAAATAGAGGCACCAAAATAATTTAAAACAGATTGGAGGGTTTAAAGGGCTCCAAGAATAAGCAGCTCATATTTCAGTTCCTCCCCTCTAGGGCCTACCTATTTGGTGTTCAGAGTTCATCTCATATTGCAGCTGCTTATGTTCACATTTTCTGCGGTGTGCGGATGAAAGGTCCAAGGAAAAGAAAAAAACAACAAAAAAAAGTAAAATATACAACACTAAAAATATCTTCCCTAAAACAATAGTTTGGCTGTTATTGGGCAGGGAATAGGACAAATCACCCAGAGGCTTTTAAGTAAGAGCAGGGGAAAGAAAAAAAACAAAGAATGGCAAGAAAGTGTGGAGATTTTAAAGGGACTTTTAGTTTCAGGGGACATTTTTTATTCAAAGTTCTTTCAGGTTATGGAGCCCTTTTTTTTTTTTTGTTCTTTTATTAAAAATTTCTTTGTAATTCATTTGGACTTCCTTGCCACTGGGCACAGACAGATAGCAACAACAAACAATTATACTCTGTATTTATCACTTTATTCTGTTTTACAGTGTATCTCTGATTATGGAAACAATACATTTTTTGCACCTTGCTTTGGTTACTATTTGTCAAGAGTAGCCTTTATAAACAATATATTTTCCCATTTTAATAAAAGGCTAGAGCTGCACTAAGTGCGTAGGATGGGATTTGAAACAAAAACTCATCAGACTGCTAGACTAAGGTTACAAGTCCTTCGTTTACACCACACCATCTTATGAGTTAGAAAGCCTTCTATCTACCACATTTTCTAGCCTTACTATTCAAATGTAATAGCCATATATCTCTTTAATTAATGAACTAATTTCACTCCTTTCACCAGAGTATCTTGCCATGTGGTCCCGCAACCAAAGTGATTGCTGTTGCAACAGCCCACTCACACCAGACACTGTGTACTAAATATCCAGGCTCTGAGGACATTTTCTTCCTTATATGTAATCTATTCCATTTTTCATTAACCTGTACTTATGCATATGTAAAGGTATTATTATGAAGGACCCAACATCCTTTGATGACTGAGGAAAATCTGGCCCCTTTGAAGTCTATGTGAATTTTGCTTTCAGCTGCAGCGGGGGGAATTTCACCCCGTCTGCTTAAGTCTCCCTAAGTAATTCATATGACTTGGGTCCAAAAATATGGGAGTACTGTGTTCACCAGTAAATGGCAACCTCACTGGTTACTATAACTAGATCCAAACGTAAAACCTGAAAGGTGATAGCAGATATGGTAGATACCTTCTCATATGGTCCTTTCCTCCAGTCTGCCCTCTGTATTTCCCTCCTGTCGCATCTCCCCACACTCTTCGTCTCACAGTAAGGGAGAATTCGTATTGGGGCAGCAATCTTTTTGACTCCTTTCAAGACTAGCCCAGCCAGCCATGGCTGTCATTCCTGAAGTGCACAGAACCAGTCCTGCGGATTTGGCAGAGATAATACCGAGGACCTGCTGCTTTCCTTTGCAAGTCTCCTACTCATTTCTTCAGAAATCTCTTCCTTCTGACTTGCATTAATAGAGTGTAACATATAGGCCAGGGCAACTAATCTACTGTAGTAATATTTTAATTAATAATTAGATATAGCTTGTTCTCTCAAGATGAAAATATTTCCATTATGACTAAATCTTTATTCTAGAAAAAGGCTAAAATATCATGAATTGTGTTCTGAACCATCACTCAAGGGAGTAACAAAAATCAGGTGTTTAACAGAGTAAATCTTCCAACAAAGCAAAAGTATACTTATGCAGTGTGTCAGTGGAAAGGGAGTACAAATTCCCATGAACCACAATAAAGCCAGGATTCCACCTCAGCTGTTCCAGCTCCTGTTCCAGGGCCAGGTATTTCCAGATAAAACCAGCTTGCTTACATATTCCCCTGAAACTTGTAGGGAGGATGATCCTCTTCTGTGTGGATAAGGAAGACAAGGGATTTGTATGTGTTTGCTTAAAAATAAAAAAAAAAAAAAGAAAAGTGTTACCAAAACTCAGTTTCTCTCTGTTGCACATTGATTTCTTACATGACTGGGTGGTCATATGGAATTGATGTAGTGTGTTTTATTATTTCTTTCCCAGATCATGGCTATGCTATTTCAGCTATTAACAGCTGACTGCAAGTAGAATGCAAAACTGGGCTTTGCATCTGACTTTCAATTCAGTGCTAGTTTGGGAAGACTAGCATACGAGAGTCAGCTAATCTCATTTCATTTTCACGGTGTTTCTAGATGTCTGGCTGAAGATTAAAACACTCATGAAAGCAGCTACAGAACTTGGCAATCAAGATACCACTGAACAAGTTTATTCCTGTTCTGCAATATCATTAGAAAATTTGGGGGATTAGCGTACGTTACATATGGTATATATTTGTCTTTATTTTCTACATATTTATCTGAAAGGTTAATGAAAATGTAGATGCAATGGTTCCTTTATATGGGTTTACCTTCCATGAGTGCCAGTTTTCAGGCTAATTGATTATGTCAGAAGCTCTATAAATATCAATAGCATATGGAAAGGTTAAGCTGAGGTCTCCACATAACTGGATTCATACTCTTTATTGATGGTACAACCATTATCCAACCATAATGAAAGTGCTTTGAGTGTGAAATAGAGTAGAACGTTAGCTAATTTCCACCAACGACTGACTGGAGGACTCACACTGAATGACTTCTGCAAACTAATGAACAAATGTATGATGTGTAATGTGTAAACTAAAATTAGAATTTTAAAAAAATCAAGGATAATGTATGATAAAAGGTATGTCATCATTATTTTGCCAGTTGTAGTTTAGTGTTATTTAGGAGGCTCTTTAATTTCCTCTGAAATAAGCAGTAGCAGGCTGTGTTAGAATAACATCTTACAAATAAGAGAAGGTAGTCGACAACATGCTAATCAGCTTTTACTAACAGATATAAAGATACTTTATTCCTTAGAAGAATATTAGGAGTTAGTTCTTCTAAAATATAATTCGACTAGGCTATCTTTTTTGAGCACGTTAACAGAAATTTTCAGAATGGCTTTATTTTTCTCTTTTAGTTTTTCTCCTTTATTACCTCTTTTTTGGTAGGATACAGAGGAGTCGATCCAACCCTTAAGTGTGATTTCCCTGGTAGCTCTGGGTAGCAAAGAGAAAAGTTTTTCCCGCGTGAGAGCAGTGTGGCAATCCGACCATCACCACTCCCTGGTATATCTGGTGGTGGTGCAGGAGGGGGTGGTGGCTTCGCCAATTGCTACAAAGCAAAGTCAATTTATTAAAAGTTTGAGCAGTTACCGATGTACGTTCCACGTGCTGTGGAACAACTGGGAAGGCATATCAGGCTGCCACATGGAGCCATAACCCTATTTTCACACTTACGGCTGGAGTGCACTTGCGGTGGTTCGCCCACCACTCTGCACTTTCCTCTTTCTAAAACGATCTGTATGTCCGACGGGTTTTGCAGGAATAGCAAGCCCTGTGCTTCACTGTACTTAATAAGTTAAAAACTACAGAGTAGTGTTTTGAAAATAAAATCACTGCAAATGTGCCAAAGATTTCTAGCCAGATGGCAAATGTAGCTAAAAACCCTGTACATTTCCAACTCAGGAGTCCATATAATGCTTATTTCAGTAAGTGGTATGGGACAGTGGTTTGGCTGTTTGCACTAGGAATGAAAAGAAATACTATTGTCTCAGTAGTCAGTGTATTTTCTTTGCACAGAGAAAATAGAGGGGAAGCAATTGCAATTCATTACACTGCATTTTGCTCTGATAATGAGTATGCTTAGGCCTCGGAACATATCTGTACTTTGCCATATAAAATTCCCTTAAATGTAGTATATAACAGCAATTAGGAAATGCCGCCTTCTTTTGGTTTATAAAGATTACTAGAGAGAATTTAGGGGAAAACCAGATATAATCAATTCCATCTTTAACATCTGTTTCTAACTGCGTGAAGCTTCATGTGAGAGTAAAATTCCCCTACCAGTGAAATCAGCTGCAAAATTCCTATTGAGTTTCATAGAATCATAGAATCGTTTAGGCTGGAAAAGACCTTTAAGATCATCAAGTCCAACCGTTAACCTAGCACTGCCAAGTCCACCACTAAACCATGTCCCTAAGCACCACATCTACATGTCTTTTAAATACCTCCGGGGATGGTGACTCAACCGTGAGTTTATCCCAATTGATCAGGCTATTCCTTTAGGGCCAGACTTCTCCACCCTCACTCACACACTCCACATGATCTCACCCAAATCAGCGTGCAGGAAGATATACTTCACTGTGACCCCTGATTCTCAAAAAACTACTGTGTCATCCAATTGATACAGAGTTTATATATACCTTGGAGAGATTGGTTTCTCCTACAGTTGAGAAGTCATGAGTGACTTTATGCCAGATTTACTTTTATTATTTGCTAAGCATTGTCTGCAGCAGCCTTTGAACTTCAGCAGCTAACCACAAATGAGGTGACGCTGGTTAGACTATTTGCATGAGAAGGATAAACTGCCGCAAGCCACGATATGTGCAGCCTGTTCCCCAGCCTGGACCAGAGGTGACCCGCATCGTCCTACCTGCAAAGGGCTTTGGTCACACTGTTGAGTGAAGACAGTGGCTGATGGGCCAGTTCCAATAGTGGAAATGTGGGAAAATCTTAATTAAACGTATGGCTACAGATGCTTCCACATTCCTTCTGCCTAAATTTTCATCAACCCTTTACAACTAAAAAGTGGAGAATTTACAGTGGACACACAGGGGAAAAAAAAAGAGCTGTCTTTCCTTCTACTAAGAGTGGGGGAAAAAAATCTTTTAGCTTTTGACATGAATATAATATGATATGCTTGATGATTGTCATCCAGACCAGTCAAAAATGAAAGGTCAAATCCAACTCATTTTAGTCATGTAAAGAACCCTACGAAGTCAGTTTGACTAATGTTCTTCAGGGAGAGAAATTTAGCTTTGAGCATTATCTGGACAGAAAGAAAGTGTAAAGCCATTGCTTTCTCGGAATTGCAGTTAAGGACACTAAAAAAAGATTTACAAATGGCTTTGAATTCCTTCAGTTAAAAAGAAGTGCTAGAGTTTGACTGAAGTAGCTGAAGAGTACATAAAGACCCAGATTTTCCTGAGGTCCAGCAAAGCTTTAGTCCCAGTAGTAACACTATGCACTCTCAAGGCAAGTGGTATAGTCCCTTGTAGACTGGTGCTTCATCCACCCTCTAAATGGAAGAAAGTTGCTGGAAAGTACATCTAAGAAACCAGACTACACAAATTATCTCTAAAAATAGCGGCATTAATAAAATGCTGTTTTATTAAATGCACTGCTGTTTTCCATTGAGAAATGTGAAGGTCATGAGAAAAGTCACTGCTTTTTCGAATTTTGAAAATAACGTAAAGAGATTGCTATGACATGAATCCCATGTTTTCTGAAAGCATCCCCAAATCCTCGTAAATAGATAATACAATGCCTATGTTATTGTGAGAATGCCCCTGCTTATGAACTGTGCTTAAATAACCTTGTACTACCCCAATTAGATTCACAACATACCTGTATTGCAAAGGGCCGTTTTCTCTCTCAATTAGTTGAAAAGGCTTCGGCACACTGATAGATAGTACTAAATGCTAATGGGCCAGATCCTAAAGCTGTTACACTGTTTTCATGCTGTCATTCTGCAGGCATTGATTTCACTGGAGTGCTGAGGAAAACCCGAATATGAACATCAGTATGCAGCTCAATATTTTATGGGTTTTCTTGTCTTGTCTTTTAAAAATATTCCCCCTCTGCTATTCTTTAGCCAGAAGAGCAAAAAGAGCTAGTTCCAGCCCTGACATCAAAAAAAGGCTGAGTGACAGTACAGAGGCTTGAGGAAATACAAGTTTATATGTGGGCTTTTTTATCATCTCTAATGGCAAAATTAAAATTAGTTCCCAATTAAAAGAGAAAAGCGCAAGTACAATCTGAGAACAGCAGATAAAGGGTGGCATGAAGGGAAGATTATTAAGCAGCATAGTATAACAGGACCCCAGGTGCAGAAGGGCCTCATTATACTCACATTCTTGTGCTGCAACATACGGACGTACAGTAAACCAAAAAAAAAATATTCCAAAGGACAGTTTTACACAGTGGCTACACTTGAGATGAGTACATGTTTTTTGAAGACAGACCATAACAACTTGGTTTTTACTTCCAAAATACAGTGGCACATTAATTGCTTGATCAGCCAAATGAAACTAAATGTAATTAAGACTAGTGTGGGGTTAATTTGGTCCATAATTATGTTATATAAAGTAAATGAAAATTGTTTCTTTCCTAAATTGCAATTCATTAAAATTACAGATATGAAAATAAGATACTATAAAATTACATGAAGCATGTACAAATTAATAGCCATTAGTAATAGCTTGATATTTCTATCTAAGCAACAGTTTATTAGAATGCCAAAAGGTTATATCTGACAACTCACATGACTGATTTTTTTCCTCATCCTTTCTGCTTCTCTAAGAAATTCAGTCTTACTACACACATAACATATGCCATGTCATATTTAAGCATGTTAGGCATATTAGTTTTAGTTTTAGATTTGCTTTAACAATAATATTTACTGCTCATTAAAATACTTAAGGTTGACGGCTGTATCTCTGGAATGAACGACACCAACCTCAGAGCTTCGAGAGGAAGCCGGTGCCACCTCTTCCAGCACAATACAGTGCTTTGTTTTGGGCACAAGCAGTTCTTGGTAGTAGGCAAATACAGACTTAGATCCTCTTGCCTTCAATTTAACTTCAGCGTAAATTTAAAGCTAAGTCCATGCTTAATGGTTTTGCTATGCTTTAGTAGCTTTTTACAAGGACTTGAGTATTTTGTAGAATTGGAGCCACTGGCTCTATATGCTGAAATCAATGGCAATGGTCATGGTGTGCAGGGTCTGACCTGTACCTCTTATGAGACGAACTATCCCTAGGTATTTCTACAAAGACTTGCAAACTTCAGGGTATCACATTTTGACCACTCTTATGAATTGATTTCCCACTGTTTCTTTTTCTGAAATTTTTCCTTTTGGGGACAGAAAATATCCAGCAACAACATCTTAATATCAGACACAAAGAGTGACGAATCAGCGCTTTAGAAATCATAGCATCCGTGTGATTTTTGAGCCGGTGATGTATGATGTACACTAGAATTTTCAGTTCTTGTGTATATCAGATAACAGGCTACAGGCACAATACTCATTTTTCATGCACCCAGGATACTCGCTGAAATCAGTAGAGGAATAGAAAATGTGGGATGTCTTGTTATGAGGGTCCTGCTTCTTCAACTCCAACATGACCAAATTTAGCGTCAAAGACATGAAACCTCTAGCTGCATTGCACAGTTGGGTATCATATTTAACCACAAGGATTAGGACGTAATCCTGTGATTTCTGAGCATCCTGAATTTCTTAAGTACTCAGTACTTGCAGGCTCAGGATCTTGTTGTGTTCCTTGAAAAGCTGAGCAAATAAGTTTTATTCAAATGTTCTGCAACTGTTTTCTTCTTTACATGAAATAGTAAGGCATCCCTTGTTAAAGGAAGAAACCGCTACTATTGCAGTGTCTTGATACATGCTTTTAAAATAGTTTTGTACGTACTGCTCCTAGATTTGCAAACTTAAAGTAAAATTTATTTAAAAAAAAAACCTCTCTTATGTTTGTAGTAACTCAGACTCAGGATGTTTAGTTGCTAGAATCATGTTATTGCCAGCGACAGTAAATATATTTGTGTCTTTATCATTAATTCCAGTAATTGAGCATTTCATAAAAGTGGTTTATAAACTGATGATAAAAGATCAGCACCCTACAGTGTTGGTTGTACCTGTACAAAACATTAATACGGTCTCATTTAATAAGCTGACCAATAACAACATTAGGTAGAGTATCTTAATGATGATATCTTACTTTCAACAAACTAAGATATGTTTTGCAATATTTAATTGAGCAGATCTCCCAGTGGCTTCAGTGAAAGTTGTGCTTGATTAAGGACTACAGAATTTTGCCTTAATAATATTTTATCATTTATGCATGGAAAGGTAGGGTGATAACAGTTATTAGCATTCCAGGTAAAGAAGCTCATGCAAATTTTTCTGCTATTAAATAGTGAGTCACATTGTATTTAATACCCCCAAATAGTTATGTATATTTAACAGGGAAATGACAATAGAAAAAAATGGATTTAGTTCAGATGTTGAGCTGCTATGTAAACCAATTATCTATCCTGAGGGAAACAGCTCTGTCTACAACTACTTAGGCTCTAGGGCCTATTACAAATCCTGGAGTGGGCTGTTGTTTCAGTTCTCAAGGGAATCTGCCACGTCACACTGGAAATAGTTGGCAATAATTAGAAAGCCTGCTTCTGCCAGTACTGCACAGATTTTTAATACTTTTCTAAGTGTTATGGGAGATAATATATAAGGTTTTTAGAATTCCAGTCAGGCTAAGGTGAACCATGGAAAGGACAACTACACAATAGCCCCAAACTGGACTGTGACAGGCTAATTATTGTGGCTTCATTATAAAACCTCTTTTTGCATAGGTCACCTGGGAAGTGTAATTAAAAATGCATTATTGGTGTATATTTTTATTGAAGCAATTAAATTAAAAAGCCAAAAAAATAATTATTTGACGAGCAAATAATAATGTTGGTCAACAGCGTTTATCTAAGAAAGAGAGAACACGTTAGTGGTTCATTAGCAGTAAATGTGTTAACTGGAAAGCCGTTTGAAAAATGAGCCATAGAACAGCTTTTAAATACTCAGATTAAAGGATTTATAATGTCAAGTTTAACACAGAAATTATAGATATTACATTGCCATGAGTAATAGCACCTTTAATCTGACTTAGTAAAATGATTTACTACACACGGTGTGCTTTTCACAATTAGGCAGCTATATATCTATCTAATATCAAATATCTATATCAGCCATATAGAGGGATATCAACACACTGGTATGCACACCTAGGTGGACATGCACACGCACATGTAGGAATATGCGTATTCTCTAAAACTGTCCAGCATCTGCTGCAGAAAAGCCTTTTATCAACACCTACATTGGCCATGCAGATCTCAGGGAGTCCTCTTTAGGTGCTGTTTAGATCTTCCTGTCACGGAGCCATAGGGATGCCCTAGAAGCATGAGAAGATGTGAGGGGATATCCCTGGGAAGGTGATAGGATCACCGTGCTCACAGCATAGGTTTCCTGGAGAGCAGTGTGTAGATATCCACTGCCTGACAAAGCGTTGCTGTGCTTACACAAACCACCTGTACTACACATACATAGTAAAGCCAACGCTTTCCAGAAATGTTTGGTTGATAGAGCACACGCCTGACAGTTATTTCTCATGGGATGAGATACATCCTGAGTGTATCATGTTGGCTGTGCTGCTCAGACTCTCTCCAGGACATATGCAGTAGGATGGATGCTTTTACACTAGGCTCAGTTTGCAGGCTGTGAAGTTATCAGAAGATGCACAAAGGACATATTTGAGACTCTCAAAGGCATATCCAGTCTTTCTCATACAGAAACCATTTGGTGTTCCTCAGCATTGCTCGCCACAACTACACACACACAGCTCAGGGTATGGATGTACCAGAGACTTACACACAAGCACAATGACATTTTCTGTCTTTGATTTTTCTGCTGATAATTCATAACTTTCCCTTTGCCTTTTGGTTGTCAATAGTATTGTGCTGGCATTGCCGAAGGACTCACAGTCCTCTAAGATCTCTCTCCTGAGATGAGAACCTCTCCTCCTGTAGATATTCTTAAGGCTGTTTTCCTCCAAGTTTTTACCCTTCATTTCATCTGTTATTTTATTGAGTCGCTCATAAGACCTTTCCGTAACACTTTATACGTAGATTTAAGCCTGAATAATTCTCATCACCTGTAAAGTTTGCTAACTTACTACTTAACATTTTCCAGATAATTTATGAATATGTTGAACAGCAGAATCCCAGCAGAGATCTCCAGAGTATTCTGCCAGTAATCATCCTTCTCTGTGAAAATTGACCACTTACTGTTCCCCTTTGTTTCCCTTCTTTTCACCAGTTGCTAATCCTGAGGAATACCTTCCCTTTAGCCCATGACTAATCTTCAAGTTTTTGTTTCTCTAAGAGTCTTTGGTGAGGGATTTTGTTGAAAGTCTGTTGAAAATCCAGTCACACTGTATCAACTGACTGTGTTATCCATACACACATTGATGTGATCTAACAACTATAAAAGATTTTGGGGCATGACTGCTGTACAAAAGTTAATCTTGACCCTCTTCCCGTACGGCTACTGATGTTTTGTTACCGTCTCTGCTTATTTACCTGATGCAGGAATAAACTTCCAGGCCTGCAGTTACTAGAATCATTTGAAAGGACTTTAGTGAAGATCAATGTCACATTAGTCACATTTTGTTTCTCTGCCTCTGTGGCTGCTTTAAAACAAAGCACCATTACTGTTTGATTTCACATATGAGTTCTCAGACAACTTGCGTGAATACCATCTCACCTTGGCAATTTCTTCTTGTCCCCGTCTGCTAAAATATCCTAAAATTTTGTCTGTTGTACTGCTACCACAATTTGCCACAATTCCCCTGTTCCTCGCCTCTCCAGACTCACACTGGTGTAAGAGCCTTCTGACAGGTTTTTAGAGAGTAAAAATCCAAATAGTGTTAGGGGTTTTTTTATGGATTTATCTTTGAGTTCTCTTTTTACATTATCTTTGCCCTTTTTCTCCCCCTCCCTTAATTAAACTTTCAGATTCAGTACAGTACCAGCTTTCCCTTGGCCTGGTAAAACTTTGAGAACTTAGTGGGGTTACTGTAGTTTTGGGAATGAATTCAGTGTTTCAGGAGAAGGTTGGTTATATCTGATCACAGGCACTTAAGTAGGCCAAGTTTCTTACTGAAAATATCCTTCCTTATGACCATGTTAATCTCTTTCTTCAGGTATATTTTATCCCGCCCTAAATATTGTCACATTTTCACAATAGAAAATTTACAGGCAAGTAAACATCTACAAAAAAGGCCATTCTGTGCTCAGCACTGTAAATACGAATGTATTATGCAGTGACCTTCAAAACAGCAAGGCCTGATCCTCCTCTCAGTGAAGCCAAGGGAGTTTGCTGCTGGCTCTCCTCCTCACAATAGGACCCTGTTACAGCTGAGCGCTGCAGCATTCTCATCAATAAACAAGAAGTGACTCTTTTGTTACTGCATTTGATTTGAAGACTTCTTCAACAATAACGAAGTATGTCTAATGGTTATATCCTTTCTAAAAATAATCTCTTCCAGACATTTCTTCCCCTCTTTCTCGCTCCACGTTATATATGTATGTATGCAGATGTACGACTGTACTGAAACCAAAGATAAGTTTCTGCCCTTTTTTATAATTTTGATTCCTAACACGAGAGCAGAACTTATGCCCCAATTTGAAAAAATGCCTAAACCTAAAAATGAATTAAACACACATAAAGTTCTGTTACTGGTCAGACCAAAACCCTAAGGGTTGCATTCTGTATTCAATTACACAAGTGTTACTCCCGTTGGAGTCAGGACTGGAGGGCAGAATTCAGCCTGAAATTGTAAACAAGAAAAATCTGAACTGAGCCTGTGCTTTCCTTAATATGCACTAGTATGTACCAAGATATTGTTGAATATAAGGTCTCTTATTTGGGAAAAAGGGCAAGAAGAAAAAAATCGGTGAGCAACTGGGGAAAGATTTCTCCAGGATAGAATTTGCTGTCTAGATGTTTTGGCACAAAAGGGTTTGCTGAAGTGAGGAAACCTGTGTTTTGAAACTCCCAAATTGAGCTTGTTTTGACTTATTCCTCTCCGCTGTGCCTTTCTCAGCCATGCATCTCTGCAGCTGCACATCCTGTATCGCTCCAGTTTCCTCACCCTTATCTGACACCAAGTCCAGACCCACTCCTTTCTTGACACCCACAAGAAGCGGGACAGCAAATGACAGTGATTTTCTTGCACTTGTTTCAAGGTTTGTGCTTTCCTCATGGAAGTTGTGGCTTTTTTTTTTTTTGAAGTATTTTTGTTTCTCAGATGACACCCTCCCTATGCCCTAACACAAGCTTGTAATCTCAGGGACTGCTTTTCTTTTTGGTGAAGGTCTATCACATTTTTGAGTACTGCAGAAATTTAGGCAGAGGGTGTACATGAAATACAGGTGTGCCAGGAAGGTTTACATTTTCACAGTGCACCAAGTCGTGAGTCTGCTCTCTGCATGACTCCACAGCTTGGGAAGCTTCCGTGGGTAAATAAGACACATGAGCCAGGCAAGTCTATATGAGGCATCAACCGCTTGGTGATAGAAAGGGGGTCGAAAACTGGAGGCAGCAGAATGTTATGTTTCAAAGAGTTACATGTGTAGCTAAGGTACAATTTAAAATAAAGCAGAAATCATATGAAAAACAGAGCCTAAGACAAGGCTGACATTCATTTAGTTGCCACAGAGGATGCTGTACAGACAGTTGCCATTTTAGTGTATGAGTGGTCTTCCTGTCTCGTAGAATGGAGCCATTGTCGGCAGCGGCTGTCCCTCGCGGCCGGACAAAGGGCAGCGTGGGGGTGCGAGCCACCAAAAGGCAGTGCTGTGAAGAATGGGGCTTGCTGGAGAAGGCTGTGCAAAGCACCTACTCCATGCTGCTGCTGAAAAGTCAGTCCTTCAGAGGAAGTTTCTTGTGAGTTGCGGCATAATTTATTTTTCCATCTTTTGTCATCTCACATGTGAACAGACATAGCTGATATATGATTTTCAAAAAAAAATATTATCTGAAGCTTAGTAGGGATGTTAACAATGTTCGAGCATGTTCATGAAAATTATTACTTCAGTTTGTATGCATACACGTTCCGAGCCGCAGTACAATTTAATGTTGCTGTTTTTAAAAGCCAGCTCTGGTAGAACTGAGATGTCCGATGCTCACCGCTGTCTCCCATGAGAGAAGCTTGGGAGCCTTTGCAACATGATATACTGCCTGGTTTACTTGGGCTTAGGATCCCTCACAGAAAACACCATGCTCTCTCCCAGTGAAACTGTGACCTACTGGCCCAAATACCTCATCTGATCTCAGCTGCTATGATATCTTAGAAATAAATAGGACTTGTGCTAGCCATGCAGTGATCCTAATCTTTGAAATCTTTATACACCCAGCTTCATTCTGACATTAGAGAGGGTCTGGTAACCATGCAAAAAACGTTAGCTATCTCTAATATGTGATAAAACTATAATAAATGTAGAAATTGATGAAATGAGGAGTAAATGATTATGGGCATTGTTAGGCAATGCACAGGTTCAGGGAAGATGAACTTTTCTTTTTCAAAAGTTCTAAAACTACCCCTAAAAGTTTAACTGGCAGCAAGCGTAAGCAGGCTCTAGTTCTGAGCTTTTCTTCCTGGAAATAACTGGAAGAAAAAGTGCTTCAAATAAGAGATAACTATTAAACTGTAAGTCAAGGGTTAATTTTTCTTTTTTTAGGGAAGCAGTAAAGGCTGATTTTTTCCATTCTGCGTTATATGTGGCATTATATGTGGCAGCTGCAACCTATTTCTAATCCTAAATTCTGATAGTTTATTGCCATTGTGGGAGATGAAGGATTTGGTCCTTGGTCTAGAATTCCAGGTGACTGAGAGATTTGCAAGAGCTGTGAAAAAGGGAAAAATGATGCAAAGAGTACGACATTTCTGGAAATATCATTTAGATTTTGGTCATCAGGGAAGAGGAACGGGTGGTTCAGGTCGTCTGCTGAACTGGCATTTCAGTGCTTGGGCAAGCAGAGAATCGAGCAGACAGACTTGTTAGAGTCATGGGTTAAGTTATTGCTTTGAAGTGTGGCACCACCATATAACTTACAGGTCTAAGTAGATGCTTAGTTCTCTCCAGTCTACCTAAGCTTGCAGTTTTCGTTCTCGGTTATTTTGCGTCGTATTGCTAACCCTGGAGACAACAAACTTTGTGCTGTTTTCACTTTGTGCAGTTGCTTAGGGAACTGCAGTGGATCCACAGTGGAAGCTGAGCTGGAGGTACAATCTTCCAGCTCCTGAACAAATTGACTGGTCAGTACTGGTACAAGTCTGCTCAAATATAATGGGTAGAGTCCCAGCTGCACAAAAGAGAGAGAGGTGCATACACAGAACAGAATTTCTTACTATGTCTACTTAATTGAACTATCTTTTCCACAAATCTTTTGCATTTTCTCTTTTCTTTTCAAACTCACAAGTATGCAGATTTTAAGGCAAAATAGAATACTATGGTTATCTATTCTAATCTCCTCCTTTTCCACATAACATAAGCCAAAGAACTTCCCTGAATTAATTTCTGCTTCTAGTCTTACAGCTATGGTTGAACTGAATATACCTTTTAGAGAAATACCCGATCTTAACATTTTCTGGTGATGAAAAGTCCATTGCAGTCCTGACTTGCTAGTTCACAATGCCTAATTACCCACATTGTTAAAAATACAAGCTTTATGTCTAGTCTGAATTGTTCTCACTTCTGTTTCCAGGTGTTGGATCTTATCATATCTTTCTGCTAGACTGAAGAACTGTGCATTTTTCAAAGTACTCTTCCCCATGTAGATAACTACAGATTTGAGAAAATCTGCTCTTTTGACCTTCTCTCTGATAAGTTCAAAGTCTTACCTCTGCTGCCTTAGTAGCAATGCCTAGATTCAGATTTGAGTAAGTAGCTCAAGCCAAGTTGGTGGTTCTGTACTACAGGCCCTTCCTTGCCTCTGACTCTCGTCACTTAACTCCATACTTCATCATGGCAAAGGCAAACACAAGCTTGCCAGCTATCCAGCTGGCCTTTCTCACACCAGAGATGTTTGCACAGAGACAGACCTTGTGTATAGATGTGCTTCTGAAGGCAAGGAGGAAATATCTACATTGTTCATTCCTGAACATGTGCATAAAATACAGCAACTTCCAGGCTCTAATTACAGAGATTAATTTATTAGCCAAGGTGACATTTTGCAACTTTTTTATCTGCACCTGCATCTTGGGCTTACTCTTTTGCTAACTTTGTCACAGGAATATCAAGGGGGGACAAATTGCAATTATACAGTCAATAGTGGTGAAGCTCAAGAACATCAGATCTAAACCACCCCAAGAAGAAGTTTATGCATTAGAATAAGTAGTAGATTCATCCCAAACTAGACACAGAGATTGAGTCAACAGAGATATGGCACGGATGATCAAGACTCTGGACTCGTGTGAACTGATTAAGTTTAACATAACTTTACCACCAGCATTTTTAACCTTTACATTCATGTTTTACAGCTTTTCAATCTTTCTCCTATGTCTTTTCTGAACTCTCTCTGATTTTTTATAACAGCTTCCTTAAAGTGTGGACAGCAGTGTTGATTTCCAACAGCAGATGCTCCAATACCAAGGCAATATAACCTTCAATTATTTTCCTTTTTATTTCACTAAATCATATCCCTACTCATAGTAGCCACAATGGCTACTCAGAAACATATTCAGCTGTCTGCCGTGAACATTATTTCTTCTTTTTTTGGAAATACTGTCTTAAAATCTTACAGTCCAGAATTCCCGTCTTCTAAATATGATATATATTTTCTTCTAGATGAACAGCCTTTCGTTGCTGGCATTGAAGCACGTCTTTGACTGTGCCAGCTCTCTATACAATGCAGATCCTTTTATATCAGTGATCTGCTTTTACCCTTATTTATCACTTCTCAGTCTTTCCTTTATATGAAAACTTTATCAGAAGTGATGTGACTAGATACTTTCTACAGCTTATTAATAAAAATACAGCAATGTGGGAAAAAATTTCAGTGAGATCCTACCAGAAAGATACCTGTTCAGTGATAATTTCCCACTTACAAGTAGACTTCAAGAGCCATCAGCTGATAGTTAACTTACATAATATGTTCTAGATCACCAATTCAAATCTTCAAAAAAGCACATAAAATTCTTCATCTTATCACATCAACAATATTGTCTTTATCAAGCAAATTTTTATTTTCATCAGATAGTTTGATAAGATCTTTCTGCCATTAACTGCAGTTGATCAACATTCATTAAATTCTCTTAATTCTTCAAAACAAGAGGAGGTTCACCCCATTACTGCTTGATATAAGTAGGACTGTAGCTTGTAGTATTTTTGTGTATGACTTTTCATCATAGTAATGTCAAGCTTTATTAGCACTTATTGAAGTCTAAGCTAGGAATTATTGAGATCTTCTGCAATCAGGCTGAGAAGAAGCTTCTATATCGTCTGATTTCTTGTTAAATACTTTTTAATAACCTCACATGGAGAGGACTTTGAGGTTTGTATGGCTCCCTCCAATACAGCAAAAGTAGCATATCTTTTAAATACAATTGCTTCATTCCTTATCCTTTGCTGAGATTTTCTTTAGTGGCTTGAATGTTGAGGTCTTAAGGTTGGAGTCCAGCAGTATTTGTTTAGAAACCATGGGTAATATTCAGAGTTTCTATGCATTTAATTGTGCATCTCTGTGCTAAGCAAATCAAACTACAGCCTTTGTTTCCTTTGAGTAATAGCATGATAATAAGTTAATGAAAAGCAGGATGGAGAAGGGTGTGAGGGAATATTAATGATAGCTATGTATTTGCATGTACAGAATATTTATGTAGTGAAAAAATACTTGAAGTAATGCGTATTACTGGAATGCATATGACTTACCATATGAATCTGTAACATAAGCATATACATATGGAGAGAGTGTGTGCAAATATGTATGAGCAAGACCAAGCAGGAGAGCAGTGGGTGTAAGCCAAAGTAGAAGGCAAAGCAAAGTGAGGTCCTCGGCCAGGATGGGGGGGCTGGGCCACTCTACCGGTAAGACCATGTCTCTTGGGAAGTGCCGGTATCTGGCATAGAAGAGTAGGGTACGTGGTATCTTGGATTCAAACAGCTGGAGCTTACAAAACTTCATGGTCTTCCAGGAAAGAGCACCATGAACAGCATGTGCACTGTGTCCTTTTTTGCTAGGGAGCTGGAAAGGTGGTAGCTTCCACATGAGGGTCTCAGGCCAGGCAGGGGAAAGGCAAGTGATGAGAAGGCATCTCTGACCATCCATCCTCATTTTCTGAATCCTTCGCTGTCTGTGAATGCTTGACCTGAGCAGCTGAGAAACATGGAGATAAGGGCTTGGGGTTGCCAATGTTTGACTATTTCCCACTCCACTCCTATTGCTAGCTCTTGCTGTGTGTTTTCATTCCACTTTTTAGCAGTGGCCTCAGTCTGCTGCTGACTGGTTTGCCCAGTCCCGGATTTCTTCAGCCACCTGTGGTGGTTTGGCCAGTGATGCTGTAGGACAGAAGCTGTACCACACTTGGCAAATCAAACTCCACCACTGCGGTTTGGCCCAGTTAAACTACCAGAATTCAAGATGGAGCAAACAATAACTATGCTTGCAGTTACTTATTTTTCTCATTATATGTACTTTTCCTATCTAGCCCCTGAGTCAAATCCGACACAAGTTGTGAGAAGCCGATGTGATTAATATCTGATGCATCTCTGTGTGCAACTGATAGGTTCATGGAGCTGTGGCTAGAGGGGTCTACTGCATGCCATTAGCTCTGACTTTTTGTCATAGGTCAGTATAATCCAACATACTACAGGTACATCAGAAGCCACTAAATTCCACACAGTTACCTTCATAGTAAAACCAATAACTTCTGCTTGACTGGAGTGTAACTTCCTTGAAAGTATCCAGTTTTGATCTGAAGATACTAAGAGCTGGTATTACTTGGAGGACAGCTATGTTTTTTGTTTTATACATAGTTTCTTGCTCAGTTGAATTTGTCCAACTTGCCCTTGCAGTCACAGCTTCTTGTTCAGTCTGTCTACACTACGTTGAAGAGCTCTTTAGTGTCATGTTTTCTCCCTGTAATCAAATTTGTCACCTCAGACTATTGCATCCAGAACAAAATCCATCAATAGAGGTAAGAAATGATCAACACCTTTGCCGCCACTCTCATCAGAGAACAAAAAATAAAATGAACACGGAGATTCAAATAATAAAATCTGTTGAGCATGTGGAGTTCTGCACTGAGATGAGGGCCGATGTCCTGCTCTTGGAACGCTTGAAGCAACATTATCATGCTGAAAATTACTGGTACTGAAACAAAGCGCTTCACTTTCAAGAGCAGGCGGCCTCATAACTCTTACATGCACAGAAGTGCCATATATATATATATATTGTGTAAAATAATTCAGCTCTATCTCATATGGCTGGTATAATTTTAATTGCATGGTAAAACATGAGAGTATTTCTGGAAGCAAAAGATAGTTGGGAACACCTGCTTCCTTATGTTCAGTGTATAAGTTTGTTCATTTTCAATATGAACTGCTTATTGAGGAATCTTAGCTAACAAGTCCAAGAACTGACTTTACAATCTGATGAAACTATAGACTTAATTCACTTTATTTTTTTTTTCAGAATTCTGCTAAGTCCTAGCAAAAATCATTAAAAAGTACCATCCCATACTTTTGCAAGGGAAACTGCATTCAAAACCTTCCCAAAGGTAGCAAACTCATCCCTGTAGTTTGCCTTGTTTAAACCGGGTTGGACACAGCACTTCAGAATATGCTGTAGAAAATAATCCTGTATGTTCATGAGGAAAAGCAGAGAATATAGCTAAGCTCTTGCTTTTATAGTTTTTCAATATCACCCTGAGGTCACACAGGTCTATGGAATGTCTTTCATATTGTAAATCAGAAAAAGAGGAAAAAAGCAACAAAAATGTAATTTCTCAGATACTTCTTTATAATGAAGCACTGGCCATCGCCTGTAAATACACAGCGCTGGAAACTCCTGACAGCTTCCGCAGTCCCCGAGACGGGGCTGGACCCTCAGCACTGGTCGCCTCGGTAACCGGCAGGGCCTCAGCACCGACAAAAAACAGCCACAATTCCCACTTTTCCAGGATTCCTGCGTCATTCAAACGCCGCCACCGTACCCGGCCTCAAACTGACCTCAGCAGGAGCCGGCAACCTGTCGGGGAATATGACTGCACCACCAGGTGTGCTGGAGGATGAAGGGTTAATCTGATCAGGGACTTCAGGTGTTATGATTTATTTTTGTTCACAGCTTGGCCAGGGTGACTGGAATATCCACCACCACAAATACACAATGAATATATATATATGCATGTATATGCATGAACATGTATGCAACTTGTTCTTACAATATATACAATACAAATTGTTAAGTGCACTAAGACCATGTAGAATACATAAAAATGCATTTTTTAGCCTATAAAAGGCTAAAGATGAGTCGTTGTCATTTTTTCCCACTGGTTTCAGAACTTTTCACAATCAAATCTGCAGCTCCACATACTACAGACCTGCATTTTCTCCATCTGACCACTTTGTATGGAAAATAAAACCCAGAAACTCCTAAGTCACTTTCGGTCTTTGTTGAACAATACAAGCTCGTTAAAAATGAAAATCTTCCTGCTGAGAAATACAGAGCAAAAGGCACATAAGGAATGCGCAGCAGCTCACTGAGGACTGGTCCGAGGCTGGGCTGCGTGTGGCGAGCAGCTCTAACGTGGAAGGAGGAGCGCTCCTTTCCACAGGAGCAAGTCCTGAGTCAGAAACCTTCCTGCACCCCAGAAGGAATTTACTCTGTGGTAGGAGTGCACGCACTGTTGATTACATCTCTCCATCTTCCCCAGCCATTGCACCCCGCCACCTCCATGGGGAGGGGTGGCTTCTCTTTTTGTCCTACCTGATAGGGCTTTATACTCGGGCACAAGTGTAAAACTTGCCTACACGTTAGGCAGGATCACAGCTGGTCTTGAGAAATATGTCTCTCAAATGCCAAAATAGGCATCACGGATAGGTAGAGAGTCCAATGGAGGACAGCAAGCTGCGGAAAGGAAGAACCCGCATTGCCAGCAGAAATAAAAGATTACGTATTTCCATTCACCACTAGATTTATTTTTCTTTTTCTTCTTATAAAAAACCTATCCTATTGCTGGTAGCTTTCAAGTCCAACGACATATAGCCTGAAAAGCAATACAAGGAAGTATGAAATTCTTCCTTTCTCTCAGTCTCCGGGTGGGTTTCTACTTGCTGCTTGCAGAGGTGCTCGCTCTCTCTGCAGTACAGCTCCTTTGGCAGTAGAGGGCACTTAGAATATGGACAAAACGTAAAGCACTGCCTTCTGAAACTTCCCTCAGAAAGCTTTTGTTTAGCTATGTGAAAGCTTCAATGCTGTCAAATGTTCTGTAGTTTAAAATAAGGAGATTTTTAACAGTGTTTGACTTTGTAGATTATTTAATATCTCTGCTTTAAACAAAATTAAAAAGTTAATTTTGCTTTCTGTTCGAGTAGGTTTTTAGCATTGCAAATAGTCTATTTAGGTTTATGTTTTTTTGTCTGGTGTGCTATCAGCAAAGCAACAATATTTTATTATTTTGCTGACACTAGGAGTAAAGGAAATAATTTTTCCTTAGAAAATGGTGAAAATAATTTTCTTAATATTTTAGGTTATTCTGGGGTCAAGTGAACCCATTCCAAAATAGGGAAACTCAATTATACAAGTGGTACAGAAGAAAGATACTGCAATGAAAACCTAAGAAGTGGAAAAATGTGCCACATTACTACATTTTGATTCTTCTGGGACAAATACGAAGCTTTCATGAGAGCCCATAGAAGGACTAGTTCTTCAGGCTGCTAAGCTCACTCATCTCCCCTGAAGCGCCTAGAAAGATTTGGACCTTCAGGGGACATGGGATGTCATCAATATTTGAATGTGAATGTTACAGCTATGCTCATAGTCAAATGATACATTTCAATTACTCACATTAATAAATTTTACTGTTGACGTAGGCTGTACTTCACACCTGTACAAACTTCAGCGATAACCCTATAAACTTAACCTCAAGTGAATTGTCCTTAAAAGTCGGTGGCATTTATTCATTTGAGGTGCTTATTTCAGGATCAGCCTTGCGTGGTGTATTTTCTGCCACTTACGGAATCTGGTAGTTGTAACAGTAATTGATGAGAAAATTATGTCATATCTCATACTGTTATATGAGAAAACATAGGGAGCAGATACTGTAAAACAGGGCAAAATAGGCAGAAATCCTCTCCTCCTGTAGCTATTTGAAGATGTTGGATCAGGTCCATAAGTGTAATAAACTGATGTAGCTGCAGTGACTGAAATGAAAGTCTACGGATTTAGAGCAACTGAGGAACTGGTAAATTGTCTGTCAAAACACAGGAGTCAAACAGTGTGGGTGGGTTCTGGTTATATTAAATTACTGTCAGTGTTCACAGAGCTTTGAGAACAGGACAAGGAGAGGACCTTCTTTTCTAAAGCTTCTTTCATATATAGTAAAACAACATTTAAGTGGCTCATTATTTTTGTTTGGCCTGATTTGTGGTGTCACTTGCAGTACTTCTACAACTTGTACAAAATCAACAGATTAATATTTTTGCAAGCATAAACTGGTGTAGATGCACTGATTTACATCAAACAATTGCATCAACAAAGAACTTGATTTAGCAAGGCCAGACATATCGCCATCAGCTAACTTTTCTCACTTAGCTTATTAAATTCTTCTAATGAGGCATCTTCAGTGAGTTTTAGCAGGGATGGTGTCTCTGCTTACCAAAATCCCACCTTCCTTGTCTGCTGGCTGAGCTACCAATAGGCTTCTGCGGAGACAGTGGTTAGCAGATCTTCATCAGTTCGGCCACAGCTACAATTAACGTATCCATCCTATAAGAGGATATTACCAATATCATCTACCTGGATGCAGGATTTGTGTGCTCCTACTGACATAGCTATCAAGAAAACAGACTAAGAGGAGAAGTATGGTCAATCACCAGCAGGAGAAGGATCTGTCAAGAAGATGAAAGTCTTGGTTGCTCCCTATCCTATTTCGGTGAGGTGGGTAAGAGGTGGTGGAAAGTCTGCTACACCTGTTGTTGCAAAAGCTGCTGTTGTTACCTGTTTGCACACGGTGCTTGCAATTCCTGCCCACAGTGCTCTTGTACCTCATGTAATGGAGGCCCCTTCCTTCTTGCACGTTGTTTCTATCAAAAAAGTAGCACCAACTTTCTTCTCTCTTTACATCCTGTGAATCAAAGGCACTGTATGAAGCAGAAGTAATTGCCATGCATACAGCAGAAACCAAGCACTTATTTTCATCTCCATTTCCAAAGGCTGAAGGAAGATGTTCATTACCTAAGAACTTTCCATTTGAAAACTAGAACAACTGGAGAAAGCAACCACTGGAAAGGAAGAACCCGGCTTCTGTCAACCAGCTATCAAACCGGTACAGTGGTTCGCAAAGGTTCCTCCAGATGCTTATTCCTACTCCCTTTTGCTCAGAGTCTGAATGCTGCTTATCACATGGTTAAGATTCAACTCATAAAAACATGTCTCAGCAATTGGAATTTACCCTTTGGCCTTTGTCCCCCCCTCTTTGTCCCCCTGCTGTGATGCACAAGCTTTGTCTTCACCAAACACTGCTGTTACACTGGTGAAAACTGCTTTTTGCACAAGTTCAAAAACTCAGCAGACAGCAGGGACGAAAGCATGTATAGATATAAAAATATATATATAATTGTTGTGTTGTTTCCTTACTGCACCCAGAGAACCATCAGAATTTTCTGGGTTTTGGCATTTTACATGCAAATATTTTTATGCAATGATGCACCCAGTGAAAACAGACCTAGGAGCGGTGAATTATTCAGTATGCTGAAATATCTCTTTTCGTTTAAACACTTTCTTGCACTGTGCATAGGCATGTGCATGCCCGTGTGGGGCTAGAAATAGGTATTGCCCTGCTCCTGGTCTCTATAAACTTCTACGTGGGGTCACTGTAGAGGAACAGCACATCTGTTTATGCTGGTTGTTTGATGACATATGGTAATAGCTGCAGTGTTAGAGCTGAATGTGATACACCACAGCAAGTTAAGCAAAATAAACCTGCTAGCCTTTCTCCCCACCCCTACATAAAAAAAAAAGTGGTTTTCCTTTGTACGGTGAAGAGCCATTATTAGCTGTGGAAAAAAAAATACAGTTGAGTGTTTCAAGTGCTTGGTGTCTGTATATCTGTGTGTACGTGTATAAAAACTAACCAGACAGGCAGATCTGCATTGGTAAATAGGGCACTTCATACACACAAAAACACATACGCGTACACACATGTGTTCAACAACATTCAACAAGCTTTTGAGTAAAAATAATACCCTCAGACTAGAAGCTGATCCCAGTGTTAATCTATCAGGCATGCAAGTATGGTCTGTGGTGCAATCTGAGGATAGCTCTACTGCACAATTATGAGATTATATCCTCTTTAGAGGGTATAATTATGCCTCCTCTATATATCTTATTTAGAAGGCATAATGCCTCTCCCCTGAAAGTGAAAAAACTTGTACATAGAGATGCGGTGATTTTTTGCTTCCAGTGCACAAAAGACCATAGACATCCAGAAAGCTTTTGTATGCAGGATCTTTGGGCTGCAAAGAACAAGGCTGGACTCCTGATACGTACCTGAAAAAAAAACCTAAAATAAAACATTTACAACCTTTGTCGCTTTTGGTGAGAGGAAGCTACGTCTTGTAAGAGTTTCTCCAAATTCATTTTCACCGATGTCTTAGTAATGACTGTTTGACAGCTTAAATTAAACATGCCAGTCAGTAGCATTGGGATTTTTCCTAGCCATAATAAAATTGAAGACATCTTTTTAAGCAAACTCTACTTTGCATTTAGCACCATTAACCACCAGTATAAATGGGTACAGGTATTACAGACTCAGGGGGTATACAAGAGGTGGTAATAAGGCAGTGGCACGTTTTACCCAGAAGGTGATTGATAATTTTGGGTTGTGTTTCCTGTTTTGTTGCACTGTTTAATCTTTCCAAGCCCAGATCAAACAATTGCTCATTTTGGATGATAAAGCTTATTGCTACTGTTCGGTATGTGTGATGACCGCTTAATAATATGCACCATCATAAGGCAGTAGCTCTTTTTAGTTTGTTTTCAAAGGTGGTAAGGAGTCTCATCGCTATACTCTTTTTCATAGAGCTGAGGTTGCTACAAACCTAAAGATAAATCTGCAAATCTATGTGGCTATTCTTTATCATTGTCACTAGCTTAGTGGTGGTCTGCCATTTTTCTTGAAAGCCGGGCACCAACTGCTGGCCAGAAGTATTTTTCACTGAATTCTTTGTACTTTAAATAAACTACTGCTTCAAGAACTGCCAAGTGTTCCTCATTCATCTTCAGGACACAGAGCTTCATGTATATCTTTGCAAGCCTTGACTCTGTGAAATGTTTGTCTCATCTCTTTGCCATCTATAGCAGTCTTTGAACTCACTTCAGGTTTATTGATGGCCTTGACTAAATTAATGCAGATGTAATTTTTTTTAAAAGGTTTACACTATGACTAATCGTATGCAAAATAAATCCTCATTTAGAGAAATTCATCGTATATTCTCCTCCTCTTGTTCTAAAAGGTCTTTCTGGATTCATACAGTAAATGTTGCTGGAAGTGTAGGGAGGGGGAGATTATTGTTTCCTTTGGCATTTCTCATCTTAAAGTGGTAGAAGAATATGCATCTGCTTTTCCCTGTGGAGGGGGAGATAATATGATAACCTTCTGATTATATACATAAGCGGGAACTGATCAGCTTCTCTTGTGTTTCGTTTTTAAGGGCAAGTTCCAGTTGGATTGTGCTAATGCACATATTCATGAATCTCTCCAAACAGGATTCACTGCTCTCCAGGGAACTGTTGAAGTATGCATCATTGTTTCAATGAAGTATCTTCATTATAAAACATAGGGACTATAAAAGGTGAATACCATTTGCCTCGGCCTAATATAATCTCTAGTTTGACTTTCTCCCACAGTAGTGATTTTTTTAACAGAATCAGAGAGAATAAAATGAGACAATTTCAAATGAAATATTACATGAAATTAGGTACATGCGCCTTGATGAACAGAGTATTTTATTTTCCATTGTTTTATTGAAATAGGGAAAAATTAGCATCAGTGGAGTAAAAAAGATCTTTAGGATCACATAGCTGATTCAAAGCAGCTCAGTGGGGATTTTTGGTCTCTAGAGGTACATAGTTTCCTTCTTTAGTGCATTAAAACAAGCGGGTATAGTAGGCTGCAATGCTGAGTAAAGTAAACACATTTAAGATTTGGGAAAGAAGGCAGATGCTGGAATCTTTACTGAAATCAATCACAAAAGGGATTTTGCTCATTGCAAAGAACAGGGTGACATAAATGTCTCTATAGACTTTAAATTATTAGTCAAGTTTCATGTTTTTTCACTCTATAATTATTTTAAAGGGTCCTACGCTTTTATTTATTATAACATGCACATCACAGATACCAGTTAGCATTGCACTTAAATATGGTGAGGGAAAAAAGAACGTTGCAGTATTATCTGAAGAGGCTTCTTAGGGCAGGGAGCATTACGGTGAAGAAGTACAATCACTTTCCTGTAAACAATTTTTTGTATATATATGTATATATATTTATATATTGTTTGCATAGAAAAATAAATAAATGTGGGGTTTTTCAGAGTACAATGAGTCTCTCATAGAAGAAAAGTTTTTATGTAGCTTGCAGCACTCTAGGCAATGTATAAACAAGGAGATAGGCATGATCCTTGCTCAAGGAGCTTGTGATCTGAGAAGGGTATAGACAACTCTGTTCAGGTAGATATAATATAGTAGGTAGGTTGAAGGTCCGGTGTTAAAAGTATTAAAATAATATTGGACTGTTTTATTGTTTTGCTTTGTATTCTAGAAAAAATAACATGGTATTCAAGGTACAATACTGGCAAAGATATCTAGCTCTGGATGGCCTTGTGACTTCAGATAGCTCCGTGTTACATTAGAAAATGCTTTATATTTTAGTTTGTTTTCCCAGTGTAAAATTCATGCCTGTGTATAGGAGCAAAACATGGCCTATGGCCCACTTAAATTCCACTCAAACTGTATTTGGAAAGCTTAAGTGGGGCTTATATAGTGAATAGGACTTTTCCTGGCACTTTGATCCATGATGGATTTCTCTTGTTGTAGCAGTGGTGACAGAAGTCATGTGTTCTAAAATGACACCAGATTTATGAAAACCTGTCATGGTCAAAAGCAGTCACATGCACACAAGAAAAAATAAAAATCTGGTGCTACATCATCAGCAATGTTAGAAGAATTACACATATTTCACAGTTTGGTTCAACATCACCAGGTCTCTGACAACAGATAGCTGACATTTGTAGTATGACTGGGAGTTTCCAGCCATCCCCCCCCTCCTCCTCCTCCTCCTCCTCCTCCAAATTCTGTTTAATTGAGTATGTTGGCAATCAGACCTTGAAATATGTTTTGCTGTCAATTACTTCCTTTTAAAAGGCAAAACATCAATATGATTTCTATACCACTTTGTTCTGTGATTAGTGTCTTTGGTGGCAACCTGGTGCCTGCAGAATGTACCCATGCTAGCACAATATAATAACATCCTAGAAATCCTGCCCGGGAGACACAGTGAATCATTCAATAGGGAATGTGTGAATATATTACATAAATGAATATACTATATTAATAGATATAATTATATATAATCATTTATATAGAGTTTATATAACATATTCTGTAAAATCTATATAAATGAATATTTATATATTCTATATATTATTAGTATAGTAAAAACATAAATGAATTAATATATTGTATATTATATTAAATATAGTATAATGTATAATTATATAGTAACATATATGTTTATATATCTAATATTAATATATACAAATGAATACATTATAAAATACTTGAATTTTTTGTTTCCAAGACCAATTGTAAGTTTTCCAGAAGTATTTCAACTTGACCATTTAAATTTTAAGTTGCTCTCTTTCTCCTAGCAGAAGAAATCAGATGTTCAGGCTGGATAAGAGTAAGTCATATGTGAAGAAGCCTCTGTGGTTTTACATGTCATGAAAAAGGAAATGGCTTTGGAGAAAGCGTCATGCCTGGGAATATACCCACTTATGTATACTTGGAGCATCATGTCAGTAGAAAACTCAATGACGAGGTCATATGTGTCATATGACACTGCTTTGGGAAAAGTGTGCTCAGAACTTTGTCTTCTATAATTTTAATTTGGTTCAGTATTCTGTGATTTTTAGGAATTTATTTCCACACACTTCCTAGTACTCTGTCCTATCCCATCCTCAATATCTGGAGAAGGTACATAGGTGTAGGTATTTAAAATTTGTTTTCACATTGTCTCCTAAGTAAATAAAATTTCATGCATGACAGAAGAAGAGTCAAATCAGAACAAGCAAAATATATTTGTAGCACTGGCCTAGCACTATTGTTATATATAGTTGACATATAGTGAGGCAGCTGCATATCAGTGCTTCACCTCCATTGCTACAGGACAGAGAGAGGTCTAGTTCCTCAGGACTTCTGGGAAAGAATCCAGCCTATTTGGATCGAGAGATAGGTAGAAAACTACCCCTAGAGACAAAAAAGGGAGGAGTTAGAAAGGCAGCTGATTCATCTGCCCCAGAAAATGGCTGGTTATGGAAATGCCATTTGAAGGAACCGTAAGGGAGGAAAATAAATGACTAAAGTTACTCAGAAGTAGTTAGGGAAACTCAGGGATAAGCTTTGGTGAATACCATAAATGTCTATGTTATTTGCCCCTATGCCTGTAACATAACTGCCTAATATTGTTTTTATTTTTTTTTTCTGATATGTTGTATTCCTCATGTTCAGTAAAAAATAACTTACAAATAAGTAAAGCCATTCATTACCAAAGGAATGACAGAACAATATAATTATCATGTCAGGCGACACAGCATTTTGTAGTAACCCAGTAAATAATTTATGTCATCATTGTACATTTTTTAATAAAAACTACTATTTTTAAATGCACATTAGTGTCATGAAGACATCATAGTAGCTTGCAAGATACATTTTACATAATGATATGATGGGCACCACAGAAGGATTCGCATACCTTCAGACATAGGTAGGACCCAAACACTGTCGGCTGGCTTTGTTGGGTGAAATCCCAGTTCCACTGAAAGCAATCCTCCCTTGACTTCAGTAAGGTGTGACTTTCACCCACTGTTTTCACATTGGGCCATGGGACATTGCTAGCATAAGGCATCAAAAAATGACTTCTGGTCAATCAGGGTTTTAGTACAGATCTGATGATCTGAGAGATAAAGCAAATCAGCGTGGATCAAACCTGTTCTGAAGGGATCTTAAAGGTCAAGTTGATGGTTAAGTCATCATGATTGCTTAACTCTTCAACTCTGTGTAAAGACTTGCTGATTATAGTGCTGGGTTTGGAGAGGTGAGTAGGACTGGACTGAGCCCACGAGATTAATCCACAGAGGTGACTCCCCCATGCTTAGATATTAACTTCTTCTCACGCAGAATCTGAACTGTATGGAAGGGTCCTCATATCTCAGCCTTAAACCCAGTCATTCATCTGTTAGAACGCTTTATTGGAAAATTACAGATAGACTCAATTGTGGTGATATATTAAATGTATTTACAACATCAAGTACGAAAGCCTCCCCTTACAATTCATTCAGCTCATTACCATGAGATTCTAGTAACATCCCATATTGTAAGACAAAAATCAGATCTTGTTCAAAAGTTGTCTTTAGGAAATCAAAATATAAAAATTAAAATAAAATAGAAAAATCTTTGTTTCTTTGTTCTAACGTCTTCATATTCTGAAGGGCAAAGGAAGCAGGCTCGAACCCATGCCTGCAGTCTCATGCAAGTGGGGCAGAAAGCCTCCAATGCTAGAGGAGTGCAGGGATGTGATGGAGAGGGGGCTGTACAGATGCAGGGAAGGAATGTGTAGTGTTGCTTGTTCTCTGTAAACATGAGAGCATTTGGCATACAGAATTTTCATCTGTCTCAATAATAAAAAATACATCCTAGGCCACAAACAGGTTTTTTTCTTCTTTTAGGAGGACACATGTGAATAAAGAAAAGAGAAGACAAAATTACACATAAGATTGAACAGCTTTCAGAGAAGCAACATCTTTTTTCATGCAGTAGTCCTGATACATTCATATGCTAAAAGAAACTGAGTGGAGTATTATTTTGGATAATCTATCTTCACTTAGCAGAAAAGACAGGGACTACCACTATGAAAAAAAAAAAAAAGAGAGGGAGAGGGAGAGAAGAGACATCTAGAAAAAAAAACCCAAACAGTTTAAATAAGAGTTTATTTTTCCCTTATATATATTCTCTATCTCTCCCCGTCTCTCTAGAAGGCCAAAGCAAGTCATAGCTGTAGGGCTTTTTCATAAGTCATTCTTCATACAAAAAAGTGACACATATTGGTTATTTATCAAATTCCTTCTTACTTTTTGTCTCTTTTTTACTACAGGCAGGATACAATACAGTGTATACAAACATGTATATAAAAACAATTTGAGATAGACACAGGCAAAGCTCCACTACATATTCTTGCAAAGAAAGAAAGAAAAGAAACATGCTAGTATAGCAATGTAATCAACTATAATTAATAAGTAATATGTGCATAGATAAACAGAAATGCTCTGAAATTTTTCATAGTACAGGAGGACGAAGTAACCATTCATGCCACCTTCTGCTCCAGTAGAAAGCATCAAGCAAATCCCTTCCAGCTGGAGTTGGGTATTGTACTTTGCCATTTGTAGATCATCTATTTGTGCTGTTAGGTCAAATAATAAGGCATGAGCTCCTAATGGCTCTCTTTTTTTCTCTGGGTGCAGATCTTTCTTCTTACCTTGTCCTGTTAAAAGTTGCATTGATGACAAATAAGTCACGGATATCAAAAATAAATACAGTTTGTTGATTGAAAGCTCCATCTGGTTTATGTGGCACCAGCTCCGTTTGATGATTATGACACAAGCTTCAGTAACATCAAAGTCATACGTCTTCTTTAAACTCCCTGAAAAAGAAAGCAGTATCTATGTATTATATATGCAGTCATATAATGCCTGTTATTTTTCCATACAAGTAAATCCATTTCAATAACAAATCGGACTGTGATAACTACAAAGTCAAAAAACCATCGAATAAGGAGTTCATTGGACACTGTTTGCAGGTATCAACTCACATGGACAGAGCTCTGAAGCTTTGCATCGTCTTTTCAGGTTTTCAGAAGCATCATTTTATCTGCAGACATGGCTGAGAATTGGTCAAGAAAACCCTGTCTTAGAGTGTCCTTTTAATTGCGGTGACTCACCTGGACTGTGGAAGTCCAGAACATTAAGAAAATAATAGGGGGAAATAATAAACGATATGTTTCAAAATCACAGACGAGGTTAATTTCAAGTTTTGTTTTCATTACAGAAAATTTACATATGAAGAAGAAAGCCTCTTTTTTCTCCTTTTCTTCTTCTGTTTATCCCAGCTGCTGTCTTCATCTTGTGTAAAGGAGATGTCATCAAGTGGTAGGTCAGGTTTATTTACCTGCAAGTAAATGAGAAGAGAAAAGGAATCTCTGGCAGATTTTTTACCTTCTTCCACTGCTATATACTTTTCTGGGGGTGGAGGGGAAAGAAAGTGAAAGGAAGTTAGCAGGCAACTCTTTATCCACAAAAAGAGATATTGGTGAGAAGCTCTGCTCATCCTCATGCTTCCAGTCCCCATGTAGCAGAGCATTCCCTGCAGCCTCAGCTGGAGAAGCTGCTTTCTGCTCTGCATTGCCACAGTTCAAAGGGATGCAGCTTTCAGGTCTGTAAAGCACATTGAGGATGAAAATGGTCAGGAAAAAAGTTTCCCATACAGATATAGGTCATTATTTTAATGACTCCTAGAGCTGCCACTTCAAAACATGCTGGACTCCTGTATATTCCCATCCCACTGTATCATCATGAATACCTGTAACTAAGAACTGAGCAGTGATATTATTAACGCAAACGGAGGAGAGGAATCCTACACTGCTGACTGCCCTTTTCAGAAACAGGCTGGATATGGATTTTGTTATTCAACCAAATCACAACTATTACCTCAGTGAGCTTGGCAAGTGTTTCAAAACAGGGAGTCCAAGGTAAACTACGTCGCTTGTCTCCACTTGCCCTTGCTCTCTGCCTTTGCTTTCTCTTGGAATCCTTGTGAGAAGGAGGAATTTTGTCTTCATTAGACAGAAGCTGCACAAAATAGGGAGAACTTAGCCCTCACTGCGGGGAGTGTGACACACCGCAGAATAAGCATGGCCAGTGCAGGAATTCAGCTTTCGTAGAATCCCTTGTAGTCTGAATCTGAATGTAAAGCTACTTCCCACAGGATAAAGCCAAAGAGAAGAGAAACGGCTGACAGAGGGCTCACGCTTACTTCAGTGCAGTTCCCACTGCAAGTCCTCGTATGCAGACTACTCTCTCGCACCCTTTGACAGAAGCTTGGCATCTCAACTGAAGGCTTCATAATTAAAAAAACCCTGTGCTGAAATTTGAAAGCTTTGCAGATTTGGTTTCATTTTGTTAACAGGATGGTTATTAACATGGATATGAAGCTCTTTGTTATGGATGGAAGGCTGGGAATGGTGTAAAACTGTCTTTATCAAGTTTTCCTCATTGAATGATTTTACACCGGATGCATTTCCTGAACATTTTTCTAGATTCCTGATTTCTGTTCTGAGCTAAATTATCAGAAGCTGAAACTCGTTACATTAAAGCTGAGAAACAAAAACCACCAGTGCTACATGTGTTTTAGCCTTACCTCGGGCTCCTCTTTGGTCTGGTTAGAGGAGTGGCTGAAGGTTCAAACCAGCTCTCGCCTCATTGATGCTAGTTGGCCCATCCCTAATCATAATGCAACAAACTACCGTGGCAGCTCCCACAACCAAGCTATCAACGTGACCTTGTCATTTCAATTTTTCACATATATTCTTTGCTTCCCCCCCCCCCCGCCCCGTGCCTGTGTACTATATCGCACTAAAATCTTATCTCTCCAGCCTACTGCCATGGGCATCTGTAATACAGCTCAGTCTCAGAAATGTCAAGCAGAATGAAAAAGGTAAAACTCACAGAAGAGAAACTTCAGTTGGCTATCGCCTCTCCCATGAAACTCTCTCTCACCTGCTCTTCACTTTGCAATACGCTGCAGTCCAGCCCAGGGGCAGCAGGGTTTGGCTTTGCCCCTTACCTGAGTGACCTGCAGAGAATAACAGACTGTTACATGGGTTCTAAACATGAGAGAGAGAAATGTACTACAGTCCAAAAAACTCCCTCTTTTTCTGCCATGAAAAACAAGAGCAGTTCACAGGTTTATTTTTCTAAAATTCCCTAATCCTCATTTTCTCTTCCTTGTCCCTAATCTGTTCCCATTGATTGAAAATACCAAAGCCCCACAGATTTCCCCATCTTATCTTTACTATGACAGCAATGCTCATACAAGTGGGGACAAGTATTTAATGCAAATACTTCATCAAATTATTTCTGACCACTCCATTGTAAGGTAATAAAAAATCACTAAGAATATGTGGAGTAAGTTAGAACAATTAGTGAATTAATGGAACTAATAATTTGCTCACAGGCATTTGATAAGCAGGAAATAAGAAACTAAATTTATCTGAAAAATCGTTTTGAATTACTTGCTTAGTTTCAGCTATATGTACTCCAAGTCAGTGGTTAGAGCAATCTATCAGGCTTCCAGCTCTGCCTGATCCAGCTTCTCCAAACAAAATCTGCCAGAAAAGTGATGACATGTGTAGTAAATATTTTTTCTAAAGTTCACACTGTGATCCATAAGCCAGAACTGAGGGTCTGGCTTATGCCCAGAGCCTCCAATTTTCTGACCAATCTCATTTCAATAGAGGCCAGGTATTTAAGGATGATAACTCTGCATAAAGAGCATATTTTATACACAGAATAAACTTTATCAGTGACTTTCTACATCGCAGAAAGGGACTTCTGTTTTACTGCTGTCCATTTTTCTGAAAGGCCAGAAATCTTCATCTCCTGTGGGTGTAAGAAAATACAGCTTGCCGAAGCATCAGATCAGACGTGGGTTTTCATCTCTGTCCATTTTCTCTCACATGAAAGACTTCTGGAGCAAGAAAAGCACGCTTTTGTTGACCAGGAAAGATCAAAAAGGCAGCTTATTTTTGTCCTTCAGCCACTAGACTGATACTGTCAGTTCTGTTAACATTCTGCCCCCATTTGAACTGGACACTTTGGAAGTATCAATAATGCAAGTTGGAGGGCTGCACGATCACTCATCTTGTATTTGCCTCTTCTTCTACAAAATTAAATCAAGTTGAAATCAAAGGAGACACAATCTCAGTCATATAGGCAGAAAATCTCCTGTAGCTTTGCAGCAATTCTCAGTGAAATATTTGAAAATATTTACTTTGGCAGCAGTGACTGATCCACATTGAGAGCACAGAGTTAACAAAATACTTCCACCCTGTGGAGACATAAACAAAGTGTTGGAAGCCACTCATCATGCCATCCACCTTCTCCCTGCTTCCTTGACAGGCCCATCTTCTGAAACAGAATGTTGTTTTACAGGAACATCAGAAAGTGCGAAAGTAACTAATAAAACAGTGACAATCCCACTGTAACCACAAGGACTAGGACCAGTAAACGGTGCACCCCTATTATTTATGAGTGAAGAGAATACATGTAGCTATCAGAGCCCTTTCTTAACATCTCAGATTGGGTCAAGAATAGATTCTGTAGGAGAGCTCAGACTATTTCTCTGTCTCAGACTATTTCCATGATGAATGTTCCTACAGGATTCAGATGATTCAGTGGATCAAGAACAGAAATGTCAGCTGTGACCGGCTGTGTCAAAAATTGTTGTTCTCTACCTCAGCTCACTGCTGTATACTCAGAGTTTAACTACAGCACTCCTGGTAGCTTTGTAATTGGCAGAAGAATTATCCTCAATGCATCTGTTGTTGAGTGTTCCCCTACTTAAAATACGTGTGTAGGAATATTTGCAGGTGAGATGCACATACACATAAAAGGATTGTGTTGAAAACACAGTAAGAAGCAGCATTTATCCACAGCTGAATTCTCTCTAATGTGCTCCGAAACAGAGAAGAGTAACAGCATCTTCCCATGCTGAAATACATTTGATTATAGGTGGTAAGCAGCCACATTGCACAACAGATGCCACACTGACTCTAGCTGCTGCCCTACCTTGACATCCCAAGCAGCTGTCTGTAATGAGGGAAGCCTTCCTCCACAGCAAACCTGGACTGGTCCGCAAGGTCCTGTCGATTGGTGGGTCAGTGTGGCTCCGGGGACCTGTTTCTCCTGTGTACCCCCTAAGAGCTAAGACCACAGTCCCTGGGCCACCACAAGACAGGCTGCAACTGGATCTGATTGTCGAATGCAAAACACAGGAGGAGGAGGTCCTCCACATCCCTCTCTCCTGCAAGGGCTGGCAATAGTCAAAATTTCAGAAGCCTCCTTGGCCCAGTTGTGCAGGTGTAATTGCCGGTCACTGTGGAGAAAAGATACAAGGGATTTTCAAGATACTTGAGCAAAACTTTTGCCTGATTTCAATCAAGCCTGTGAAATGGGAACTTTAAAGCCTGAAATTTAACTCAATTTCCAGCTTTTATACACCCTTTAAAGAATGAGTTTTCTTGCTGGTTTTTTTTTTTTTCCCCCCTCAGGTCTGTTTCTTTCTTGCAATAAGAATGGATCTAAGAATGATGAGACATTTGGTGATATTTTTATCCCAATAATAAAACCTTGCCTCACTCTCACAGTTCTCAAGTGATGCTCACATGCATTTCAGTATCTTCTTATCATTTGCAGTTAGTTTCAGATCTCCCTCTTTGGCTAGATCATGCGCAATCTTTCTTTCCAAACATTTTTTGTAATATTCAATGGCACTGCATGCCTCCATTTGTTTGCTTTCTTTTCAAAGCAGTGGATGGTTCTCCACAGTGAAGATTTTATAGACAAGCAAAGTAAAACAAGCCTCTTTTCTCCTTGCCTCTCTTCACTCTAACGAGTGAATAGCTCAGATGCACGTTAAGTATTTGAAGGAATAATATAATTTAACCAATGTACACTGCTCAGTGACCTAAATCACCTGCTTTCATAGACAGTTGACATTATTTACATTCAGGCTTTTTTGTAGAGAGGCATTTTGAATGACCCTTCAGAATGCGCAACAGGAACACTCTACCCGTTGTATCTGCACCTACCACTTACAGTATGCCTCTGGTTACCCTGTGTTTTTCAACCAGGTGTCTACAGCGTTGAAGAAAAAAGATGTCTTTTTTTTTTGTCACTGAAATCACTGACTTTAAGACCATGATCTGCACAAAAACGGAACTTGTTTCCTTTCACTGATGAAACACATCTAGCGAACCCCAAACCTGACTGTCAGCTTCTGTACAGGGAGCCAGCCCTTGACAAGGGTGAAGCCAACGCTGGACAATTTCAAGACAGACAAGAATAAGCCTCCTTTTTGTTGTGGTGTCTGATGTGGCTGTAGACATAAAACATTCAGAGACTTAGTTGGCATTTTTTCGGAGAAAAATATTTTAAAATGAAGCTATAGTTCAGACAGCTGAGCTGACAACAGCTTACAGAAAGTGAACACAGTAAACAATTGCAGAAGTCTCCAGACACTGCAAGACAAGAAGAACAAATACTTTCTTCCTCTGAAATGCAACTTGTTTTACTAATTTTTATTTGACTGTATCCCACTGGTATCAGATAAGACAGGGAAAAAACACTGTAAGAATATGGAGTGGTGTCAGTATGGATTTAAATTAGAAATATCATTATAACATGACTTTCAAAATTATTATTTTAATGGTCTTTTCATTGAGCCTTACAAATTTACAGTTTGTTTGAGTATCATTAGCTTATTTTGTCTTGCCTGTATACAGTTGTGAATATTATTTTATGTCATTGGACATACTATGATACAAAATCGGGCTTTGAGCAACCTTGTCTAGTGGAAGGTGTCCCCGCCCATGGCAGGGTGGTTGGAACTAGATGATCTTTAAGGTCCTTTCCAACGCACACCATTCTATGATTCTATGATTCTATGAAAATATATATCATCTGAGCACCATTATTTCCCAGCTCATCCCTGCTACAAATCCATTGTCTCCAAGTGTTGACTCTGTGGTTCCCCAATCAGTTAAATGTGAGGAACCTACCCAATAAAAATCCTTCAATGAACCAAACCAGAGCTAAGACGATAAGAAGCCCTGAAATTAAAGGAGCTTTCAGGCACTGAGTGCCAGAGCTGTGACCCTGTTGGGGCACCTCCATCTCTGAATGCCAGCCTCAAAGCTGACAACTAAAGCACTAGTCTTAACCACCAGAAGCACCAGAAAGTGCTGCCTAACCATGGACAACTTAGGACTTTAGGGTTGATGATCTTGAACTATCCATGAGGATATGATAAAGGTTTACAACCAACTGTAGGCACCTAGATCGGATGTGATGCGTTATCTTCAGTCTCTACCTTCCTCTTTACAATATATTACCTGACCGTAGAAGGTATTGCATGACTTCTTTTTGATACTCAAAGTATTAACTGCAGGAGTTATTTAGCATTTTATGGCATATCACTTTGTTACATTCTGAGAAGGGAGAACCATCGTCTTTGTGATTACCATTAAAAAAAAATAGCAACTGGCAAAATAAGACATTCCACACCTTTAATTATGGTAGCTTGCTTATAATGTTTCTAGTCCAAATACAGGTATCATGGAAAATTTCAAATGGAATTGACTTACCTGTAGAAACCTCATGCTGACTCCTGCCCAGGGGGTGCAAAGCTCCCATGAAGAGGGAGGTTAGAATTGAGGGGTGGGGAGAGAATGTTTATGGTCCTTAAATGTGCCTTAAGCAAAGATTTGCAAAACTCAACCTGATGTTGTCTGTCTTCTTAAGAGATACATCTCCCAAGAAACCTGGACTTTTAGTTTACAGATCTCAGAAGAATGTGAGAATATGATAGTCTGCATCTCTGTGGGGACCAATTATTGCTAGATGTGGTTTTTCACAAGTAGAAATGGCTCAGTTTCAACATGTGGAAAACCTGGGAAGCTAATCTGTGTGGTGCACCGATTCTGCTCTCAAACACAAGAACACATACAGTATCTGTATGTATTCTGTAATGACCTCCAGTATGATGCAGAAATGTAGGGGTGGTTTTTACAAGATATCCAGCAATGCAAGGCTGCTACATATCGGATAAGATCCAAGCCCTTGCTGTGTAACCTCCACAGCCTTAATGATGTTCTTAATGGATATGTGGGCTGAAATTTATAGTTTCAACATGAGAGCTAAGGGTTGTGGTGGGTTTTTTAATTTTTTTAAATTAAATATAGAAAGAAATAATATGCCGGAGTGATTCCAGAGACAGCAGATACAGCTTTTTTCATTTTTACAACACTCAGGTAGTCTACCATGTTTTCTGTTACAGCATCGCATTAAAGCTGTAAGCCAGACTCTGAGTCCCCAGTAAACTAGCTTTGTTTCAGAAGTATGGGGGGAGGAGAGAGACTACAGAAATTGTATGCAGCTTACCTTGAACTTCTGTGTCCCATCTGGAAAATGAGGACAATGTTCCTTTACTGTACAAGTCTTAATGCGCTACATACAAATAGCTTTCAAGACAGGCCATACAACTCAGTATTGTCTTTTTTAATAGGCACATTTAAAAGTATATATTAACCTCTCTCACTTTACAGTTGCTGGATGCATATAATAAACTGCTGGATGTAATCTGAGAATGAAGCTGAAGAGAAAGATTAAAACAGCATTTTAAGATTAGTCGAATTTATAAATGACCCTTGACTCTTCCTGCTTGACATACACTGTGAAGAAAAGTGTATATAAAATGCATTTCCTTCTCACTTTATCAAGTCTGTATTATTAAGGGTAAGTTATATCAGAGAAAACAAACCAAATGAAAATATTGTTAAAATTATCTAATCACAAATTAAAATTATTAACAAATAAAAAGAACTCCCTGGATCCTTTTGGAAAAACAGTGGGTCAATTTTTTTAAAGTTCACCATGGCATCTATTTGTAGCTTGTAGCTGCTTTGGGAATTACATGTTTACTGCCAGAAAACAAACCAGAGCAGAGAATATGGCCACACAAAAGGAAACATTTTCATTGACAGCATTTGAACTATCTTGCAACAGAGCTTCATCGGGTGTCAGGTTACATCTTAGTTCATTAGTTTCAGGTGTTTTAATTTTTTCAACTTCCACTTTTACAAGTATTTTACATCATTTCACTCTAATGATAGGGTTTCATTTTAACTACTGCATATATCAATTTCACCACAGTTCTTCTTTTTATTTTAACAACTTGAGGACTCATATCAGAACTCAAATGTCTCTTTGTTCTCTCAGCCTGATTTAAAGCAAATTGCCCTATGTACTACAGTAGTTTTGAATGTATTAAAAGTTTTTAAAATTGTGAATTATATGAAATATTCTAACAGTTTAAGTTTAAATGATGCAATTAGCCAGTTACAACTGGAACTACCAGGCCTTATTTAAAATAATGAGGTCTGACAGTTATGGAGCCTGAATTATTCATTGAAAACTAGCTTGTCCTCTTTTGCAAACCATGCCTAACATTAATAACAGAGGTGTAAATGTGATAACAAAAGAGTTTGTCATTGGGAATACAAATACAAAAGTGCTAAATTCTTTCTTAATTAAAATTACTATACCACTAATATTTTCCAAAGGAAAATCATCAGGACTAATATTTTCTCATACATTTCAGCATTTGTTTCTGCAGGGAGTCACTGATTAAAGTAACAGTGCTTGATGATTCATCATCCAAGAGAATACTTTTAAAATACAGTTAATTCCTGTAAGTGCATTATTTTAAAGATGTTATTTTTAAAATAAAATGCAGCACTTTCTATTGTGATTCCTGCACTTACCACATTTCTGAAAATGCACACTAAGGGCATGGAGCCCTCCCTGTGCTCAAAGGTGTGCTATTTCCTAGTGCTCTTCATCTTTCATTGGCCCATCCTGCTTCCTCCACGACTGCTCCATCAGCTTCAAAGATAGTTGCTCTCTGTAGCACACCTGAACACAAAAAAAATGTTATTCTTTTAACATGAATACTAAGATTTGTATCTAGTGGCTAATATTTTTACAAAAGCCTGAATTCTCATGAGCTAATTGCTTGCTGTAAGCCTAGATGTTTTTCATTAGAATTGCTAAAAACAAAACAGAATCTCTACGTAAAACAATCTAACAATAATGAACATATCTGTCTCCTAATTAATCAAATGTTCATATGCATCTGGAAGTCTTTTATGAAGGAAAACAGAGTTTATACAATTGAAATAGCAACTGGTATACATCCTCATTCTCTCTCAAAGCAAAGCAAACCAAAGCAAAAAAAAATTCTGGAAGTAGGACATGCTAAAATAGTGACTCATCTGCAAGTAGGAGTGACTGATCTTTGTCTATAACTCTTGGTTACCGTAACAGATAGCATTAAATTATCTATGATATCAAAAATAGGGATCTTAAACAAGCAGAAGCATAGACTCAGTTTGGGATGACCTGTTGAGTTACTGCAATTACACAACACATCAACAGTGTTGTTTAGAAGATAATTATGCAACTGACTGTCAGAGTGACATGTATAGTTGGCATTTTATGTGAAGCCTAAAGAAGCTGAACCTCCAAATGGATGCAATGCTTCCTGTGCACCTAACTTTGGAGCCCCTGAAGATCGCAGCCTAAATGTGTATTTTAATAAAGTATGCTTCTATTATATTGTATTGCTGTACAGTTCCCCAGTGCAGGGAGATCAGAGAGGCGAAGGTCAAAATAAATGCTATATAGATATCGAAGTCTGTTCAGTGAGACTTTGAAAAGGAGGATTTGAAAGATGACTATTTTTATTAGTGCAGATGCATACAATATAACCTGATTTTTTTTTGTGCAAATGTCAATTACAGTATACATATTGTTCAGTGAAGATTATGTCATTGGTCAAGAGGGAGGAGAGTCCCCAAATGAATGATTAATAATCAATGTGTCTGGGTTCTTATTTTATTCCTCAGAAAGGAAGAATGAATTACTGGTGTCTCTCCCAAAAGTGGAAAAAAATCTCCCAGAAATAGGTCACACTACCTACACAGAGGGGGCCCCTCTGTAAGTGGATTTCCCTAGTTGGGGCATGGAGCCTCAGCCTCCCCTATTATATCATTGCTTCACCTTCCTACACTCTGATGCAATTAGGGAGAAAAGGCAATACGGCTCAGAGTCCTATTAATTTTTCATACAATCATGAAAAGCTCAGAGAAAGGGTGGAGAAATACCTAGGGAAAAGAGTTTTGAAGGAGGCCCAAGATAATGCCTAGGCACATGGTCTCTCCACAGGTGACCCAAAGTCTTCCACCGGGTCTGGGCCAACAGCAGACCCCTGTCCCAGGACAAAGGCAAATCAGACTGTGATCCCAGGAGAGTAAGAGAGACAGTGAGCAGCTTCTGGAGAAATCTGTATTCTCTGACATTTGGTGATAAGCTCTTTCCAAGTAGGTGCAACATGCATTAAATGTCTGCATGTGTCTTTATGTATTCACGTGTGTCATCATGGGGCATTGTTCCTTTTGGAAAAATAACATTACTTTGCATTGATAAACACTAGGTGGAATCAGTAGGATTTGTCAGGACCATATGGTAGTTTGTTTGGGGGTTTTCCCCCCAAAGGGAGAAGTCATGTGGTAGAAAGAATGGTTTAGTAATTATTCAATCTCTGTTAGTAGCAGAGTAGGGAATTACTTTAGCTTACTCTCATGTTATGTTCTAGGTGCCAGTTAGATATGCCTCCAGGCAAGCTTAACTTGTGCACTTTCCTTTTTGTCAAATTCCCTGTGTCTTTTCTTAAGGAAACCTGCTAATTTTAATAGCTGTGTCGCTCTCCCTCTTTCTTTCTTTTTTCTCTCTCTGTCTGTCTCTCCCTTCTTCTTTATCCCACTACTGCTGCTGCTGCTTTCTCGATGCAATCACAAAAAAACAAATCTGAGACATTGAAGTGCTGGTATTCAAAAGCACCGATTATTTTATGCTAATGAATGAACCATATAGTAATACAATATTTCACTTGTTGTGCCCTCCTGGTGGTAGCACAAGATAAATCTGATGGTGTCTTTAATTAACTAAAGAAAGCAGAAACAAATCTCTGTGGGTTAATAATATTTACGGCCTAAAAGTGAACAAAGTAAAGAAAGAAAGAAAGAAAATAATGTGGTACAATTCAGAAAAAAATGTAATTAAAATAAAATTCTCATGTATTCTGGAAAGTGCATCCGTAAAGACATGGGCAAGCAAGGCACATACCTGTGTGAGACAAAGCACTAAAATTGTCATCACTGAGGAGTTGGAAAAAATATTTTTCTATTTATAAAAAAGAATGAAGTCAAACTTCTCAGGAAGAAATCTTAGATCTTGTTGTCTACACAGGAATTAGGTCTTTTTTTAATCCATAAAATACACAGTATCATATGGTGCCTGAACCTTAATTCAAGTAGCTCAACAACATGAATAAGAAAATGCCAGGTCCATTTAACTGTGTCCTTTGTCAAATGCCAATAGAGATGGTGACTTTTTATAAATATCCAGTAGTTAAAAATATAAAACACTGTAAGTAGATAAGGCTAAATGGGTTGTATTAACATGAGGTCATTTCACCCATTTATGATTTCCATTCTTTGGCCGGAGACACACATTTTGTCTTATCCCTTAAAATATCCTGTGGGTCTGGAGATTTCTTAGAAAGAAGTCGGCACAGACCTACATCAAAGGAGATCCCAGAAAAAGCATTAGAGCTCTATATCTGTGTGTTAGCTTCAAGGGGGCCTCGGAAATTTAACTCTATGGGATGTAGAGATGCACTCTCAATAGCATAGGCAAGTTGTGGACTGTTTCATGGCTTTCCCACTGAAACAGGTACATTTTGGGGTGCATCTGAGCAAAGAATCCATGTACAGCTTTAAGCCTCAGCCACGCACCATCCAGTGGAAAACACTTCTCCAGCAATAAATAGCTGAGGCTGTTGTTACTGAAACCTTTACTTGTGCCTGTGAGACTTGTTCTTTCATCAAATTACTTTAGTTTAATTGAGAAATCTATATTCACACAGGGGGCATTAGCATGCTGGGATTAAAATGACGAGCGTTTCCACAGGTCTATTTGTATGATGGACTGAAGATTGAATTTTCTTGCAGTTGTGCAACTAAATATAGAAGGATAACAATACAGTGTATTTGAAATTTGCCTTGACCACACACGCACACCCTGTGAAGTGCTAAGAAGTTCTGACTCTTTGTAGCCTGTCCCCTTCCTGCTCTGGAATTTTTTATGCCACCTTTAGATTGCTGGATCTTGATATTACTGCAACGTTGTCTGATTTAGGATTTACAACATTTATTGACAGCAGGAAAACACACTCCCCCTCATATCTCTATAACTCTTCAGATCCTAATGCTGACCATGATCTCATTACCCATTGCTCAATATCTAAACCTTGCTGTTTAAGTCGAATAGACATTTCAGGATTTGTTAACATTATGAGATCGATTCACTGCAATGAATTTAAAACAAAGAATACTTACTGACGTGTGTCACTACATCACACACACACTGTTGTTTATAAAACCTATGAGGTTTTACAAGGTCCATTATAAGGTAACCTCTAATGAGAAAAGCAATGAATTGTGCCTATGCAGAAAAAAAGGTATTCACGAAAACACACAAGGAATTACAAGAAATATTTTAACAGTCATCAGTCCAGGTTTAATTTTTCTGACACTCCTCATTGCCTTAAACTTTGATTACCAACCTCAGATGTGAGAGGCACAGTGTTGTATGATGGCACATCTCTGCCGGAGGGGTGGGAGCAGGGAGTTTCCCCTTTGCAGGTTGCATGCCCAGCCAAGCAGTGGGTGAGTGGGACCTGCCTGGAGGGGCAGAAATGTGCAGAGGTGTCTCCAGAAGACAAACACCATGGGCAGCAGCTTGGCAGCTCCCTCTGTCCCTGCTGCAATGGGCTTGGCAGGGCTGTCCCAGAACTGCGCTGTCTCCACACCACCATCATCTCTTCCTGCGTGGACAACCCCTCTGGGATCTCCAGCTTGACAACCAAGTGCTTGGAGGATGCTTTTCTTGTCCACCTTTATTTCTGAGAGCCACTGCTGTGACTTGCAGGCAGGTCCCCAGCCAATTCCATGATCCATGTTTGTCTCTCCTTCCTGTGCTGTGCCAATCAAGAGAGACAGAGCTGCATAGAGAAGGGGGCAGATAAATGGGGGAAAAATTTATAAAAATGAGCAGGCCAAACTCTATGCACATTGCTAGTCTACCAATCCTCATTCCCCCCCGCCACTGAAGATATAATGGCCCAGAAACATCAGATTCTCTGTATTTTTATAATGCAAATCATGGTTTGTTTGGGTTTAAAAAATTAACTTCAGTTAAGCGTCATTGTTTATCTACATGCACGACATGGATGAGACAGCACGCTAGTTTTGCTCACATTACTGTTTATGTACCTGGAAACCAGGGACAAATGCACATATATAGAAGTGATAAATGTAGAAGCTCCTCTACTTTAAATGCCTCTTTGAATTTTCCACTGCTCATGCAAAATTATTTCTGTCAATATTTTAATTTCAGTTGGGAAGGGTGGAATCAAAGAAAGAGTGACACCCAGGAAAACTGTTGTCAGCAAACTGATGACTACATACCATAATTAAGAAATAATGTAAAGAATGAAGAAGCTTGATATAAATGCTCTTGTATTTTTGTGCATTTAGTGCTAAAGAATGAAGGATGAGAAGACATATTAAGAGATAAATATTACAATATTCATCACGGTATACTATTGTAAGATGCATTATATACATAAATGATCATTTCTGTAATCATAAGAATATTAATGCAGCAGCTAATAAATAAAATAAGCACCAAAGGACAAGTATATGACCTTAAAATCCTTACTCAGCTGCCCTATTAACTTTTTGAACACCACTGAAAGTGTGTGTCAGCTGCTTAAATTAAAGGGAGAGTAATTAAAATTACACAAATAATAGGTGACTGGGGTCAGTCTCCATCACCCTATCTCCTATATTTCAGAGTATTTTACATTTTTTCCATCAATATGCAATCTTAATTTTCCTTACACATCTCTCAGGTACTCTTGGTTTAAAAACAACTTGCCATAAGAAGCAGAGCTGTTGACTGATGGTCAGAGCACAGGTTTTGGGGCCATACTCTTAAATCCCTTCCCATAGTGTATCAGGCGAGTCGATTTCTTGGTATCTTTGAGTATCACTGTACTTTGCCATCTTTCTTTTTAAACAAGCACTTTTAGTAGGAAAAAAGGAAAAGAAGAAAGAAAAATCAGATCTATATTTCAGATCTATACCTAAGATCCCCTTTTCCATGAAGATCGTTTACATACAGCAAATGAGCAAAAAAGTTATATTCTTATACTCTTCTCTGGGACATTAAGTCATGGGTAGAATAGAGAGTGCCTCGATAATAATCCAGGATTTTGTATTTTTACTGTAATAAGAGTAATAATAGTAATAATCATAATAATAAAAGACTTGAAAAAGTGAGAGTGGGAATTGAACCAGACAAGACAAGAGAAACCCAAATGGCAGCAATATCTCCCCATAGGGTCCTGACCAGAAATAGTTCTTTCCTCAGAAAACATTGAGAATCTTCTCTTTATGTCAAAGACATTTTACAGTCTTTGCTAGAAGTCATTGCACAGGTACAAATTATTTAATAATAACCATACTGACAGTTTATAGGCATTCTAGTATGGTCCTTAAAAAGGATTTTGAGGGCACGGTCTAAACACAGCATCTAATGCATGTCTTCAGCAACTCTTGGAATGCAAGAAATAAGTGGAGCTATTTTGTTCTGTTAGTACCATGTATTGATAAGGTAAAGGGGGAAAGGTCTAACGTAGGTATCTGCCTCCTTGACGGGGGCATTCTGCAGCCCGCAGAGGCAGGAGGAGGAGAGGGGAAGGGGCTTGCAGCTTTAAGGAGCCCAGCGCACAGATGGGTTTCACAGGTGCTCACACCAGTTCTGTGCCCTTTGCATTGCAAGGGCAGTACTGCCCAAAGCATCGGGCATGGGTCCAATCCCCTGCAATAACTGCGTGGGTTCACAGAAAACATAAGGAGGGAATGAACAAACACTGGGATATGAAGCTATTATTATTGTTCGTGGTATAAATAAGTATTTAAAACCTTTGCAGTCTCATATATTGACTTGTTAGAGCTAACAATGGATATTTGCCTAATTTTACTGACCTCAATCCTACTGAACCTGCTTCATAGCCCCTTCTGCGTGATGAAGTCCCTTAATGTTTTATAAAAATCACTCTTCATTAAATAATCATAATTATTTTTCCAAATGATTTAGCAGAATTGAAAGTATTCCGTTTTCTTCCTCCGTAGTCCCACCTGTGCAGGCTCTAGGTCAACATTTTTTTTATTGAGGGAGTGTTATGCTCTGGCTTAGATTTGTATGTGCTCATTAAGGCTCTGATTTCAGTGGGAACTCTGGAGACTTGTAGTGAGTCCTTGCTGTTATGGCTGTTAGTGTTGTAGCTCTGGAGAGCCATACAGGACATTTGCTGTATTAGGCCTGAGGGTAAGACAAACTCTCTCATCTGGAAGAGGTATTCTGATCAATGGATGAATATGAATGATTTATAAAATGAGCCCTGAATAAGTAGAAAAGGAATTCCTCCATAATACTGGCATAGGAGTCAGGGAAATATGGGTGAACACAAGTAGAGGTTGGCAGAATGGGCTTTCGCAGTCTCATATCTGCTCTCACAGACTACAGCTCTTGTCTTTCTTCCTTGAGTTGCATCAGGCACAAGCTCATCCAAACTGGAAGTTTTGTCTCAGAAGTTACACAGCAGTAAATCAGGGCATACTAAAAAAACCCCAAACGTACAAAAACGAACCAAACCCAAAAAAGGCAAGTTGCCCCACTATAGAACTACTTTATACTTCATAGCTACTAAGTGACCATAAATATCTCTGGCTCTGGTAAAATACAAGGGAGTATGGTGTATATACTTAACATACCAGTATTATTTACTATGTTTCCAAGGCTTTGGGCTATCGTAAAATCTACTGTGACTGAAGGTCTCCAACAGAGAGCAATGACGCATTTGGCACAAAATAAGGTTAGATTAAACCAAACCAAATAGATTAAGCCATTATGCATCTCTCTCCCCTCCTTTCTGGCTCTCAAATTCTCCTTTAAAAGTAGCTCCATAGAAATCTTACTCTGCATGATATTGAATTCAAATAGGATTCAACTATGCCGCTTCACCAGCTATTAGAGATGATGGGGAGTCGCTCTCTTTTTGAGAAAACTCAGAAATGTACAATTCTGTCTCATGACAGAAGTGCACAGCAGTGGCTACACACTCGTCTTGCCAGAGCAAAGTAAACCTCCCTCCAAACCGTGCCTTCTCCTCAGGAAAGAAGTGAAAGGCTAAAATACACTCCCTCCCCATACCTCATACCTTGCACGATGAGAGCAATTCAGTATAGACATGCTGTTGTGTAGTGTGGCTTCTTGCGAGTTGGGCCTTGGATGTGCATGCCTGGAGGTTGTGTAGGGCCATCAGCATCCAGCCACCTTCTGCACAGCCGTTCTGCATGGGGAAAGTCAGCAGCTCAATGGTAGGGCACTGACTGACAGAACTTTGGTTAGTTTTTTGCTCTACAGGTAAACTTTGGAGGCTTTCCTGAGTGTTTAATTTCTTTATTCAGGTGGTTAAGGAGATGTAGTCAATTTATTCTTCAAACAATATATAGAGAGACTAAGTGAGCCAATCACAAAAAATAAACTATTTATCTCTTTCTCCCTCTCCCCACCACACTTTTCCTTTATCCATCTGTTTTCCTTGTATTTTTGTCATTTCTCAGGAAAACTGAAGACAGATGGGAAATGTAGTTTCTTACAAAGTCATTGCTGGTTAGAATGTCACTGAACTCGAAAAGACTTTATTGCGGTCCTCCTAGAAAATGTCTCTCTTCAATATTTTCCTAACCACCACCTTTCTGTGATGGCTGAATTTAGGAAGGAAATTCTCATTTTAAACAGTCTATTTTTACAGCAACTTATCAAACAGTGGCCTTTAGCTGTTGTTCTGTGACAGCCACTCTATTAAAATCCTGATGTAAACAAGTGGAGAAGGTGAACTAGAAGTGCAGATATTTGCACAGCATTACTGTCAGGTAAAATTTTAAAGATAGGTTTTATGAACCCATTATTTGCAGTCAAGGCTTTTGACTACAGCATCTGAAATCATTTAAGTAGACAAAGTGTTTTGTCAAAACATACTGCTGGGAGTCAGTTTGTAGCTTCTTTTTATGTAATTCAATTTGGTTCTGTTGTTTGCATGAAAGTGGGATATCTAGCTGGGCAGCAATAGCGGTGCTGTGTATGATCACAATATGGTGACTTTCCAGTGCAATTAACGTTAAATGCCTTTTGTTTTCATTTAGTGCGTAATGCATGCATAATTGTAGCATACATACAGACCTACCAAGGAAGATGCTTGAGGGCTTTTAAATACAAACAACAAAACCCAAAGATTTTATAGTTCTTAGGAGTTCTTAGGAGTGGGAGATGCACAAGAACGTGTGCCCACTTTAAAAGCATGAAACTCTGTGTCCTGCAAAGCTCTGCTTGACATAGCATTTGAAAGAGATGGGCACTTTAAAGAGGCAGAGCTATTGCTGGTCTTTCAGCCCTGAGCCCCCTGCCCAAGGCGATGCTGAACAGGACTGCCCTTTGACAGGCTGGCTTGCTATGGCCCTCTGAGCAGTTGTATAAAGGCAGCATTGTTAGAGCACGGTATGTGCTAGCAAACCTTCCTCCACCCCAGAACGCCATCCTGAGTGTGCTGAGATTGTCTGCGCATGAGGCACCTTTTGAAGAACATAGCATAAATGTTCACCAAATATTTACTCACTCACTTAAGAGACTTTCTGGTCTGCACGTTTCCAGCTCCTCTACTTCACCTGGAGCAGCAGCAGGCACAGAACGTGACCCAGGGAGTTAATGGGAAGTTCGGTAAACCTGATCCTGTTGGCTGGGGTTTTCCTGAGGTACTGAGTAGTACCATGGAGTTTATGTCATCTGGCATCATTTCATATGAGATCAGCATTTTGGCCAAGCCATACCTTACAGTATTTTTCATCTTCATTTTGAATGGCACCAGCACTTCCCAAATGTACTTTGAGAAAGTTGGGAAAAGATGGAACTGTAACAGTTCCAAATGTAACTTCCAAACATACTTCACTTAGCTACTACTGTCAATAGAAACGGTGATGACAGGAGGAGAAGGCGGCATTTAGCCCCTCACACAGTATTAACATACTACTTTGATGTATTTTTTGTACTATTATATGTATACTACAGTTTGGGAATGTCTAACCAAATCAAACACATAGTGGACAGTAAGATACAGTATGAAAGCTGCGGGACATGGCGACCAGATCTTCTCCATTAGCATATTGGCAGAACAGTAGGAGAGAGATGGGGAAATCTGAGGAGATGTGAGAAAAAGAAAGCATTTACCAGGCAGTAGCAATGGTGAGTGTAAAGAGAGAAAGATAAGCAGCAAAAAAGTTGTCAGATAAAAGGACAATAACTTGGTGCAGTAAAATTATAAGTCTTTTAGTAGACCCTTTCCATCCAGCTCTTCCTTTTAGAACTTCATTTTGATCTGCTACACATCAAAGCCAGATGAATTGTGTAAAATGCTCAGGCATCCTTTGCCCAGACATAATCCTACATCTCTGCACATAAATCAGATCATTAAATTAGTTATTACATAGGGTAGGGATTGAGAAAGTTAACAAAAGAAAGCAAGCCACAATCACTAATATATGTTACTAAGAGCTTGCCTACACAACCATGTAATACCACTGTAGCTGCATCAGTTAAGAAAGTGATTAGAACAGTCTTCTACTGTGTATACAGTTTATTTGAAGATAATTCCTACCTTAGTGTAGCATCTCCCTGCAAAACTGGTGTTTTTATAGCAGTACACCCTGGACTAATATTGTGATAGGACTCCAAAAAGCTCTTCCATGCATCACTTGAGCCACACAGCTGTAATTTTCATGTATTAGTAGTTCCACATTTCAGTCCAGTACTCCCTTCCTTTCAAAATTAGTCCTGGTTGTACCATTTAATCTACACTGTTTTCTAAGCCAATTACTTGGAGCAGTATGACTGCTGGTAGTATACCAGCCTCAAGTACTGTTCTGCCACAGCTGCAAAAGGGGCACTGAAATGGCATGATACTAGCTCTGTTTGGTCCTGATCCAGCAAAGCACTTAAACACCTGTTCAACTTAAAGTATATGAGTAATCCCATAGAAGACAAGATGATAAATTCTTTGAACCACTACCTGCTTAGATTCATACACTGTGAAAACAGAAGGGAACATCTAAACATCTTGTCTGACCTCTTGTATACCACACGATTTCTTTGAATTCAGTCTTGCTCAGCCTTTCCTTTCTTTCAGGAAGAAAACATCCAGCTCTAATGTTTAAATTTTGAGTGATGGAGAAACTACCACAATTCTACATAAATTGTTTCAATGATTAACAATCCTCAACAGGACAAATTTATACCTTTTTTAATCAAGACTTTAGAGGTCCTTTGGATTCACTGAATATTGTTGTGTTTTTATTAATTAGACTGAAGAGGCATGTATTATCACATTTCTGTTTTGTATACATGTTTATAGACTGCAATTAAATCAGCCCTTAATTTTTACTTTGACAAATTGTTAGGCAGTGCTCTTGGAGTTTCTCAGTACACAGCAGATTATTTGGCCTTTAATCACACTCCTGTCTCTTCTCAGACTCTTGTATTGTTCTACACCTCTACAAGTCTGGTTTCTGGAATAAGACACTATTTCAGGAGAGATCATTGTTCACCATAGAGGCAACAGACCTTCCTACTTATAGTCCCTTTTTTCCTTACTGGGGTAAGACAGGACCTTTTGGATTCATGGTCACACTGAAATTTTACACAAAACCATTCTTCACCTGCCAATCCTTTCAGTGTAATTGTTTTCAGGACAAGTGCAATCTCCTTTAGTCTCCTTTGTTGTTCCTCAGTATATGATCTTACCTTCACTGAAATGCATAGTTTGATTGTGCCCAACTTAATTGTGCCCAAAGTACCCTATAGCAGTTTTCAATATACCTTCATCTCTTATTTATATGCTCTATTCACAGTCTTAGTGTTTTCTACAACTTGTGACTCTTTTCTTCCACATCATGAATTAAGATACCAAACATAGTAAGATTAACAACACACTAGAAATGTCCATACTCAGAGGATGATCCAGCATTTCCAACTACATTTTGAGACCATCGTCATGTTTAACCCATTTAATATGTACCATATTGATTTTGTAATATTCAGGTTTTGTAATAAAATGTTGGGTGATATCAAGTCAAAACACTTCACATAAAAACTATCATTTCTCCCTATATATGTATAACATCCTAAAGTTTTCATAAAAAGATATCAAGTTATTCTGATGAGATCTAGGTTTCATTAACCTTTATTGATTTGCTTAAATTATGTCACTCTCCTTGCATAATGTTGCAATCTCGATATCACTCTATTATTTGCTTCTAATTTCTGTATAAAATCATCCACATAGAGTTCCAAAATACAGTAAATTATTATTATTGTTGTTGTTGTTGTTGTTTTTATTATTATTATTTAAACAGTTTGTGGTAGAAGTTTGGAGAACAAAGAAGGGGATCCACTGTTTTGAAGAGAGAGCCCATGGGGTGAAGATCCACCTTGAGAAGTTTAACTTCTCAGAGGTAAGCAAAGGTTGAAAAGAAAAAAACCCAGGGAAAAATAAGCTGTTTCTAAGGCAGAAAAGAAAGGATTGAAAAGGCTGTTTTAATGAAGAAAGAATAAAGGAGAAGAGAGGAAAAAATTCAGTTATCAGAGATACTTGGAAAGACTACAGTACAAAGCAGAGGGGGGTTGCTAGGGATGACAGAAGTATATTCAAGGTACTCCTAGTGCTAGATAAAAGATTCCAGGTTGAAGGATGAGTGACAGAAAGCAGCACATAAGAGCAAGGCACTAGCCTTGTGTAAGCACTGCTTCTGTGTAACTAAATAGTAATGATAGTTAGTCATGGGTTTACACAGGACGAGCAGAAGCCTTAGCACATACAGAGTCTGATCTCACAAAATCTATCCACGTACATAAGTAATTTCATCTAGCATTTCAGCTTCCTTTCATGCACCCTACCCAGAGACAAATGAGAAGCAATGCCACAACTGACTGGTGTCATTGACAAACACAGGAAAATACTGAAAGTTGGCATGGTGAGGACATATCCAGCTAAACCTGGTTTCTCTTTTCCCAGAGAAAAGTACTTAAAAAAGAAGAAAAAAAGAAAGTAGTCTTTGGAGAAGGACAGTTTTAACAAGATCTTTTCTGTTTGCTCCATCCCCCTGTGAGGGTTCAGAGCACTGGAATTTCTGCAGGCCTCTGTTTGAAAATAAGGGGCTAATGAAAAGGTATGTGCATGGCTTGCTACCCTAAACTAGTCCTCCTAGAATATCCTGGGATTTGCCAAAGCACTAAATGACGTTGACATAGAACACTTTAAGGGAAAAGTCACCTTTTATTCTTTGCTTTTCAGTATTTAGAAATGTAGCTTCAGTTTCCTTTGTGTTTTTTGTATAAAGGAAATTCATTTTGAATAGAGATGGGTCCATTTCTTTAGGTTTGATCTCAATGGATACTGAAGCTGGACTGCTGCGCCTTCCAACTCTTGCAATTTCTGGGGAAAGAGAGGGCAGCCGGGTTGAGATGAAGAGGACAGAGGAACAGTAAAAAAAGAAATATTTAACATGGAGAATCTCAATTGCTGAGAAGAGCAGAGTTAATGCAAGGCCTAACTATTTCTATGAGGAGTAAGTACAATTAGAACTTTTGCTAACATGCTACACTGTCTTATTTGTTTTCAAGTCAACCAAATTCCATGCTGTAGTAAAGTTTCTTCACGGCCGTTTTAACCCATTAATCTATTGTGTGCTCCATGAAGGTCAACCCGTTTAGATGTCCAGATGTAGACAGAACATTGCAGACACACGGTTCCAGGGAATGCATGCTGCTCAGTGGAGAACCAGGTCCTCGGAGATCACAGGTAAGCCTCATTTTGCATAAATCAGCTCTGCCTTTGGATTTTATTTTAGTCATAATAGTTTTTCAAATACATGGTAGAAGCACAAAAAACCCTGCTGTTCAGGGAAGTTCTGCATATGCTCAGACACCTTTTCTTTCTCTGCTTTGGATCTATTCCTTGTCCAGTGGTAAAGCATTGTGGGGAATCCTATGATGATAGAAGCAGTCGATACCTTTGTAAGAACAGAGAGCTGTCTTTAGCACATGTATGCCTTTAGTTCAATAAACAACCTAGGTCTGCACCTAATTTTCCACTGAAGGATCTAATACCAGCAGAGAACATTTGCAGCATGGTACAATACTACTCTTTTTAGCTAGACATTTCCTTGACTATAGTGAGGCTTTTTCTTCCTTCTAGCATGGAAGGGGGGGATTCCATCATCTGTGATTTAAACTGATACTTTTTTTATAATGCAAATACCTTTCTACTAGGCTCGAATATTTGATACCTAAATAAAGAAAATAATTTAACCCATATAGAAAAGAAAAGAAAAGAAAAGAAAAGAAAAGAAAAGAAAAGAAAAGAAAAGAAAAGAAAAGAAAAGAAAAGAAAAGAAAAGAAAAGAAAAGAAAAGAAAAGAAAAGAAAAGAAAAGAGAGAGAATAACCAAAAGAAGACTTTGGGGATCAGATTCCTGGCATTAGTAAATCAACATAATCATATTGGATGCCACAGTTGGCAGGAATAGGCTACTTTTTCTGGATACCCTCGGTGTAGTAGGTAACTTGCTGAGAAATTGCAACACAAATTCTGATGTTGTCTCAAGTGTCCCTGAGAAATTAAGATGTGCTCAACATTTTTTAAAATGGACAGTCTGTTTCTGGCTTTGTCTGTGCAGTTATACAAGTTTGGGAGAGAGCTATTCTTTTGTACCTAATGTTGAAATTCATCCTAAATGTCTTGCATCGTTATTACCCATTGACTGTGGTGAAGGAAAAGACATTTTAAGAAAATATGTTTCAATGACAGAGCAAAATAAACACTGGAGCATATAACTGGTAACTCATTAAATAAGAAGTCCATGCTTTTATCTGGCTCTTCAAACACATTTTAGGCACTTCAACAAGATTAGAAAAACACTTTTATGCCAAAAGAGAAACTCCTTTAATCACTTCTTTTCTAAGAAGATACCTGCATGAAAAGAGGAGAATTAACCTCTCTGCTGCCACTACTCCTTTTACTGCAAAAAAGCATTTGTAACATTTCTAATCCATTTGGTTCTGTCGGATGGAAACAGCTACGTTTTCAGAAGCATTAATCATACGGGAAGATATTTTCAAGCACATATCTTGCTGGGAAATTATTAGTATACACTAGACCATCATTAGTCTACTCTAATGGAACAGCAAGAGCCCCGCTTTTCCCAAGTGCCAGAGACAAGACCAGTCTATCACGTTCTTTACGGTCCAATACTACTTTTGCTTTTGTAGTTTTATTTACCCTATTGTGTTACAGAGAAGGGAAAAAACCATTCAAAAACTTCTGGTCATAACAATTTAGAGAGTAAATGAAAGCCAACAAGGAGAGAAGGGGTGAACAATTAAGAGTCACCATCAGATTTGTGCATCCCACTGAACTAGGTAGAAAACAGCTGCTGCAGTGTAAGATGACAAAATAATTAAATGGTGTGGTCAAAACCAGAAGCAAAACTATATATATATATATATATCTATATATATATAAAAACATATTGCAGCATTGGACACAACTGCTAAGGCTGAATTGTCTCCATGAGTGCTTCTGCAAATACATCCTACAGTATGACAAAGGAATGAGATCATCTTGGGTGGTTTTGGTGGGACTCTCTTCAGGATCAGTTGAAAGCCTGAATGTCAAACAGGGGGAAAACCCTTTCACAGACTGGATCTCTCTGCCCCATTCCCCAGCCTTGAGCCTGGCCAAGGCCAGCCTCTTGCAGATGGAAAGTTCAGCTGTTGTGCCACCTCTTTTCATTCCTCAGTGGAAAAAGGAGAGGTGTTGATAGGGGAAGGTGACTTCCTATTTCAGCAAAGAGCATTGTTACCACCTCTGCTGCTCCCACCAGGTGGTCTTAATGTGGTTTTAGAAGATAAAGTACCTGCATCTCTTATTTTTTATTTTCTTTAGGTCCTGTTTGTGGAAACTGGTATAGATAGAATAAATAATGACCTCAGGTCTATACCACATCTTTTCTGAAAGGCAGAAGCTCTTTTAAATTTTTCTCATCCTTTTGAAACGGCTCTTGCTTTTCTTGCTCCCAAAATGCAGTGAAGTAAAGTTATGTTTTAGTCTGCTCAGCCCCATCAGCACTGCCTTCACATCCCAGCAGGTACCTCGCTCATTTTGGGGTTTCACCAGACAGTAGGTAAACTTCTGGATACTTCTCGGACTTATAACAGGCATGCTTTTGATGTTTGCCTATAGGAACCTTAAACTTGGTGTCTTCCTATTATTTTGTCCAACAAGGCAAGGTATTGCAGTCAAGAGAGATGTTATTGTGGAAATGACAGAATATGTTCAAGGGCAGTGAATAAGTTCCCTTTCAATAAAAGCACAGATTATGTCCAAGAACAGTCAAAGGGGTTAAAATACAATCTTTCCAGATAAGTTTCTAGCCATATCAGGCTCAAAAAGTCAAAAGATTTGAAACCTATTAGTACTTCTGTAGATCATCCTCTTCCAGACACTCTTTTTTCTTTTTTTTCCCTTTAATTGACAGGTTGCAGTTAAAAATTAAAGTAGAAAGAGGCCCTCTTTTCGCTACATCCTTTTAATGGAACTGAAGCCAAAATAAGTCAGACTAAATTATGGGAGTAAATGACCTCCTGGGAAGTATAATACCAAATTCCAAAGAACTGTAAAGAGTTTCCTTTGATCTTTTTAGCTTCACAGCCTGAAATTCAAAATCTGTATTTAATTTTAGATTGCATATGCCAGCTTTTAAGTTTCCTTTCTAACATGATATATCATTTTAAATGATAGGACACCTTTAACTTGTATTTCTTGAAAATGCTGACTATCCTTTCTTTATTCTTTTACACTATAAAAACAGATATAAATATTACTAATTGCAAAAATAATTCGGGGTTGGGTGTTGTAATGGATAAACCATTGACCTTCACTTAAGAGACTGTGCCTTCAAGCTCAACCTGAGTTTCTAGGTGAAATTACTTTGATCTGAGACACAAGTAACTTCAGTTCAATGCCCTAGAGGATATAGATCTAGAAAAAAGGACAAGCTGAGCTCTTCACTATATATTCCTGTTACAATTTAGGAGGTAGACAAAGGATGCTATTTTTCAAATGTGTTACAAAGGGCCTATTTCTTTCTATGGCCACAGAGTCACATTGCAAGAACTGTGTTCCTAAACCAGAAATCTCAGAAGGCACAAGCAGCTGTATTAGTTCTTGGCTGGAGAATTCTCTGACCTATGCACTTGAGCACAGACTTTAGATATGGGCAGCTGGAATAATCTTCTTCTTGAGTCCAGAAGTGAGCCACAAAAGTCTTATGTCTTATGCATTATGAAAGAAGCCACCTTTCTTGAGAAAAGGTAGGTTGTAGCAGGTTGGCTGGAAGCACAACATGCAAGAGCAGCTGCTAACCATTGAACTTACACTGGAAAAGCCCTAGGAAAAGTGCTTACACACAATGTGTTATGTGTCCACCTGATGATCGGCCAAACAAAGGTATAAATACAGTCCAGAATTTTGCAATATAATAGCGTTCTGAATTGGATCCTGGGGGAATAATTTGTAATGCATAATTTATCCGCTAAATTTAGTTTCTTCTTCTACTAGCAAAATAGCCATAAACTGGTCATGATTGCCTCACACATGTTATTTTTTAAATGGAGGGACTGATTGATAAAAATTCTCTCCGATTATTTGGAGTTATTTGAGCTATATAGAGATAGTTCCAACTGACTGGTTAAATTACATGGTCTTGTTTCACTTTCCTGATTATGAAAACCAACCGTCAACCAAGCCACCCATGCCCCACAGCATTTCCTATATGGGAATACCTGGTGTGAATGTAGCATTTTCTTTTCCATGAACACACAAACACAACAAGGTGCTCTGCATTTTCTGCAGTTTTGAAAGGGTGGAACCTTTTTTGACTGTGTAAAAGAAATGGTCTTGAAGCAAGAGGCTGAACTTTCTGGGGTCAATCACTACAGATTTTAATCCAACCCTTACTTCTTATCACAGCCTACCCCAGACAGCAGTTACTGTTACCTTCCTTCTTGCTGGTGAATTGCTGACAAGTCATCCGGCTAGTCTCTGAAAAATAGAAGAGATCAAATATATACAAAATAATTTTGAAATCATATAATCTCAGAGGAAAATAGCAAAAGCAACATTGGAACAGAACAATGAACTTAGTCAATGTAAAATTGGGTTGTGTGTAAGCCCTTTCCCTCACAGATTCGCAAAACAGATTGACGTGCTTTGAGGCTGTGGTCGCTGATAAGAAATGCCATTTGTAAGCCTTTTTACTTCCAGCCAAAGTGGAAGCAATTAAAATATTTAGAAGTAGCCTTCTTCTCCCCATCCAAGCAAGAAGCTTGGGCTTCCTTAGCAGTAATCCTATCTGCCACACTTCTGGAGTGAGAGGCAGACCAGAAAAACCAGCACCACCCTGGAAAACCTCAGTGACAGGAGTTTGTACAAGTTGGAGAAAGTACAGTTAATATGTATGCTATCCTGTGTGCTATGACTGGCTGCCCAACAGGTTCAGAAGATAATATAGTGGCCTTTGGTTTATCTGTATGAATAGACTTGACAGTTTTTCTGTTCATTTCTGCTTGCTAAAGTACTTTTTTTCCCCCAAGTTCTAACAATAGAACCAAGTTACATGGAACAATTAATTTAGGAAGACATCTGAAAACAAAATTACCAATTCAAAACTAACACTTCTCAAAGGATCAGGGTTGTCCGGTGCCAATAATCTCTTGGATCCCTCTAGGCCATCAACAAAGTTCTGAACTTTCTCAAAGTTTGGGACATTCAGGTCTCAGTTTTACCTTACCTTAACTCTGTAATGGATATTAAAATTTGTTCATTCAAGCTTTATTATTTCTAATATTACAATACTAGTCAGCATTTACATAAAGCTTAATATTTACCCCAGCAGAAGCCAATTTATGTTTGTTAGTATTCTATCTATGATTTTAAATGTTCTTCCTGAAAAAAAAGAAAAAAAAAACAAACCAACCCAAACCTCTGATTTTTATGAGAGAACTATGACAAAGAAACTCCACACTCAAGGTTGGTTAAGTGGTCAGTTAATTATGAAAGATATACATTTTTGTCTATTACTCCTGCCCATGAAAGTTTCATTCCCATGTAAAAATGGGTGCAAATTCATTTCAAATGCAAAAGCACATCTGTCTAACATTCCTGCACATAAGCGTTTTCATGAGCTTGATGGGTAGTTTTATGACCAGCTGAGAGAAGGAAACTGAGCTGGGGCTCAGAAAAGACTCCCAGTGAAAGTGCTGGTAGTCATTTAAAACTTGAGCAGACAAAGCATTCCAGAACACACTGAGGTTTTTAAGTGAAAGTAGAGGAGATAGATAGAGAAAATCACATTTAAATTGTCTGAACAAGCCCCCTGCTGAGAGAAAGGCAGAGGGATATTACAGATATATAAATATCTATATATTAGCAGATCAACAGATTCGACACTATCATGCCTCAGTTCCCCACCGCATACACAATTGTCTTACATCTGGTACTCAGGTGGTGCCTCACACTGAGACTGCACTGTTTTCTCCCAGAGCCATCAGGCTCCAAGACTGACAGAGAGATCATGATTTTTGCACTTTGTACTTACGTTCTTAAATAAATAGCTACTGTGCTTTTAACAACAATAGGAAAACAATAGCAATAATGTTCTGCCCTATAGGTGAACCTATGTGTTATCTAAAATATTTTCTTCATAATTTTTACACATATTTATTTTTTGAACTGTTGCAAAAGATTTTTGACAAATTGGTAGATGATGACTCCACAGTGCTAAGCAATCTTAGGATCTTATTGGCAGCCAAGGAGTCTTTTGCTTTGTATCGCAGAGGCATCAAACACTTCTGAGCTGTAAAGAAACATGAAAGCATATTAACCATTATTTTCACCCTCGACTATTTCTCTCACATCCCTCAATTATTTTAAATTAAAGATTGGTAAATTCCTTCACTGTGAAGCATGTAGAATTTTACAGTTACATAATCTGATGCAGTGTCAGTCCACGACACTTTCATTATTCTGTTTTTTTCTGACCTTGTTCTCGGTTTCATGTATGTAAATGAGGAGAAAGAACTGTCTCATCTCTGATAGTTCCCGAGTTCTTTTGATCCTCCTCAGGTTGTGAGTGCGCGTGTTTGTACACACACCGGCGTGATGGGGTTCCCGGCTTGGCCGCAAGAGCTTTTAGGTGCTGAGATAATGCAAATAAAAAAATCAGAGTTGATTTATGTCCTTGTATGTGCGGGTGTCTAATTAGTATTCAAAAGGCATTACTTTCAGTTGGATGCAGGAATATATGTTGTATGCCAAATATGTGATTCATACTGACTAATACAATATAAGTAATAGACTTGTTTATTTATTTGCATTTAATTTAAAAGAAAAAGCTTTCTGACCATCCCTCTTCAAGATTGCATCAAGCCGTCATCCCAGAAAAACCCCACATACGTGTTTATTGAAATGAGTTTAAAGATAGGGTTTGATAAGTTGGAGGGCCATTCTCTCCTTGTGGAGCTAATGTATCTCCCATTACCATTAAATGGTGTTATATGTGCATATTAAGGGAAGAATATTAGTGATTAATAACAACCCACATTTTCCAGTGTGCTGAACTTTTTCAGGAACCAGTGAAGGTCCTGAGAGCTGCCTAGTTTAGCTAAACTGTACCTTAAATGAACATATGTTTTATAGCAGATCTTTAAATAAACCTGGTGGATTCGGTGATCATTTCAAGGTCAGTCCAATGTTAACTTTTGACATACAGCAATGTAGCTAAGTGTGCTTAAGAGTAAGAAAGGGTATTTATTTCAATGCTGGCAAATAGTGGCGGTTGGTCTGTCTGCAGCTCCCAAATTAGGCCATTTCAGCACTCAAAAGCACTGTGGATTTTTTTCCCCCTTACTGGTTAATGATATTAACTAGTCATTTGTTCCTGAGAAAAGAAGGAAAAGGATGTGTGTTAGGCTTCTAGTAACTTCAATTAGTTGTTAGCAAAAGATTTTATCCTGGTAGCAAAACCAGAAAAAAAATCTTTTAAATTAATTTGAAGATGCCTACATTTAGAGAATGGCATTGCTTTAACAGGGCTATGCAAATGAGTCCAATTTAGCATCTTGTATTCAGCTGGAAACCATTGCTAAATGATCGGGATAGCCAGTCACAGATATTAAAATGAATTATATCTAATCTGAATTTTAGTCACGCTACATTAACTAATAGAAAGTTATTAACATTTCAAGAGAAAAAAAGCTTTTGCCTGCAAAATTAACAGTGGCTGAGATGTGACCTGTGAGCCATGCAGCCTGATCACTGTAATGACAGTGTAATGGCATATTTACATTAAAATCTCTGCAGCTAATATGTGATTCAGAATTGGACGTTAAGTCGAGGATTATTTAGTCTGGCCTGTTGGCCTTTCTCTAAGTAGTTTTTTTTTTACTTCAATACAAATCTGAAACTTTTCATTTCATGACTATTTATGTGACTAGTTTCTATGGCTATGTCTCTCCATCTTTACATCAGCTGCTTTATATGGCCAGCTTACTCTTTCATTTTTCCCTTCCTTTTTCCAATATATTTATCATTTTTTGCGGGCATGTACAACTTCAAGAAACCCACATTAGTTGCAAGCCAGTCAGGAAAAGGGAAATGTTTTTCTACTTCATTTTTACTGCTAATTTGCTTCAAAAGGCAGTATGTTTTAATGTTTTCCTTCCTACACTTTTTAAATATACAGCACCCTGGAAAAAATGGATAATTCAAAGCCATCTTTATCTGGATAGAAGAAAATGTGTAATTATAAAGCTATTCTTACCCTTAGGAGGCAATGACAACATGCTACAGTTTCTCCTGCTACCAGTTCATTTCTAGCAAAGCAAAGGCTTGAAAGTTATGGACCTGATAATGTGGCAATTGTATAATCTATAGCATTTTTTAAATTTGTGGAATACTTGCATATATGAATTTGTTTGGTTCATTATTTAAAAGACACAGCAACATTAAAAAAAGTTGAGAAAATGCAATGAAATTAAGAACCTAACTGGATGAAATTTTAACTTTCATTTGATAATCATAGCATTATTCAGAGAAGTCCAGTTTAAAGATGAGCTTGATTGGGCTTGTGTCAGTTATTTGTACAAACCGGGACATTTTCATAAAGGCTCAGACTCCAGCTGGACCTTCAGTGCTGAGAAAAAAGCTGGATACATTTTATTAAAGCACCTTTTTTGGTGATTTTAATATTTGATTTAATTTTTGCATTAAATATTTGTTTCCTTGCCATTTTTTATGAATCTATAGGCAGGTATTATTTTACTGTGGGAGATACTTTTTTATTTTTAATGAAAACTTAAATAAAATGCTAAAGCTAAAAAATAAAAGCAGTAATTAATGACCAAAAGCATATACCTTATACATTACAGATGTGTATGTATTTACATACAACACCAGGCAAATATATAAGTGCACAAATTTTATCCAAAATAAGGAATAGAATTGTCCCATAATTAGGTCTTCAACACGACTGATATTCCTACAAATTTTGCAGTTGCTGTTCTTTAAACTTTAAATGAACAAGCAGAGCCTCATGTGACTCAACTTTTTCACTGGTTTGTTTCTATTTACAAAGGGGGTGTGTTGTGCTTCTGCTTCAGCCTAGACATATGTCAATCACATAATAGTCATGATATAAATGCCATCTCACCTCCATTTCCCAATTAGAAAAAGAGAATTAATATAGGGACATCTGTTTGACTGACAAGTATCTATGCAGATAGAGCTCTGCGCACAGATTTGTAATAAACACAGGTGCTTCGTTTACTGCAAATGTACAGCTTCATCATATTTCTGAAATCTTTATTATGATGCAGTCATACAATAAATGCTGATTGAAGAAATAACTAGAAATTGGATCTGATATAACATGGTAATAAGCTTAACTTCAGTTGATATTTCTGAAATCATCTCCTAACATCTGAATTTTCTGTTCAAAATGCACAGATAATACTGAGCTCAGAGCCAAAGACGCACGTCTTTTTGGTCCCAGGTGGACCACAGGCTGCTTCAAGCCCCATGGCCAGCAGATTCTGATGGCAGTGGGACCAAAGCAGCTTCCCTGACATTATGGGGCTGCCACTGAGACTCTTCAAAGGCATCTATTCTTTTCCTCTTATCATACTTTGGACATAGTCAAGTACATGGTAAAGCCATACCTATCCTGCAGCACTTTCTCCTGCCCTTTAGAGACAGATACCACTGCTGAAAATTAGACCAGCTCTCTAAGAATAATACCAGAGAATTAATCTTGGCTATAGTTATAGGACTGAGTTGTCCCTTTTGCCCACAACCCTGTTTGAACACCACCACCCCCACGACCCCCACCCCACTAGGGACCTGAAATGCTCTCTCAGTATTGCATCTGGCTTTAAAAATGGTATTTCCCCAGTTTAGTTAGGGTTCTTTTTTGTTTGTAGATTGCCTGTAACAATTGCTGTCATTAATATGACCAATCTGAATATTTGCTGTGCAAGGGCCAGGACCATTTTTTACACTACCAGTGCAACACATTTTTATTTCTATAACTGCCTCAGTGGTATTGTTACATTTAAATTTAAAAGCCAGCTTAATTAGCTGGAAACACAAAGCATGTAAAAATGAAACTGCAAAATCTTTGATCTCCAGATTGACTAGCAGTATCTGTGGAGAGTAGGAGAGGTTAGGAAGAGAAGACAGAGAGGCATCTAAACAGGAGTGAGCTGGAGACTCAAAGATAGGTTGGGTTGTTTGCCTATGCTAACCATTTTCAAAGCTTTGAACAGGAAAGTGGTGTGGCTCTAACAGCTGGTTTCATTATAAAATAGAATACAAGTCAGGGATGTTGAGCTTATTTTTGAGAGAGGAGACTAGAAAGATAAAACCCTACTTAGTTAGGTCTGAAATGTTTTCAATGTTAAGTGGTTCTCAGAGGACCTCACTGGAACATGGTCTTCTGAACCTGCCAAGGCAGGTTGCTGGGAATTCATCGGGCAAGAACAAGTGTCTCTCAGTAAGGTCCGTCTCCATCCTCAGAACCGCCCTTTGAAAGCAGAGGTTTTCAGGGGGTGCCGGTAACGGTGAGAAAATTCCTTTTATCACAGAGACAGGTTCACTTGTGAGCCCCCTTCTTTAGGAAAATGAGTAGATTCCTATACTTCATTAACAAAAAATTCTCAGATGTCAAATGCTGATCTACCACTTACTGCTGATCCCCTGCCTACAAGTTTCACTGCCAATAAACAAACTGCCATCAAAGGAATTCTGCTGAATATTTTGTTTGCTATTAGACAAGACCATACACAATAAATTTTCTTTCAGGTGCTTCATTGTTCACATACCAAAAACATGCCAGGAGACAATGTTGCTCTTTGCCTTTGCTGTGGGTACAGAACGATTTGAAACTAGATTAGCTTTTGAGATGTGCCTTTAGCTTTTTAGATAAGGGTATCTACCTGCTTTGGTGACAAAATACTCAGAGAGGCTCACAAACAAAAGAGAAACATTGTGCTCCTTTCTGAAAACTGCATGGACCTCATCTATCTCCTCACTGCTAGCACTATCTGGGAAAGCTTATTACTGCACTTACTACATGAGACCTGATTTCTCCCCCTGCACCTCCTTCCAGCCATGTCCTATGAAATTTGCAGAAGACATTATTCCACTGATGTCTTCTGAAGCATTTTCAGTGTTATGTCATTTTCAGATCCTACTGGCTGTTTCAAGTTGGAATTTAAACTCTGGTTTCCTACATTTTGGGATGGTCCTCTCAAATTGCACTATTGGCTTGAGAAAATTTCCCTTTTTTTTTTTTTCTGAGAAATTTCCGTTCCATAAATCAGTGTTTCTTCACACAACAAAAAGGAGTAAAATATACAGACAGAGGGGTAGGGCGAGAAAGGGATGTAAAGAATTCCCAACCAACAAAGCGAAAGAGTTCTACTACTGTCTTAAAATTTCTGTGATAGTTTGGGGAATCTGCCTAAGTCCAACATTTTTAGGACATTACAGTTATCTTTATCAACTTTAATTTTGTGACGAGGTTGCTTTTCAATGGCTTGATTTTCAACACCAAAAAACTATCAATAAATGAATAAAATAATTATATAATGATACTGTGCTAATTGTGGTGCAGGTATAGCCAGGTTCTTCAAGCTTTTCTGCAAAGAGATGCTATCTGAAGCTATCAAAAAGTCTTATTTTCAAAAAGTGGATTGAGTCTTTAATGAAGCCCCTTTTAAACCACTTTTGCCTTTTGTAGGATTCATTAAAGAACACACTTGAATTCTCTCTTTATCGCCCTTCCCCCCCCATTGTTGCTCTCCAAGGCTTCCTGTGACATTCTTTTATTGATTATGGGGTTTCCCCACCATTTGTGACAGGCTCCATTCTCTGCCTGTGCATCTCTCCCTAAAGCATCTCCATGGCTTTTCTGACACGATGCTGTACACATAAAAGAATCATTCTGAGAAGTCAAGCAAACAGCCTAATCCTGTGAAGCAAATGATCAGCTCACCTTCCAGACCTTTGCTAAGTCTAATTCCCATTCTGAAGCCTACAAAATCTACAATACCCCAAAACAAAGGTTAAACAGCCTGAAATTTTGGATTGTCACTAGCAGCCAAAACTAAGCAATACACATACAACCCTGTGTGCCCATGAACTGGCCTATGCTGTTATGAATGCTGAGCTGTCTTGTGTTTTTTTTGCTTTTGGCTAGCTCCTCAGCTGCTTTGTCCACTAATTAAGATTGTAATTTCCTTCAAACATACTCTTTTACAGATTCTAGTATCATCAGCCCTTGGCCTGATTGCTGGTACTTGTTGTCACATCAGTCATATATAAATAAATGGTAAATAATATGACCGATGCTTTCCTTATCTTACGTGAATCTTGCAATTTAGTTTTCTCTTGGTTGTTCCTGAATTCTGTTTTTCAGTGCTGGCACTCAAGGTCTAGGCAAGGATATCATAGATTATTTGAGCTACATAGCAGGGAGAGTCTTCTCCTAAATCATGCAGCTGAGCAGATGGAAGTATCATAAGCATGTGGAAAAATAATTAATAATTTACATAGTACAAAATGCCTTATGACCATTGTGGACTAGACTTACGGAAAAAAGAGGGACATGGTGATTAAAGAACTTGAAAATAAATGCCAGCAAGCTATTCACTTAACAAATAGCATCCTCATTCCTTCTTGGCTTTCTATGCTGTCACTGTAGCCACATAAAACATAGCTTCTGCCCCCAAGAGATTATAATTTCTGTAGAAAATACGAGAATTCAAGTAAGAAAAGAGAAAGCTGAAAAGAGTTGGGGAAAAAAAGCAGTCTTGTGCATGTTCTGTTCATCCCACAATCATTGCTGGGATCTTCTCTTTCCTTTAGTCAGATGAGGAAGAGGAGAGTCAGGAAACTTGCAAGCAATGTAAGGACCAACACATTTTGTTACTGGGCCTCAGCTAGACAGTATCTGTTAATGCCAAGAGCTTGACCCCATGAGCCATCAAGTCATGTAATTGCCACCTCTGACAGACTCCTCAGCTCTGAAGAGTCCACAGAAACCATCCCAGCCAGCAGGAACCATGTCCAACAAACTGAAGACTTAAAAGGAAAAGCCCAACAGACAGATTAAAGTATGTGCCAAAAGATGGAAAAGACAGCAAAGAGTGTGTGAAAATTCATTCATAGTCCTAATAGTCCCCTGGCACGTTCCTGAGGAGGAATGCCCCACCCCAAAACAGTTGCATCCATGCGTCTGAGTTCAGAAAAAAGATATATATATTGCTTATAAAAACAAAGAACTTCCATGCTTTGCTCCCTGCACTGATCACTCTTACATTACCTCTAAAATCCTTTTTTCCAAACCAAACTTCTGAGGACGAATCCTCACAACAGTCTCTGGCTCACCATCTGGGTCATGCGTCATTTCCCCTCTGCCTATACAAAGCATCTGTAAGTCATAGTTATATCAAGATCTTGGCTGTTCAATAAACACAGGCCAGTTCTTTAATTGGTTCATCCTTCTGAACGGGCACATGGAAGTGACCAAAATTAACTTAGGACTTGTTGTATGCTTAAATGTTAAAATCAGCAAGCTTACCACTGCCATTAATGTAACATAAAGGTTCGAATGGTCTGTTGGCTTAATCATAATACGCCTGACTTAAAATACCTTTGACTTGGAAGCACAAGATACAGAATTAGATAACATAAAATAAAACTAAATAAAATAGCTCCTCCTCTAATTCTTGAATAAATTCCTATTGGTCCCACACAGTATAATTTAGGTATGTATTTGCAAATGGTATTGATCAGCTATGTATCTCATACCATATTTATTTTTTCTGATACTAAATTTAGGCCATTCCTAGTGTTGCTGGACAGACAATGTCAGCAAATACAAACTTTTGAGCTTAAAACTTCTTTAAAAATACCATTTGACTTTGACCTTTACAAGGACGCTTCATGTAAAACTAACTCACTTACAAACATTTCAGTCCTAAAATGTTAATGCACTACAAGGTTAATTGCTCTTATTAATCCATTAAACAAGAACCGTATGCCCTTTCTTATATTAACCATTATTTACTTATTTCATTCTTATGTCCAAAGTCCAAAAGCTCTTATCTTTGTTACAAAAACTAACAAAATGTTAGTTAGCTAGATCTCACAAAACTTCAACTGGTTTCTATTTGTGTGCCTTCATTAGTATTAAAAGTCTTGGCATAAAAAAAACCCCATGTGGCAAACAGGGTGGTCAGCAGTTTTTTGAGATCACTTGCTGGAGCAGTTCAAGTCAAAGAGGCTAACATATCTCTTCTTTAGTTAAAAAAATATTTCTTTTTTTTCCCCTTGCCTGTGATTTGAGAACAAGAGAGGAGATTTTTATGTGCATATGTAGCAATGGTAAGCAGCTGTAAAAACCTCCCACCCTAAAGATTGATGAATATATGTTTCATTAACACCAGCACATCTGAAAGACATTTGACACTTTGGAAGACCAACTATGGTTCTTTAAAATGCCTCAGACGAAATGCCTCATAATATGGTCTTTAATGGCCATCTTAGGAGCCTCTAGTGCCTTCTCCATTTAAAAATTTATAAAACCTTAGCTTCTGAATATACCTGACCACAGTCTAAGTGTTTATTTTGCTAGGATATTTGGAACTATACTTGCATGAGCAGATGTGAGATCTGCACCAGAAACATTTGAAAAACCTTTCTGAAATTTTTTTTAATTCCTCCTTTTTGATTCCTCCATCCTGTTTATACTTGTTTTGTATTTATGACTTTAAAGACTCACTACACCCTACGAATATCAAACAGTAGATAACCACAGAGCAAATACTTTGTGGCCATCCCATGCCATTTTCATTGAATAGCTGTTAACAATCAGCACATATGTAAAGTTCAACATCTTTTTGTGGGTGTAGTGCAAAGAAATCCAGAAGCTGAACCGAGCGGATAACTATTTTCTACAAATAATATTTTCTGAGTGCTTCTAGCTCTCACGCAGCCCTGGATGGAGGCCATCCACCCAATGCTTGTAAAGAAAGAGCTCTCCTCCAACAGGGCGCCTATCAGTGGTATGGGTGGAGGGCCCTACAGGATGCTTGTCTCACACCCCTGGAGAAAAGACTGGCCTCTACTAATACATGTGGTAGCACTGAGGGCAGGCAGGCAGGTTTCCATGCAGACTCAGGTAAGCTCAAAGGCTTTTGTCCATTCAGAATGAAAAGTACATTGTACTTGACAATAAACCTGCCATTTGAAACCTCAGGGGTTTTAATCTTATAAATAATAGAGTTCAGAGAAGAAGGGTTTGCAAGTCTGCATAGCGCTGCCTGGAATTCAGATTTATGTAATGCACTCATAGGAATGTGGTGCTGAAATGCATGCGAGTGCTAGGGTATTTGAGATTCAAAGCCTATATTGCACAAAAATATGCAATGCAACACTAATATTTCTCTGTTATGCTATTTTCCCCAGCTGCTACGAGAACATCCATCACTCAATGGCAGGTCAGAGCTATCCAGTCCACTGCGTGCACTGACATAGCTTTTTACTTTCTGTTGAAGATCCTGTTAACAAGCATGATGTCCACAGCAGAGAAAACTATTTGAATTCTGTAAAGTGAGCCAAACAAGGTGTACGTTACTAATCACAGACAATAAAATCATTTTCACTCATTAGGGCTGATAGCAACTCTTTCTTTGTATATGCCAGCCTACATATTTTGAGAAAATTATAAAAGCAGGGTTACTGTCTTTCTTGTATTGAACAAGGGTTTGAAAAGATAAGTTTATAAAGTATATAGAAAAAGCTATGGTTTAGACATATAATAACAAAGGGTATGAATTTTGAATTATTCTTCTTTGGACATCAAGAGAAAAGTTGCAGTAGTTCTACTGAAAAACGAATTCATTCCTCAAATGCATTCAGGCATCAAAAATAATTCCTACTGTTTTAAGATGTGAGAAATTGATTTGAAAAATTCAGCAGCATAAAAAAAATCTGTTAACCACATTGTGGGATATCTTTGTCTGGCAAGTGCATTCAGAAAATTGGGAGCATTCCTTTAGCACTTTCCACTTTAAAAATCCAGAATATTAAAATGGCAAGCATGAAGCTAACTGTCAGCCCATGCAGTTTCACTGTGGGGAGGTTATCACATGCAGCTTTGCTGCGTTATTCATTGCTTGCAGCTCTTCCAATCAGATAACCTTAACAAACATGGTGCTATCAATTGCCAGATGTGGTACGTGCTATGCAGTGTCTAGTTTTTGATGGACTAAAATGGATCTGAGAATTCTTCTCTTTATGTTATCAACCATCAGCCACACTATGAGATTCACAAGGAGTATCTGGAAGTGCTGTCAAGTGCCAATTAGTGATGTTGCTGGCCCAAAAGATAAAGAAGATTGTAGAAGAAGCAGCCCAGTATAATTCTCCACTCCAGTGTCCTTAAAGTGGACTATCGTTTATGAATGTACTCCTGCAGATGAAAGGGAAATAGGAGGTCAGTGGTTCCTGTCTTCAACAATCTTCTGCAATCTTCTCATAATGAACTGTAAATAGTATCACTATCAACCTGCTCTTCCTGCACTGGAAAGCAGTGCGAATGACTCAGCAAAGCCAAACACTGATAATATTGTTTCTCAGGACACAGAGCTGAAGGCCGCACTCTGTCCTCCGTGTGCCGCACCTTGTGTGAGTCCGCATGGCTGGAACTCACCCTGGGCTCCGGCAGTGCCCTTCCTGCCTCGCCATGTCCCCCCACTTCCCCGTGGCCGTGGGGTACATTCACGCTACGCAGCTGCTGGCCTGGGAACCTGAGCTCTTCATCATTTGAAGACAATCTGAAGATTGATGAACAATCAATGGAAACGTCTTCCTCCTTCTCAGAGCAATTCTCAGCACAATCTGGCAAAATGTCATTATCGCTTAATACGGTTTTATCACGAGGTGCTCCTGCTTTCAGAACTGCAAATGATTTTTGCAAGGTCAAAAGCAGAATATCATGCCCAGGTGTTCACCATCTTGAACTTCAGAATAAAACTGCTTTCTTAAAAAGGCAACATTGCTCCGGTACACAGAGAATACCTGACAAGTTTGGATTTGAAGGGACCAGCCTATGTGCAGTCCTTTCCATCTAAGGGTTACAGTATCCAGTAGTCAGTGTAGATACAATGCATTATTAATTAGCATATACAAATCCTATTTATATTAAAAAAGCTTGCTTAGTGAAGGAGACATAATTCCTGTTATTACCATCCCAAATAGCAGAAAACAAATATTGTATACAGAGCTACTAAAAATACAGGATAAGAGCAACAAGTTTGGAGTATATTTGTACTCTACACACATTTTTTTGATGTGGGACCACTATTTTTCATGGTAAATTATGTATGCTAACAGAATTTTTCTGAGTGTACCCATGTACCTGAATGGCAATGTTCTGAAAGAGCAGTGCTGGAGAGATATATCATATGTATCTATGATACTTATGCTACACAGTTATTGTATATGCAATAGGTTTGTAACTTCTTAAAATATACGTGCGTGGAGGGGGTACAAAATTACTTCAGAGCTGCCTGGGCAAGCATAAGAGGGTGCAGGGCTCTCCTTCACACCATGAAGCCCCCAAACAGTTTGCTATCAAACCAGTAACATATAGTCATGCTCCAGAGTCCACTGAAATCTCTCCACTACCACTCCGGTTCAAATACCATTGAAAGCAGACGTCGCACAAACCTTAAACAAAGTTGAACAAACTTTGAGCTTATTCATGTATTGGATTCTATGGGAACACAATGGAAACCTGTCGGTAATGCAGGAAAGACCAGATCAATCTGGCAAACTATCTCCCTGTGTCATAATTTAGCATACGAGCAGAACTATTCCCTGGAAGGTGCCAGACAATTAGAGGACAAGTCACAACAACAAAGGCATTCCTAACAGTGTGAACATTTGTCAAGGTATGGAAACAATTTACAATGTTTTCAGAACCGTGGTTCAGGTCAGTTCATTTTTATACTCTCCCATATGGTTCTGCTCCTTCTATTTCCAGACTGAACCCTATTTACCTGGACGGTTACTGTAGAAAATATATTGTTTGCAGAGAAAGTGAGAGTCATCAATAAAGAAAACTTCTCAAGATAGGTATATTGAGTATGTGTATTGGTTTGATCTGACAAGGGAAGAAAATGGCAAACAACTTGTTTTCTACTTGAGAGGTATCTGAGAGCAGAGCACCGGTCAGATGCTGTATTGTGCCTTCCAGAGGCTCAGCAATAAAAGTACTGTTTGGGTGGAGAGAGCAAATAAAAGTGGTTTTCAGCCACATTTTCGCCTTTATGAAACTGAGCCTGCCAACATACTAAATAGCATTTGCACCAGGTTTTCACTTTCCCCCAAGCCTGGAAAAAGAAAAGATCAGTTCAATCCTTCCATGCATAACTGGCAGCATGGACCATGTCAGATAGTCATGGCTCTGCTGTCCCCTAACATGAAAGCAGAAAGGTCATATGCAGTTATCAACAAAATCTCTATGCCACACCACTCCTTATGGGTCTGGGCTTCCCTCACCACAAATGAACTGCTAGCCGTCCCTTCACAGTGGCTTTCACCCCACTGAATCCCAGCAAAGCAATGTTCCTCTTGTTCCTACGCATAAACCCCACAAAAAACACTATTGCTTTTACAGTCACCCTTGGGAAGCTAATTTCCTTCCACGGTAAAGTTCAGAAAGCCTAAACACAGGGTAATGATTGCTCCAGCTCTATGCTAGATTAATATAGAGCATTCAAAGAGCTTAGGAAACGGGATATCTTTTTTTTCCCTAACGAATCATGCAGAATGTTGTCCATACTGAAGTTACACGTTAGGCTGGAGTTTCAAGCTTTTGGAAGGCAACCATGGAAGACAGAAACAAAGTTTATGACGCCAGAGTGGATTTATACTGGCTAACTTGCATGAAACTGGCACAAACACCTAAATATTAGCCTATGATTTTTGCAAAAAAGAAGGACTTTGGGATGTTAGTAGAGCTTTCATTGATAGCAACTGCAGTGGATTAGTCTTAGATGGGGAACTACAGTATTTAGTTAAAGATGGAAAGGGGTAATAGTTTAGCACCTCTTTCAGAAAAGGTGAAGTTCAATGCAAACAGAGAATGTCTTCTCTGTGAAGCTGCACTGAAAAATACTTTTGCATTCATGTGACATTGAGAAACAAATGACAAAGAACTTTCCATTAATAATTTAATTTGGGGGCCAGAGGGCCATCAATAACATCATAAGCATATAACATGGAGCCAAGTTTATCCCTGAGATAAGCAATCACAGTAGAGTTCCTTACAGCACGTTTGAATTTGAGTCTATGGAATGTGAAATTTCAAAAAACATAAATAACTGGTAGGGACAGCTGCCAACCCACCTCAGACCATCATGTCTTTATGCTACATACTCAAAGTACAGAAAAATGAAGCTGTAGAATTGGAAAGTGGAGTATTACCAGGAGATGCTGAGCATCTCCATCTCCCATCTATATTAAAAGAAGACAGAAACAGCAGTCAGTCATCATCTGGCAGGATCATTATAGCATTAAAATTCAGCCCTGATGGCTAGAACCAAAAATACATTCAAGAGCCGTGATTTCTGAGGAAAATTTAGCCATCCACGTTGAAGAACCAGGTTCCTTTTGTGGCACACACTTACCACTGAAAACAAGGATATTTAGCAGAAAGTATGTTGAGTTGAGGTGATGTTTAAATCTGCTAGGAAATGATGAAGAGAGGCTAATAATCCAAAATTGTATTTCAATTAAGCACTAAGATGTAACTCACATTCACATTTAGAAAAACCCTCTGACTCATAGGCGCTTTGTTCCTTGAGGGCTGGGCAACTGGATTACTCTTTATTTTTTAAAGATGGATGGTGGTGATGCTGTTGCTCATCTTTTATAGCAGTGGTTAAAGCACTCACCCAGAAACTGGTGAGCTGACTACGGTTCAGCGACCTCCTCAGTGTGAGGGGGTTCAAATCTACAGCTCCAGCCTAGTCTCTGACTACCAGGTTAAGCCACAATTGCTGGAGGTTTGGGGAAGGAGGGCAGGGGAGGGAAAAGAGAGGGGCAGTCTGCTTCCTGCTGAAGCTGCATGGCTGTTCAGCAAAGGATGCAAGATTTATAGGGCCAGAAAGAAAGAGAGAATCAGAAAAAAGGAGATTGACTCTAGCCTAAACATGAGGCTTCCTCTGGGAGAAAAAAGAGCCATCCTCCTCAATGTTTTTAATGTTGCTAATTAATTTAGTTTTAAACAAGATTTTACGGTAATGTTTTCATATGTGTGAGATGGAAACACTCTTTGATACATTTATAAAATTTAATGAAGAGCCCTGTTTGCAGTAAATGCCTGATGAAAGGCAGCGGTGGGTTGTGGAGCCATGCGCCACTCTGGGTGACACACTGCCCCGCACAGTCACCCCAAGAGCCGCCCATGTCACCGCCTGCACAGAGCAGCCGCATTGTCCCTGTGCCCCGGGAGGGAGCGTGTGAGCCAGATGGGGATGTGCTTTTGGGCTGCAATCCCCCACAGGTGCTTTGCTATCTTCTTGCCAGCTGAAGGACACCTGGGCTGCAGGATGCCCTGAGACTGGGGGCCGTGCAGCTGCACCGGTACCGAGTGCCAGCCCTGAATACTGAGATTTGTCACTAAAGGGGGTGTAGAAGTAGCTGATACAAAAAAAACTAGCAGTGGAGCAAGGACAAAGGGAATGAAATTGTAAGAGGGTACTCACAGGAGCAACTAAATCAGCTGCTTGCTGAAGGCGATCTTCACTGGGAAAAGGAGCTGGACTTCTCAGTGCGAGTCTCCTCTCACAGTGCCACCTGCACGTACTCGACTGCGGACAGCAACAGGATTGAACAAGTGTAAATGAAAGGAAATCCAGAACCAGGCAAATTACAGGATGCCATTTGGGTGGTCTCTTAAAGCAGGATAAAACCTAATGAGATTGGTGTCTTGTACACTTTTCAGTGCATTAAATGCTGTTTTGTTTCGATTGCTTCCAAATTCATTCACCAGTCAGGTTACAATTATCGCTGCCCTTAAAAGAACCTCCTAATTCCTCGCTATTGTTCAGTCAGGCACTTTAGTTAGTCACTATTTGAGGCAAGTGTTAGCGATGTCACAGGTTTACTGATTTCCTTTTTAATTTAATCTCTATTTTATTTAATCCTAAAGAGTTTGGAGATCAGGAGCTATGCAAAGAATTGCCTCTTTGTGAAAAGTTTGCTTTGGTTGGCTGTCAGTGAATTTGTAGCCACAGCAAAGGCTTTGATACACCAGGGAGAAAATCATGCTTTTACCTAATCTAACCAAACCAACCTTGTTCAGATTGATTCAGTTTCCAGCCTTGGCTCTGACCTCACCCTTACCCTCAATCCTGCCTCACTTTCACACTGAGTATTTTATACAGCCTCTATTTTCTCCCTGCATAGCTTCCCCCCACCCCCCCAAACCAACATCTATGTTCTACTCATCAACCATTGCTTTAGAAATCTTCAGGCTGGATGGGCAGGCATGCAGTGCTAGCAGGTGGTGTAGCTGTTAGGCAGCCTTGTGTATCACAAGAGATCTGATGCTATCAAATTTCTTTTCCCCCAAAGACTAAAGAGAGCAAGCCTTTGTAAGCATGCAGGAGGGGGATGAAAACAGTTTGTCTCCTGAGCAGCCAGCCTTTGTCATTTTACAAATGAAATCACTTTGGAAATTTAGAGAATTAATATCATAATGAAGACGGGAGTACCCATTAGGGTGGTCTAATGTTGCTCTGGAGATATATGATGGATGTCCAGTTGCTGTAAGCCCTTATTTGCAGAGAGTCACCTCTGTAGTTGCCATTATTAGCAAGATGTCTGAAGCAGAGGATCAGACACAACCATTGCAAGATGAGATAGTGTTTGACTGGTTTCCAGGGAACCGAAGGATACAGCCTTAGTTGTACCTGTCACTATGGCTCCCAGCTTTTTTCCCCCTTAATGTCTTTTTTAGCTGTAGGAAGTTTCTCTTTAAAGATTCACTGCTTCTCTAATAGCACAAAAAGCAGTAATAGGAACATAAAAATTGTTACCTGGATTGCAAAAAAGCTTCCGTTTATTGAAAAGCAATTGGTATAATTCATCATCAAAGGATTGCACTATGCTGCATTAGTTAGCTTTTGCAAATAAAGATAACCACGAGATCTAACCTGCGGTGTCTTACTTGCAGTAACTGGAAATATTCACCTGCTGTGTCCACTTCTGGAGATACCTATCGCACTGTCAGAGCAGTGATGCTGTGATTGCCATTCCTGGAAACACAGCCTCAAGAAGGTAGTACTTCCAGGAATTATCTTAATGGGCAATTGAATCATCATTTCTAGTACTCCAGCATCTTTCCCAGAAGGACAGTTTTCCACAGGCAATGATTCCAGTTAGAAGAAAATGTGGATATCCAAAGCCCAATTCTTATCCCTTCCTGACTGGTTTACAGAGAACAGAAGCTTTATGCAGATCTTAAAATTAGGGAGAAAGGCACCTAGGACATGTGAGGCTGGAAGGTATCCAGCACAGTGATTTTGCCTGCACTTCATTTTATAGTAGCTATTCTACCCAGGTCATTTATTTTCTTCCAATTATCTGTGTTCCTTTAATAATTCTCTACTGGTCACTAAAATTGCTGCTTTGTTGTGTTATTTCCCGGGAAGCTCAGTCGCTGGTTTAAGTTGTCGTAGCTGCAATGTCCTCCATGAGGATTTACACCAGGGCAGTGTCTGTGTTTTAAGAAAATCAGGTTAAATTCACTAATGTCTAGACTTTTTCCAAACTATGGGGGTATGTAAGGCAGCTTGTTGTTGCTAGCCTTTTCAAATAAATGTGACATGATGGGTCCACACTTTGCTCTATATATAATCAGTACTGATTTGGGGGAATAATCAGTGGTAAATAAAAATGAGTGCTGTTGAAATACCCTTTGTGTGTGTTCTCATGAATTACTCATGAAACAGGGGTTGCAAATTTCTGCCCCTGATACCCAGTAATGGATCTGTACTACCTTTATTTTTTTTTAATATATAGTGTGTGTGGGGGTGTTTGGTTTTTGGTTTTGTGGGTTGGGGTTTTTTTTTGCAAAATTCTATTTCTTTCCCCTAAATCTTCAGTTTAGTGGCCAGATTCACCTTGGTGGGAGCAAGTGCAACTCTATCGATAGCAATGGAATTGTGTCTGCATATGTCAGCGATGAATTTGGCCCCATATTTATTGGAAATACCTGGGCTGTTGTGATATGATGTGGTAAATCATGCTGAGAGCAAATCAAACAGACAGGCTGTGGCTGCATCACTATTTCATACAACTCAGGTCATAATGGACAGGACAACGCTGTACTGTGAAATTCAGTGCTAAGGAAAATACATTCTTTCTAACCTTTTAGGAAAATACTTCTCATCCTTCAAAGGACAATTTAGGCAATGTGACCACTGCTGGAACCAGTGCAGGAGCACTTAAAAGGCAAATAGAAAACCACCATTGCCCAGGAGGAGAACGAGTGTCCATAGATATTCCCATACTTTTGCTATTCCAAAAATTCCCATCAACTGTTGCATACATCCTCCAGAAATAAAGCTATTCACTCTCCCTACAGCAAATGAAAGCAATGGAACGTGCCAGTCTTCAAGCCCAGCAAACTATAAATGTAATATCAGACAGAGAAGAGCTAATGAAAACAATCACATTAAACATAGCTCTTCAGTGCTTGGTGCTCAATAAGTGAGCAGCAGGCTTTCTCTGTCTAGCTTACAGAAAACAGGAGGTAGCAGTTTGCAAGGAGCAGCGTTTTAATGTGATTGGACTATAACAGACAATCTATTTACAGCATGCTCTGGGGAGCTTATAAACAAATGTTGAGTAATTTCAGCCAGCAGTAATTACCCTTGCAGCTGACAAGGATAGCATGATACTTTCTCCTTCACCTTCAGCCCAGTCCAGAAGGCACTGTACACAATGGCACTTCTAATTATTTCTGCATTTCTATGGCTAAAGACCAAAGTGTGTTATTAGAGAACATTTTAGAAGCTTTTTAAAAGCTTGTTTATTGGGACAATTAAAAGTCATCACTATGACAGCAAATAAAAGGTTCCATTCCTAGGCATGCGGTTGCAGCCGGGGGTTTGTCTGCTTACCTTGTAAGCCTTGTCTACATGAGGCAAAATTTACAGCCACCCGTCACTGGTGCTAGTATTGGTTCAGTGGCATCAGAGCTAGCAAGCTGGGCAACCCTTGAGTATACAGAGAATGGGGCTTTATAAATATCGTATTATCTAACCCTGCTTAGAGCACATTGAATAAACATAGTACTTAAAATGCTGTTCACTCATCTATGCTCGAGCTCCCAACGCAGCCAAAGGTAGTGGGGGTGAAGCCGTTGTAGCGGTGAGGAGGTATTTTTGCAGAGCGCCTGTGCCGCAGACAAGGCTTCAGACAATGTGGCTTCTGTTGAAACAAAATAAAAAGCCAGTTCTAAAACATCCATTAACACTGGTGTGAACTGGTGAAATACATTGGCTTGGATTTTTTCTCCCGGGCGCTGGACACACAAATGGGTTAATTCTGTGCTGGATGCAGCTGCCGCAAGTGAGTCAGCAGGAAGGTAGGGGCAGAGGGAAGGGAGACCCGGGCTGTGGTGGGAGAGGGGCCAGGGGAGCGGGGGTGCTGCCCACTGCATCCCTCCCTTTGCTGGTGATAAGCCCCTTCCACTAGCCTTGGCTATGCGAAGGCAAACCGAGGTCTTTTAATTTCCCCAAATCATCAGTACCTGGTGCAACACCTCGAAAGCCCTCTCCCCGCTGTTCCAGACTACCCCCAGAGCTGCCAGGCTTCACTTGCCATCATTTCAAATGCCCACCTTCCATGGCACGGCCCACCGGCTCCTCGGGCGCCCGCCGGCCCGGCCCGCTGGCTGGCACAGGCCACGCGGCACAGCCCGCTCAGGCTGGCGCCTGACCCCACTCCACCAGAGCCGGGAGAAAGCGCTGGTGAACTTTGACTGCGAGACGAGGTCTCCGAGTCTGTGCAATTCTGAAATGTAGGTGCTTTTGGTCAATAACTTACAGACAGATACAATAGAAATGAACACTCCTCCTCTCCTCCCGGTTCTCTGACGGTAGCTGTGCCACCAAAGGGAAGGTCTCCAGCCTCAGGGAGACCTCAGGAGGCTGCACTGTCTTGAGCAGTCTCTTATTTGGCCCAAAGCACCGTTTTTTTTTCCAGTTATGTCATACATACTGCTCGATGTTGTGTTCACACTGCGTGAGTTACATTTTACCATGAGAAACTACCAAAGAGTAGTTTTAAAAATGTACAAACCGCTACTCACAGTGAGGCGAGGCATCATCGAAGTGATTGCTGTATGCTGTAGGCAGTGATAATTAACAAAATGATCGAGTCACAAGACTGCACCACAAGAACTTTTATTTAACATTGTAATACAGTCATATATGAGCCAAACTATCCAAAAGTAATTGGGAGAGGCAGTGAACTGTGATGCGTGCTGGTTTGCAAACACCATGGACAGTTTGGCGCTCGCTGAGCTCCCATCCGCCTCAATAAATTCAGTTCAGACTCCTGCTATAGGAATTGACAGCAGATATCTAATCCCCAAAAGTGGATTATTTACATTTTTTGATAGGTTACATTGCATTACATCCTGTCATGTTGCATCTCATCACAAGCAGATACAATATTGCATAACATGATGTGACATGATGACAGACATCAGAAATGTTTTTTGTTGTTTTGGGTTTTTTTAAGATTTTATATCTAGTATCCAAAATATTTCTGAGTGATTTCTAGGAAGATTGAGTAGATGAGGCGAGTGCCTGGATTACACGTTCCTCTGGCAGCTGCTGCACTGCCTCTCCCATGCATTGTTTTAAATTGAGCCGCCTTGTTTTGCAGTTTCATGAAACATCGGCAATGCAATTTTGTGCACATTTTGCAAATATTTTTAAAAGATTCATTAGGAGGGAAATCAGCAGAACACATGTTCAATAACAGCAAAAAACGACAACAGCTGCTGCAAATTACCTTGGCTGAAAGGAAACCCCAGAAATGCATTGCAAACTTTAACAATGTACTCTAGCTGTTGATTGCTCACACCATCGCTCGCTACTCATTTCTGAGAGACAGTTGGTGGAGGAACATTAATTTGTCCTTGTTCTTGAGACTGGCAGGTGTCACTTTGCCCAGTGTGGGATGTGAGTGACAGATATTTTGCAGCTGATGAAATGAGAATGCAGAAATTCAAGAGTGCCTCTGGGATTTCACTGGTCATTTGTGGCCAGCACAAGGGCAGGGCCCGCTGCTTCGCTGCTGCAGGACTGGCTGATGTTGCTGTTGCTGCAGGCTGCCGCAGATTCACACCATTTTAAATAATATTTGTATTATGAAGCTCTTCCCCCACACACACACATGCACACAGTTGATGGTATTGTGTGCTTCGCTTCTTTCTAGGCTGATACTGTCTGGGAAATTGTTCCAATTGTTTTTTGTTTTTTTTCCTTCTGTCGTATGCTCAAATCTTTCTCAAAAGGATTTTACCTGCATCTGCTATCTTTAATTCTTTGGATAACATAAACGGAATTGACTAAAAGCAAGACGTAAGCTAACCTAGAGGAAACTGATTAAAAACAAACACAGTATTAAAAAATGCAATTAATAAAATCATCTCACGATACAGAGGTTTAGGAAGAGAGTGGAGAGAATTATATCAATTGAAGTATTTCTTTCACCTAATTTAGAAAAACAGAAAATTGTGTTCCATGTAGAAATGAACAAGGCTTAGTGCAAATAAAAAAAGATACTAGGAATGAACAACATTGCAATGTTAAAGAATTAAGAATGAGATTTGTTGAATTTTAACACTATCCTGCAGTTCACCTTTATCTTTCCTTTAAGTCTCAGAGCATTTTCTTTGCAGGTAATGTAGTGGCTGGGATTTCTACCCCCCCAAAAAAAATTTAATTATAAGTACAAGGAAAAGAAATTGTCTAGAGTTGATGCCTCAGACAGATATTTTCAACCTTAGTTTAAATAATGTTGGGGTTTATTCCATTCAGCAATTTTGTGTGAAAGGAGAGAAGGGGTTAAAATATTCTGTAGTTTCTAAAATACTTTTTATAAGAACTAGAGTTCATATTAAAAGGAAAACGATTCTTTAAATGCTATTAGCTTTTTATTTAAACTACATATTATTTTGGAGGTGGTGATCTTCAAGAGAACCCAAAATATTTCATTTTGCTAACCGTGTTAAATGTAGTGTATATAGAACAGTGTAATCCAGAGAACCACTAACAGCATTTTCAATTGTGATAAAAACTTATTAACATATTTGCCTCTTTAATGATTAACTGTCTTTGAATATTAAGAGATTTTTACAACGTCTTATTCACACCGAGGAGACTCTGCAAAAGGCCGAGCTTTTTCTTTATTTTATAAGTGAGGCTTCATTTGATATGCATTCTGATTTTAAAAGAACCATAATATTTTAATCGATCTCTCTGTAAAGATCATGATTGTTATAAATGAGATACAGTCGTGCACATCAAGCCTGACTGGTAGATAGGAGGTCATGAGTCAGGAATTATATGAAGAGGGGAAGTAAAAACTAGAAAATTTTCCAACGTGATTGTTTAAAGGAACAATTATGTACACTAGCACAGGAATTCAAGACTTCAGTTACATGTGCAGAGTTATCAGCCTTCATTTTCTATTAATTTCCTTCAAACTAGCCCTGAAAAAATATCATTTGCAAAAAAATAAAATTAAACCCATACATTTATTATGAAAAACATGTAATTTCATACTGAACTCTTCACATTCATGAAATAGATGACATTAAAAATCATGGCAGAGAAATATATCTGATGAAAATGTTGATACAAACCTAGGCTGTGAAAACACTGGTTAATGTCATTTGCCAAATGTTATTTTATTGTAGATAATTACTTACGTTAAATAATTTGAAGCACACATAAAGATAGCATCTGGTAAGATACAAGGTAGTTATTTGAGTATAATTCCATTATCAGAATTGGAAAAATTCTTTTGAATAGATTTTTTTTTCCTATCAAACCTCTAGTCTCCCAAAACCAATACTGTTTTATTTATATACACGCACAAACACACACAGACAGGCAAATATAGCTGCATGCTTTCAATTTATATTTCCCCCCCTACTTACAAATGCAAAGATACACTGTTATCCTTTGGAAATCAAATATTTTTTCTAAACGGCGTGCTTCTTTAATTAAACTGTATTCTTTATAGTGATCAAATATAATTAGCAGTAACAAGTATTTAATGAAAACAAACTGCTTTCCTTTGAAATCTTTCCAACCCACTGTACTTTAAGTCCATAGCTTCTCCGAGAAGATCATTGTATCATAACAACTAAAAATAAGTATATGATTAAAAGCTTGTCAGTTACTGCATCATTTCAGACAAATAAAAATAGGGAAGGTAAACACTAGAGATCCTGATTCACGTCAGGTACAAATCCTATCACTTAAGATATTGCTTCCAATGAAACAGTACTGTTAGTGGTTCAATGTGCTATAGATCTGTCTTTTAACTACCCTATTTGATATCATTACGTACTAAGACATTACCCCAGTATCTTTGATTATTACTGAGCGAGATGAGAAGAAAGTGCGCTTACACCAGACTCATTGACAGCGAGGTGCTATAGCAACTCTCCTGTAATTAATTGTGAGTGAAAGGGGGTTTGGTTTTTGCAGCCTCGTAAAACTTTTCCCACATGGCTGAACCCACGGTCAGGAGACGTTAGGCAACATTAACTGCCTGCACATTTCTGCAAGGCTCTGGAGGAAGCGGCTCGGCACTGGGGCTCCAATTCTGAAAACCCTGGGACACAAGACATCAGCGTCTACCTTTCATCTTAGCTGAGATTTGGAGAGGGTTCAGACCACAGAGGCTCCTTAATTCTCACTAATTCATTTGCTTTCCTGATTCACTTGGCTTGGGATAACCTGCGAATGATAATGAACCTGTAAGGGGAGCGCTTAGTCCCTTGCCTTTGAATGTGCTCGGCATGGATTGAGGGCTTTCTGTGAATCTTGCAAGAGGAAAAGAATCTTATTAGCACTGATTGCCAGTCATGAGGTTGCCTCTAAAAATTGCTCTCGTATTTTTAACTCTTGCTTGCTTATAACAACCCCCGCTAAAGAGAGAGATATGTTGTTTACACATCGAACACGGCACTGTTCTCAACATTTACTCATTTCTCTTTGCAATTTGATCTAATCATAACACATTTGCTTTACGTATGTCATTACTATACCACTATGAACACTTCATCATTTTTCCCATGATTATTCTGCAAGTTCATAACTAGCCAAGTCCTCATCTCTTCACCCCCAGCTAAACATCCTCTTTGCATAAATGTATGCTCTCTAGAATAAAGGGTCTAATTTTCTTTTTTTCTTTTTGTTATTAACCATTTCAGCAGAGCACAGCTAGTACTGCTTTTCATGTTACTGGGGGATTTCTGGCAGATTTGGTATTCTCTCATGTTGGTTCTTACCTTTTTTTAAATAAACATATTGTGGATCTGGAAACAAATAAGAATTCAAGCCCCAGTGAGAATATCTGAAAATAAAACTGGGAAAAAGTGGCTTATTTTTGCTTCTATTTGCCAAAGGAATATTCATCTTAGGACTAATTTTTTTTCCATTAATTTATGTGAATTTAGGTAACTGTACAAAAGAAATGGATTGAAACCCAGAAATCTGTGTCAGAGTGATTCTGTTTAGACCATCAAATTCCTTCCAGAGGCAGCCTTTGCTAATGACTGAGGATTCAGAGTCCAGTTTCTCGTGGGCCCCAAGTCATTGCCAGAACCAAACTCTAACTCCTGACCAAACCCTGGGAGATCCCAGCCTTAAACAGCACATTCTGCTCTGTTCACCTCCTTAGAGATGTAGGTTGCTTTACTACCCAAATCTTCCTAGGAAAAGCTTTCATAACATCTTCAGGTGGACAACCCATCTTTTCTGCAAAAATGAGGTGTTTTGCTGCGGTTTCTAGCCTTTCAAGTATGGCATATGGGCAGTTCTAGAAAACCAGTGCTTCAGCTTTGGTATTTAGTAACAAGTCTGGTATCAGCCAAAGAGAGCTTTATACTGCTTCCACATCTGGGACATCTATTCACTAGCCAGAAGTGAATGATGCATTGCACTGAGACAACGATAAAATTCTTTTCTGTTAATTTTTTTTCCTTGTGTCTAGATGGGGGCAGTATGGCATTTGACTAAATCAAAAAAATTGCTTCCAGTTTCAGCTAATGAAATAATTTCCTAGATTCCTCTTGAAAAATATGAATTTTATGCCTTTTCTCTCTAATTTGGTGTTACCTCAAAAAAACCTCTAAGTGACAAAATATTACGCCCACTGTTTCTCAACAGAATGTGCCAAAAAGGATAATTATGTGAGACTGCTAGAACTCAAATTTGAACTGGAACTTCTTGTGTGGGAATATGGATTTCTATTATATTGATAGGCTCAACTCTTCTTCAAAGGGCATGAGTAAGAGCTGATCAGCCAATGGAATTTATGTTGCATGGGAATTCTAACAGTTTGACATTTGCTTGTCGAATCATTAAATATTTCTGCAGGACAGTTACCAAAAAAATCCCAACTTGCTTTGGAAATGTCACACAAAAATATCTACATTTTGCATCAAAATGTCAAAACAAAACATTGATTCAAGCTGCTATGTTTCAAAATGTCAATTTGGTACTTTTTATCAGTATTTTGGCTGTACATGATGTGTAAATTTTACTTAGAAATTCTTTTAGAAAATTTCATTGAATTTTACTTTTCCATAGTAAAACCCAGGCTCAGAAAAATCACAATTTTTTGGTGGAATCTTTTGCACAGCTCTATGGACAATGGTGACTGGAAAAATACTTCTTTATTAAAACTTCCCCACAGATAGTTTTTTTCCTTTTTTTTTATGTTGTAAAGCATATTCACCCAAATTATTAAAAAAAAAAAAAAAAAGAAAAATACCCTGAATTTGCTCAATTTATGGCCAACACCATGGAAAAAAACCTCTTCACTATCACCAGAATATCCCCCTCCCTTTTTTATTAGTAGTTAAACCCAGGCAAAGAAAGACATTCCAGTCTGAACAACATGTCTCAAAAACCCCATATTCGTCTTAAGGAGAGCAGGTCCTTGAGAGCGTGGCTGCCTGCAGACAATCCTAGGAGAACATTACATTTGGGAATAGCTAAAATTGAACTTATACAGCAGAGAAATCGGGTTCAAAGTATCTCCGCACCCTGAGGACCAAGCTGCCCCTGTTTGCTGTAAGAAGCATCCCTACATTATGGATATTTTGTTTTTTGATTTCTCATCTGCTGCCTTGTCCTCCAATATAATCATATGGCCCACGTAGCCCGGCTGCATCTCTCATATAGCACCTTTGTGAATTGTGGGAAACACAAGACCACTCCCATCTCTCCCTGATGCGTTACTGTCCAGCATTTTGTTTATTTTTCTGGCTGTTTTTTCCCCCCACTGGAGCTCTCTGCTTATTAGAGCTTCTCCACTGGGACAATCTTCACTTCTAGCCCCCAGGCTCAATTTTGAGCCCATGCAGCCCCTGCTGGGAAATTTTAGAACAGGCCCCAGCTGGCTCCTGCTCCTCTATTAATCAGCAGTTTCACCACGTTTTCCTCACCACCAACTTTCACTCATAGCACTTCCAAAAATTTTGCACAATGTTGAGCAGTTTTACAGCAATAAAACACAGCTCTTAACTAATCTATTATCCCTCTATGTCTGAAAATGTGAGCAAAATTGGAAAGTGGAACTCACCCACCTCTTTTCAGCTCAACTTGCAAATGTGCTAGAGAAGAAATTATTTTCTCCTCTAACACTCTAGTCAAAAAGCATCAATTGGCAAGTTACGCTCATTTACATACATTTTCTATTAAACTTTTCTATCATAAAAAATTGCCTTTATGATCCAGACACATAATTTATTATGCAATGCACCACCACCATCATCACAGTGAATTGCATTTTACGTGTTTATACTAACAGGGAAGGTGATCAGCTTTAGCCTTCTTTTCATTATATGCATCATTCATCCTCCACCACCAAGATCTCTGGATTCCGAGCATATCCATCATTATCTAACTGCCAACTGTTTTCAGAGGTTCCACCGCTTTAAGCTCATTATTTCTTCAGATTGGTGAATCTACAGAGAATCTGTCTGTTCCACAACATACAGCAGTCAGCATGGCACATGTGTACAGATGAAGGGTAGGGGTTTGTCCTTCACAGTCTCTTTGTACCTGGTTTTGCCCCAGAACTGCAGCACGTAATGAGCAGCAAATGCATACTCATATGTCTAAAAATAATAAAAAGTTAAACGGCATTAAAAATAATAACCAAATAGTGGCATCTTTGTGTGGATGGGCTGTTGTGAGTAAGTCTAGTTTACAGATTGGTCAGTAGTTTGGGGTTACCGTCTCCTTATAATGCAGACTAAAGCACATAGACAAAGAGCTGTGCTAAGATAAGGAATTTCTTTCCTGTCGCCATTTACCTTGCTGCATTTAATTTAATCAATAGCTGAATGGGGAAGAGGAGGAGAATTGAATGGTTCAAGAGACTGATAATGGGATATCGAACCTTTCATCTCTATATCATTGATTCAACATAGGAATTGACACACTGGATCAGAGCAGTGGTCCATCTCCTCAGATATCCTCTCTGACCACGGCCTGTACTGGATGTGTTTCAGGAAGAGGCGTCAGAAACCCTGTAGTAAGCACTTATGAAATAACCTGTCCATAGGAAAGGTTTCTTCTTAACTCTCTCATTTACAATTTGGCTAATGTTCACACTTAGAGTAGTCTGTAACTCTTCAAAAATCTTTTAAATCCTACGGACTGCAACACAGTTGATATGTTTATTTAAATACATATCTAACTGAAGTCTGCATTCAGCTGAAGTCTTGGCCACCAAGTTGCAATGAGTTCCAGAGGATAATTATGTATTGCAAAAATTACTAACTTCATTGCACTTATTCTTAACTTGTTGCTTTTCTAAATAAATAACCTCTCCTATATACAGTGTAGTCATTATCACTAGTGGCCCATCTAAGCCATCTTCTCTCTCATTAAAATAATTTTAAACTTTTCAATCTGTCTTGAAATGAAGGGCTTTTCACGCTTCTAATTATTTACATTGTCCATCTCTATACTTCATCTATTTCTGTACATTCTCTTCCAGACAGGATAACCACAACTGAATATAGTACTTCAGGTCAGGGCATACCACTGATTTATTTAATGACAATATAAGATTTTTGGCATTATTTCTCTCCCAATCCTTTTGCATCCTAACAGTTTGCTTGCTTTTTTGACCCTTGCTCCATACAGAGCAGAGAGTTTCATTGAACCATCCAGTATAAGGCACAGGTCTTCTTTTGAGCGACAACAGTGATGTATTTGGGTAGCTCAAATTATTCCTTCTTATGTTACATTTGTCAACACTGAACCATTATCCTGACCATTCAGCTAAATTTGTTAAATTTTACTGGTTTCCTTACTGCTTTTTTGATCTTGAATTTTCTGAAACATTTGAGTTTTCTTTACTGCCTTTTTTACTTACAAGTATCATATGCATTTTGCTTAACTAAAATACAGGAAAAATAAACCAATTTCTAGCCCTGCTATGAAGCCTGGAAATCCACCTACATGTATATACATACATTAACTCTCTCTAGGTTCATAATGTTTTTTCTTTTCACTGTTCTCCTTTACTTAAACAGCTTCTAGTGCCTTCTTGTGTCCTTCTCCTGTGGCTATTTCCTGGCAGCATTTTCCAAGGAGAGTTCTTTTCAGAAATTCAGTTAAAATACATTGTTTGGTTGGCATAACACATTCTGGTAGATTAGAAAAAAATGGGCTTTCTTTATGTGACTATGTCACTTTCTGTCACACTGTTATGTCACTGTTATATAACACTAAAATCACAGTCTTATTATTCCAGTCCTAATTTTAGTTTAGAAAGAGACATACTGCGTTGGCATTTCTAGGAACGTTCCTAAAGCCATAAAAATCAGCCTCAGCATTTGCTATTTTGTCGACAATGGCTGCATCTAATGGGACATGGCATATTCTCGAGAGCATCTCAAGCACTTTTTTCTTAAATACCTCTCCAAGTCTCTGGTGTCCTATCCACTCCAGTATCCTGAGAAAAAAGAAAATGATGAAGGAAGTTGTCCTTGCTGGCCTAAGTGAAATAAGTTAATGGTCTCGATTCAGGTCTTAACACAAAATGCAAACCAAAAACCAAAGAGATGACCTTGTTGGTAGCCTTAGCAAAGACATTAAGTACATGCAGTATGAACAAAATGAACAACCCTTTCACTGGGGGGAAGGTTCTGGTCCTTTGATATTAGAATTAAGGAGTTTTGGTATCGTACTAAACAAAACCTTTCAGCTTTTTTCTTCCGAGTTCTTTCCTGTGTGAGGAAGCAGAAGTGCTGAGTCCGGCAGGCTTTTAAATATTCTTAACAAGAAGCATAATGGTATGACACTAAGTATGTTAACTAGGCTGCAGGTGGAGAGCTATTTAATGTCACTCTGTGTCTAAGACTAACTGAAACGCTTTGTGTTTGTTTCTTTTGTAAAACAAAACTCTCTAATCCAGCACCTACCGGGAATGTGCAGTTCTGGCTCTGTGGACCTGAAGGCCACCTAGAGACAGCAGCTTCAGATGTGCACAAGTTCTCTTCAACAGATTTCTCTGGACTGACGTGTTCAGAGCAAAACCGTCAGCTGGAAGAAAAAAGACAGCTTAGTTACATTCATGATTTGCATCACTTCAAAGATGCTGAGGATCAAGGAGGCCTCTGTATCTACACCCTGCACCCAGCAGAGGGGAGATGAAGGGACTAACAACCTGGGACGCTCCACGAAAGCATGTCCCCCCTCTGTCAGCACCAGCCAAGCGTTCTCAGTGCGCACAGGCACTGGGCACCTCCAGGAGCTGTGGGTGTGAGGCATTTCTGCTTTACCTCTATATAAACATCCCTCACAGGCACAGTTGGCTGGACTGAAGATTTAGCCCATAGCAAGGGAAATGTACATCGTTCTCAACGTTACTCATGCCAGCAGTGTTTTCAGGTTAATTTGTAAAAAAATATGACCTGAAAGCCTAAGACTGAGTTTCAAATGAGGCAGTTATTTTAAGGTTTGGTTTAATAAACCTAATTTATTATGTGAGATAACAGAGTTCTGCAATCGACTGCACGGCTTCATGGCTGAAGTCAGTAATTCATGTGAATAATGCTGCTAAAAGAAAACATGTTATGTGATCAGTCCGTAGCAATCAGACGTGGTGCCTAGACAGCAGCTATCTTCACTGTTTTTCCTAAAATGTAGAATAGCCGAGAGGACTAGTTATCTCAGCTGTAAATATCTGAGTTACAGGAGCACAGCTGGAACGTCACGGCTCCCTACCCCTGCACAGCCTTTCCTATAGCTATAGCAGCATGCCACTATTGAGGACTAAAGATGAAGAAGTTTTGTAACTTGCTACTGTCATGCTTACAATAAAGCATACTCTCATCATTAGCATTTCTGAGTCTTTTTGGTGTCTATGTTTAAAGCATAAATGTAGCATTCCTGGATGCCACCCTTGGTAGATAAAAACATAAAATATTTTCATAAGCAGGATAAAGCACTGCAATTACACAGAATGCACTGATGGTGCCAGATCCAAGGCCAGGTAAATGTGCACCCTTTGACTGCTGGGCAGACCAGAAAATACTTAATTCCAATTGATTAAAGTAGAAGATTGGAAGAAAAAAATTAGTTTTTTAAGCGAATAGCAGTGGAGCTTTCTCATGCATTAGGGCATAAAATGACACTCTGTGGGAGTCAGAAATTAAATTTTCTCCTTCACATAAGGTGTTGCACAACTGGCCAAGCACAATTATGAATGATTTACCTACAATGCATAAGGTATAAGATATTGCTTTTAAGTCACACGCATTGGTCTTCTTTTCTGCTATGGCAGCTTCTCTGTCTCCTGCCTCCATTTCTTACATTAATGAGGGTAAAAGGTAGTTAGTCTCATTAAAAACATTTTGAAACATGCTCTGATATTCTAGTTAAACTAATAGCTAGGATGCTGGGATGAATGCATCAAGTCTTTAGGAAGAGGTATGAATACTATGCTAGCATTTCAGCTTCAGCAAACATTGCCAGTCACAGCTATAAAGGGATGGAGAGGGTGAGCTGCTACAACAGTGATTATTCATAAAAGAAAATAGTTTAAAAATGAAGTAAAAAAATGACTCAACTTACGTTTGTACTTCCTCCCCCAAGGGAATGCATAATATCCGTATTTCACAATGTACAACTCATGCAGTTGGTGGCCTGCAATAGGAAATACGAAAACAGATAAGGACATGTAAACAGAAAAAGAGAGGTTTGATGGGGGCGGGGGTGTCCAGTAAATGTCTAGTGCTTCTAGTATTTTATCAAGGATATTTGTAAATGCAGAGAGAAGAGTCAGAGGCTGAAAATATTTCAGGAACCTCTCCTGAAGCTGAATATTGGCAATGGCTGCATCATGGCATCATCTAAAAAGCATGCTGAAAAAGCTAAGAAGGCTTTCCTACAAAATCTTGTAATCCTTTGGCTGAAGAAATCACCTTACCCCAACCCATGGAGGTTCTGCCAATAGCATCTTCATTATAAATGTAGGCAAGTACACGCCTGTCAAACTCACAGTCAGGGCTGTCTGCAACGTGCAGTACTTGGAGGAAGGAGTCCCTGCAGCACAGGGTGTTTGATGAGAAACTCAGCAGCATACTGGACCTCGTGGACAGAGCCTGCTGGCGTGCCCGCCCCATGGTACAGCCGGGCAGATGGAGGCACTAAGCTGGGGATGGCAGCAGGAGCAGGGATGTTACACGGAAGGTGGCTTCTTAATAACACTTCTGCTTCAAGCAACTTCTTGTCAGCAAAGTTTCAGGTTCATGGAGTTGTGGCCTCCTGAAAACTGCTGCAGGACTGATGTAACTGTTAGTTTATTTGGCGAGCTCTAATAAATGGATGAGATATTATGAGGCTTGCTAAGGGATGCTGGCTCTCTGTATGCACAGCAGAGTGGCCGATTTAGTGGATTTTCACTAATTTCCCATTGCTTCAGCACAATACAATGATCCTGGAGAAATCTAGCAGACAATAACCAGCTTCCTGTTTCTCAATTTGAAAGCCTCTCATTGCTAATGTGTTAATAGTCTTCATAACAAACATTTGCTAATATTCAAACAACTGAAGAAACGATAATAATTTCTCCCTATTTCATTCTTAGCTGGACATGAAAAAATGAATCGGACATTCTCAAGCCTAAGCTGCACAGAAGGCAAGGACTTTTTGGCACATTCAGTGACAGTAAATCTTTGTCTTATCCTTCCAGGTGAGAAAGTATTTGTGGCTCTTTTTCATGCTTTTAATCAAACTGCAGACCTCTCAGCTGACAGCCACTCCTCCTTTCATGAGCCTTTTTCGAGAGGTATGGCTTAAAGATGATATAACCTCTTAATAACCTTAATCAGGTTATTTTTTATTATGTTTTAATTCATTATAATCCTAATAAGTCTGTGGAAATCTAGAATTAAAATTTGTTTCTTTAATGACTTATCTTTAAAACATTAGCTACACATGGCATTAAAATATCATTTACCAAGAAACAAACACATGCATTCGTAAGACAAAGCATTACCGTGTTGGATCTAGAGGTTTTATTTAGGGAGAACAAAACAAAATCCATAAGGAGCTGCCCTTTCTGAGTCTGAGCCCGGAAGGTAATACTGATTTGTCACTAACTCTTCAAGTTATTATTTTATAGCTACTCCAACAACATATTTTGGCAACATAGAAGATGTCCTGCTGCGTACAATTAGCCAGTATGCTGCTCGGGCAAGTAAGTCATACTACAGCTTCCAGTGTGTGCATCATGGTCTCGTTGCTCTGCATTAAACCACTGGTCAATGAGGTTGCAATGCAAGCGCAGGGGGCAGTTCTTCCATATGCTTTGGGTCAAATGTATGCTATAGGAGCCCACAAGAAAAAAGCTTCTGCCCCCCCCCCCCAAAAAAAAATCCCAAAAGGGTCTCAAACAATGCCCAAAGTAAGACTCATTTTTGTTTATCTATCTTAAATATCTACAGATCCAGCCACAGTCTTTTTCACTTGGTTTTCCACTGAAGAAAAAAAGAAATTATGTTAAAAAATACAAAGACTACCTTTTGTTCCTTGGAGGGAAGGAGGTATGCCTGGAGCGCCGGTGTCCTATGATCACTAAGCAATGGGAGTTTTTGGTTCCCAGCGTAACTTGTGGTCCAAAGATGAGGCAAGCAGATCTTCGCAATGCAAACAACATATATAGCTGGCTACTGACCTCCTCGCTGGCACCTCATACTGATTAGTTCATGACCATCAGTCACAACCAAAGATCAGGGCCCAGATATAAAAGGGACTTTGAGGGAGGTTTTTGAGGTGTGGCTTATCAGGTAGCACTAGCTGCCATGTTCAGGAAATATGTTCATGATCTTCAATATACAAGATGGATGGCATCTATCTTGTATACAGAATATAATACTATTTATTGGTCCTGGATTTATTTTATTGTAAGATTATTGACTCTTTATTTGTAGAGGATGTTTTTGTGAGATTTTATGAGTTACAGATCCAAAGTAACAATACTATGTGTGTGTGTGTTGGGCATTGTAGCCACAATAGCACTCCAAGCGAGTAGACAAATCTCAAGCCTCAAGAAATTCACTGTGCCAAGTTTTTACACTCCAGACACCATTTACCAGTCCCATATGATTCAGACATAGTTCAAACGTTCAACAACTTCCCCAGTTAAGCCCAAAATTCAGAAAGCATCACACTTCAAGAGACAAAGGGCCAAAATATGCAAGAGGAAAGTGAAAGGAAGAAGCAAGGAGTAGGAGAAAGACAGGATGATTTTATAGCTAGATTCTATGCATTTAGAGAAAAAAATACATACATTTAATACTCTATTTGTGCCACCCTCCTCTGAAGCATTGGCTATTGTCAGAGACAGGAAATTGAGCCAGATGAACCCTAATCTAATATGGTTTCTCCTGTAATCCTATTTCCATGGAGATCTGTTATTTTACTGAAGGCAGCAGAAATAACAGATTCTGTTATTTGATAATTGTGAATCTGTTTTTGAGGATCTAACTGCAATAAATTGTCTACTTTCACTTCCTCAGATAACAGGTCAAATTCTGTCTACAGGTCTTCTGAGTCAATGTGAGACATAAACGTACCATTAGGGCAGACCTGCAGGCTCGTGGCCATGTAAACCCTACAAGTTAGTCTGTTTTGTGTATTTCTGTTTATCCAGCTGGAACTGAGTTAATACAATTTTGAGGAATCTTAACTTGTAAACTCATGACAGCCTGTGTTTAAAACAATGCATTTTTATAACAAACTAGTAGTTTTGAATTCAAACTGTTTCTAAAGACATGATACAGACCAACTGAAAGGACAGAGTTGGGGGAAAAAACAAACAAACCAACCAACCAACCAACCCCCAACCCCAAAAAACCTTTGTGGGCATTTACTTGCAACAGTATCATCTACTGTTGTTACAAACAAAAAATACGAGTTTGCATGGTCAGCATCCCTTTAAATCTGCGCTGCTCAGGTTTCAAAAAACAGGCTTCTGCTGCTTCTGCCTGGTCACACACACTAAAGCGGGCACCTCTGATAAAACACACTCTTGGCCATGTATGAGCATGGTAAATCGCTGCAGGCTGATACGCAGGCAGGTGAGCATCACAGCTGCTCTGGAGAAAATGGAACTCAGCTGTGTCACTCTGCTCTGAGTCTTAAAGCTTGGTGGATGCAGTTTTCATTTGCTCGTGTTCTCTCACCAATGCTGTTATGAGGCAGTTAAAAAAATAATGAATATTGTTAAACACGTATTAGTAACTTGTTGTTAAGCAATAAGAGCTAATGGGAGGACATTTCTGAGCAGTTAATGATTGGCCAGAGGAGATGGCTGGGGTCCTTAACACAGTCAGTCATTAAATGTGAAGCAATACCCTTGCTTTTACCCACTATTGCTATTTGCGTTTCCCCCCGCTCTGTTTACATCTCCAATTTTCTGCACTCCATTGATATGAATTTCGTTTTCTTTTCTTGGGTACCTACCTATTCCCAGCCCTTTGTAACTGACACAGAAAATCTCCATTCACAGTAGTCTATGAGGTTTCCAATAAATTATGCGCAGATTGCTGATTAAATGAAGATTATTATTAAATATTAAAATGAAGACTTTATCCACATTTTAGCGATCACAGATGAAAAAACTACACAGATCAGTGTAATCCATTTATTGGTTTATGGTGGGAAAAGTCCTATAGAGAGTGTCACAATTCCCCATGCTGTCCCTGAATGCATTTTGCATTAGGACCTGTGATTTAACTGAAAGAGATATAAAAATCACACACAGTTAGACAGTCCCTCCTGGCTACACATCTGAGAAGGCTCAGGAGCATAAGGTCAACACACAGCAACTTACGCTCACAAAATGAGCCCAGAACCACCTGTTTCAGATGTTAGTATGCAAAGATTTTCAAGGTCTGGAGCTTTTGACCAAACCACACCACTCTTGGGGGATCTGTTCTCTCTTTCCCTTCCCCTCCCTCCTTTCCTCCTCCTCCTAACCATGCACACAAAAGCAATGCAAGTTAAAGGACAGCAAACTACTTCATGGAAGTATGTTTTAAGTAAAGTAGCTGTTTGTCTTATTCAAGGAGTTTGATCCTGAAGTGGTTCAGCCATGAAAAGCAGTCCTTTGAGACCAGAGTAATCTCTGGTGTTACTATGGACTGTCTTGTCACTAATAGTTACCTGGTTTGAGCGATACCTTTTTCTTTTTTTTTTTTTTATCCAATTTTTCTGAGCACTGCAGCTTAGTTCAAACTTGAACAGTCACAGTGCATTTTCTTAATTACACTGACTCTGTTTGCATAAAGAAAAGGTTCTATTTGCATTTCATGCAAACTCTACAGCTTATTACTGATTTTTATACTCATAAAAACGATCATTTTAAATAATGAGGACACTGTTCTTACCTTCTTATTAGGTCCTTTGCTATGCATTTGTAACTATGACCTAGAACTATACTAGAACATCTGCAAACAGATAAATCAGTATGTTAGTTATGGATGTGTTTATTCTTTTTCCATAACCACAAGCCATTCTGACTTTTAAAGTCCATCCCTTTTTAAATCAAGCTCAAAAGAAAGGTTTGTTGGTAGACTGTAATTGGTCAAAACTGCATAAAGAGACCAGAGGAAGCAAGCAATGGTATTCCACGGGATCATAATTTCTTAAGAATGTAAATGAAACATGTGAACATACAAAGTTTGGGAAAGAGCAATCTAGTGTTTCATTTCCTAGTTGAAAGCTGAATATTTCCTGAATTCTTGCAGGCTCAATGGGGAAGAGGTGGGGTTTTTTTGGAAGACATTTTGGCTGATCTTCAATCACAGGCTTGGGAGAGCTGCTTACAGCAAGGAAGGCAATGGCATGAGACCAATCTCAACGTGCTTTAGATGTTACACTGCCTGGGATCTTCCTTCCATAAGCTCATTAATGAGGCACTACATGAAGACAACAAAACAAAACACAAACCTTCAATATTGACCAAAAAAGGCAAAACGAAACAGACTTTAAAACTAAGCAAACTATACAAACACCTTAGGTGGAGAGCTAAGTGGCAGAAGCTCTTGGCTTCCAAGGGCAAAAGCCATAAAGAGAGAAAAATACTATTTCTTTAGATGATCAAAGCACTGGGAGCAGGTACAGTGTTCAATTGCTGATGCCCTTCATTTTTCTTTTTCTTTAGTTCAGAGTGATTACTAATGAAGAAATCACTGAATTTCACAGCTTTCTGTGTTTGTAAGCAATCCATAAAAAATAATTTTACAAATATTTTGTTATTCAAAAAGTTTTAATGAATGTTTTGACTAAACAACTGCTTCTTCACAGCCTGTATTCCTGTCATTACCTATTGTCATTACTGCTGTAGGAGGATCATGACTTTTCCCCCGATTGGACAACAATAATTTTAATAAAGAAGGAGAAGATGAAGTTGTTGAAGTCTTGTAGCAGGGCCTTTCAGTCCCTTTTGGAGGGGAGCAATTTGTAGAGCAGGAAGAGATAGGACAAGGGAGAAGGATAAGACCATTTTAGGACATCTAAATATTCCTGCGGAGTAACTCGGCTCAGATGGTGCCCAAGGCTACATTAGGTTCTTGGAATACTCACTGGCTAAAATAATTTAAAAAGTAAATTTCTTTGATCATAATCACATGAAGGAACTGTTTGGGGTGATTGCATATGCAGTTTGGGGAACCTGATGATGCGTCTATCACTCATAGGGACAACCAGCACTCTCCTGTTCGTGAGCCCTCACTGTCAAGTGCCCGTCACATCAGTAACTTCACTTGGCCTGTTTTCGTTCTGAGACTGAGTATCTCTGTTTCAGTCATGTCTGTAAGGCACAGGAAGAGTCAGGACTTCCGTGCGGTAGGTGCTTTTCACAGAGATCACTCCCCACTGCCTCAGTGAAAGGAGCTTACGTGTGGGATGAGTGGTTCCACCTCCAACTTATGGCCTCTGTCCTTCCACCGACCCCTGGCTCTGCTGCTCCTTCTTCCCTATTCTGTTCTCGACCTCTTTTCACAATTGCCCATCTGCCTCTGCGGATGGTCTCTCTGCTGTTCTCTCACCTAATATGGATTTTGATTTGTCACAGGGAAAAAAAAAAAAAAAGACCCAAAGAAAGAAGGTTGACTGTGAACTCCACATTTATGCTTCCTGAACAGAAACTCTGCCTGCATGAAAATCAAATAGGGGAGAGAATAAAACATGGTGATTTTGAGACCAGATTTTCCCTGATTCCCTGAGAAGCCCAGAAGTCAGGAAGTCACTGTCAGCTCCCTGTTTCTGTGTTTCAGCCTTATTTTCAGCACAGGTTAGAGCTTTATGCCACCACTCTTGGCTCTTATTCTGCCTTTCTGGAGTGGGAAGCATATGGGAATGCATGACAGAGCTTAAGATTCTGCAGTCCTGAGGTGGTGAATACTATTACATCGAGCAGCCCTGAAAGTGCTCCAGCTTCTTCCTAAGGACAGCCCCAAACCTCCTTACGATCTGCCCGGGCTGTTCTCAGCAAAGCTCTGCAAGACCCCAGGTTTTCTCCCAGGAGATTCGCAGGGTGTTATAAACGGGCAGCGCTCTGTGTGGCTAAGCAGTGTCAAAGTGAGACCATCCGATGACAAACACAACGTGAGCTGAAGTCAGAGGCAGTAGCAGTCCCCCCCTTAAACCGTGATGGTGCTTCTGTATCACTACAGATACCGTATCTTATTTACAGAATTACAAACTAACGATAGGGTATGAAAATGCAAACCATTGTGCTAACCTGGAGTTTCTCAGTTTCCTCCTTTGGTACATTTGTCTCATAATTAAGGGATATTTTTTGACTGTGAATAATAAACACTTTGAGCTTGAATTAATTCAAATATTTCTCTCCTCTCTCGCTTGGTAAAATAATAGAGATATTCCAGGCTATCTCCTATTGCCCATTAATGTTGTGTATATAAATAAGCCAGGTTATCTTTTCCTTGTGAGAAATGTTTTATCTAACAGGCTCTTGTCTAGTGGTTCAGTACTCTACCACTCTAAATTAGGACACTTTATCTTAAGGCTTCATAATCTTACGAGACTATAATTGGAAAGTTTATAAAAAAAATCCTGCTTTGTAAGCTTGGCAGCTGAGATAGAAAGAGGGAATGAGAAGGGCTACAGCAGAATTACACCATCACTGCTAGCCTGACTTCGCTTGACAGAGCCGTTTAATATTTTGACAAGACAAAATATAAAGCAACATTTTATTCTGTAGAGACTTCACTAGACACAAGCATGGAAGTGCTTGTGATCAATAAAGTTTGCGGTGGAGAGTGATTTATTTACAGCAGGGTATTATGTAGAGAAAGAGCTGTGATATTTCCACAGGCTTTGACGGCATAATGGGCCCCTCTCAATCCTTACATGGAAGGGTTAGATTGTCATGGTTGCTCAGGCAGTATTCAAAACGTTATCTGATCAGCCTTAAAGACTTCAGAACGAGACAGATGATTAGTTACCCTAAACGATCCTCATCATGCAGAAATTGATGATTTAATATAGTCAATGACAGACGATTCCATTTGTACTAGATAAAGTGTCTGCGGTTTGTATCAATCATAATAGAGTTATTATTGAGCATAAAAGAAAAGCATGTTTAATATCATTAATTCCAGATATGTCGCTTTCCACATCTGGCATTCATCCATAGAGCAGAACCACTCCAGGCTATCATTCCTGCCTGTGTGCTGGTGACTCCAGTGTTTTTTGTAATTTCAAAATGTTTTTCAGCACCTCCAGCTAGGTGCAATAACAGTTTACAGATTACCTATGTCATCACATTTTGACAAACTTCTCAATCTGATGTGACCTTCATCTTTAGCCATCTGCTTGCCTTTGTTTCTGCCTTTTTTTTTTTTTTTTTGATAAACCTCTGCAGCTTAAAGCTGTAGTGGTTTGTTCCATATTCTTCTAGGTCAACATTTCACCTGTGTAAATCCAGAAACACAGGCTGAAATGTACAGACAATAACCTGGGTTCAAGTCTCAAGGTAGCTGACACTGGGCAAACCTCCTAGGTAGATGTTTTCATCACTTACATCAAATGCTTTTTAATTGTTAACAGTCAACAATCCCCACATAAAAATCAGTATTCAGAAAATACCCTTTGTACAACCAGTCCTTCTGCAGGGCCTGACTTTTTTGAATTCCTAGAAAATGTGGGGCAGAACCTGGACGTTTCCATAACCGAATCATAAATACCTATAAGTGACCGAGCAGAAACCATACTGAAAATGCAGCTCAGACCACTACACATGCAATTGGTTAATTCGGCCATGGAACCCCAACACTCACCAAAGAATCCAAACACATGTGCCACTGGTCTCCAGGAGGGAGACTAAATTCCCAGAAAAGTACTGCATCTATGTACAGATATTTTTTTCTCCCTATTTTCCTGACTCCCAGCTAAAACTTCAAATGAGGAATGAGGTACCTATAGGATTTTGTTTCTTTACTCATTCAGATGGACAATTGCATGGTTTTAAGTGATAAATGCTCAAAAAAAGAAAATTAAAGGGTTATAAAAGAGTGCGAGCAAGCTTGTTTTTAAACACCGAGTCCAAGATTTCTTGTCATATTGTTCAAATCAGAAAATTGGCAAGGCATTCTTTTACATGCAGTTATAGGGGCCTCCTCGCCTTTTTTTTCCTGCTTGCATGGGTGTTTTATACCAGTGGGGAGAGCAGTCCAAATGAGTTGGCTGCCTGCCAGTTCAAACAGCAGGAAGTTTACTGATGCTGGAAGCTTTATTTATTTTGTGTTTTATTTTGGAAGGAGGAGTAAAGAAGGCTAATAACATTTCAGGGGCAAAGAGTGAGTTGTTGTCCTGCAGGCTCTGCTATCAACCAAGCATTGCAACATCTCCTATACTGCAGAGTTCAATTTAAAGATCAAATCCGCTATTACCTCCTCCTCTCTTACTGTCACTCCTCCAATGGAAAGGACAAGAAAACTAAATCATCTGAGTAACTACTACTGTATATACAAGTATTGTAACTAGGGGAAGGAAAGGAAATGGTAACTACTGAGTAGATCCCAGTTAATTCTGTGCAAAACAAGAGGCGGAAAGTTAGGCACAGCCCTGAACTGACCTCAAGGCCCAGATAAAGCAATTATCATGATCATTTAATAATAGCAAAGATCCTGACCTTTCTACTTTATTTTTATTCAGTCTGTACCTAATGATATGTTTCCTTCAGTACCAAAGCCATTTTTTCTGGCGGGGAAGAGCTTGTCGCTGCTAACCCCCAGCTGCTGGGTCCTCCCCCTTCAGGTGCTGCCCATGTTATTTCTGCAGGTTATGGCCCATGAAACCAGACAGGTGAAAGGGCCCAGCGATACCACCAAACCACTCAGCCCTTCTGCCTGGCTCATTTCGGTGACCTGGTTTGCAGAGCAGGCCCTCAAACTGTTCCTTCAGAGCAGCCAAGGGAGCGATGAGCTGGCCTGATGGGGTGAGAATAAGCAGCCAAAGGAAGTGGGGAATATCCTACCAAGACGTCACTGGCAGAGGACATGCTCCAGCAGTTTCGTCATCAGCAACACCACATCTCGGGGACTTTTAGGCAAAGACCTCCAGCCTCAGCTGAGACTGTTTTAACATCTAGAACTGAAGTCATCCCTGGGAAACTGCCATTAGTAGCTGACATTAATGTGCTTCACCCTCATAGCGCCAATTTCTATATATAGGTGAAATGGGCCCAGTTTTGGTCAACCACTTCAAAAAAAAGTAACAGATATCAAGGATGATACAAGGAGCAAGCATTACCTTATTTTGGCAACTACTTTTCACATTAAAAACACTTTCATTGTGAAAATAAGATGAAAAGATAAGTATGCAATACAGGAAGCTATAAATATAAAATATAGATGCTGAATATAGCGTATGGCTTAAAGCAGTAGTGATCAATCATCACAATAATTCAAGTTCACTAGACAGCTGAAACTGTCAGAACAGAGTAACAGGTGACTGCTTCCTCGGTATCATTAAAGCTTTTAATACAGTTATTTCTTTCTGCATATAAGTATATGCATATGTGCGTTTGTGTGTATGCGTGTGTATATAAGGGTAAATGAGAGGAACTGCTACCAGTGAGTTAAAAAATAATGGAGAACATGTTTTCAGTTCTTCAGGCTAGCCTTGATAGAAAAGAAAAAACTACTTTCCTCTAAATGTGCTTACTGGAAATTACCATCATCTCAGAGGACACCTACCTTTGGGCTTGGATTTCTAGCATGAGACATGGGGGAAGATGTCTGGTTTGACAGGTATCAGATGATGTTAGCATGCTCTCACATATTCTCTAACAATCATCTCATGGCAAATCTATCCAGCATCTTTTGAAGGAAAAAAATGAAACTTCCCAAAACCTGAAAGGAAAAGAATATTCAAATTATTCTTCAGCATATTAAAACTTTCTGTTAAAGCAAATGGCTATTCGTAAAAGAAAAAAACTGAACTCTGAAGGAAGATTTAGGAAGAGATACAAGAATGAGATACGTTGGATCACAGCAGCGAATATACAGGTAGAGACTTTTAAAGAAGGGTGAATTACTATCTGAATAAGACTTCTAGTCTTGGAAATTAAAAGGTTCAGAAAAAGCTCTTGAAATCAAAAATATTAGAGGGTACTGACAGTACCATATAAAATGCAGAAGGTGAAATTGTCTGTATTGTTAGGAGATAAAAAAAGAGTAATGACTGCTTTAAGTGGGCAAGGTGTAGAAAAGGAGCTATAATATAAACTAAAGAGCAGGCCAAAAGGAGGTACAGGCACTGGTCACTCTGTCCTTTGGTGTGTATATCTGGCATACTCCACTCTCAGCTGGCCATGTCCTGGCCACAGGGGGATGCAGGTCTTGGTCGCTGGAGAGGGCGTAGAGGTCCAGTCTCCTCCACCATTGGTTCCTACTCAGACCGTAATAGCAGCTGTGTGGACACTACATACCATGGTTTGCAGTCACAGCTGGTCCCCAGGACCCAGGTGATCACCAGCGACCTTACATTTCCGCTTGCTTTCCTGTCCCCTCACTTTGCCTGATGCCTTGTATCCCCTGACCCTCTAAAAGAGTTGTCTTCTGCATCCCTCTGATTCTTCTCTTGAACACTAGATTTCTATATCACCTCAGTATTTCCAAGTCCCCCCCAGAGTTTTGCACCCAACTCCCTAAATGCAGAACAGCAGCTACCTTCCCAGGGACAGCCTTGCTTCGGGCTCACTGAAACAGAGGGGAACGGCAGGCAGCCACACTAGGGGCAGTTTCATTTCTGCATGTGGGTCCTGGTGGAATCGGTCATTGTCTTCAGTGACCACAGTCCAGCATTAGCCCTATTACAAGGTGTGCAGAATGGCTTCCTTGCTGCACACGAGAAAATTCATCCAATGGAAACTAGAAGTAATTAGAAGTTTAAAATAAGGGATAATAATAATAATAATGAGAATTCTTATATAGTACTGGTGGGGACTGAGAGACGTGAAGGACACCTTGGAAAGGTGCTGGTGAGAAGAAAGCACGTGACAGCTCTACTCTCGGATCCATACCAGCAGAAGAGTTTCTCCCGTAGGTGTCCAGGTGAACTGTGCAGCCCCATGCCCTGGTAAAGCTGGATTCCTTAGCCTGTCAGAGCCTAGCCTCCCCCCTACCCAATTTTGAAAAAAAATCTGTTTTCTCACTAATTTTGGAAGCCAGCTGGGATTTACATCTCCTTGTCCAACAGTAGGATTTTCCCGTGAGATTCAATCTCTTTTCAGGTTCAGGCCTGCCTCCAAAATCTCAAGATGTTTGGTTAAAGTGACATTTCAGCCACTTTCCTTCAGCAAAAGTGACATTGAACACAATAGCAGAGGAACTGAGAGAGGGCCATATGTAGACAGGCAAGAAAATCAGACTCAAGAGCCAGTGTTGTGTGGAGCCACTTAAAGTCAAGACATATATTTTATTTCTCACCTTTCAAGCAAATACATGTCTTTTGTGTCCACTCTTTAGGGTCACATGGAAAAGTGAAACCCTGGAGACAGGAAAGAAAGAGAAAACAGATTATTACCGACCTCGCTGCTGTCCTGAGCAATTCTTCCTTTTTTCCATATAATGAATTAGCTTTTTGTGCAAGAATTCAGTTCAAGTCTTAAAACATAGTGAATTACTATTCTAATTTACCAGTGTCAGTTTTGTTTCAACCCACTGTTAATCACTTAGTTTTGTATGTTTTACAAAACTGAGACAGTTATTTATAAATGTATTGTGGGGCACATAGGGGTACATTTGCATACTTACACATACATATTTCAATAAATACATAGTTATTGAAATTCATCTATAAGAAACTGCGCTTAAGTTCAAATCCATCTTGTGGTCAACACCATCCAGCAATTTTGTTCCTTCCTTTTTCTTTTTTTTTTTTTTTTTTAATACAGGTCATCCATTCAGTTAAAGTTCTGTCAAAATCATGCAGCTGATTTAATTCCTAGTAACAAAAGTAATTACTCTGAGTTCTAGTTTGCTATAATTATACTGCTACAGACTTTACATACTCTAAAATATAGGGGTATGGCATTGCAGCTTCAGCAAGCACTAACTGAAGTCCTTGTGGCCTTCCCAGAGCTTTCCTGTGCCTTGCCATATTACCACCTCTTCACCTTATAAAAACTTTATATTTGCACCCTTGCAGTTTAACATTATTTTTCCTTTTCTTAACTTGATGTTTGACGTCTCAGTATGACTGAAGGCAAGTCCGCCCGCAGTATCATGCAAGGCAGAAGTGCTCTTTCCCCCATCACTTGGTGTTACACAGCTTTCCTAAGCCCTGGGCTTTTCTCCTGCAGATTTCCCTCAGCAATTCCTTGTTTGCCTCCTCCAGAAGGGTTTGTGCCGTACATTTTCCACCATTGGATATCCTGCTCTGCCCTTCCAATCTGCACATTTCTGACAGCTTTTTTTGCTTTTAAGAGCTAAAAACATAGGATCATCCTTCTCTGGCTCTCTCTCACTGGCTGCTCAGTAATGAAGGAGTGGGCTTAGAGGGAGCATCACAGGGAATAAACCTGCCAATGGACAGGGCAGAGATGAAAAGAAATGAAGGTATAAGTGCATAACATGGACCTGAATGATGCTATCGGTAATAACACATATTTGCTTGGCTGGCTCAAGCTTTCCATGTACCTTTGGAAGGGTGGATTTGTACTGCAGTGAACCTCAGAAAGTCTTTCTTGCTTGGTCTGACTGTCATTCCCAACACGTGGAATAACACCTGTAGTTGAAAAAACTTGCAAAGAAATCTGCTCATATTAAGAAAACATAAACAAAGTCGATTAATTCAAAGCCTGACTACTCAGCTGGGAGACACTCCTACTGGCAAATTATCTCTCTGAGAATATAGATACAATCCCTGGCTTGTTCCAGTCTGCTGGGTCTTACTCACAGGGATCAGATAAAGCAAATCCTGTTAGAAGGGTTCATTTGCCTTTCCTGCACAGTCCTAGGTTCCCGTGCACTCCAGCTTCCTCGGTCCTGGCATGTGGGATAAGAGTTTGTCTTATCCACATCTTTGGATGGGATTCTCACCGGCATACTCTCCACAACCCAGAACTCAGATATCATATCCTAGGATGCCCTTAAGCCAATATGATATGCATACATTCATGTTCATACAGAAAAAAAGCTCAATAAAAAAATAGAGAGGGGTCCAATTCAGAGTATTAGTCATCCCTTCCCTTCATAGGATTAGATCTTTTTCACATAAAAATGCACTACGATACGTATTAAAGTCAAGGTTATGAAAAATCAAAACACCTTTGATCAAACCTGTTGGAAATGAAACCAAAGAAAATGAATCTTAACAATCCATATTATATAAACAGATAACAAAGTACAAATGAGTGTATTTGCTGCCACCCCACTTTGCAGCATGCACATGTGTACCCTTACCACATAGTAATATACGTTACTGAATAATAAATCACACTTTGATCCAAGTAACCCAAAGCATTTTACAAACACTAATTAAAACTTGCAATATCTCTCTGAGGTACTTAAATAACAACGTGCATAATTTGTAGGTGGGAAAAGTGAGCCAAGGGAAGGTTGAATTAACTTACTCAGGATCAGAGGGGGAATCAGTGAAAAATCAGGAAGACGATACGAGCCTGTATCCCACTCCTCTATACAAACTAAGGGAATCTGTCCTTCTTGAATCTACAAAATATGAGTGTTATTTTAACTCTAAAAAGGTTTTCCGGAAGATTACTTGTCAGAGTTCATTTAATTACTATGAATTTTAAGTATTTGGTTTTAAACTACTAAGTAGGCTCTATTACATCACTGTTTCCCGATATCGCAAGACTCTTGATGGAAAAAGCAATCCCTGCTCATAATATAAACCACCCCTGCATCTGACTCAGTGACAACTGGATGAAACTGCGTGAGTTCTCCTGAGATGACCGCTAATTGGTCCTTCATGGCAGGTACCGCTGCCTCCAGGAATTTGCATTGCATCACACAGAAACACAAAAACTGTGAAATAATTACAGAACAGCTAAGGGGAGAGAGTGCTGCCACAAGCAATGTTCTGGCCTCTCCTCCTGGGCTGCACTGTGCTCTCCTCAGGCGGCAGCAGGGCCGGCAGAGGTGACTGCCCCGCCAGCACGGACCCCCAGCCCCCTCCACTGCACAGTGGCACCACTGATGAGCTCACCCATCCTCCCCCACCACTCTTCTGGGGATTAAGATTTTGCCTAATTGTATATATACCTGCTCCTGTGAAATTATCTGAATTGCAAAACAACCAAACTAAAGCAAAAAAATTACCATCCTTCTTTTCTAGATTTCTCCCCCCCCATTAACAGGGGTCATTCCTCAGCACCAAGCGAGGAGACAGAGGACAGCAGGAGGCAGATCTCTGCGTGTGGAGGTGTGGCCCCTTCGATAGACAGGTTTCCACTAGAATTGTTCATAAAACTTGCACAGCACTGGGGGCAGCTTTGTGACATTCCTGGGGTATTTAACATTATTGATCTTTTTTGACAAATGAGTAATGTAACATGTTCATTACCATTAATCATCCTTTTTCTAATTCAGGTAAACAAGGGGTAGTTTCGTTCATGCTCAGCTAATATCTATTTTCGTAATTATTTTTACAAGGATCCTGTTTGATGAAATTCAAATATGTATTTATTTGGAAGAAAAATATTGATTCTTTTTTCATTTTAGCAAAGTATTCCATAAAGGATCAGCTTTCCTAGCTGTGCTATTAAAAACCAAAAAACAAATATGCTATTATGCCTTAGAACTACATTTTAAAACTGGGTCTGCTGTTTTTGGCTCTATTAGCATGGAATTCAACAGTTAGCTTCACAACAACGCCGGGTGGAGAAAAATCACATTCCCATCCCCTCACTTGCCTTTGGCAGCTGGGTTGTTATTAGACGTGATTAAAAACTCCATATGTTCCCATCACCCGAGCGATCAGCTCGTGGGCTGCCCAGTGCATACGCTGCTCCCAGAAGGTCCTGCTTTTCTCAGCAGGTGTTTGCTGTGGGTGTGAGCTGAGAGGACCGCGCGGAGACCGGCTGTGGCACCGGCTTCTGCCTTCCTTTCCACCGGGAAGGAACATTGCAGTTCCCCTGCCCTTTCCCCAAGTCACCAGCATCCTCTTTCCCAGGCACGTCAACCACCCTGAAGGGGACAAAGAAGCATGAAGATTGCTGTTTTCCCAACATATCCTTCCTCTTCTGATACATTTCAATAACGTTAACAGTATCTCCTCATTATCTGCTCCAAATCTCTCTAGTTAGAAGTGTCAAGAGTTGGTAATTGTACTTCTCATGCTGCGGTTAGCTGGCTCCTTCGGAAACCCTTCATCTCCTTATGCTGGCTTTGCTGCCTTTTCACATCTCCTTTCAGTGGTGACTCTGGGCCTGCTCCCACTGGCTTTTAAAGACAGGCTGGTGGATTTTGAGCTGGGCTAGTTCTTTTTCACAGTGATTGTAGGCAGGACTACTGCAAGCTGAAGCCCAGCATTTCCAGCCCTGATGTTGCCTGGCTCTCCCAGGAACTCTTGTGCCCCTCTGCCGACAGCTGCGATGTTACAGCACGAGCAGTATTTCCCATGCCCCTGCCTTTCTAGAGTTTGCAGCAACACCATTGTAAGAAAGGACAAAGGTGATGATACTGCTATTTTCCCTATTATTATTTTAGTGCTCTGATGCTGTTCTGCACGTATTGTACTGACAGGCTCATCACAGAGCAATTTAAATAGAGATGTAAAGCACATTTATTTCTCCTAATGAACATACCAATAATGCTCTTGCAGCGATGACTGTTTCCTGAAACCAACAAACCCTGAAATAATATTGACAGGACCAATTGCTTGAAACTTCGTAGAAACAGTGTATATTGAAGATACAAGAAGTCACACTAATAGGAATCCTGTAAGGCAAATGACTCCACAGAGGATAAAAGGTATGAAAAAAGCTCACTTGTGTTTTAAAAACACAGTTTCAAGAATTTATCATGTCATTTAAAAGACTGAATAGAGGTAAATATCAAGATTTTTTTAGGGAACAAAAAGGAACTATTACTAAAGTGTACCATTAGATAACTCAGAACCATCATTTCGGTTTTCAACAACAGCCTCAGTTTCCAATAATCACAATACCTAGTCCTAAGAATGTTTTTTGCTAAAGGGTTCAACGAAATTCCTTCTTATGCCTCTGAATGCAAAAAAAGGTGAAATTAGCAACTCTGTTCTTCTTAGCCCTCTTGAGAACACGTGAAAAGAGTGGTTGGTGGAAAGTGAATTTAAAATTCATGTACTCATTACTGACATAAAATCTGTTATTACCTAGTTCTAGTATAAAATCCTGATTATGATGGAATCACTGTAAAAAAATCCACTGTTAAACACAAACTCAGTTAGCTAAAGTGTGTATTAATAAATATGTGCCATAGTCTCACACCATTTTCTAGTAAAACGAAGATTTTTAGGGCACATGAAGAAGGTCTCCTCCACTGCCTAACCCCTCTCCACTGTCTGATTTTTACACCACACAGTGATAGTAGAATGAGAAAAAGCAGCTTACTGCTACTTCTTGGGCCCTTGAATATCTGATGGTTGGTTCAGAGAGAAATAAGTTTAAAAGTGAATCATTTCAGAGGGAAAAAAGCTAATAGATGATAGCTCTGAAATGGATCAGCTAGTCAAGAGAAAACTGGGGCTTCACCAACCTTCAGATACCTCCTACAAGATGATGTCAGGGGAGTTTCAGGGATATTGCCTTGAAAATTAAGCTACAAAGAGAATGACTGAGTAGTAAATATAGAAAAGGTGGCAACTGAGGCAAGGCATAAAAGAAATTGACGTGTCAAATAGTCAGGGGGCTGATAAGGAGTGATACAGGGAAGCTGTCCCTGACAGCTGAACTGGTCCACGCAGGTAGACTGGAAGAGATGGAGGCCACACAGCTCCTCTCCTTTTCTTCCTTGCTATTGTATCAGGGACTCCAAATTTTACTACTCTCGTTTGGTTACGGCAGAGACTGGAAATAAGAACCCCAAATCATGAAACTGCCCTTAGAAAATGCTTTCGTTCTTGTGTCTGTTTTAACCCACAGCACTAAGGGTCACTTTGGTCCTTAGGCACGAATGTGTAACTTTTCAAGAACAGAATTCATCTAAGAGGATCAGGTGGCTGGACAATATTTTTGCTTATCCCACTTTTCAGGCATGGCAAAATAAGGAAGAAAAGAGCAGGTCTCTTCTTCCGCCTATGTTATAGCAGTCTGCTAATTAACAAAGTACTGAATAATTCCAGTCAGTTTTTTAACATCTAGGTTGTTGTACTTTCCTCATCTAATATCATCGACTTGCTTTTTTCATTGTCATTAATATCTGCCTATGACTGTAGATAGGTAAGTAATTGCTATACATCATATTCACTTTCTTACATGATTATCCTCTAGAGACCTTAATTTTATTTGCAACAGCTTTCTGTCTTTTCACGAAGCAAAGGAATGTATAGATAGTGTAAAGCTATAGGTGAAATTGAGATATATGGCATCTCTGTTAAAACATTCCCTGATTGTCTCAGGTTACCTGCTGGCTCCATTACAACCTTTCAAAAATAAGAAATCAAAGACTAGGGAAATGTTCTCAGCTTTGTAGTGTTCATAGTGGGCTTCTTTGCAGCTTCAGAGAAGCTGCAACATTTTAGCAGTTCCTATCACTGACCTTCCCTATATTTTTTTGCAGGTTCAGCTTGAAGTTTGCTTGCTTTGATATAAATCATTGCAAAGTTGCATCACCATGGAGCAAAAACACACTACAGACTGTAACAGAAGCAGCTGATAACCTGGGCTTTGGCTGATTATTATTCTTTGCCTTGATAGAGGAAGGTACCTTGAAACTTAAAACTCCCCAGCATAGGATCCTCAGGTCTGAGTAGCTTATCAAGTTATTATTTTTAAAATACTAACACACTGGTAACCATGATAGAATTGCCAGAATACAAACAAATTCTGTTTGGAAAAAAAGTTAATTGAAAACTTTATGTATTGATGTGTTCTCCTGTTATTCTTCTCATTCTTTCTGTTTTTAATGCAGCTGAGCCAAAGGTTTCAGGGTTGTTTAGAAAGCGACTTGTAGAGATTTCTGGGGTCATGTATATATTCTTCAGTGCTTGTTTTCCTTCTAGGGTGCTGCTCAATAGTGCATGGTAACTTCAACAGTTTACAGTCTGTTTATTTAATATTCCTGAAGAAAGAAACTTCAAAAGAAGAATAGGATTATGTGCCTGACATGTTTCCTCCACAGAGTACAACTCACTTTGCTATTATTGCAGTTACAGCAGCCAGACTTCCAAACCCAGATCTTGCTTATATGAATTTGTAATAATTATATGCAGCTTATGACAGCCTCTTTTTCAGATTTGCTTTTCCAAGCAGCCCTGTTGCAATTAAAATTGCAACCCAGATCCATTTCTGCAGGGAAATTTAAACAAAAAAAATAATGAATAAAGGAAGATTTCTTATACATAATCGTTTATACCCCTTAAACTCACACCGTTGATTGCTGACCTCTGAAAGGTGGAGAAAGTACCTGTCCCCTGAGTAGATACCAGAGCCTAGACTTTGTCTATTGTGACTTGGTATTCAAATAGCAGATCATTATTTTTTCTTCCCACACAATAATTCTCAGATGTGTTAACCAGCGAAGAGAGAAAATTGGATGTATTGTGTATTATGGAAAAAAGACCTGGCGTAGAGCTAAGACAGAAGATAAACATTCAAGGGAGTAAAAAGGTTCTTAAACATTTCCTTGATTTCTCTTTTGTTAGTTTATATTTGTGCCTGTGAAGACAAACTTTGCACTAGTTTCTGAGATGTGTAACTTCTACATAGTGCAAGGAATTTCAATTTGAATAATAATCACCAGTGACTAGCTCTTTCCAGTGGGTTAAGAGTGATTTCAGATACTTAAAATCACCAGAAAAACTTAACAGTCAGTATCATGAAAATTCTGAATTTTTAGCCAGGATCTCTGTCCAGTAGGACGAGTGTACCTGAAGCTTGCTGCTACCCAAAAGTACATTTGGGCACATAGGTAGGTGCCATTAGACAGAGCTTCTGCAGCTTGAGCATAGGATCACTACTGACCTTAAAAATCATAAGAAGTGGTCCCCATTCTTGCCAAGCAACCAGACTTTTACCTTCTACAGGCTATTGACAAATGCTTTCACGTCAGGTTGTGTGGAATGCAATAATGGGATTTCCTAAAATAATTTCCTCCTGATCGTGTGCATCTAATTGCAGCTCTGCAGAAACTTCAGAACAAGATTGTGTAGTTATTGCTATTCATACTCCTGTCACATACATGGGTCCATGTCATAGATTGGTGAGCCGCTGTGCTTGGCGTTGTATGATCCAAGGGAAAAGCAGTTTCTCATGAGAATCTCATGAGAAAAAGCTCGTTCAGTGGTCCTCCCTGCTTAATATTTTCAGCAGAAAAGTCGTAGTGCTCCAAATACCCAAACGACAAAAAAGTAAAGTCAGGTTTTGAGTCAAATTCCACATTCCACCCTCATGAATTCTCCTCCCCCCACACCCTCAAAACACTAAGACACATGAAAGGAGAATCCTTAGAAAGCTTAGTAGGAGAAAACTCCTTCAGCAATTGTCTGGGAACACAAAATTCAAATGAGAAGTGGGAGACTCAGTTTAGATGAATACAGATTCCCACACAAATGTCACTGCCTAGATAGGTGAAAACCTTGAGTCTCTGAGCAGATACAGCAAGCATCAAAAGCCCAAGCTTTACTTGCTCCCGGGGCTGAGCTGTAGGGAACACCTACGCATTACAAAATCGTTTTGATTTCCTCTTTCCCTTTCCCACTCCTCTGTAAGGGTACTTTGCTCATTCAGGCCAGCTCTGATCCTTTTTTCTCTTATTCTCTGTCCTCTTTTGGCTTCTGGGCATCTTTAATATGCACAACAAAGTGTCAGTTTCATTACCAGCAATCTGTATTCAAGGATATCAAATTTGTGTAAATTCCACAGCATTGCACAATGTTTCCATTTAACCTGAATGAAATTCAAGTGCAAATGAGGTGTTAGTCATTCATGAATAGAACCCTTAATGTGTAGACATGTCTTTTTAAGGTGAATTTAGTACTTGGAAAAAGGTGCCAAATTGACAACACTGAAAACTGAAGTCCTCTATGAATTCTTGTAAAAGGGATGATGGGGGAAGGCAAGCCACACTGCTGCATATAAGCCTGCTGATAACTAGCACTACAGATGGAAAGATAATTCAAATATTGTGTCCCTTTAAGGCTTCACTCTCTGTAGAGAGAGTATTAGTCCCTACACGAATCTAGTGGGTTTTGTGACACAAAATTTCAGGGTATGGAAAAACTGAGAAATGCAGAGCTCCAAATCATTTCACTTAAGGCACTCTGTAATGAGTTCTAATCAACTTTGAACACCTAGGGGTGAAATTCCCCCTCCTTTCCATAGATGGGTTTTTGTTATACTCCCAGGACAGTCTCCAATTTGTTATGGTTAAACAAGTGATACCATCCCCAACTAACGAAAATGATTGGAAGTACTAGAAATAAGTATTACGGAAAAGGTTGAAACAGTACTTTCATATTGAAAATACCCAAGACTGCTTTTTAAACAAATACATAATCCTGCAATGCAAATGCCAGGTGACACCCAGCCACCGGATAGGTACTGACTGGCCACAGAAAGAAAGATCTTTCACTCACTTATTGAGCGAATGTGGCAAATCCCATCCTGCAGTTTCTCACCTGTAAAGCGTAGGCTGTAACTAGCCCTAGCTCAAAGTGATTTGACATGTATGAAGAAAAGGTTGTACACAAGAACAACATATTTTCTCTAAATGCCTTCTATACCACCTACACTGAGGCAAAACACAGTTCTGCATTTACAAAATATAGGATGTTGAGGATGAAGACTGACTGCCAAGAATTGCAGAGGGACCTTACAAGGCTGCATGGCTGGTCAATAAAATGGTAGACGAAATTCACTATGAATAAAGAAAGACTGATGCACACGGGAAAAAGTCTTAACTTCAAATATGAGTGAATAGGTTCTGAACTGACAATTGTAATTCAGCAATAAGAATATACAATAGATCTAAGGAAGAATTAGGTCAGTGCTCATTATCAGTCAAAGCAGCAAATAAACTGTTATGAATTTTTAGGAAGGAATAGAAATAAAACAAAAGCAAACACTGTACCTTTGAATAAATCTATGATTCACCCACATTTTGAATAGTTCTGCAGCTCTGGTCTCGTTTCAAAATATGGTCAAACCAGAAAAGGCCAATAAGGATAATGCACATCTGTACAAAGAACTGGGTATGCGAGGACACCTCAGCTTGGAAAAGAAAACTAAGAGAGAACGCACAAGTCTAACCATAAGCAGCCAGAAAAGAGTGAAAAGGCATTGATTCCCATGGCATCAGTTTTTCGCCAGCTCTCCCAGTACAGAAATGTAGGAGGCAACAAACAAAATGTGGTTAGAGAAGGAAAGTTTGAGCACTGGTGAGTAGACCTGTGGAACTCTCTGCCAAAGGCTGCCAGGGATGCACAGAGGATGCAAAGGAACACTGGGTAAATGCACACGGAAGACTATCTTTGAAGTTTACTACAAGAAACACATCCAGCTCAGGAAATAGCCTGAGCTGAAAACTGTTGGGGGCTGAGGAGCACAAGTGGTACCTTTGTCTGACTGGGCATCCACTGTCAGAGGCAGGACGCTGGACTAGGTGAGTCTTAACCTGACCCAATAGGACTATTTCTATGTTCTTGTGTTGCTGTCTTTACCTCACAGCATGTAGTTATAACTTTCCAATAGCTGAGCGCAGATAACTTAAACCTATAAACCAGGTAGCTTTGCTGGTACTGACTGCAATATCTGTCCATCCAACCCTATGGTGCTTCTTAAGTGAGCCTTGACACTTACCTACACTGAGTGTCCCATGGAAATACAAGCGTATGCGTGCGTGTCTGTGTACTGGGATGAGTAGGGGAGGGGTCACCCACAACTTCACCACCATGCAGCTATCACAAGTGATCTGACCCATTCCCATTTACTCTCGTTATTTCTGTGGATTAGTATGAACAGAGGCAGGAAAAGGTTTCAGCACAAACTCGAATATGGCCAAGCAAGAACAGGAGGAGACTGTGAAGAAAAGTCTTCAGCAGCCTAGGTTGGCACAACATCTCAGTAAAAGACAGCACCCCAGGACAGTCATCCCCAGAACAGCTATTTACAATCAACACAGCTTGCCAAAAATGCAGCACTGCTGACTTTTAGCATACACACTGATGTACTGTGCCCCAAGCCTCACTTCCAAAGTACACAACTAACTTCTACAAAACCAATAGTCCCGAGTCTCCCTTATCGCATCAAACCATGCACTGTAAGAACATCATGTTACTCCAAAGTTTTTTTTTTAAGATATATGTGGTTTTTAAATAAAAATCTCCATTAAACATTCACTTAGTTCCTGGCTTGTTTTCTTCTTCCTCAGTGCTCCCTCCTTTGGATAACTCTAAGGGCTGTAGAGAGATAGATAGAGTAATTGTCATTTTAAAATGAACATTAAAATGAATATGGAGGTTCCCATCTTCCATACCTTGACACATTTGCTCACAGCTGCCATGGAGTGCCTCATGGATTTGTGGATCATCTTTGTATGTGGGCCATGATGCTCCACAAGGACAAAGATGGTGCAAAACTTCACACAACTTCTTGGGCCTCCTCCTGCTTCTGTGGACTGTGGAATGAGATAGGGAAGAATTATCACTGCCCTCTGAAGTGGCCAAAACCATATTTTTCATGCAGTGGCAAATGAACCCATGTAATTGCAGCAGAATGAGACTATTGGTAACTCTCAGCCCTGCTAAGCAGTAAGCATTGCAGGACTGCGCCCCACATTTGCATCATCTCTGATTCTTACTATTTTCTACAGAAGTAGCTCAGTAAAACTGAACTTCATAGAAATCTTAATAGAAGTTATATCCATGTTAAAATGTTACAGTAAAAGCATATTTGGTCAATTTACAATATTTCAGTTCTATTGGTTTGAGAAGAACAGGACTGAAGTATTACATGCAGCATGAATAAGTGTTAAAATTTGGTTGTCCAAAAATCCTGAGCCTCCAAAATTGCTTTGGAACCACCTGGTTTAGAAGCATTGCTGTTATTTTGTCATTTCCACCTGTTGAGCTGAACCTGACAGGGAGCAAATGCAGGTGCCCAGTCTGCCCGGCCCCTGGGGTTTGCCCCTTCTGCAGCACCTGCATGCTAATTCCTTCTGGGACTGAAGGCCTTATAATGTTGCCAAAAAGTTTAACCTCAATAAAAGCTATGTGCCAGCCTAGTTTTTAAAAGGCTCTAAATAAACTTTCACACCTCCCAAAAGACAGGGGAGACCAGATTAATAGTTAGCCTTTGTGACTAGGCTAACTTTTCCTCAGTTTAAAAATGACAGGACGTGGTTTGTACTTATTATTTCAGAACCTTGTCACCCATCACTCATTTCACTTTCTCGTACACCAGAAGTTTTCCATATCCAGCAGAGACTCTCTCTGGATCCTTTGCTGCTGCTTTGAATTAATTCTTAAATTAGTTCCTGCCTGCTCCTCTTTTAAATTTTAGGTGAGGAAGGAGACGCGATTCCAGCTAGTACTCAAGGCAAAAACTTCGTGTGACCATTTGGAAGTCTCACCCAATTATCATAATCATACTTTCTAATTTTTTTAATAAAACTAAAAATCCATATCTAAACAAAAGCTTTATTCCTCTATCAGAAATGAAACTTTATTCATAGTTATTAACCATTATAGCAGACATACCCCTTATATAAATATCTATAAAGTAATGAGTCTTTCCTGGAATAAGATGCATATTAATTAGATCCTACAGCACTTGAGAGACTTTGGTTCAATTCCCACCAGTAAGGTCAGGAAATGCATCCACAGTAGTTAGCAGCTAGTTTCAAAATCTCAATGCACCGAGCACGATGGGGTCATTCAGTGGAGCAGGTACCCCAAGGGAAGGGTAAAACAAGAGCCAGGGATTATTTCACAGCACTGAACTGGTACACTGCAGGAGTGACGGACTTTCCTTTCAGAGCAGAAAAGCTTGCCAGCATACTGTCCTTATTGCCCACTCTCATTATGAAGAATGTAGCATGTGAAGCAATTAATTGGATGATATGGGCTGGAAAAAGCTAAGAAAATTGTGTGCGTGCATGTGTGTGTATATACGGGGGGGAGACACTAATATAATATACGAGGACAACACTAACATACCCACACTAAAACAGCCCTGCACAGTTAGATATAGGACCATCTCCATGAGACGTTGAAGCTCCGGTGCCGAGTAGGGTAAAATAATGCAAAAAGCCTTCTACCCACTTGAATTTTAAATTCAGATGATGATTCACTATTATGGAAAGATGGATTAAATATCTCATCTTTGCCCATGGACTGCTAATGAACCAGGCTCTAAACACTAGAAGACTTTACACAGAATATGGAATTTCCATGGGAACGAGATTCTCTGAACACCTCCATGCTCTCAGGACGGGGGGGGGGGGGTGGTGTTAATATATATTTCTGTTATTCTACCAGTCATGACAAAGCAAACTGATAGGAATATGCTCTGTAATCTTTGAATTTTGTTTTGTTTCCATTTTGAATTACAGCACATACATGGAGCAAACATAAATTATTCTTACAGTAGATTTTAGAAAGTTTTAAGAATCAATAACTTTTTTTTTAATGGAAGATAAAATTCTCCTGAGGAACTCATGGCTGCAAAGACTGGAGAGAAAAATTGCTTACCAGGCTAAAAAGTAAAATTATTATTTATGCCAATAGGAAAAATTCTCTGATAATTTTTCACTACCTAAGTAGTTGTCTAAAAAAAATCCCAAGCCAATGAACGCTCTCAATGTTTAATAGTACAAAACATATGCTAGAAATAACAGAGTTAGGGAGATAATCTTTCCTCATGGGAAAACTACTCCATTACACTCCTTATAGGGGTGCTACACTTTCCTCTGAAGCATCTGGTGCTGGCTGCATTTAGAGACAGGATACTAGGCTATCATGACCTTTGGTCTGCTCTGGCATGGCAGTTCATGTGGTCTTAGATTGCAGGCTGCACTAGTGTATTATTTGAATGAATTCAGTGTTGTATATCAACACAAATCATTTATAGGCAAATCTTTTTCTTCATGGGTAATCAGAAATTTTAGAAAACGCAACATTTGATCTTGCAGGCAGTAGATGAGTAGTATGTTTTTAAATTATAAACACAATCATGCAGACATGTTATTCAAGACCATATCTGTACGTGTGCACATCTCCTTGCATGTGTGTTACACAACATGCAAGTGAGAACCATTTGCTCTGCAAGCACAGAATACTGCTATTAAGCTCTGGGTAGCCTGGAGAGCTGGATCTTGTTCAAAGCATTCTCCAGGACGACGGTGGCTGTTTCACCATGGTGCATTATACTGGCTCTTCCATTACACTTACTGAATCTGACTTAAAGAAATAGGAATCCACACTCTGAGTGAGAAAGAGCATAACTAACACATGGCACTTTTTTTCTTCATATGCATCTTAGGTTTGTTGCTGCTGCTATCTTGAATATCTACATGGCTCTGAGGGCGGAGAGCTAAGGGCATGGGGGTCCAGGAGGTTTTCTCCTCAGTCCTGCCAGTGAGGGAAGTCGGCCTGAGGAGGAGTGGAGGGATCCTGTGGGTCGACAACTGGTTGCATGGCTGGAGCTGACAAGAGGGCTGTGGCTTTTACAACCACAGGACCCTCGTGAAGGACAGAGGACTGCTAGGAATAGATGGGATCCAGATGGGGCAAAAGCATCTCTACCAGCAGGCAAACATCCATGGGACCTGATAGGATGCACCCACAAGTGCTGAAGGACCTGACCGATGTCATTGCAAGGCCACTCTCTATTGTCTTTGAAAGGTCACTGTGTGTTCCTGAGGACTTGAAGAAAGCAAGTGTCACTCCTATCTTTAAGATAGAAGAAGAAGGAGAATCCAGGGAACAACAGGGCAGATCAGCCTCACCTCAATCCACATAAAGGTGAGGGAACAAATAAACCCGGAAACCTGGTGGTCAACAAGTTGAATATAAGCCAAAAATCCTCCTTTGCAGCAAAGAAAACCACCAATGCCAAGGGCTGCATTAGGAACATTACCAGCAGGTTGAGCAAGGTGATCCTTCACCTCTACTCAGCCCTGGTGAGAAATATGTGGAGTGCTAGGTCCAGTCTTGGTCTTCCCAGTACAAGAAACATATGGACTTAGTGAAGCAAGTACAGCAAAGAGACAAGAACATGATTAAGGCACTGGAGCATCTTTCATACGAGGAGAGGCTGAGCGAGCTGGGGGTGTTCAGCCTGGAGAACAGAAGGCTTGGGGGGTCTTATCAATGTGCATAAATACCTGGGGGGGAGTGGGGGTGTGTGTGGGTGTCTGGGGGTAGTAGAGAAGATGGAGCCAGACTCTTCTCAGCGGTATTTTGTGGAAGGACAAGAAACAACAGACACCAAGTGAAATACAGGAAATTCCATCTAAACATAAGAAAATGCTTTTTGGAGGATGATCAAACAATGGAGGAGGTTGCCCAGAGAGGTTGTGGAATCGCCATCCTTGGAGATACTCAAAACCCAACTGGGCATGACTCCTGGCAACCTGCTCTAGATGACCCTGCTTGAGCAGGACGGTGGACTAGACGATCTCCAGAGATCTGCCAACCTCAGCCATTCTGGGATACTATGAATTACAGTCCCTCTGAAAAATTCCTCCCCAGTAGTCATCAATTACACAATGATTTCTCTTTCTTCAGTATGTAAGTGATTTGCAGCACAGTGGGACGGAACTTTTTCCATACCTATACTCCTATCACTGCCATCCCGTATTCTTTTTAAGGGTGATCTGCTTTACTTGAACACATTTTCCCTGCCATAGAGTCAGAGGAAAGTCACTACAGCTTGTGCTTATGCACAAGAATATAACAGCTCTTGATTATGCTGAGTCTTGGGTTGTGAATCACAGGGAAGATTTTCAACATCCAGCAGCTAAATGTGTTAGCCATGACATTTCTGAAGTTCTATTTTTATACATGCACCAGAAAAAAACCCACTTTATATCTGTTCTTTACCACAATATTTGTTTAACTACAGCTTTAATGCTACCACTATATGCTGCAGCACATTCTTACAGCTACAGTTTTACAAGCTATACATATTATAGTTTTCAGAGCTAGACCTCTTTATCCAGGAATTTTTACTCCTAATGAGAAAATAATCTACAAGCAGCATTCTTACATCTCCCATAACCTCTTTGCTGTTAAGAGGTTTGTTTAAAATTTTCTTCACAGGACAAAACACAATTCATATCTGGTTATTGTGCTAATGAAATCTCTTTCTCCTCCTTACAGAGCCCTTATCTGAGATGTTAAATTTTAACTCACTTAAGTTATAAATACTATGTGAATTAATAGTCAACATTGTTTGGAAGGTTTTTTAATTGGCCTACAGGGAGACTTTCTGTATATATTAAACAGATCATGTGTCTGAATTGCAGCTAACCCACCTTTACATTTCCTGTGCACACATTAAACTCAAAACTCTTTAATATTTTCTTAAAAGTATTTGGGTTTATTGTTCAAGTTAGGAAATGACTGTTAGCAGCCAACGTAAACCAAGATTACTGATTGGTCCTCAGTGATGTCATACCAGTGTCATAATGCCCAATAAATAAATAGGTTTGGCTGTTCTTCTTATTTTTATTTATAAATTCTGTTTCATAACAGCAGTAAGATGCTCCAGGCCATGCAGTTCTTGGGGATTATTGCACTTGTCAGGTGTTTAAAATCACTCAGTCCTCTGCCTGTGCCTTATAATACCACTGGAGGCATATAATCAACCAGAAATGCACTGCCTGGAGTGCCTTAATGCTTTATTATGACATATCTAACTTTCAAAATAAATTATTTATTTGGAAGCTTGGAAGTGTCATAATGATATCCAATCAGTAGCTGAGAAATATATATGAAATCAGGACAACACATCAGAAAGAGAAAGACAGAGGATAGAAAAAAATGCCAGTTCATCAGTCATCCCAGACCAAAACAATGCGTGTGTATGCCTATAGACATAGCTGTGTGTGTATACAACTAGTGGATGCATTTCTATTTGTGCATAGATTTATATCTAGAGAGAACCACACAATATATGCATTTATATGTCCATAACTTATTGTTCATATAAACCATGGACAGTCTGTATTGAGTTAATATCCTAAATTAAAAAAATGAGTTGGCTAAATAAATGTTAATAACTTAAGCCTCCTATTAAACAGAAATTTAGGACATTCTGTACTTACTCAGTTAAGTCATTCCATATTTAAGAATCAGCTTCTGTATTTCATGGAAAGGAAGCCTAGCTACATCAGTTGACATTACAAATTGCATTTTACATCATTATCCTTACAATCACTAAACCACACACATTATTCAAAACTGAATTTTAAAAGCAAAACAGAAGAAAACAATGCTATTTTCTAAAAAAAAATCCCAAAAAGCCAAACTAACATATCAACTGTACGACAACCAGAGAAATTCAATACTCTGGGGTTTAAATTTCTAAATTAAATTCCAATTTGTAAATTATTATGTGGAAATAAGGAACTCTACTTAGGCAATTGTGCTAAATAACAGCGCAAACCCTGCAGGGGACCAAATTATCTTTTAGTGAGGGAATATGAAAAGTTTTTTGGAAAAGGGCCAGTTTTAAGTAGGGGGTGTTTAAAGCCTTGGGAGTTACTGTAGCAATAGAAAAGATTAATAATTTGCACATGTGAGACTCCTGGCAAGCAGGACGCAGCTGTAAAGAATTAACCCCTCCTGAGAGACATAAAAACATGGAGCAGCTGAGAAGAAAAGGGGTGAGGGGAGAATGCAAAAGTATGCGGAGTACAGATGTCCTAGAAGAGAAAAACATGTAAAGTAGGGTTGGAGAATGTACAGAGATTTTATTATTATTGGGGGGGGGAGAGGGGATCTTCTTCACAAATTGTGGGTATATGGGAAAAAATGAAATACCAGCAGAAGTCAAAACTAATTCTCTGTTACTGCCAGTAAGTGCAGCTAATCTGAATAAAAACCTGAAAGCCCACAAGTCTTTATTGAAAGGACGCTCTCAAAGTGATCTGGCCTAAAACTAGACCAAGCGGGCTTTGTTTTGGTGTTCATGCATGCCTGCCTCCGCTCTGCGTGCTGACTCCATCATTCTTGTATGCGGGCAGGGTGCTGAAATACAGAAGATGCTTGCTGAAGTGATTGGAGGGCAGGCTCTCATACACACAGAAATCGAGCAAGCAAAGCAGATCTGGGGGTGAAGCATTGTGTGATTGTGGGTCTGTAACTGTGGAGAAACCCAGCTCCTGGTATTTGTTCTTCCTGGCTGCCTACCAGATTAATTTCTATTGTGAGGGTCCAATTTTGCAGCTGCTCAGCACGGCAGAACTGCACCCCTCCCCCAGCCAAATTCAATAGGGCCGGTGCATGGGCAACAGCATGGTTGCACCCTAACTCAGATGATAACTCTTTTATAGTCTGGTAGAAGGCCAAAGCAATCCAATTTTTAGGTTGTATTAGAAATCTGAGACTATTACCCTTCAAAAGGAGAAATTAGGCTTTAGAGAGGTGAACTATGTAATCCTTCTGCTGATCTTTAGTTGCTGAGTATTTTTTTTTCTCTTTGGAAAAACAAATTGGTAAAGAGAATGTTTGAAGTGATCATTAACAGAGAGAAACAATTGAGATGTTTATTCAGATTAAGTCACAGACAGCAACATCCTTTTCTATTAACAGAAAGAAGTGGTCTTGAAAGTAATGGATCTTTAAATGTTACATGGATTATCTAGAATCCAGACAATGGATTTCTTTTTTTTTCCCTGTTTAATAAGAAGAAACTTAAATAGATTACTTTCTTAGGTTTATTGTGTTTAGATTTAATAACAAGCCCCAATCTCTTATATGAACTAAAGTAGATTCTATTATAAAAAGAGAAAACTAAAAACAATACACTTTTAACATAATAACTGTTTCAGCAGAGTACTTTTCAAGTAAGAACATTCAAAGGGGCCTTTGGAGGCCTCAGGAGAATAGGAGTAATAGGTACAGGAGATGAATATGGTTCCTTGCTTTCCATGCTTGTTCTCCAACAAATAGAGTATATTAAAATTGCTCAAGTGTTTAATGGTCCCTCAGATTTCACGACTCTGTCCTCTCCCTCTTCTCCTCCCACAACTCCAATCATGCATTCATGCACCTTCAACAGATCTTCCCTATTCCTTTCTCTCTACATTTTCCTGTGTGGTTGCCACAGGATTTGATGCATGCTCTCCCTCACTCCTCTCTGAGGCCCTCCCTGTGTGGAGAAGCCCACCAGAACACAAACTCAGGCTTCGCTGCTTTGCAATGTCACAGCTCTACCACCCTGCTCCAGACTCATCTCTTGCCATTCAGACTAAAATCTCTGTCTTCTCATTAAGTCATAGTTCAAAAACCATTTGCACTGTCACAAAGCAAGACCTCTGCCGACTCGGGCAGTGCTGTACTTCTCTCACTCCCAGCCATTCCTTTCTTTCCCTTCTGGGCACAGAAAAGCATGCAGACAGCCAAATGTTTGATCAAGGATTGATCTGGGCCAAAACTGAAGTTGTTTAGCTAGGCACCAGGAAAAGGTGGAGCACACGGCTACGGGTAGAGTTTTGGAAGCAGTGCTGGCTGCATTGGTGTAAAACATGCATGGAACTGCAGTGCGATGCATCCATACACAGTAAGTTTTAATCCGCTCCCATAAATAATCTGCTTTCTCAGATGTTCTAGTCCACAGGGTGACCCTGTCACTCACACCAATTAGGTGGACACCAGCTCACATCAATACTTTTGTATTGAAGCTACAATGAGGTCTGGCAGATTCCTTTTATGTATTGCATCTTAAACATGGTCTTTTATCCCCATATATTTAACAATGTATGTAAAACTTCATCTTAATCACTGCACCTTGTCTTTCTGTGGTGGAAGCAAATGTGACCTTTTCTGCTTTTCATTAAGAAGGATGTTGCAGGGATCCTAATTCCTCACATCAACTTTTTCTTTCCTCCCTCCAGTAACTTCTCCTTCTCTGACACAAAAAGCCAAAGCAACTTGCTTGTGTTGCCTTCACCTTTGCTAAGGCTAAGTCTTTCACAAGTCCACCTCCAACCTACCAATCCCTCTTTCAATAACAACTTGTGTCAGAGATCCCTCTTCTTTCTTCCAAGCCATCCTCCTGTTCAGTACTAGCCGGCTGAAAGTGCCACACAGCTCCCCTGTCTTTTGCTTGCAGATATTTCCATAAACCTTACCTTTCCTTGGCATCATGTCCATATGCCAATTGGTGGGTTGAGGTCGCTACCTGTCATGCTGATTACCATTGTGTCCTTATACTCCCACAAACGTGTCCAGTCTCTAAGACTTACACTATTCATGGTCTGTAGGCTCTTTGGGACAGGACCGTTTTGTTTTGTGTTTGTATGAATAACAGTATAGGCTAAGTTATAGAGGCTGCTACAGATGCAATCTATGCAATGTAGATACAGCAAATTGCAACTTGGCTGTATTTTAAGTGGAGAAAGATTTTTGTGACAGAATAAACCTACAGTTCAGCTTGGTCAACGGGCATTGAACCACCACCCATCTTTGCACAGTCCCCACCCTTGCTACAAGATTATATATTGGGCTCTAAACAGATGTCCACAAACTATTCTAAAAGACTAAAATGTTTTGGGCTCATTTACCTTAAACATAGCAGTTAGCCAGGATACTTCCAGTAGCTTCTGTTTGCAGGAAAAAAATAATCATAAACACATTTTGAAATTGAATCATTTGTTCAACTATGTAAATCAATATCATTGCCACTATAAACTAAGAAACAAGAACTATTCAACAAAAACTAATCTAGACCTTGGTTTTACAGTGCATCTATTTAAAACATGCTGAGTATTTTTACATCCTTTCTATTGACTAGAGATTTATCAACCAAGGCACATAGTGTATACTGTAAAATACATGCACACACACACACACATACATGTCAGCAAAATTGACAGTCAGCCTTTACTACAAGTAACATTGATGCTTTCTATTGTAAGCCCCTATTTCATTTTATTCTTAATTCACTGGACTTCTACCAAGTGATCTGAAGTTTCTCAAGTCCAATAACATTTTAGTCCTATATTTTAGAAAGTTTCAACTAAAAGAATTCACTTCCTGGGAACAGGTATCTTTGCTTAAATTAAATTTCCCAAATGTCATGTTTGAAACTCAAAAAGGTCCTTTGTCCTTTAGATCAGAAATTGGTGTGCAGGTGCTTGAAGGCGAGGGGAGGGAAATCCCTGGCAGAGACCCAGAGGTAGCCAAGTCACACACTGAAAATTACACTTTTCCTCTGACACATTCAAAAGGGCTTTTAAGAGACTGGCTGCTGGTGTCTACTTAAGTGAGAAGACTTTCAGCTCCACTGGCTCTTCTCAGTGCTGGGTAGGATGTGGCTCCACACAGTGCTGTTTGTTTCCAGATCTCCTGCCAGAGGGGATGGGGAACAGGAGACCGTGAATGGTCCCACCAAACTGGTGACAGCTTCTTCTGGCTTGACGGAAGGTGCCCAGATGTTGGAAATGGGACTTGCGCAATAATTCCTTGCCTTTCGTAGTCCTTCATATAAGGTCAGCAAAACCAGAAGTAACATTCCTTGTTTTAGAGGTCTCATGGCTCAAAGTTTGCCCAGAAACTCCTCTGGGAGAAGCATGAGGAAGTGCTTCTGACATCCTGCTGCAATGGAGATTTATATTACATACCTGCAGTAGTGTCCTCAAAACCATTTCTGGGCACTCTAGTTAGAAAGCTGGGAGGAAATTTTGGACACATCCAGTATTTAGTACCTCCTTTGGGATGTTTGTCATGTGGAAGGACCTGATGCCCTGGGAAGCCTCCTTCTACCCATGGTGATGGCAAACAGAAATCACTGTCCGGGATCTTTTCTTGCAGAGACCCAGGAGGCCACATGCCAGAGGGCCCAGTGAAGTTAGGCTGGACTCAAGCTGCAGGGGATGAGGCAGGGGATGATGTAGGCTCCTCTGGTCGCAGGCATGGGAGGCTTCTGTTTGGATGACCAATAAGAAAGTCATTGAAGAAAACAGTTCCTGGAACTGCAGAGGTTAGGCAACGAGACATTTTCTCCTCCCAGGTAAGGAGTAACATGCCATTCTCACTACTGTGCTGTTTTTCATTTTATCTCGGGGGCTGAGGTAAGGACAGACAGAAATGTCTAGCTAGGAATTACTAACAGATAGGTGCCTTAAATAAATAAATACTAACCCAATTCTTCACTTATTGAATATAAATAAAATTCACAGCTAGTAACTGCAGAGATACCAATGGAGTAGTTAATTCAGTAACCTGGCATGTCCTCCTAGCCTCCAACAATCATCCAAAGGCTTCCTAAACCAAAAATCCACAAAGATTTCTAACGACTTCTACGAGATTTTTTTTTTCTTCTATGAATTTATCTAATCATCTTTAAATCCTTTGTATTTTTTGGCCTCCGTACGTTCCATAGCAGTGAGTTGTAATACCACATCTTTTATAAAAAGGTAATTCTCTATGCTTTGCTTGTTTCAACCCTGTGCCCTAACAATTTCCTTCTGTGCACCCTGATTCTTGTACTGTGAACAAACCCTAGTTTATGCCTCTCCTGGCCAAATTTACTAAATTTCTCATGATGAAGCACATTCGACAGACTTCAAATGAATTCTGAACATTTTTCAGAACTCTCTTGATTTTTCAGCGTCATCTTCAAATCACAAAAATCATAACTGAACACACTGGTCTACTTTATTTTTAGGTTTCATCTGCATCTTAATTTCCTGGTGTTGTCAGAAAGGGACGTGCAGATATTGCAGACAGAATTCCTGCCACACAGTAATTTTGGCTGGTAATAAGTTACAGAATTTCTTTACTGACACTTTAACTCTGAAAGCAGATGTTATATATACATATATATATATGTACCTATGTATACAAACTGTGTAGCTCCTATTATTATATTGACATCCAGGGTACAATTGCAGCTACACAGCTTCCATCAGTTAATGCCAAAATCTCTTTACAATGCGAATACCGTGCATATTTCAGATTTATGGGAGAAAAAAGCAATTTAGGTAACCATGAATTTCAAACAATCTGTGCCACAAGATACAATGACATTACAGCCACCATGACTGTAGGGAAAAAAGTGACCTTTTTCTGCTCAGCATTCACCCAAACCATTCAGATCTTGCAATGATGCTATATTAAAACACTACATAAAGATATATGTTTAGGATTTTTTTCTTCCAGATGTTGACTGCAACAACACATTCCAAAATCCGTGCATGCTCATGCCAAAAGATTGATATGATTTTTGTAAATGTGCCTCATCTTAGCCATTTACAGAATTGGGACCCAAAACACTATATTTCATTATCAGGCTGTCCAACAGAAAACTGCAAATTAAGTATCTTTAAAACTGCTCAGTCAGGTAGTATAAAGGTGCTATGCTTGCAAAGGTTTCCAGATAGACGTTTTAATTGCATTAAGTTGTGACTAAGAAATGAGGCTGGTCCTGCAGTGAATATATTATGTAAATACAAACCATTTAAACAGAAAATTATAAAAATTTATGGAAATAAAGAAATCTTTTAATTTGCACCTAGGAATGGTCCCTTTCGCAACTATGTAATAAAAGATTCATTTTAAAAATGTAAAAATAACAAAAACACTTGGGAAACAAGTAAAAAAAGTGTAAGGAACAATTTAACACCCTCTGGAAGATGAAACCAGGCCATACACTAAAGATAAGTAAGTGAAGAGATACTGTCTTAGCAAAGATGAATATAAGCATATGCTGAAGTATTTCCTGGAACAGGGTCTGGAGGCCCTAACACTTATCTGCTTGCAATTCTGATTTATTTTAAGACACTTCTGAATAAAATCTGCCTGGATACTTCAAGAAAATAAACAAAAAATAGGAAACAAATGTCAGTTTCTGTGAATGCAAAAAAGGAATTAATAGCAATATGAGGCCCAGAGTCTAATTTAATGGACAGTAATTAGTTTCTCTTGATATGCATTTTTTAATAAAAGCTGTAATAGTTGTTTGTTGAAAGAGAGATACTTTACGCTTCGTATCTGAAATCCATTTCCTGCCAATTCATTTTCTCTCCGTAACATTGTGGGAAATGTTCTGTGAAACATCCTCTCTCTTTAAACCTTGATAAAATTCTTGACTACGTCAAATGTAATAAGTTTTAGACAAATGACTGTCATCTCCTTGAGCTGGAGAGTCTGAAGAAAGCACAGCAAGTGTGTTTATTTGCATTAAACACATGCATCTGTGTGGTGTGTGTGAAGAGCTCTAGTATGGCTGTTTTACAGCCACTGTAAAGAGATTTTTTTCTATGTCATGTTAAAAGGCTATAAACCTTGGTGATGTCTGTCTTACGCAATTTAACTCGTTCTAATTGTACTACAAAGAGTTCTTTTGGCTTAGTCACTTCTTCAAGTCACTCTTTTCAAAAGACACATGGAAAAAACCCCTCTCATGATTATTAATAACATAGCTAGTATGGAGAAAGTCTCAGAGTAGGAAGGGAAAAATTTCTTTCAGCCCATACAGACAGAACTTAATTTTATAGTGGTTGGTAGCACTTAGTTTCATTTTCTTAAATGTTCTAGCCATTGAATAAAGAAATAATTTGAAAAGGAAATAGCATCTATAGTATTTGAACTTGCCTTTAGCATAAAATGTTTTAATGTTTTGAGTCTATCTTTGACAACTGAAACAGACTTTACTGAGTACTGGTAAGAGTTCACTTTGTAATAGAAAAGTAGTCACTCACTGTGATCACTGTGTCTTTTTAGTATGCAGCCCAGAGGATTCAGAAAAAGATTACATTTACAATAATTAACATATATGTAAATGGAGATCATGGCTATGAATGATAAATTTTCATAGCAATTTAAACCTTGTTCAAATTAATCAACCATACAGACACTTGATTAATGAAAGGCAGCGTCACTTTAAAATGCAACATGTTAATATATATTACTGTTATCGCTGATCAAAGAATCTTTAAACATAAACCAATTAAAACAAAGTTCAATCTACATTTTTTACTGGTTTAATTCCTGCAGAATTATAAGAGTATTATAAAAATTTACGTATTTTATTCTCCTTCATATCTATTTACTAAATTGACTGTAGTACAGAATCACACAAGTAATTCTGCTACTTCATTAATATGATTGGATCTGAAAACTACCAGATTAGTTTTTCAATCTAAACATATACATAATGGCTGATTGCAAAGTGGGCAAAATGCATCCAATTTCATTCTTCATTTGCAAAACCAGCAACTTGCATCTCATCTCTCCTATTTTCAATTCAATCGCCAACAGACCAGCCACACGGGAGGTTTGAGCGACTGTTAGCAAGGGAGCTGTTTAGGAAGACTGCCTTTGTGGCACCTTCCCAACACCACCTATCTTCTAACAATAGAAAGGCTAGAGAGTTTTATGGCAATGCTAGATTTCTGCAGAGGTCATCCCAAGTACCTAAACAGGTTTTCCTTATACTTCAATTCTTGTCTCATATAACAGTCATACATATAACACTGTCATACAGCTCTGCTTCAATTCACTGGAATTTAAGTGTATTTTTCATAAATATATTTATATAGTGGCAAATTATTATTATTATTATTATTATTATTATTATTATTATTATTATTATTATTATTATTGAAAAGAGTCACTAACTTCCAAGCTGTACGATGTTGCTCACTTTACCTCATGATCAGGAAAACCTAGTAAAAATATATAGCACATTTCTGAATTGTAGCCTTAATGAAGACTTAGATGCTATGGTCATGAGCAGAGAATATATGCCAGGAGGGGAGTTAAAACGATTAACTGACCTCTGTTTTTTGATTCAAAAGCTATTTAAAATGTGTCTACAACACACATTAAATATCAGCAATTTGTATGTCCAAATACTGAGTTTTTCAGTAAGTGGTAGTATTGGTACAAGAGTAAGAGATAGTAAAATGGAAGTAAAATCATTAGTTTTACAAAAGAAGGAAAGACAATATACTGTTGAATTTGGAAAATGGATCCAGCTGGACATATATGTAAAGTATCCTTGTCTTTGTGGGAGCCCACACACACGTTCCCACTACTCTGACTTCAATATTAGGAACCAAACATGCAACAAAATCAGTTTACTAACTATAGGGACTATAATAATTGACCTGTTTCCTTCCTCTGTGGCAAAATGAGTGTCTGGTGCTAAATACAGCCCTTGGGAGAAGAAATACCTGTTGAAGTTTTCCAGTCACAACAAAAAAAGATAGTGCATTCCTGCAGACAAGCTTGCAGAGATGCAGCCCACACTAGTGACCATGGCAATACTTGGTGTGCAGAGTCCCACAGGAGACAGCATTTATCTTACACATTTACATTTTGCCAGAAATCTGCCCAGTCCATTGTAGCACTTAAAATACAGTAGTCTCTTGAAAGAATCCTCTGTAAAGACTCAAACTGCCCCAACTACAGAGAACCTCCCAAAATTACATGAGCTGAAACAGCTAATGGCTTCAGCCAGCTCTGGACCAAATCACAGCTTCTGGACCACGTAACTTATCCAATATGTCAAATCTTACTGAAGACTGAGAGCACATTTGCTTTTCTCTAGTCTTCTGGGCTACATCTAAGTGGCCTTGAGACCAGCCCTGAGGTCAGTTTTGCCACTTATTGATTTGCTGATGTGCCTTCTGTGCGGGTCCTGTGGCACCTCAACTTCTGCTTTTGCAAGAAACCCTCATCTGTGTCCTGCATCCAATGAGGCTTTTACATGCTGTGTGGCCTGACCTTCAAACACCATTCCTCATCCACAAGTCTCCATCTATCCCCTCCGACTTTGCATACGTCAGACAGCCAGCTCTGGGCAGCCTTCCTAGAAAAGCCCTGGCAATGCCTGCTGCAACAGCCGTTGGCATTTGTAGTCAAGCTGCCTACAAGCAAAATGACAACGGGAACAGGAGCCCTAAACTCTAAAATAAATGCAGACAAAAAGCGGATGCAAACGTACAGTTGTGCCTATAGGAAACAGAAGCTCTGCTGCCTTCAGGTTCTCTATGGCTGGGGGGAAAAAAATCAGCATGTTAACACGTGTCTTGCAATAAATAAGTCACATGCATTAACTTGTATATTCACATTTTCTATAAATTTTTTGCTTAACTTTTTTGATTTTTTTTTTTTTATACTGCAGTTTTCTACATATCCAGGTGTTTGACAGGTTGGAGGAAAGTTTGTAAATGCTTTGTACAGCTGAGCTACAGAGTCTGAAGAGACTGAGAGTGAACCCACAACCATTTCATCTGACTTCTGTTGGCCAACACATCCCTCTGAAAGTGCTGCAGAAGGTATAGCTAAGGACAGCTTTTAGGCTTTGGAAAAGCTCCAGCGCTGCTTCTGCTCACTTCTTTTCATAGAGTGAAAAGTAAAGATGTTTATGCTTCCACTGGACACCTGTTCTAGAATTCTTTTCAATATTTTAAGAAAGATGACAATATCCTAGACATTTTATAATTGCCTTTGATTTTCCCCTCCTAGTTATATGTTGACCTTGTACTCCCTCAATCACTTCTTTATCCTCAGTGTAGCTGTAAACCCTTTCCCTAATATCTTATTTAGCCATTTGATTCGGAAAGGGAGTGCTTGGCTGGCAGCTGGGTCAGGTTATCTTACATGTTGTTTTTGGGCTGGATATCTGTGTTCTTGCAATCTATGAGTGATTTTTTACAAACTTTGTTTCCCCCCACAAGTGCCAATAGAGGCTGCTGAAGAGGGAGGAGAAAATGTTTGTTTGTTTGGGGGCAGTGGGACAGGTAGCAGAGGGAATGTTTCTTTTTATTTTCCTATTCACAGCACAAAATACACTCAGCTTTTAAGGTACAGGTGTGTGTATTTGTTGGCTTGTATTTTTTAAGCATGTGTTTTACCAGCAAGCAGAAGAGGAGACATAGCAATAGTCTAACAAACAAGGATCCATTAACTCTACAGTTTGTTGTTGTTTTTTTTTTTTCTTTTCTACCAGATTTCAACTTGCTTACTAATTGGGGAGCAGTAGTTTTCGGTAGCTGGAAAATACAGCTACAACCCGTTATCAATCTTCTTTTGATGGAAGCCAATAGTGTCTATGGGCTATTTTGACACTTGACTACCTGTCACCTAACATTATTGTATTGGTATCCAGTCTTAGTAACCCCCACCATAGCTGCAACCACTTTTAATGAAGGAGATTTTGAAACAGAAATATTGACAACTCATACAAGACTGGCCTAAACCACGAAATGACGGCATTGACAACATCCTGACTGAGTGCTACAGAAGTGTTAGAAACATACATTTTTAATGTCTCCTTAAGAGTAAAAAGTAGGCTCCAAAAATTGTTCTCGACAAAATTGGGAATATGTGTTGATATCTCAAGATGAACTTTTAGTGGATATAGAAAGGTAGGGTCATTGGTCAAGCAGATATTTTTCCCCCATGCACCTAGATTTGAAAGTCAGCAGAAAGTCTCAGCCTTGGTTTTTCATTCCTTTTCTTAAGCTGAGAAAACCATTTGATACTCAGCCCTTCCCATTGTATTTCTGTATCCGAATGCCAAAAAATTGGATATGTATTTTCCCAGTTGGTTTCTTATTGCATTAGACAATGTTGTGCTACCTTACTCAACTGAATACTGATAGTTTTTACTGCACTTATATTTGCCAATTTTGTGAACATTTGGTGATGTTACTCTCCAGGTGTTGAGCTCTGCTACATGAAGACCCAAATTCAGTGTCTGTATTAAAGTTCAATCTTTACAATAAACTTTAAAGGATGTTTTCATTGGATTCCAGGGGAAAATCACATGAGTAAAGAGATACAAATTTAATAGATGTTAGCCATGCTTCTTGCAAGCTGAAACTGTAAATACACTGGTCACTAACTGGATTCTGCCAGAAGGAAAACTTATTCTGCTTTCAAATATCTACATAAGGAAAAAACTGCTGTACAAGCTACCTAGCTTGAGGACACCACTGGCTGTATAAAACAAATCCCTCTCACTCAGGTTTCTTCAGCTCTGTTTACATTAATTTTATCCGCCCCCCCAGGGCCCAGATTGTGAGCTGAAAGAGAATTGTACAAGGTGAGTAGTTTTAATTTCGAGTGCTGAATGAAACACGCACTTCTTAAAATCCTATATTACCTCACATTCCATGAACTCTTAAAAAGAAAAGTTCTAAGTGCACAAAAATAAATCCACTCATTCCCTGAGAAAAACAGTACTAGCTGTTAAAGAAAGCAGTGAATTTTACCTACTGACACAGGTACCAAGGCGACCGCAGAAGATGGGCTATTATAGTCCCAGCTATGAGAGCTGGCTCTTTACCTCAGCCTTCTTGGGTAGGTTCTCCACCTCAGTCTTTTGTGCGTTAGCAAAGAGTCTTCTCACCCTCTGCAAAGCTGAGTCCTGGAGCAGATGGTATTTGCATGAAGGACTCTTCCTTGATGAATCTGTAATCTCTCTCGCAGGAAGTTCTGAGTCAAACATAAAACCAATAGACATTATTCTGCCTGCAGCAGAAATGCAGAGTTCAAACAGATTTGTTGAAATGTATTTAAGCATTTTGGTAAGATATTTTAGAACATACTAATGCACGTGTGTTAGCACAAAACCAGCCAATTAGAGTAAAACATTCTGGATGTTTTATTCCTGTTAACCCAAACATCAACAAGCAATCTTTTCTGGGTTACTGTTAAGATGTCAGTGTTCTTAGGTTTCCATTTTAAGTGCTGAAGGAAAAAAAATGCTGCCTAAAAATTTAGATTACAGGACAACCCCAACTAAAGTAGTTCAAAATTGGAAATGTTGTATTTGAAAATATTTTAAGAAATTGTTTTCTATAAAACATGTTACTGGAGAATGCATGTAAATATATCCTTTTTTCTGACTTTTTAAAAGAAAAACAGTATTCTAAACATTAAAGTCCAAAGCTGTGGTTTTATATTTATGATAAAAAAATCCTGAATTTAGTAAAACTTAAAATTTGGTCAGGTATAAAGAATCCAATTAATTTTATTGTATCTTATTCATAAGTGAAAATACCTCTTAGAGTCTTTGCAATCCTAGACAATTTTTCCTCTCCCAAAACCTTTCCAAGAGCCACACTTTCAAATGCTGTCCTTTATTTTATTGACCCACAGCACCGCTGTGATAATTTCATTTATTTAGCTGTTTAAGATCCTGATATATATGCCCATGGTTATGTATTTATGACTATTGTCTTGAAGGCAGAAAAGCAGCACATATATCAGCCTCCCCAGCCCTATGGCACCCAGGGAAAATAGGAGAAGGGTTTTTCCTTGGCGCTGTCTCCCAGGAGCTCCAGCCGAGCGCAGCCACAGGCAGAGGAGCCCAGGCACCATGGGGCCAATGAAGCTGAGTGGCCAGAAACAGAGTTAGACACACAGTGCTAGTAAAAAAAAAATCTGCTAGGTTTGTTAACTAGCGTATTTTACTGAGAAAGAGGCTGGCCCCAGCGGTGAGGAGAGTGGTGAGCTCCTTAGGAGTGCGAAGAGGAGGGGAGGGAGGAGAGTTTTGTATACCAGGTAGGCAGCCAGAGACAGGTACGCACTCACAACACAATTGCATTAGCTTAGGATCAGAATCAAGCTTTTGATTCCAACAGAAAGGTTGGGGGATTATTAAAAACGCTGTTTAACTGCTGTGACTACTTCCTCTGTTAAAGTGCTAGACTTGTTGTTTCTCATCCATTATGGAACAAAAGACTAAGCATTTAAAATACTCCTTTGTCACCGAGACCTAGAAGATAAACTGCTGCCCTACTCCTTTCCTATTATGGCAAAAGAAAATAAAATCTTCTCATCCGATGATACTAGAAAGATGATCTTGTTGAAATAGTTATGAGCTATGATTTGGGAGCATCTATGCTCGATATTCCTTTTTGCCACCTCTTCCTCACCAACCCCAATTCTGTTTTCGTTAATCAGATCAGAATCAGAAGTCATCCAGATTTAACCCACAGTTCCCCCAACAGCTATGAAATCTTAGTTATAGTCACAGAATAAATTAAACAATAAAATATATACCATCAGGAAGGGTAAAACCCATGGTTCCCATGTGCATACCCTCTACCAGTTTCTCTCCATGCTTGCACCAAGACCCCTGAGCAAGAGGCTGGGATTTCTGGCACCGTGTTATCCTAGGCTGCTGCAAGAGGCTCTTACCGCAAAGGTGCTTTCATGATTACTGTCGTTAGTGGAACTGCGAAGTGTCAGAAACTGTGGAAAAGTTTTCTGTTTGTTTTTGAGGAAGAAAAGCAAAAAAAACCCAACACCCAAACTTCCTCCAGACAAATCTTTAGTTATTCTTACAATGTATAACAGGGCCCAGTCTGAACTCATACCTCAATAGATTACAATCCACACCATCTCGCATTTGGCAAAAGTGCCAATTCCTCAGAGCTACAAAGAACAATATATACTTAAGTCCATACTCGCCTCAATCAGTCTGTGTCTGTGCATTCTGTGGGGGATTTAGAGGATGCACAGGTCATTGTATCAGAGAACTGAAGAGACATATTACAGTAGATTATGCTGGGCTTCACCTGGACTGGACACACATGAAAGAGAATTCAGCTGCCACAGATCCCTTTGTATCTCCGTTTTTCAAATTCTGAAAACAAGCTAAAAAGAAGAAAAGGGACTCAACTTTTTTAAACCCATAAAAACTACTGGATAAAGATATAATCACAGTCTGAATCAAGGTAAACAATATTATCATCAAATTATGGACACTTTTAAACTATATATTCGAAATGCGATGTTTCCATGTTCATCGAAAATTTGTTTCCATCTACATTAATTGCATTACAATGATTTAATGAAATGCCTTGTTAAACTGTTAGAAGAATAGGTAATATCCATATAAAAAGAAGAGAACAAAATATGGTACCTGGCAAGGTTTTAAGTAAAAAGCTTACTCTTAGGTATTTTGTATTGAATTTGTATAAACGACTCAAGTAGGTGTAAAATAAAAATGAGGACAAAAAATCCTATAACAAAAAAAAAAATTATAGAGTAGGATTTATCAGCCATTCAGGTTTGCATTTCAACAAAACAGCCTATCTTGGTTTTGTGTGGAACCGGTTTTGAATTTAGAAGTAATACCTGTACTAGATATATATTAGATGCAATACTGTACTAAAGAACACCTTATTTTTCTAAGGATTTAGAAAAGCAAGAGCCTTCTACACCAGATCATTGCCCCATGTGGGCACGTGATGTGCTCACCTCAGTCAAAACTTGCTGACCTCTGTAGGAGTTTTACTTGACTTCAAGATACGGTCCGAGGTCTAGAGGTTGATTCTGGGAAGCACTGAAAGCCATCAGCCCCAATTACTTCTATGAGAATTGCAGACAAAAAGCTCCTCATACACTCAGGGACCAGAGTAAAGATGAAGTTGTTCAAAGTAAACCCCAACTTATTAAAAGTATGAAAGTGTCTACAGATAAATTTCCAAAAGCAATTGGGTGCCTTCTCTCTGGATTTAAAATACCTTCTCCTCCAGGAAAGCTGATCCTGCGGATGTGTCGTGCACTTTTTCACAGATATATACAAACTATTTCAATTTTCATTTTTTCAAGTTGATAAACCAGAAAGCTGGTGGTTTTAGCTGGAGTGCCATACTTACATTAATGGAGGTAAAGAGCCAGACCTTGTCTTTGAGGAAATGCATTTCTGAGAAGGTGAGCAGCCGTGGTAGAAGGACTCAGTAAATTCTGCCTTAATTCTCTCAGCTCTTCATTTTACTAGTTCAAGAGAAATGGCATCACTTGTATACACATATTTAACATTCTTTCAGTAATTATGACAAACAGCAAGCTTTGATTTACATGACTTTGTTGAGTAGTGGTATGAGCTACACCATTAGCCACGTGGTGAATGGGTTTCCACCAGACAGCAGTAGCTGCAGCAAAGGCTATCCATTTCACTTACTTTCCGTATAAGACCTCACCATTCTTAATACGTTTATTCTGATAAACTTTTTTTTTTAATTTTACCTACTATCCTGTTCGCTTCCTCCACTCATTTTAGCTTGTCTTTTTATTGTGAAGCAGTTTTGTGTGAGAATTAATTTTGATGTATGTTTGTACGATATCTACCACCAAGCCAGAGGAAAGCCTAAGATGCTCTTTTTCTTTGTGGCCTCCAGGTGATCGAGGCTGA